>NC_138512.1:64188477-64893001 GCF_964252035.2 Podarcis erhardii | reverse complement strand
TATTTCTTGCTGTCAGTGAAAGCTTAAATTGCTCCTAATCTCTAGCAACCGTGGATGACTCACTGACATGTCATGTTGAAACCCCCTCATTCTTTGCTAATAAAGATAAGGCACTGTTTATGTAAAGACTCTGGGTTGGAAATTTAAGCTAATCTGAAATGCAGCACTCGAGATTACAGACTGAGGTTAAATTCAGAACTCCACACAACTTCTCTTTTAAAACGGCTGTTGCTAGCTGCCCCTTCATTTCCAGGCCCAATTCAAGGTACTTACATTAGTGTTTTGGGGATGCAGGTGGCGCTGTGGGTTAAACCACAGAGCCTAGGACTTGCTGATCAGAAGGTTGGCGGTTCGAATCCCCGCGATGGGGTGAGCTCCCGTTGCTCAGTCCCTGCTCCTACCAACCTAGCAGTTCGAAAGCACATCAAAGTGCAAGTAGATAAATAGGTACCGCTCCAGTGGGAAGGTAAACAGCGTTTCCATGCGCTGCTCTGGTTCTCCAGAAGCGGCTTAGTCATGGTGGCCACATGACCCGGAAGCTGTACGCCGGCTCCCTCGGCCAATAAAGCGAGATGAGCGCTGCAACCCCAGAGTCTTCCACGACTGGACCTAACGATCAGGGCTTCCTTTACCTTTACATTAGTGTTTAAAGACCCTAAATAGTTTGTTGCCATCCGTCTGTCTCAAGAGACAATGCAGTGTGCATAAGAAGCAGCGACGTGACCTTCCCAGGGTGCAAGCCCAGGCAGTGTTTATGGAGGTCCTGGGTTTCCCAGATGAAAAGCCCCCATCTTGGTTCTTGCCAATGTGGACTGTTAAAATGGAGAAATCTGAGGGCTCCCTTGGACAAAAAATAAGGACACCAGCCAGGAATATCAGAGCAAAACAGCAGCCAGTAGGCTTGGTCTTTATTGAAGACTGTCGCGACCGGACTCCCACCTGCCACGGTGGAACAAGATGGAAGCCCGGAACAAAAGAAAACCCAAACTTTTATTAGCAGCTAATCCCCATGTTACAGCCCCCAAACTACATCACTAATGCATCATGGTTACATCATGAAAGGGGAGGTCTGGTGGCAGCAATCTGAGCATCCTGGACCCTGCCCCATGGTTCCCCTTGCCCTCCACCAAACACCCATCAAATGTAACAAAAAAGATATTTACATTTCCCTGTTTCCCAGGCAAGTTAATCACACCCTTTTGTCTACATCTGGGTTTGTTATTTCTGGAATGTCTACCTGTCTGGCACTCAGGTATCAGGATGCCAGAAATTATCCACTCAGGCAGAGGGGCTGCTGAGTAGCTGAGCTCACATGTCTGTATCAATTTCTGAAGTTTTCCCAGTGAGCCAGTACATTTATCAGTGAATTGTTACATTTGGTATTGTGCAGCAGAAGCCCTTTGAATAGATAGGAAGAAACTGTGATGAAGTGTTTTGTGGGGACAAATCACAAAAGTGATTGTGCTGATTTTGGTAGTGGGCTGCATGTGCATGATATCTGCTGGAGGGGCAACCCCCCCCCCCACACCTATACATAAATTCTTGCAACAGGTGAAAGGAAAGCAGAGCTATATGTTTGGCACCAGCTTGGCTGCAGCAGTTCCCCATAAGGAGGTGTACAAGGCACTGTCCAAACACCTTAGCAACTTGGGGGCTCCCTGGCTGGTGCTTCCCACCCCTCCTCCTCATCCAGCCAGACCCTGACAACCCAAGTCCCTCGCTGGGCCTGTCTGTGGAGATCACACATTGATTTTACATACAGAGAGGGAGAGGGAGAGGTAAAGGGACCCCCGACCGTTAGGTCCAGTCGTGGACGACTCTGGGGTTGCGGCGCACATCTCACTTTATTGGCCGAGGGAGCTGGCGTTTGTCCGCAGACAGCTTCCGGGCCATGTGGCCAGCATGACTAAGCCGCTTCTGGTTAACCAGAGCAGCACATGGAAACGCCGTTTACCTTCCCGCCGGAGCGGTACCTATTTATCTACTTGTACTTTGACGTGCTTTTGAACTGCTAGGTTGACAGGAGCAGGGACCAAACAATGGGAGCTCACCCCGTCACGGGGATTCAAACCCCCGACCTTCTGATCAGCAAGCGCTAGGCTCTGTGGTTTAACCCACAGTGTCACCCTCATCCCGAGAGGAAGAGAGAGAAGGTCTACTGCAGCAGGGAGCTTTTCTGACTACCAGCACACCACACTCCCTCCCCCTTAATTAAATCTCTGGTCATATATGAATTGAAAGCAAAGAATAATTATTTTTCCTGCTTCTCTTATAACATAATACAGCTACAGGTCTTTCCATGAAGCTGAATGCCACTAGGCTCAGGAGAGAGAAAGTTCTTTGCACAACGCAGAGTTAAGCTATGGAATCTGCTGTCTCTGTGGAATCTTCAACTCCATGTTCCTTGCTGTCACAGTGCCTCATGAGTGAAGCGTAGCCCGAAGGTGAAATTACATCGCCACAGAGGAGGACCCAGTCCACATATAACCCTTCATATAACTGACTGCAGCCAACAAGCACGAGACAGGGAGGGAATACGCAATAAATTTGCAAGTGGCGTCAGTAACAGGTGCTGGACATGCTACAAACGGCAAGAGGGTGAGATGTTGGTAGTGGCATGCATGGATGAGGGTCTTGGTATGCTGTAAACTGGGGAGGGGGAGCTTTTTCTTTTAACCCTTCTGAGTGACCGTCTGAGGCCCATGTGCCTAGGCTGAGTGGCACAGAAGCAAAGTTGGCTAGAGCAACAAATATACATTTCACTTTTGTGTGGGTAGTGTAATTTCTACATGGAGTCACCCCCTCCCCTCTATTCTCCAACAAGGCAAGTGTTATAATAATGTTAAGGTCATATATGTTATTGTTGTTTAGTCATTTAGTCGTATCCGACTCTTTGTGACCCCGTGGACCAGAGCACGCCTGGCACTCCTGTCTTCCACTGCCTCCCGCGGTTTGGTCAAACTCATGTTAGTAGCTTCGAGAACACTGTCCAACCATCTCGTCCTCTGTCGTCCTCTTCTCCTTGTGCCCTCCATCTTTCCCAACATCAGGGTCTTTTCCAGGGAGTCTTCTCATGAGGTGGCCAAAGTATTGGAGCCTCGGCTTCAGGATCTGTCCTTCCAGTGAGCTCCCAGGGCTGATTTCCTTCAAAATGGTTTGATCTTCTTGCAGTCCATGGGACTCTCAAGAGTCTCCTCCAGCACCATAATTCATAAGCATCAATTCTTCGGCGATCAGCCTTCTTTATGGTCCAGCTTTCTTTATGGTCCGTATATATTAGATGTTCATAAATGTACCAATCAAACACATACAAATATGTAAACCGAATATCTGAAACCCACAGAAAACTCCTGAAACCATTTTCTCTCTCCCAAAATGACCTCAAATATTTCTCTGCAAGGTCAAAGGAAATGAGAAATCTCCCCATTGTCTCTTTGCTCACAAATCCTGTCTTAAGGGCAGGTTTAAGATATGAATAGGGTGTGAGCCATGAGTTTGACCAAACTGTGGGAGGCAGTGGAAGACAGAAGTGCCTGGCGTGCTCTGGTCCATGGGGTCACAAAGAGTCGGACACGACTAAACGACTAAACAACAGCAACAGGGTGAGAGCCCAGTAGTTATCATAACAAAAGAATGGGCATTTTCCCCACGTAATTCAGTCAAGTGACCATTAACAGGTAACCTGGCAGACATGATAAAAACATTGCACTCAGATTTCTGTTGTAGACCGCCTTTTACGTGATGTAGGTATGATGTATCTAGGGGGTGGTTTTGGGCTACACCCATTCTGTGATGTATGTAGGATGTTTCTGGGGGGTGGTCTTGTTCTCCAGGGTGGGCAATTTCAAATGTCTATATAAGGGCTTGCACGCCTGTGCTCGTGGTCCTTCCCCCCCTCCTGTGTGTGGCGGGGAGCACCCTGTTGCAACAGCTTTAATAAAGATCAGGATTACTAGCTGCTTTGCTTCTCAATATTCTCTGGTTGGCCTCAGTTATTTTCTCCTACTGATAGAGAACCTAAAAAAGGACTCTGTATGGGCTCTTGGGTACCCCATAAGGGGAAAGGAGCAGTTTTTATTCTTGTAACACAAGTAGGAGCTGAAGGACACATGTCAACCACGTAAAGATATTAGGGGTGCGAAACTTGATACCATCAATTCCCCTCTCACAAACCTTCTAGGATTCTTTCTAGGTGGTTATTTGGAAGTTTATTTTTACCATCTGCATATCTGAAGGGATGTTTCGTCAGTAATGAAATAGTGTCCCTGGGAAAGAGAGCAACACTCCCCTGCAAAACAAAAAAACCCAAGCAAACAAGCAAAAATTAAACCAGCAGCTCAAATGACGTAAGATTTTAGCCCACCAAGTCAATGGTATGAAAGTTCAGGGTTGTACACGCTGACGAAAATAAAGCCTGCCTCGGTTTCAAAATACACATAAGTGGCTGCGTTCCCAGGCATACTTGCCTGGAAGTAAAGAGAATTATATTTGATGGGATTTACTTCTGAGTTACCTTATTCAGGATGGGGTTACAGGAAATAAATTACCTGACAGTGCAATCTTTAAAAAAAGTCTCCTCAAAAGTAAATCCTATGGAGTTTAATCAGGGCTTTTTTCTCCCAGCCAGAACTCACTGGAACTCAGTTCCGGCACCTCTCAAATGGGCATTATTGCCATGATAAGAGAACAAGGATGGCATTTGTGGAGAGTTCTGCCACCTCTTTTTCTAGAAAAATAGCACCGAGGGTGGAACCTACCCACCAACTGTCCAGGACATCCCATTTTAGGGGGCTGTGTTCTCGCATGAGAGCATGGTGTCCAAAAATTCATGGACCACATGACTTGCATGGCAGTACATCTCAGTTTTGTGCTAGGACATATTGGAGGGTACAGTGTCACTATTTGCATAACAAAAACTACCACAGATAACTCGTAACAACATTTTCATAAGTAGGGGGCTTTTGAGAAACAGGTGGTCTTAGGTTTTCTAGTAGGACTGAAGCTGGTTTGAGGATAAAATACATCAGATAGCAATGTTTCTCAAGAAAGTACAGGATCAATGTGGATCGTGGCTAACGTCATGTGTATGCAGCTTTTAAAAAAACCCAGCAGTGTGAGAGCATCAGGTGTAGAGTTGGTGGTGGCCTATGCGTCTCTGTGTGTGATAGGTGCTGTTCACACAATGCAGGAATCTCAGCTAAAGCATCCATGACTTCATCAGTCAAGATTCCCTTCTCACCTGCTAACACAAGAACTCTCTCAGCCCAAATTCCCTTCTGCAAGATGGAAACAAGTGATGATGCGCATCTTAAGTTACGTGAGGATGAAGATGTGCAGCCCACTAGCAGGCACATTTACTCGGAAGTAAATTCCACTGAGTTCAGTTGGCTTAACTGTTTTTTAGTGCTCCAGGATTATAGCCACAATTCAATATGCATATGCATTTAACATGAACTCAGCGGAACCGTTCTGACTCAATGACTTGCATTACAATGTGCAAATAGCTGGATTTGTTGTAAGACTTCTACCAAGTTGAAATATTTTGGGTGTGCACTGCCCTCTGCTGGGGCAATGTATCATTAAATACTGTGCAGTGACAAAAACAACCCTGCTAGTCTAAGGCTAGAATCAGGATTTGCCCTTCCATTAGGCAGGCCCTGATTCTGCTTCCGCTTGTGCAGTTCTGCCCTTCCCTCCTGAAACTCTGTCCTTTTGTCTCTGCTAACTCTGGGAGGGGTTTTCCCCATTTGCTTTCTGGCCCAGAGAGTCTCTGCTTATGGCCTTCTTAATGGGTCATCAGCCATTTCTTTGTGCTTTTTCAATGGCCTGTCCCTCCAGGCGATGACTTCATCAGCCAGCCTTATTTTTAAACACGCCTTATATTTTAACATGCTAAATCCAATGTCTGGCACCCTGGAATTAGAAAGGGAGTACAGGCGCCCACAAACTTATGACACTATCGCCACTGTTTCTCCTCTGCCTCCAGGCAGTAATGTTGGCATACTGCCTTGGGCATAGCCAGGATTTTGAGGGCGGGCAGGCCTTTGTTAGGGGGGGGGGCAGAACCTCACTTTGTTATGTATTTTTATTTAGGGGGGGCAGCTGCCCCTCCCTGCCCCCCCCCCAGCTACACCCTTCTTTCTCCTTCTTTGGCGATCACTCAAAGCCAAGATTGTCTTCCATGAACACGGTTTTAACAGTGAGTCTGCAAGTGACTGTAGTGGCCAATTCTGGATCCACACGTCCTTCCATGGTGGGGACATAGGTATCTGGAAGGGAGTTGATCACGGTGAGGGTTTGCCAAGCGTGCCTTCCTCTTAGCACGTTTCTCCCTTTCGTCCTGAATTAGAGCGTCTTCAAAGTCCATGACACCTTTGGTAAAGGCTGTTCTCCAACTGGAGCACATCTGCAGCCAAATGGAAAATAATTAATGATGTCTCCTGCACCTCTGAAGAGGGAATTTCATCAAGTGTCTTTTGCATGACAAACTGCTCCTGCTGAATTCCTTCTGTGCAACCATTCAAGTTTGCAAGACCCCTGCCCTGCCCTTTCCCCAACCCTATCTGGCCACCCTAAGGTGGCATTCATTTTCCAGCCAGGTGCAGCCAGCCAGGCAAGATGCGAAAGCTAGCTATGCTGCAGGATCCACCCACAGCTAAGACTCCCTCACTGTGTGAATTCCAGTGGGAGTGCAAGCTTAGGGTGCTATTTGCAGCCAAATCCAGCAAAGAGTAAAATAAGGCAAGAGATAGGGATGATGACAGAAACAGGGCCAAAACAAAGACTGTGGGAAGAACAGGGGAAATTAAGAGATGTGGGGAAAGGGGACTAATAGATATGAGGTGGGAAATGAGGAGGAAAGGGGAGTGTAACAGGGAACGGAATACAGTGGTACCTTGGTTTGCAACCACTTTGGAATACAACCATTTTGGACTACAACTACGTCAAACCCAGAAGTGTGTGTCCCTTTTTTTGGATTACAACCCATTTGGAGGGGATTACACCCCCCCCTTTTTTGAAGCCCCATTGGCGAAAGCGCACCTTGGGTTACAACCTGTTTTGGTTTACAACCAGACCTCCAGAACAGATTATGGTTGTAAACCAAGGTACCACTGTAATGGAATTGTAGAGTTGGAATGGACTCGGGGTCATCGTCCAACCCCCTGCAATGTAGGGATCTTTTGCCTAACACGGGGCAAAGTTGGTGCAGAGAGCACAGTGGGGTTATAGTTTGAAAACACCACTTTGCTCATTTTTTAAAAATAATAATTTTTATTAGTTTTCAATTACAACTGCTTTGCTTCTTAAAACAACAAGGCTCCTGTTCATTTAACAGCCACCTAACAGGCTGAAAATCAGTGAGTGTGACTTCTTGCGGCAACGAGTGTTACAGTGCACTGGCAGGGGACTGACGCACTGCAACCTAAGGTGTGCAGCACTTTAAAAATACAGTCTGTAGCATTCGAGGAACTTCAGTAATAGTTGCAAGGTAGATATAAGAATTAAGATATATTAAGAAAAAGTTTAATTATGGTAAAAGTGTTTATGGACAATAAGTAATATGAAATCGAAATATGGAATAGAAGGGAAGTTGGGTCTTTAGTGTTAAGACGAATTTATGTTTTATCGTTTGTTAAGAAAATTATGTGTCTGTGGTTATTCCTGTGCGTAATTTGGTATTTGTGTTTTCTCTTTCTTTTCTTCTTTTCTTGCTGTATCAATAATAATAATAATAATAATAATAATAATAATAATAATAAAATTGGAAGAGATAAAAACACAGTATGCTTGCCAACAGGGGGAAAAAACACACACAACAATACCTGCATTTATTTTTTTTAAAGGTCTTCTTATCCGTCCTCCTGCGGTTTTAAGAGCTGTGTGACAAGCAAAAAGGAAACTCCCTACTCCTCCAGCAAGGAGAGGGATGCAACGCAGGGGGTTGGAATAGATGACCCTGGTGGCTCCCTTTCCAACTAGTCTTCACCCCCTGATTCCGATCCTCCGAATATTTTTGTGGGCAGGGCCCTCTGGGAGAGGCGGGGCGGTTTGGCCACCATTCAGGCCCAGAGCTCAGTTGCGCGCAAGAGGTGCTCAGCCAGCTGGAGGAAAGTTGAACCGAAGTTGAGCCGGGAGGGAGCAAGGATGCCGACGATGCTGTGCTGCTGGGGGAACGGCGCCTTCGGGCAGCTGGGGCTGGGCGAGGAGGGGGTCTCGGAGCCGCTGCCTTTCCGTCTGGCCCCCGAAGCCCCCGGCGGGCCGGAGGTGGTGCTGGTGGCCTGCGGGGAGCGGCACTCGCTGCTGCTTCGGGCCGATGGCAGCGTAGCTTCTTGCGGGGACAACGCCCAGGGGCAGCTGGGCAGGCGGCTCCCCCCGGGGCAGCGGCGCGCCCACGTGCCAGGTAGGGACACTACACGGAGGGTCGGGGGGGGGCGCGCCTGTCTTTTCCTACCATCTCTAACCCTCTTCTCACTTCGCAGTTTCTAAATTTGGGAAATCTCTTTCCATCACAAAGGGGAGAGAAGGAGGGGAGGCCCCGATCTTAAGAGATCACACGCTCCGTCGAGTGAACGGAACATCTTCCTCTTTGCACTTCCTTTCCAAAGAAGCCAGAAAGAATATTTTTAATGCTGCTTTTTTTGGGGGGGGGTGTATTGGTATGTTTTGCTTTTGTTTTATTGTCTTGTTTTGCGTTTCCATTTTGTCACTTTGTGTTTCGAACCGTCCTGTGATCCACGGGTGAAGGGCGGTTAACAAATTATTATTATTATTATTATTATTATTATTATTATTATTTATGTGAGCTGCCCGTACATTCCTGGCCGGGCATGCAAATATTGTTGGTGAAAATGAAAAAAATGAAGTAGACGTCCCCTGGCGAAGGCAAAAACTTCGCTTCCCCCTCCTTCCCTCCCTTTGTTGAGCTGGGATATTCGTCCCTCTTTGTGTATAATACTGTATCCTAAGGATCCTTCCTTCCAACTTTTCCTGTTTGTAGACTGGAAACACACACACACACACCTGCGAGGGGGGCAAACATCTAAAGGAGGTTGTGGGGAAACGCAAGCTATTCCCTTCCCACCAGGGGACACCCCCGGGGTTGGGGGCTTGAAATTAAATAGAATCCTAGAATGGTAGAGTCGGAAGGGATCGCCAAAGACCATCTATTCCAACCCCTGGTTCACCCCATCCAATTTGAACCCACCTTGCTTAGCAAATGGGCTAGCAGTTTTACCACTGCACCACTCGGCTGCTTCTAAACTGGTTTGGGGTGGGGTGGGGCTCTTCTTCTCGCCCACCGAGAGAAAAGATTTCAGCCCTTTCCCGGCCACGTAGGGATGAGTCACCGCTGTACCTGAGAGCGCCTTTTAAGTTTCAGTTTTCGCTTCTCAGCCTTGACTCGCATCCTTTTATAAGAGCCTCTGGTGAGGAGGCGCGCTTTGCAAAGACACTTTCGGTTTCCTTTCCTCTCTTCTGCGCGCTCTTGCCACCAGCTGGTCTCCCTGTTATTTGAGATAATGAGGTTTTTTTGTCTGCTCCGGGCACTTGTCCAAACTGAAATTAGGCTTCCAGAAAAAAACTAGACGGTTCTGCAAGTGGAGGCTTGATGACCCTTTGCCATTTTGCATCACACTCTTTTCAGCAAATAAGTTTCCTGGAAAATATTGCTTTCACAAGGAGCGCGGAAGCAGTAATTAATCCAAGACTGCCTTTAGAAAAGGGATGGAACAAATGCAACTACTTGTTTTTGGTCACTGCCTTTCTTTTGTTACACCCTCATCCCTTAGAAAGAGGAAGATTTCCCTTTCTATTGTGGGGCTACCTTTGAAAGTGACCCGGAAACTACAATTAATCCAGAATGCGGCAACTAGACTGATGACTGGGAGCAGCCGCATATAAAACCGGTCTTGAAAGACCTACACTGGCTCCCAGCACGTTTCCGAGCACAATTCAAAGTGTTGGTGTTGACCTTTAAAGCCCTAAACGGCCTCGATCCAGTATACCTGAAGGAGCGTCTCCACCTCCATCGTTCTGCCCCGACACTGAGGTCCAGCGCCGAGGGCCTTCTGGTGGTTCCCTCGCTGCAAGAAGCCAAGTTACAGGGAACCAAGCAGAGGGCCTTCTCGGTAGTGGCGCCCACCCTGTGGAACGCCCTCCTACCAGATGTCAAAGAGAAAAACAACTACCAAACTTTTAGAAGACATCTAAAGGCAGCCCTGTTTAGGGAAGCTTTTAATGTTTAATAGGTTAGTGTATTTTAGTGTTTTGTTGGAAGGTTGTTTTCCCCCTCGGTTTCAAGTTTGCTTTCTTACCTTCCTGACACACGCATTAGAGAAGTGGATGAGGTCTCTTTAACCCCATGGGCCATTACCTGATTTGTTTCCCTGCACCAAACTGCTGTCTCACTGAACCTGCCAACTTGTGAGATCACTGAAAGGAATAATGTTTTTAACAGCTTTTAGATGCTTTACATGGGCATTGTTTTTTAAGAACGTTTTTAGAATGTTTTTGTTTTTTGTTTTTTGCTTTGTTTCCGTTTTCAAATTGCGCATCTGCCTGGCGGAAAGAGTGTGTGAATGTCCTGCTTTCTCATCCCCCAAAAGTTGGGTGGTATGTGCTTGGGATAGTTGACCCATCATATCTATTCTTTGCAACAACAAAAATGCCCTTTATATAGATTGTGCAAGAAATAATAGATTTATATATTTTGGAAAGTTGTTTATTCATCTGTTTGCTATTCATTTGGACACCTGCTAATTCATTATTTTAAGCTTTGCGTGATGGTTACTGAAGTCAAGGAGCAGGATTTTGTCTATATTCGGATGCAAGTGGACACCATTTTGATTGAGGATGGCAGACTGAACCTTTGAAGACTGCTCTGATTTTAACCACTTGCTTCAAAACTGCACTGGTGTGTGGGTTTTTTGGGGGGAGTGTTCTTAGAATTACCAAGCAAACCAGATATGAGGCTGCTAATCATTTTTTAAAAATCACATTGAGTGGCATGTTCAGATGTTAAGCCATGGTTTAGCATTAATAGAAACAAGCCTGGGGTGCGTGCCCTCCCCCTTTTTGAGATCAAAATCCTCCACTCTTGCTGTAACTTATGGCTTTCAAACTTGAGGACCTATGGTTTGTTGACCTAAAATAAGTCAAGATCAAACCGTGGGTATCTTGATTTACAAATGGGGGAGTTCATGAACCCAAGTAATCACCATTTACCTTTCTAGATGGTTTAAATATGTCAATGACCTCTCTGGCTATACAAAGGAATATTCTTTTTTATGTGTCCATCTCTGAAAGAGCAAATCCAAGCGCTGGAAACACAAACCATTGTCCACGTAAGCTGTGGGAAGGAGCACTCACTGGCCGTTTGCGACAATGGAAGAGTTTTCTCGTGGGGAGCTGGAGCTTTTGGACAGCTGGGCACTGGAGAATTCAAAGAGCGTCTGATTCCAAAGTAAGCAGCTAATAATACTCTCGGCGCTTGCCAAAACAGAGTTGTGTTGTAAATGTGGGAATACAGCCGTACCTCGGTTGACAAATGCCTTGCGAGTCGAATGTTTTGGTTCCCAAACCAGGAAGTGAGTATTCTGGTTTGCAAACATTCTTTGGAACCCGACCGTCCGGCTCGGAAGCCGCGCCTTGGTTTCCGAACGTTTTGGAAGTCGAACGGACTTCTGGAACAGATTCCATTCGACTTCCAAGGTCCGACTGTACTGACTTCATCCAGGGAAAGGGGAGTTCAAATCTCCTTTCAGCTATGCTTTTTCCTGACAGCCTTGGGAGGTTTTTTTCTCCTCTGCCTCAGATCTGGGGTGTACCTGCCTCTTCAAAACCTGCTCACCTTTCCTTACCTGGAAATGCTAGGAATTGTGAACCTGGGACCTTCTGCATGCAAACCATGGGTTCTAGTATCAAACTATATGGCTTTGCTTTCTTGCAGATAAGAAAAAACTGAGAAAGTTGTTTGTAGTCAAAATCCTGGGGAAGGAAATGCCTCTCTCCCAGGCTGATTGCTTGCTTAGCACAGCTGCCTTTAAACTTTGTTTCAGTTTTGTAATAGTTGCTGTTACTTCTCCCTCTTACCTTTTGCTTGTTATTTTCTTTAAGAATACATATTGCTGCTGTGGGCTGACCCTGGTGTTCTGGTTAAAAGCTAAAGAGAACGACTGCTTCAATGAGTCATCTGCATTTCTGGAAATTTAGCATAACATTCAGTTATAATCATTGATTTAAAATAGCAATGATTTATTTCGTCATCAGCACATTAGCAATTTGCTGGTTGTCTTTTTTTTAATGCTTTAAAAATAGTTTACCATTATTTGCCAGGCCAGTTGGCCAACCTTTTTCTTTTAAAAAAAGAAAACAACATCAGCCTATTTAAATGCCTAAACCCCCATTCTAAAAGTGTCAGTCACAATAAGACTGCTTCCCCTAGGCATGTTTAATAAATAACCCTAATTAATATACAACCCTAAGGATACTGACTTCATACATTTATTCTGTCTCAATACTTTTTTCTGAATTGTAAAATCTAAAATTTTCTTTCCATGACTTTTACAGGAAGGTGGATGGTTTGTCTAAATACAAAATAATACAAGTTGCTTGTGGGAATTATCACTCAATAGCCCTGGCAAAAGGTAACCATTCACTTCAAACTTTGCTCCATTTCTATGATTTGCTTCAAATGCTTGGTTGTAATAATAGAGTCTCAAAATGTCATAGAATCATAGAATTGTAGAGTTGGAAGGGACCCTGAGAATCATCTAATCTAACCTGCTGTCCCATACAGGGATTCGAACCTGCAACCTTGGAGTTATCAGACCATGCTCTAACCAATAGAGCTATGGCTTCAATGGAATCTTAGGCAGGCCTTAGTCCTTGAGTATGGAACTGGCCCTGACTAGTGGGCAAAAGGGTTACCTCCCCAATCTTTTGTGGGTGGAGCTTGATAGGTGGGTGGAGCCTCCCACCTACCAATCAGCTGACACCACAATGATGTCAGGTGACCTTTTCCTCCTCTTTCATATTGCTGTCTTGCCCAGTGCTTTGCATATGGCGTTGCAGGCACCTATTTTCACCTGCCCCAAACCTGATGGTGAACGTGGCATGGCTGAAATGGCCTTTTGTGGGGCCAAGTGGGAAGGCCTGGTGGGACTAGCCAGGCCCACTGACCAGAAATATCTCAGCTCCAGCTTTAGCCCAAAGGGAGGTGAAGGATTGTCAAGGTTGGGAAAAGCTGCTCTGGAATAGACCCTGAAATCCTCTGGTGTCTCCAGGGGCTCTTCAGCAGGCAGCTAGGTGTGAAAATGGTACCCTTGATGAAGAAAGCTTTGCCAGTCTTTCCAGCTTGTGAGGAGGCTATCATGTAAATACGTAATCTGTTTTCTTCCTCTAATGAAGACGGCCGAGTTTTCTCATGGGGGCAGAACACTCACGGCCAGCTTGGTCTTGGAAAAGAAGTCACGTACCAGGCTGGGCCGCAGCAAATTTCTGCTCTTGACGGCATCCCGTTGGCTCAAGTGGCTGCCGGCGGGTCACAGAGTTTTGCCCTGTCCCTTTCCGGAGTTGTGTACGGATGGGGAAAGAACAATGCACACCAGCTGGGATTGAGTCAGGCCGACCCCAAAGGTAAGCATGGTCTTTAAAATCCTGTTTCCTTGATGACCAGCTCTTGGTTCCTTCCACTTGCCGGTTGTGTAATGGTTGCCCAAGGAAGCGAGGACTATTGAGGTGGAAAACTGAAGTGGAAGCGGTTTTGATGATTCCACAACATCCTTCAGAGCATAAACAAGTTAGGGTGCTTCAAGATGGTTGTGGAATAGGTGCTCCTCATGCATGCAAGGCTCCACTTTCTCCAGTGTCCACACAATGTTGTTGGCATCACAAGATAAGCCATATTTTTCCTCAATTAATCTAGATTCTCCCAATTCTGGTTGAGAGAACCTGTTTGCAACAACTCCCTTGTGATATTAAGCCCCTATACGGAAGCATCCTTTAAAATTAGTGTTCATACCACTTCACCAGACCTTTAAATATGACATCTGTCCTATATAGTTATGTCTTTGTTTGAGGCCCTGTTTTTTCACTTAAAAAACAAAACAAAACAAAAGCATATTAAGTTTTTAAAATAAAAAGATTTCCATAACAACTACCTGACATTCAGAAGACAACTTAAGGCAGCCCTGTTCAGGGAAGTTTTTAACGTGTGATTTTACTGTATTTTTGGTTTCTATGGAAGCCGCCCAGAGTGGCTGGGGAGGCCCAGCCAGATGGGTGGGGTATAAATAAATTATTATTATTATTATTATTATTATTATTATTATTATTATTATTAATATTAATATTAATATTAATATTATTATTATTATTCCAAAATTTGCTGCTGGCTCTGATCTAGCCTAAAGTGGTGATGGTTCCCTTGATAGGAAGTGAATTTGAAATCTGACCAGAAAGTAGCATAATTACATTTTAAAAAAAATATTGGACATAACAATGCATTTCATTATGATAAGCAAATATGCCTCTCCAACAGAGCAAATCTTCAAACCGCACTCAATAGCTGCTCTGAGGAAACTTGATGTGATTTACGTCAGCTGTGGAGATGAACATACTGCTGTGCTCACTCAGGTTGGTACAACCCAAAACTTTTGATGTCGACTAGCACCAGATTGTGCCTGAAAGCGAGGGAACAGCCCTTACCTAGAGATACCTGGGGTTGACTCTGAAACCTTCTGCATGCTGTACTGCTGAGCTATGGTCCCTTCATAGCAGAGAATTTACAAAAGCAGTGTGTGGGTTGCAAGAGGAATGAGGAATTTGAACCGTCTTATTTTCTTGGAACTGGAAACATGCAATAGGCATTATTAACAAGAGTGATAATAGTTTAATGCTAGAACTCTGTTTTGCCAAAAACTCTCAATAGAATGGCAGCGTATTCACATTTGGAGATGACAGCGCTGGACAACTAGGGCGTAGTTCTTCAGCCCTAAAGACTGGCCCCGAAAAACTTGACTCAGTTGAGGGTCCAGTTTCTCATCTGGTGTGTGGAAGGTATGTACCATAGCTTTACTCATATGTAAATTTGGTCTTACAGGGGACACGGGTGGTGCTGTGGTCTAGACCACTGAGCCTAGGGCTTGCTGATCAGAAGGTCAGCAGTTCGAATCCCTGTGATGGGGTGAGCTCCCGTTGCTCAGTCCCAGCTCCTGCCAACCTAGCAGTTCGAAAGCATGCCAAAAAGTGCAAGTAGATAAATAGGTACCACTCTGGCGGGAAGGTAAATGGCATTTCCGTGTGCTGCTCTGGTTTCGGTGTCCTGTTGCGCCAGAAGCGGCTTAGTCATGCTGACCACATGACCCGGAAAAACTGTCTGCGGACAAACACTGGTTCCCTCAGCCTGTAAAGCAAGATGAGTGCCACAACCCCAGAGTCATCTGCAACTGGACTTAACTGTCAGGGGTCCTTTACCTTTACCTTTTTAAACGTTGCTCTTGGTCCTGACATCATGCAATACCTGCTTGCTGTCTATTGACACTTCTGCTGTGTCTGCATATGTTTCAGGAAGTGGGGCAAGCTAGTAGACTGCCATGAGGGTGTCGGAACTGGTGAACACAGCTCATTTCCTGCTTACATCGATTCACCCTACAGAATTTCATCTGGATGGGGGTGTTTTGTGAAAGTGAAGTGGCACATCAGTGAAATTGTAAAGCACAGATCATGGGGAATCTGTGTCTCTGCAGATGCTGTTAGATTACAGTTCTCGTCATTGCTGACCATTAACATGCTGGCTAAGGATGATTGGGGGGTCCAACCAGTACTGGAGGGCTACAGGTTCCCCATCCCTGCTGTAATGGGACATGGAAATCCTGGCAAGCAAAAAACCACACTTGTCAAAATCCATTGGTATGATGGAAAACGAGCAAGGTCCCAACTAAAGAAGAATGGCAACTTAAGCTGATGGAATATGCGCAGCTTGCAGACTTGTAGAATAAGAGAACATATGTTTAGAGAAGACTGGAAAATGTTTATTGAATATATGAGGGGAAATTATGTACTCTTGAAAACGTTGGCAGCATTAAGATAAATTCAACAGGGTAAATAAGTTTTGATAGATGTAAAATGAAATACTGAATGGTTTAGTTTATGTAAAATATGCAGGGATTTATGGTATGCATAATGAACCATGGAAAGAGAAGAAGGGGTTGTTTAAATGAGTATTCTGAATTGTAAAACAGAAAATTATATCCATTGCTATGAGCTGACATAGCATTTTACAATTACCTTTCTGTACACTTTATTTTTACATACACTGCTTAGAAATGCTAATGACTGAGCGGGACATGAATGTCTTAAATAATACAAAGGGTCATTTAACTGATACAACAGAAACAAGAGCTTCACTATTGGACCTCAAGTCATGTTCTGTAAGGTGCATCACAGATTAAACTTACACTTTTCTCCCCTCAAACAGCTATCACACTGTTTGTATCTCTGCTTCTGGGCAACTGATATCTTTTGGACGTGGACCCCAGCAGCAGCACAATGGAAGCGGACCATCTTCTAGCAAAAGCGACGGGAGACGATGTTTTAACATCAGTGCTCTGGTTTCTCCTAATGGTACATCTTTTCTCTTTCAAAAATTAAATTGATTGATTCACCTGCGTTTCTGAAAATTGTACAAAAGACTTAGAAAATAAAAACAGCAACAATGTTTAGAAAAGAAACTGGCTCTGTGTAGACTACGAACATACTCTTCGTTTTTAAAATGTATATTTAATACTGAATCTCCAGTGGTCTGTATCCTGTATCAGGGATGTGGAATCTGTGTACTTGTGGATGTCGTTGGACTCCATTTCCCATCAGCCCCAGCCAGCCTGGCCAATTGGCAGGGAGCTGTAGTCCAGCAGTATCTGCAGGGCCATGGGTTCCCAATCCCTTTCTTTCTGACCCAGGAGCCACCTACCCACAGAACTGTCTTCCCCAGATTCAAACTCATTTTATTGGTCGTCCACCGCTGCATTAAGGTACTGACTCAGGGCTTGCACAGCTTCTCCTGATTAAATAGTCTTCTATGGACACCCCAAAATGGTTCCTGTAGAATTTGCTTTGATGATCCCAGGAGAAGAGGGAAGGGAAAGTACCAGGAAAAGAAGCCCAGTTAACATGGGTTGAGCACTTAGGGCTGATCCGCTTTCATGTTCATTGCAGAATTGCTGGGTGTCCGAGTAAAAGGGATTTTTGCTGGCCCATACGTCACCTTTGCCACAGTGCTTCAGACGCAGGTAGATGGCTCACCTTTTCTGTATATTCTGTTGACTTTGGGGTGTTTTCTAAAGGATGGGGGCACAGCCATAAAGAGCTTGTTCATGTCGGCTTTCAACAAGCCTTCTCAATGGAGGTTTTTTATCCCAGTGGATATCTGCATTGGATCCGATTTGATTTTATGTATGTACATTAGAACCTTGGTTTTCGAGTGTCTTGGAAGCTGAATGATTTGGAACCCGAATGCCGAAAACCTGGCAGTTGAATGCTTCTGTTTTCGAATACACCTCAAAAGTCGAACAGCTTCCGAGGCGCGTTCCTCCGTTTTCTCCCATCAAAATTGCTGACCGCCTATTGCGCCTTGGTTGTCGAACGTTTCAGAAGTCGAACGGTCTTCTGGAATGAATTACGTTCGACAACTGAGGCTCCACTGTACTGTTGTTCTCTTGAGCTCTCTTTCTCTGTGTGTTTTGAGTTTTTAAATATATTTATAGAGCTGTTCATATATGTTTTTATTGTATTGCAAAGCATTTCAGGATGGCTTATAGGAAGCAATGCATAGAAAAATAAAATAATGCAGCAGCGTACTTCTAGCTTTGGCAAACTGCTAAAAATAACTTTAGTAATAACTAAAGATAATGAGGCTGAAACTCTTGAGTTCAAACCACATCTTGGGCCTGAACTCACTACATTGTGGCTTGCCTAAGGTGTTCAGCCTTTTCCTCTTTCTCTGCTTCTACATTCCTCCCCCTGACCCCAGGTGCAGTATGGGAAGAATAATTCTGAGCTTCCTAACCAGGCTGTTTATAAGGATTGCTGAGATAATTCTATCTGGAGTATATTGAAACCTATAGATACACTTGCACATTCTGCATGGCATTTTGTGAATTGTCCCAGTATTCAGCTGTAACCGTGAACTGTAGCTATTTCTTAACTATAGATAAGTTTTCACCAGCTGATTTTTTAAACCAGGCTTCCTCAAACTGGGCCCTCCAGATGTTTTGAGACTACAATTCCCACTGGTCCTGCTAGCTAGGGATCGTGGGAGTTGTAGGCCAAAAACATCTGGAGGGCCAAGTTTGAGGAAGCCTGTTTTAAACTATTTAGACCAAATTTGAGCGGCCCGTACCTCATCTCAAACCTATGCACCACTTCTAGACTAAACATCAGGAAGAGCTTTCTGATGGTGGGAGCTGTTCAACAGTGGAACAGACTCCCTCAGAAGGGGGGGGGACTATCCTTCATTGGGGGGTTATGGGCAGAGGTTGAAGGGCCATCTGCCTTGTTGAGATTCCTGCACTGCAGGGGGTTGCTCTAAATGACTCTTGTGGTGGTGATGGGGGTGTCCCTTCCAACTCTACAATTCTGTGATGATGATCTCTGTCCTTGGTGGCTTTCTATTATCAATGATTAGCCATGTGACACCGAGGGATATTCTTTGACATGACATTTTGTATTGTATGTGCCATGTTTTTGTTTCGAAGGATTCTGCGTATGCAAATACACCCACCTCTATGGAAACCTTGCCAAAGATTAGCCTGATGGACAGGGCACTGATGGAGAAGTGGTTGTTGGCAACAGCGGAAAGTGTGACGCGGCAGATGGCCAAAAGGTTGCAGTCTATATTTTCTTTTCCTTTAACAGGAGGAAAAACAGAGCATAAAGCTTCAATCCTGTTTTTATCAGGCTTTACAACTAAAACATCATAGGAGAGCCACTGTAGACAGTTCTGTTCTCTGTCAATATGGCACTATTATTGCAATGATCCTTCCCAAAATGCTGGACAGATTTACAATTTATTGCACAAGCCTAATAATAATAATAATAATAATAATAATAATAATTTTATTATTCATACCCTGCCCATCTGGCTGGGGCTCCCCGGCCAATTTCAAAGAGGGTTTTTTAGTAAACCAGTTGCCATGTTTACTGCAGGTCTGTGGTTCCCCAACTTTCCCCATCATGGACCACTTGAAGATTGCTGAGGGTCTCAGTAGACTACTTAAATATTTTTCTGCCTCTTGTCACAGTGCCCCGTGCTCAATGCTGTCTTATTTTTTATTTCTTACAGCAATTATATATTGTTCCATTACAACTTGGAATGCCATAGGCTGTGAATCAGTAAGATACAATACAGAAAGTAAAAGAAGCAATTAAAAATGCAATTAAAAATCGATGTGAATATATATATAATACAATGGAATCCACATGAATCCACAGACACACCTGAATGACACTCATGGACCCCTGGTGGTCTGTAGTCCACAGTTTGGGAACCCCTGCTGCAGACAATTAATTTTATGATGAGTCTTACTTGGGTGTAGGCAACTGGATGTTCTGTTGCTTCTGTTTATGACAGCAGTCCTGTGGCCCTCCAAATGTTTCTAGACTACAACTCCCATCAAAACCAACCATTGACCATGATGTTTGAGACTAATGTAATTTGGGAGGCCAACAACCTATGTAGAACTGCAGGTTCCCCATCCCAGATTTAAGCTCATTTAGAATGCAATCCTAAACATACTTCCTGGGACCTGCTTCCAAAAACATAGGATTAATATGTTAATATGGAACTCTTCATAATCCAAAAGTGGTAACATTGCAATTACTAGGGCTCCTGTAAGCTGGATTTTAAACTATTTCTAAATGATCCACCGGTACCCCCAGACAGAGTGTTTACATCAGTATGAAATCCAGCACACCTCTAACCAGGCTGACTTGTTGCTGGTTTTTAAAATTGGTTTTCTTCTCCTTTTCCTGCAGAGAAATCGAAGCAATATTTTCTTCCTCTCCTTGTTTAGCAGCAAGTTTTTTGAAACCACGGTAAGTAGCCTTCACCGCATGGGACAAAACATGCAGAAGACGCCGTGGAAGTTTCGTTAGGAAATTATTTTGATTTTCTTATACAGTCATACCTCGGGTTACAGATGCTTCGGGTTGTGCGTTTTCGGGTTGCACACCGTGCTGAATCCAGAAGTGCCAGAACAGGTTACTTCTGGGTTTTGGCTCATGCGCAGAAGCACTAAATTGTGCTTTGCGCATGCACAGAATCACAACCCATGCGTGCAAAGAGGCAGCGCTGCGGTTTACGAACGTGCCTCTTGCACGGATCACGTTTGCAACCCGAGCGTCCACTATACAGTGGTAACTCGGGTTAAGAACTTAATTCGTTCTGGAGGTCTGCTCTTAAACTGAAACTGTTCTTAACCTGAGGTACCACTTTAGCTAATGGGGCCTTGCGCCGCCGCCGCACGATTTCTGTTCTCACCCTGAAGCAAAGTTCTTAACCCGAGGTACTATTTCTGGGTTAGCGGAGTCTGTAACCTGAAGCGTCTGTAACCTGAGGTACCACTGTCTAAGGTGTCAAAATGGTAACTTTCCCCCCCAGATCTGCCATGGAGACTGGCTGCTGCGTAGCAGTGGATCTTCAGAAAGCAAGAGAAATGCTGGAGGAACTTGCTACAAGGGACTGGATTGCTGGCAGGGTAACGGAGGAAAGTCCCCTTTTTCCTAGTGTCAACATTTGGGTGTGAGTGGTTCCCCACCCCACCCCACCCCGGTGGCGAGACTGGTTCCCATGGAGACTTGTAGGGCAGAAGAGGAAGAGGCCAACAGTACGTGGAGACAGAGCCAACGATTTCAAAGTTTGTCTCCATCCTTCTTCTCCCTCTTTGAGTTCTATAAGGAGCAACACTGGGAACGAGGAGCAAACTGACCGGCAGTGCCCCCCCCCCCCGCCGGACTGATTTTCCTTAGGCTTGTAATCTCTGATGGATTTCGAAGAGCATGTGCACAACGTGTGATAACATGCGCTCTCTTCTGGATGCAAGCGCTTTGTGGTGGGGGGGGGGGCGCTGTTCATATGATATCATCCCCCTGTTGTCCCTCTTGTCAGTCTAAAGCAGCTGGAACGGTTATGCTCCAGTTTGTGCTGAGAATGCACTTCTCAATGGCTTGCTGCATACGTGTGTACACTGAGAGTGCTTTCTCAGGTATACTGAACATTGCAGCGCAGTGACTTAATTGCCTCTATATATCATTAAATCAACACAACAGTTTCAAACACCCCTCATTCAAAAGAAAGAGAGTATTAAAAACATCTGTGGAAACACAAAGGACTCGGCTACATTAGTAAAGAAGCAGCGATTTGAATGCGCTATAAACACGCAACACCAGATGGTGCCAGAGAGCAGGAAATTTCAAAATTTGGTTTTCCATAGAGATTTTTTTCCTTTTGTTATAACGAGCTAATTTCTGATTTACTTATAGCGTGTCACCTGCCCGTCCCCCCGTGTCTAGATCCATCTTAAGTGAGGGGAGGGGAAGAGAGATCACCGTTGCACACTAGTTTGAAAACATGCCCGCCTCTGTGTACAGACATCAAGGATGCTAGTGCACAATGGTGTGTACAGTTACAAACAGCTACATGCAAAAGCGCCGTGTGCATTACAGTTGTACACAGCCTTGGCTTCTGTTGGGTTGTTCTGCTGCTGCCCTTTGAACTAGCTAGCCCTACAGATGTCAGAACCACAATAGGAAGGCCTTAGCAGTGTGCTCTGATTCCTACATTAACTTTACAAAAGTAAAGTTAAAAAGAAGCTAACTGTAAGGGGGTAGGAGCGGGTGTTTGCAATCCATACCCAGTTAAACACACTGCTTTTCTTTCTTTCTTTTTTGCAAAATCGGCTGTAGATCTTTTCCTCTTTGCTGGACAACCTGATTCCTGCCCTTCCACTGAATTCTCCTCACCAGGAGGCTCTCTCCAGCTTCCTCCTGCTGCCCGAGTGCTGTGCAGCTCTGGAAGCCCAGAAGATGCAGCATTTGGCTATTCCCTTTGCAAAGGCTGTCAATGGCCTGAGCAAACGCTCTTTGGACATTCTAGGTAATTGGAGGGTTGGTTTCCTCTCCCCCCGCCCCCCGTCACATGAATCCGCAGTTTAGTGTGATAGCAGTATGTGGTCACAATGTGAGCCTGGATTTCCAAAATGTGACGTCCCATAGGTTTGGAACAGGCTAGAGGTAAAAACAGGCTCCCAGGAAGTCCTTAGTGCAGCAGTTCTTCTTGCTTAGGTAGTGTCAGGATACTGCCATCGGAACAGGGTAGGGAAGCAGAGGGACAGTTGGGTTACAGGGAACCTCTGAAAATATTGCGAAGCAGTTCCTCTTCCTGTGGTGGGGGAAGCCATACCTCCAGTGGGGGAAGAGGGGAAGGGACCAGAGGATGCTGCTGGGAGCCTCAGCACCGCTCCTGGCCAAGCCAGCCAGGAGGGAAGCACGCCTCTTCCGTCGCCCACCTTGCGCAGAGGTGTAAAACGCAAAGAAGGAAGGAAAAGGCTGGGGGTGACGAAGCTCTTATGTTGGGGGAGGACCCAGAAACGATCACTCCCAGATTCCGCTAGCGATTGAGGCAGACATGAACTTGTGGCTCTGCAATGTAAATAGTTTTGCACCAAAATAAAACGTGTAAAAGACAGGTCGGAGTCCTGACTGGTTACTCACAAGCAACCACCATTGCCAGCTGACAGGTAGATATGACAACTGTTGGAAGTATGCTCACAAAAGGCTAGATTCTTGAAGGGACACAAACCTAAGCAGTTCTTTTCGTGGGGTATGCATGTGTCCTAAGAGGTAACATATATTTGAAGCCCCTGCAATTAGCAATTCTGCAAAGAAATTCTGGACTCTTGTGACCTGTGTAAATCTTGCAGATTTTCTCAGGGTACATTTGCTCTCATTTTGCATTGACCAGCTTAAGTCGTATTTTGCATTTCATCCTTGGCTTGCTTGCCACGGGGCGGTTCAGATAGTTTTGCTGAGAGCTGAACTCCCATGTCCAGCTGCTGCAAGTCTTGCTTGGCCAACTCCTAGCTTCTGAGATTTTGGTTGGCTTTGCTGCCTGCACAATGCCACTCGTTAAAACTTGCAGCATCTTTACAATGAAAGCGCTGATTCCCAGGAACCATGAATCTGTCTTCTCTTGGGCTTCCATAGGATAGCAAACACAGTCCTGTCTGTCTTAGAAGCCAAGTTGACATCGTTCCACTGTCCTTGCCCAGAACTTGGTGTGGATAATGGAATTCTATAAAACCCAGTGCTTTATTTGAGGAACGGAGATGGGAGTTTCTAGGTTCATAATGGTCAGAAGTGAAACTTGCAAGTGAGTTGGTGTGCCTGATGAAATGGGGTCAGCTTCAGTTTTGAGGCAAAATGACCTCGAGGAGACCCCAGTGTTGCCCCACCCCCAAATATTTCTAGATATTTTGATGAGAAGCAGAATGCCAATTGTGGTGCAGTGATTAGTGTGTCAGTCTTGGACCTGGGAGGCCAGGGTTCAAATGCCCACTCAAACATGATGCTCACAAGGTGACCTTGGGCCTGTTGGCATGCAGAGGGCCGAGAGGCCAGCTGGTTAGCCCCGGCTGGGCCGTCTCCTTCCAGCCATCCCACTGCGAAGACCATCACCTCTGCTCCGATGTAAATCAGCGACCTGGGCTTCTGAGCCAGGGCACACTATCAGCAGATCGAACTGCACACACAGAATAGGCATGAGGCTTGTGGAAGCATACAAAACTACAGATTTATTAATCATAAATCAGGACAAAGAAACATGTCGTCTCTCATGTCATCTCAGAGAGAACAGCAAAAGCAAAAACTATACACACAACGGAAGTTCCCAGCATACTGTGCTGGAATGTAAAGAGACATGTGACACGTAACAATCCCATGTCTGTTCCTTAAGGTGGAATGGAAATGTCGACAGGGCCTGCAGTGCCTCTCAGCCTAAACAACCTCAGGTAATCTGATGCACTTTAAATAAGAAGTTTGTTGCAGGAGGGCAACAAACAGAAAAAAACAGGACTGCTAGCGTGGGAAAATATTCCTATCTGAGTAGTGAGCTGTGGGGAAGTAGAATAAGATTTGCATGTTCTTTTTCTTCTTTCAGAAAAATGTTGGTCCTTCTTGCCAGGCTCGCATTTAGACCGAATAGTTCAGATGCTAAAGAAAGTGGTGCTCTCTCAGCTGCCCTGTTACCCATACTACCCTGCCTGCCAGGAGTTGTTACCTCTCCTGGAAGTCCTGAAAAAGCTCTACAAGGTAGGCAACATCTTGTAAATGCGGGCTGATGACCTGGTAGCTATCGTATTTTTCGCTCTATAGGACGCACATTTTCCCCGCCAAAAATTAAGGGGAAATGTGTGTGTGTGTCCTACGGAGCGAATGCAGACTCCTTGGCTTCAGGGATAGCAACGCGAAGCCTCCGGAGCGCGGAGGGAGCGCTCAGGTTCCTTTTGCTGAAGCCAGGAAAGCAAGACTCTCCTGTCTTCAGCAGAGAGGGAGAGCTGCGCAGCGCCCCTTCAGCCAAGTGGGAGTTCTCCCCCTCTAAAACAAGGTGTGTCCTATGGTCGGGTGCATCCTATTGAGCGAAAAATACGGTATTTCTAGGTGTAAAATCATATGGACCTCAACCTTCTTCTGCTTGTCCTTCAAGGTCAACAAGAGGGCTAACTGCAAGCTCCCGCTAAGCAACTTCTACATTGATGAAATCCGTCAAATAATTAATCCTTTTGCAGATTTGGCAAGGTGGCATGTATGGGTGGAAGCCATGGTAAGTATGATTGCTTAGTGTCAAAAAGCTAAGAAACGCCAAGCTTGTGTATCTTGCACAATGCCACTACCGATCCTCAGGAGGGGGTGGAGTTGCGGGCTCACGACCCCTCCCACACTCCCGCGGGGCTGAGGTCAGCCTCGCGGGATTACAGGGTTTCCCCAGTCACCCCCCACGTTCCGGCGAGGCTGGGGTCAGCCTCGCGCGATTCAGGGATTCCCCAGTCACACCCCCGCGCGCCAGCCAATCGGCTGGCGGCAGGGGCGGGCCTCCTAGAGGCCACATAAGGTCGGGGCAGCCACCGGCTCGCCCCTTTTCTCCCTGGCAGCGAGCTCGAATTACTTGGATCGTCTTCTTAGCGCGGCTGCCTTAATTTGGATTCCCTCTTTCGTGTGCCCCGGCTCGGATTCAGGAGACTCTCCTTCGACCTCTAGCCCCCCTGCGCCTCCTTCAAATCGTCGACGCTACTCTCCCCCTTACCAGCACAGCTACTCCTCCTCCGGGGAGCATCGCCAAGGACCGTCGAGCAGCGAGCCGCTTCAGCGCTTGCTTGAGGTTTTTTTGTTTGTTTGTTTGTTTTTTTTCTTTTTATACAGTATACAGTATACAGGCATCTGCAACCCCTGTATACTGCGTGCAGCCGGTCGTCAGCGCTTTGGGGGAGGGTCTCTGCCCATTGCCGGTTGCCTGAGGAGCGTCTCAGTTCTGAACCACGTGGTGAAGGCAGGGAAACCATTTTAAGTGAGGGCAGAGTAGCGTTTTGCCAGTCGCCATCTTGGGAGGCCTCAGGCGAAGCTACGGCAGCCATTTTGTTTAAGGGAGAGGGGCCTGGCAATTGCATTTGGAACGTTTTTTCTATATTCTTGCCTTCTGTTTAGGAATTTACTTATATTGCTGTGGTTCTGCCTGAATTAATTACTGTGATTTCCTAGCTGCACGCCCCCTAGCCCCAACTGGGGACGCTCTCCCAGCATCTTGGGAGGCCTCAGGAGAAGCTACGGCAGCCATTTTGTTTAAGGGAGAGGGGCCTGGCAATTGCATTTGGAACGTTTTTTTTTTGTTTTTTTTTTTTTTCTCTATATTCTTGCCTTTTGTTTAGGAATTTACTTATATTGCTGTGGTTCTGCCTGAATTATTACTGTGATTTCCTAGCTGCACGCCCCCTAGCCCCAACTGGGGACGCTCTCCCAGCGCGGCTAGTCGGGAGCTGGGCAGCCTTATTCCTACACCCCTAGCTGTTAATTTATATTAAGCTGATACACAATTCATATTGCATCACTTCTGCATTTGCCAGTTACTGTTATTTGGTGTGTTGTGTGCTTTAAATTTTATTTTATGTGGCGTGCTGAGACTTAAGCTCCAGTTTCTTGCGGGGGTTTTACCAAACTCTTGGTGGACACTGCCATCTAGCGGCAGAAAATATAATTGCAGCCCTTTTCTCTAGCTCAATTTAGATCCTTATTTTCAGTTGCAGCCACTGATCGCTGGTAGACGCAATTTTTTTTTTTTTTCAAATTGTCATTGCTTGGGCTTGGTTATAAAAATAGGTAAATAAATAAATAAATAAAACTAATAAAAAATAAAATAAAATAAATAAAAAATAAAAAATAGAGATATAATAAAATAAATAAATACAATAAATAAATAAATAAATAAATAATTTTTTTTTTTAAAGAAAAAATTACAATAATAATAAATATATATATATATATAAAATAAAATAAAAATAAATAAATAATAATAATAATAATAATAATAATAAAAAATAAAATAAAAAATAAAAAATAAATTTATATATTGATATTCCTTTTACCTTTATTTTGTACTATATCACTTTAAGATAGGCCAAGTGGACAAGCACGCCCCGTCACGTTTTCGAGCCTGAAACAATCAGCTTGAGATTCTTTCTAAATATCGTTCTGCCTCTGGTGGTGCGCTAATCTAACCCGGCGCGCCGCGCAGCCTTTTGGCTTTGCCTTCTTGTTTGCGATGGAGGGCAACAGTAACCCTCAGGCACCTCAGCCCGGTAATGTCCTGGTGCCAACAGGTCCGGGCAATCCTCAGGCCATAGCCCAGTTACTTTCCGCTCTGCAATCCTTTTATGCCCAGTGTAGGGCACCCATCACTCCCTCTCCAAACATTGTTGAGGTGACTCAGGATATTATCCCGGATACTCTCCCCAGTCAGCAGGATCAGGATGGGCCATCTACCAGCGCAGCTTCCACGGCCCAGCAGGCCCCCAGCAGGCCTCGTACACGTCAACAAACTGCGCGTACTCAAAAGCCTAAGTCTGGCCCGCAAAAAGGCAAGGCACCTGCTCAGAGGCCTAGGGCTAAGCCAAGACCCCCGGCTGCCACCTCTGCAGGTCCAAGTCAGGAGATAATGGATGTGCCTAGTGTTTTCCAGGACAACCAAGTGCGGCAGAGCTCCTCGGAGGGTTCGTCATCGGATGAGGAGATACCGCCACAGCAGGCGACCCAGGTCACCAATGACCCCGCCCCGAGCGATGGGGTCTCACGGAATCGTAAACGGAAGTCGAAGAGGAAGCATCGGTCGAAGAAGAGCAGGAAGGGAGAGACTTCAGATTCTGACGATGGGACTGGCACTTCTTCTCCGGAAGGGGATAGTGATGGGGTCTCACGGAACCGTAAGCGGAAGTCGAAGAGGAAGCATCGGTCGAAGAAGAGCAGGAAGGAAGATACTTCAGATTCTGACGATGAGACAGGTACTTCTTCTTCGGAAGGGGATAGTGATGCTCCCTTGGAGACATATTGGGGGGAGGGCGAAGACACAGGTCTTCCACGGTGGATGCATGAAAGGAGGGCCAATTCTCACAGAAAAGCCTTTAACGGCACCCTTGAATGGAAGGATGGCGCTCTGGTCCAGGACGTTAAAGTCTCAACCCATGCAGCCACCGACTTTATTCTGGGGAATCTCCTCTCTAAGAGGAAGCGGAATAAGATTTTGAATGGCGATTACGTTGACATGTTTTCATTGGTACCCCCAGCTCAAGTTAAGGGTAAGGGTGAGAAAAGAAGGTATTACGGTAAAAAGAGGTACAGGGCTCCTCGGGTTGAACGAACGTTCGAGAATTGGCTTAACGGGTATCAAGTTTTTATGGCAGTAGTGGCTGGTTGTTATCCGAAGCGAGGCGTGCATCTCGCGGCTTATCTCGCGCACGTCAGGCGGGCTCGGGAGTTGGCAGGCGATGAGGCCGCCTTGGCGTATGATGAGGAATTCCGGAGGAACGCCTCAACGCTCTCCTCGACGCGCTGGGACCAAAAGGACAACAACTGCTGGTTGGAGCATGTGGGACCGAACATCGAAAAGAAATCCTCTGAGCAGCCGAAGTCCGGTAAGGTTGAGTCGCAACGCCGTAGACACTGTTGGGACTTCAACAAGGGTACCTGCCTGCGCACAGCTTGTAAGTACATGCACGAATGTGACAAGTGCTTGGGCAGCCACCCTGCAATCAACTGCTACAAAGGGAGGCAGCAGCCCTTTCGTGGAGGCAGGGGTCACCTCACACGGGGTAATCGAGGTGCCCCCGCGGGACCTGCTGGTACCGCCCAAGGACCATCTGGGGCCCGGTACTAACGTTTCCCTCAGCCTGGCGTACTCCCCGATAAAATTACAGCCCCTGAGAGCACTGTTAAAGCTTTACCCAGATAGACAAGCGGCCTGCTTGTTAGATGAAGGGTTCTCTAAGGGGTTTAGAATCCCAGTTACCTTCACCCCTAACGCTAGTTGTCCTCCTAACCAGAAGTCTGTGCTTGAACGACCCGACATTGCCGCAAAAAAGATCCAAAAAGAGATCGCGGCTGGGAGGGTGGCCGGTCCCTTTTCTTCCCCTCCCATTGAGGGTTTGCATATTTCTCCCCTCGGTATTGTCCCTAAGAAGGTTCCCGGCGAATTTCGAATGATACATAACTTGTCTTATCCTAAGGGTGCCTCAGTCAATGACGCCATCCCCCAAGAAATGTGCACGGTGAAGTATGCATCTTTCGATCAAGCTGTGCGGTTGGTGAGGAGTTTTGGTACGGGCGCCTTTATGGCAAAATGCGACATTGAGTCGGCATTTCGCCTTCTTCCAGTTCACCCAGATGACTACCGCTGGTTGGGATTCAAGTTCCAGGGTGATTTCTTCATCGACAAAGCCATGCCTATGGGTTGTTCTATTGCCTGTGCTTCATTTGAGACCTTTAGTACATTTTTAGAATGGGCTTTGAAGTTCAGGACTGGCTCCAAAGGGGTAGGGCACTACCTCGATGATTTTATTCTGGTGGCAAGGAGCGCCGGCGAGTGCGGGACCCTGCTCCATGCTTTTGAAGCCCTAGCCAGCGAATTGGGTGTCCCCCTGGCGAACGAAAAAACTGAGGGCCCAGTCACGACCATGACTTATTTGGGGATCGAACTGGATACATTGGCCCAAACTTCGCGGCTACCATCCGAGAAGTTGGCTGCCTTAAAAGAACTTATTGGCCAAATGCTCCCCTTAAAGAAGGTTACCTTGAGGCAAATTCAATCCCTTTTGGGGCACCTCAACTTTGCCTGCCGTGTGGTTTCCCCTGGCCGCCCCTTTTGCGGCCGTCTAGCTAAGCTGTCAGCGGGTTTACGGTCTCCGCATCATAGGGTTCGCCTCTCTAAGGCTGTGAAGTCTGACCTGCAAGTCTGGTTGCAATTCCTAGATGGTTTTAATGGCATATCTTTATGGCAGGATACTTTGGTGCTGCAATCGGACTTTCAGGTACATTCGGATGCAGCCGGGTCCCTAGGTTTTGGCGTTTACTTCAGGGGTCAGTGGTGCGCCCAGCGCTGGCCTCCCTCGTGGCAAGGTAAACCAATACTGCGCGATTTGACATTCCTGGAATTCTTCCCAATAGTTGTCGCAATCCACATCTGGGAAGAGCAGTTTAGAAATCATAGAGTTTGTTTCTGGACGGACAACCAGGCGGTGGTCTCGGTCTTAAATAGGCAATCCGCGCATTCCCCAAGGGTTGCTTCGCTTTTGCGGTATTTCGTTCTTTCATGCCTGCGGTTGAACCTCCACGCTTCCGCCAAATTCGTTCCTGGTATAGACAATAACATTGCGGATGCTCTATCTCGTTTCCAGATGGAACGCTTTCGCTCATTGGCGCCGGATGCGCAGCAGCAGCCGCAACCGTTTCCGGAGCACCTCTGGAGTATTGGGAACGAGAAGCAATAAAGGGAGTATTGTCTGCGCTGGCGCCTTCCACCCTTAAATCTTACAATAAGGCATGGCTAGACTTTACATCTTTCCGCAGGAAGAAGGAGAGGTTTAGGCCTGGCAGGCCGCCATCTAAGTCAGAAGTCATCGAGTATATGGTTAAGCTTCGCGATCTGGGTCGGGCCCCCAAAACCCTCAACATCCATTTGGCAGCGATATCTTTCTTTTCTAAAGCCTTATTCTCTGTTGATCCCTGTTCACATTTTGTAGTTCGCAAAATGCTGGAGGGCTGGCGCAGGGCCAGACCGCAGGGCCAAGATGGTAGAAGGCCCATAACGCTTGACATACTTACCCAAATACGCAGGAAGCTTAGGGTCCTTTGTTGGTCTAGGTATGAGGCCAGATTATTCTCCGCAGCATTTTCCTTCGCATTTTTCGGGGCGTTACGCATTGGCGAGGTGGTCTGCGAACACCTTACAGCCAATAGGGGCCTGTTGTTGGGGGACGTAACAGTTGCCAGCTCGCACGTGTTGCTAAAAATCCGCAGTTCCAAAACTGATCAGCTTGGCAGGGGAACCTTGATCCGCCTCCAGGCAACCCAGAGGGCTGGCCCTTGCCCAGTAAAAGATGCTAGAAAATATCTGTGCGTGAGACCGAATTTTAATGGCCCTTTCTTCGTTCATGCTGATGGCTCCTTTCTTTCCAAACATCAGTTCACGAGAGTCATGCGTAAGGCAGTGGCAGCCATTGGTCTTCCACAAGAGGAGTACGCCGCACACTCCTTTCGCATTGGGGCAGCGACTACTGCCGTACATATGGGCTTCCCTGCTGAGAGGATTATGGAAATGGGGCGCTGGAAATCCAACGCATATAAGGGCTACATTCGTAAGCCCTTTTAATTCCCCGCTAGTCTTTACTCTCCCCTTACCCGGCTCTCTTATTGTATTCTTCCAGGTGCTGCCTTGGTGCAACTGTGGATTATCGGTCACAGTATCGTTCATTGGGCGAAACGCCGAGCGGAATTTAGGCGTTGGGACGCTGACCTCAAGCTACCTAACTATGTTAAAGTTTCATGGATCTCTAGGCGGGGTATGCGTTGGGAAGAATTCTTCCCAGTCATATCCCAAAAAATCGCGGATGAGGGTGCCCCGGATGCCTTGGTCATACAACTGGGTGAGAACGACCTGGCATATAGGAAAGGGGTGAACTTAATGTGGAACATTATAAATGATTTGGAACGGTTACAGGCGTCTCACGCTAACACTACATTAATTTGGTCTTCCTTGCTGGAAAGGCGGCATTGGCGGGATGCGGTGAAACCCGCTGCGGTGGATAAAGCCAGGCGAATCGTGGAGCGCAACGTCGGGCGCAGGGTGGCCGCGTTGGGCGGACGAGTTATCAAACACCCCGAAATTCAATATTTCAAAGATACGCTTTATCGCTGGGATGGCGTGCATTTATCTGATGCCGGCAACGATATCTGGCTTGCGGACATTTTTAGGGGAATTAGGGATTGGTTACAGGTCTGAGGGTATTGGCGGCGAGCCTGCTCAATGCGGCTCGTGTGGCGGTAGGCATTGGCCGGGGTATTGTCATGCAAATGAGGTCGGGGGGGAGGAGCGCCATCACCTCCCCCAATGATTGAAGGGTAGTTCGTTAAAGGACTCCGAGGGGCGACGCCTCGTCCGAAACCTACGGAGGCTAGGGCCTAAAGCGCGCCCCCGAGCGGTAACCCCTCGGGGAGCGCCTAGGGATACGCATCTCAGGTAGCTCCCCCTGTTGGTGTTTAACCCTTCCCGGTTAGACCGGATAGTCGGTTAGGGGCCAATGCCTAAAGCCAATACCTCTCTTACCTGTAATCAATAAAGTTGTGGCCATTTTCGCCCATTAACTTAAATTCTTGTGTCCTGTGTCTTTATTCTTTACACCTGTGGGGGGGGAGGGAATAGCCACGCAATGCCACTACCGATCCTCAGGAGGGGGTGGAGTTGCGGGCTCACGACCCCTCCCACACTCCCGCGGGGCTGAGGTCAGCCTCGCGGGATTACAGGGTTTCCCCAGTCACCCCCCACGTTCCGGCGAGGCTGGGGTCAGCCTCGCGCGATTCAGGGATTCCCCAGTCACACCCCCGCGCGCCAGCCAATCGGCTGGCGGCAGGGGCGGGCCTCCTAGAGGCCACATAAGGTCGGGGCAGCCACCGGCTCGCCCCTTTTCTCCCTGGCAGCGAGCTCGAATTCCCACCCACCCACCCTTTAGGTTCTGCCATCGACCTTGCTATGGGCTTCGGCCGGTTGCCGTTTGGGGCCAGGTAGGAATTTTTTCCCATTTGGCTAATTGGCTGGTTCGTGAGCCACTTGGTTTTTCGCCTACCTCGTAGCAAATTCGTCACAACTTTCCCGGTTTTAGCGGTAGGCATTGGCCGGGGTATTGTCATGCAAATGAGGTCGGGGGGGAGGAGCGCCATCACCTCCCCCAATGATTGAAGGGTAGTTCGTTAAAGGACTCCGAGGGGCGACGCCTCGTCCGAAACCTACGGAGGCTAGGGCCTAAAGCGCGCCCCCGAGCGGTAACCCCTCGGGGAGCGCCTAGGGATACGCATCTCAGGTAGCTCCCCCTGTTGGTGTTTAACCCTTCCCGGTTAGACCGGATAGTCGGTTAGGGGCCAATGCCTAAAGCCAATACCTCTCTTACCTGTAATCAATAAAGTTGTGGCCATTTTCGCCCATTAACTTAAATTCTTGTGTCCTGTGTCTTTATTCTTTACACCTGTGGGGGGGGAGGGAATAGCCACGCAAATTTGCTTCTGCATATCTTAAATGGGAGCATGTGCTCAGTCCTTTGTTTCTTGTTGAAGATTGTATGTGGCAGGACTCGGGACAAGATTTCTGCATGTCTTTCAGAGAGGCTGCCAGTCAGAATATATTATGGTAGATTTAGATAGCCAATGTGGTACCCCTTCAACTTCTATGTGCCCTGGCCAGCATAGTCAATGGACTGCACTAACCTCTGACTAAGAGGAACCCAAAGTGTCTCATCCTTTCTCCAGTTTAAGACAGTGCTTGGAATGCAGTAGTTTGGTTTAGTAAAGTTCACTGAATTAGTTTAAAACTGTTTGAACTACACCCAAAAGTAGTTCCCATAGTTGCTGGATAAACCTAATGTGAATTAATTTCATTTTGGGTTAGAACTTCAAGTGCAGTCTCTTGCATGTGTTTTTTGCTCTTAAAATCTTAGGGTCTAAGCTTAAAGATCATTGGGAAAACTAAACAATTCTCATTCCAGTCTGCATGTTTTGATGTTTTATTAGTCTGAACTTTATTTTACATATCAGTATATGTGAAATTACATATACAGCAGCTTGTCACATTCTGAGGATCCTTTGGATGAATTGAACTGAACTTGAGCTGAACTAGTTTGTTTTGTAAAGGGGAGAACACAAACTGTAGTTAGCTCCTATTTGGATATTTGTTCCTTATTCAAAGTGAACTTTCCAAAGTGAAGAAGCTACCTTGTTTGTGTTAGCTGTTCACACGTTAATAAACAGCATCCATTGTGGAAGGGTAGCCATTTTGTATCAGCGTAATCAACGTTTGAATCACACAGGGATGAAAGCATTTGAGAATTGTAGTAATGGCTGCCATATGGCAAACAATACCATCTTTATTTTTGCCACAGAAAAGTGTGTGTGAGAGAGTCAAAGTTGGGTGGAGACCAAAGATTGCTGGAAAAGGGAGTATGTTTCTTTGACTTACCACATGCACCCATTCTTTTAAACAACATTCTTTCTTTGCAAGAAATTGGACAAAGAGGACAACTGTCCCATCTCTTTGTGCTGCTTTCCTTTTGTCTACAATCCGCTGACAAAGATGGAAATATTTGATTACGAGTCTTATCACCTGCAAGAGGTAAGGGTGATACCTAAATGACTGTTAACCCAGCTTTGCTATTCTACTATTTCTTGCGAGATGAAAGGCTACGGTGAATTTGGTTCTTATTTTTCCACTCTACTTAGTGTGCAGGAGTCTCTGCATGCAGAGACAGGTGCACAATGGAGGAGCAGAATTGTGTTTGCTCCTCCAGGCCATTAGCTATGTGGAAGTGACTCTTGCATAGGACAGGGATAGGGAACCCTGTCCGAGGGAGGGCAGTATATAAATTTAATAAATAAAAAAATGTATGTTTGTCTCTTCCCCCATCCCTCCAGCTCATCGTTTAAGCGTTTTGTGCAGCCGCAACTGGATTTTTTAAAATATAACCTCCCACTCTTCTCTCTCATTGGAATTATTTCTCATTATGCCTTTCATTCCTTCAGGGACTCCTGCCTGCCTTGAGTTCCTTTCCCCATTAGTATACTTAGCAACTAATGCCAACCTAGCGTCTCTGAAACACTTATTAAAATATGTGCCGCTTTCCGCAGATTGTAAAGGCCAATGCGCATGATACATTGGTACGCAATCGACTCCTGAGAAAAGGCGAACTCCCTAAATTGCCTATCTTCCCTTTCAGGGTACGACGCAAGAACCTTGTGGAAGATACATTGCGCAAACTGAGTCAAGTAGAGGACATTAGCCTGAAAATGCAACTCTTGGTAAGCTGCCTAAGGCCTGCTAAAGTACTGCATTGTCGTGTTGTTCAGGGCTAAACTCTGGAACTAGGTGAAACGACCTCAATGACTATGTCAGGGAACTGACATCAGAGCGAAAAGCGGAGGCAGGGCTCCAGAGCGATGCCGGGGAGGGAACCAGTCGGGGGGAAGGAATTCAGCGTGACACCAATAGAGAGGAGAGGGAGATGGAGGAATCGGTGTCAGGGCTCCAAGACCCTTCAACCGAAACCAGTGGAGAGAGCGCTGGCACGCCCTTGCCGTCCCCTTACTTGCGCAGACGCGTTCCGCGCAGGGAACATAGGAGGAGACTTGGGGTCAAACAGCTTTTATGCTGGAAGAGGTTCAAGAAACGCCCACTGACGGATTATGCAAGTGACTAACAGGTCATGGAGGGCGAGCTCTAACCCTGAACATGGTTGAGCAAACGATCTAACTGAACTGGGGGCAATTTACACACGAGTAACCCACCTATAACCATTACAGACTAGGTCTGGATTGGGCCAGCTGGGGATATTCCGTCAAGGAAAGACAATCCCAATATAAAATAGCATGTCACTCAGCTCTGGACAAATCTGAAGCACATTGTCTGGTGAGGTTTGTTTGTTTTATTTCCCTTTTTTTTTTTTACATGTGTGACGTTGTTTTGCTGGATGCTGCCTATTTCCATCTTGTTTCCACCAGCCCAAAGGAAAGGATGCAGCCTGCCTTTTCCCACCGCTTGGGTATTCACTGTATTTTTATTTATAGAACTGCTCTTTTGCACAAAACAGCTGTACAGTCATACCTTGGATCTCAAACGTCTTGGCTCCCAAACAAATTGGCTTCCTGTTTTTGAACATTCTTTTGGAACCTGAATGTCCAACGCAGGTTCCATGGCTTCTGGTTGGCTGCAGGAGCTGCCTAGTAAATGTGCTTTTCCTATTTTCTGTTCTCTCCTTTTATTTTTGTCTTGCAGATTGAATTTGAAGGCGAGATGCCTGGTCACGAAACCGGAGGAGTCTTGGTCGAGTTCTTTTCCTATGTGTTTGAGGAGATGGTGCAGCCAGACTATGGGATGTTTATGTGCTGTGAGCAAAACTCCCCCATATGGTTTCCTTCTAGGGTAAGTATTTCAGACAGAGGACCTGGTCCAACCAAACATCTAGGTCAGACGTAGGTGATCCCCCCACCCCTTTTTTATGCCAGTGGGCATATTCCCTTCAGATGGCTATATGCCACAGGTGAAAGTAGCCAGAGCCCAAATGAAAATTTTACTGCTTTTCTACAGTAGGGCTGTGTACATACAGTGGTACATTGGCTCTCAAATGGCTTAGTTGCTGAACAAATCGGAACATAAACGCTGCAAACCCGAAAGTAAGTGTTCTGGTTTGCGAACGTTTTTCAAAAGCTGATCATCTGACATGGCTTCCGCTTGAGTGCAGGATTCTCCTGCAGCCAATCGGAAGCTGCGCCTTGGGTTTCGAATGGTTTTGGGAGTCGAACGGACTCCCGGAAGGGATTAAGTTCGAGAACCAAGGTAGCACCTTGGTTAGAGAACCAAGGTAGCACTGTCCTATTCCTCTGAAGCATACTCAAAGAATTCTGGGCACTGTAGTTTGCCCTCACAGTTCCAGTCCCCAACAACCCTTAACAAACTACAGTGCCCAGAATTCTTTGAGGGAAAGAATGTGCTTTAAAAATATGGTGTGTAGTCAGCCCCAAGCTACACTCACATCCCCCTCTGTATCCCCCATACAGAGAAACAAGAGTTCTAGGACACATTCCAGCCAGGTAAAAAACACACTCCCAGGATGCAAAGCAGGGCTAGTAACAGACTTTGAGCTGTGAGATTTCCAAGGGCCTGATAGAGACATTTGTGGGGGGCATTTGGCCCCCAGGCCAGAGCTTCTGTATCCCTTTCCCAGGCTATTCCAGATGACACCCATTTCTAAGTCATCCATCTTTCCAGGCATGCCTGTTTCACTGCTGGGCTTACTTCATGAGTGTGTAAAGCCCAACCTGTGCATAGCTGTCAACTTACAGATTTGAAAATAAGGGACCAGCAGCCTTGAAAATAAGGGACCAGCAGCCAAAATAAAGGACCTGCAGCCTCACCTGTTCCAGGCACTCCAGTCTTCCTGTCCTCCTGCAGTCTGGTCAAACTCATGCTGGTAGCTTCGAGAACACTGTCCAACCAACTTTGTAACCAGAGGTTCAACTGAATAGAATCTGAATCAAATGCACCACAAGGCCTATGCAGCCTCAACTTAAAATGGCTCCCCGGCCTGGCTTTGCACTGCAAAGTTTGCAGCAGCACGTGCAACAAAATGGCGTCCAGCATTCAAAAACCCCCTCAGCTTGCATTAACTAGCTGCACACAAGGCATGCAAGCTCCACCCCCCAGTCGTTCTTAGACTTCTTATTGGGTGAGCAACACAGCCAAGCAACACAGTTGGAGCCTCCCTCCTCCCTGGCCAGCAGGGAGGGAGGGAGAGGAGCTGCTTCCTTTGAAATTTAAGGGACATCATTTAAGGGACATTTAAGGGACCCATCAATAAGGTACAGCAGCGGGACATGGTGCTGGAATATGGGACTGTCCCTTCAAATAAGGGACACTTGACGGCTATGAACCTGTGTAGGTCTGAACAGTGCAAACTTCTATATCCACCAAAAAACAAACAAACAATCAAACATTGCAGAGGCCCCAAATCTCTTTTCCAGGCTGGAAGCGAGCAGTTGTTTTTTACCACACAGTGGGTGTAACCACTGCTCCCCACATTCGATCAACCCATAAGGCCTCCCCATCCAATCTGCAGTTTTCTCTCCCTCTGAATACAGTAGTACCTCGGGTTACAAATGCTTCAGGTTACAGATGCTTCAGGTTACAGACTCCGCCAACCCAGAAATAGTACCTCGGGTGTCAGGGAACTGACATCAGAGCGAGAGGCGGAGGCAGGGCTCCAGAGCGATGCCGGAGAGGGGACCAGCAGGGGGGAAGGAATTCAGTGTCACACCAATAGAGAAGAGAGGGAGATGGAGGAATTGGAGACAGGGCTCCAAGACCCTTCACCCGAAACTAGCGGAGAGAGCGCTGGCACGCCCCTGCCTTCCCCTTACTTGCGCAGACGCGTTCCGCGCAGGGAACATAGGAGGAGACTTGGCGTCAAACAGCTTTTATGCTGGAAGAGGTTCAAGAAACGCCCACTGACGGATTCTGCAAGTGACTAACAGGTCACGGAGGGCGAGCTCTGACCCTAAGCATGGTTGGGCAAGCAATCTAACTAAACCGAAGGCAATTTACGCACAAGTAACCCCCTCACAACCATTACATCGGGTTAAGAACTTTGCTTCAGGATGAGAACAGAAATAGTATGGCAGCGGCAGCGGGAGGCCCCATTAGCTAAAGTGGTAGCTCAGGTTAAGAACAGTTTCAGGTTAAGAACGGACCTCCAGAATGAATTAAGTTCTTAACCCGAGGTACCACTGTATTAGAAACTAGATTCCTGTTGGCTCTAATGGGAGGCTGTTTTCAAGCCTAATTGTGGGCAGGTGGTATTTGTGGAGAACCCGCCCCCCTGTTAATTGGGCTTGAAGAAAGGGCTTGGGAATGTGCCCGTGAATAAGTGTTTGTGTGTATGTTCTTGTATGAATGGGTGTGTTAGGGTATGGATGGAGATTGATAGCTGTCACTCTGCCGCTGGCCTTGGTTTGTCCATAACAGACCAGTTTCCCTCTTAAGGTGCACCTGCCTTAGAACATCCAACCCATTTCCTATCACTGTGATCTTGTGTCCTTGCAGCCCTCGGTGGAGAAGAATAAATATCTTTTCTTTGGGATCCTCCTTGGACTCTCCATGTTCAACAGAGTCACTGCTTACGTGCCGTTCCCGCTTGCTGCCTTTAAAAAACTGCTGGGCAAGAAACCTACCCTTGATGATCTGAAGGAGCTAAGCCCTGTCGTAGGGAAGTAAGTGGCTTGAACTCTTTCTACCTATTCCCCTAATTTCCAGTTTCTTTTTTCGCTTGGTAGCACCAGGCTGAGTCTCCTAACTCTAGGATATTCTGTCCATTTAAACTTACAAAGCCCATGTCACATTCAGCCCCAAGATTCAACCTCCACAAGTAGAGGGAACCTCAGTACAGTGGTACCTCGGGTTACATACGCTTCAGGTTACAGACTCTGCTAACCCAGAAATATTACCTCAGGTTAAGAACTTTGCTTCAGGATGAGAACAGAAATCGTGCTCCAGCGGCGTGGCGGCAGCAGGAGGCCCCATTAGCTAAAGTGGTGCTTCAGGTTAAGGACAGTTTCAGGTTAAGAACAGACTTCCAGAACGAATTAAGTTATTAACCCGAGGTACCACTGCACTGTGAGATGATTTTAGGCAAGAGTAAGGAAGCTCTGGCCACCTAGATGTTGCTACACAGCAGGCCCTGCCATGCCTGACCATTGAACATGCTGACCACCGGGAGTTTTGGGAGTCTAGCAGCATCTGGTGCCCCCACCCCTGATTTAAAACAAAATGATGCAAGACATGGAAGTCACCAATCAGATCTCCTGATATTTGTCTTGTTTTGGTTCCCTGCCCCCACTGAGTTCTTACAGTACCTTGGGAAACAGTTTAAGTAGAAGGAAACTGAGTGTGGAAAGGGTTAAATCCATCACCCCACTTGGAAGCACTGCTGCAATCAAAACAGGGCTCCCCCCAAAAAACCTGGTATCAGGCTGTTAGAAACCACATAAGCCACTTAGTTTTCTAACAGGTGCTCAGTTGAGCATCTTGCCTATAGACAAGAACTTGCTGCTTCAAAGGAAGGGTTTTCAGGAACAATTGTACTAGGGCCTCCTAGGGAGATTGGAACTGCAAAGAATTTACGACCTCCTGGAGCCAGACAGCCATCTCTTCCCTGCCAGATGCAATGAGCCCAGGAGCAATGATAGATTGATTGACATGTGCTTGATGAGGTATGTCCAAACACATGCACATACACTTGGGGCCCTAAACTGAGAATCAAACAAGAAAATAAGACCAGATGGATGGGGAATTTCTGAAACAACAGTGGGATATTAGCTCCGCCCAAGGCATGATGGAGAACAGCAACAACCGGGAAAAGATAGACATAGTATTTTACAAGGACAGGAAGAAACATCAGGGACAGAATCATTGCCACACACAGGAAGAACAAGGATATAGTTTGAGTGCCTCATCTGTAGTTTTATAAATCATTTAATGTGTCAGTATGAATGGAAGTTGTTAATATTGCAGTTGTTGTATAAGGGATTGTTATTTTGACCGGAGTGTAATTGAAATTAATAAGATTTTGGAATGCAGAATAAAGTAAATCATCAAACCATCAGTTCTAGCATGCAGGGTGCCACCTAAATTATATAATTTGGTATCTGAATGATTGGTACAGTATTAGTAATTGTATTATTATTTGGCATTGTTATAATGAGTCTATTATTGGATTATTGTAATTGAAAACTAATAAAAATTATTATAAAAAGAAAGAAAATAAGACCTTTCCCACTCTTTTAACTGTTTGAGTAAGACTTCTAAATACATGCTGTAAACATTTTTGGGATAAAAATATATCCATTTCTATTTCCTTTTGTTTTGTTAACAAGGAGTTTGCAGGCAGTTCTTGATTATGAGCATGATGACTTTGAAACAAGCCATGAACTGACTTACAATGTGAGTACCTAAAAAAAATATTTCTGTTCTTGTTATATGGTCACTGTGTCTCTTTCACCTGGTAATGTCTAGGAATTGCTTGTCTTTTAAGTTAGCAGTAAACAAGCAACTCCTGAAATGTGCTTTGTCTCATTGGCTAATTTTTTTCCTTCTTCACCCTTCTCCATTGTGATAAATTCTGGAGTGCTTCTTCCTGCAAGTGATGGTGGCTCTTTTAACATTTGGGAATGTGGCTAAAATATGATATAAAAGCAACAGTCATGGGAATTCATTAAAAAAAATCAAATGGTTCTCCCTAGAAATATAGCTGTTTCAACAGAAATACAGTGGTACCTCGGGTTAAGAACTCGTTCTAGAGGTCCGTTCTTAACCCGAAACTGTTCTTAACCTGAGGTACCACTTTAGCTAATGGGGTCTCCCATTGCCACTGAGCGATTTCTGTTCTCATCCTGAAGCAAAGTTCTTAACCCGAGGCACTATTTCTGGGTTAGTGGAGTCTGTAACCTGAAGTGTCTGTAACCTGAAGTGTCTGTAACCCAAGGTACCACTGTACAGTATAGCTATTTCAACAGGCGTGGTGCTTGTACCTGGTCCATGAACCCCTAAAATGACTTTTAATGACTGCATCGTTAGCCAAAAGCTGTTCATAGAATTCCCTGTAACTTAAAGGTATTGTAAGAAGCTTATCAAGTGTTAAGTGACAAAATTACAGTGTGTGTGTGTGTGTGTGTGTGTGTGTGTGTGACTTTGTTTTCAGTACCTTTCCTTAAACATATATTTCCAGATATCTTGGGACAACGTGGATGTCGACTTAATTCCAAATGGCAGTTCTGTCGCTGTGAACAATTCAAACAAGTATGTAATGATGCCTGAGGATGTTGGCAGGAAATGTGTCAGGGCGGGTCTGAGGGCGATTGGGGGTGAGGGATGGGACCACAGCTGGAATTTGTTTATTTTGTTAGGACTTTTAAAGAAACTCTTCTGTTTTAGATTACTAAAACTTCAAAATGATATGATTTTATTAGTGAGTTTTAACCTTTTGACCGTGAACTGCTTTGAAGAGGACCTTTGAAAAGCAGCATGCAGGTTGGACTGTTATGTTGGTGACAACTTACCCGTATTTTTCGCTCTATAAGACACACCAGACCACAAGACGCACCTAGTTTTTGGAGGAAGAAAACAAGAAAAAAAATATTCTGAATTTCTGAAGCCAGGACAGCAAGAGGGATCGCTACACAGTGAAAGCAGCAATCCCTCTTGCTGTTCTGGCTTCTGGAATAGCTGCACAGCCTGCATTTGACGCACACATAAGACGCACACACATTCCCCCTTACTTTTTAGGAGGGAAAAAGTCAGTCTTATAGAGCAAAACATATGGTACATTTCAGATTTTCAGTTCGCCCTATCCCCAAGGGCTCCACGTGTGGATAGCAACAGTTGTTTGTCGATATCTGCAAGGGTTCCTTTCCCCAAAAATCCAAGTCAAAGATAGAAAAGGAAAGCAGTAGCTAGGCTAAAGGAAGAGACACAAGTATTTCAATCTGCAGTTAAAATAGCCCTAACCATTTTGAATCGCATCCCCTGGTCTGCTGCCATCTTGATCAAGACATTGTTTCATTATGGTGTCTCCCCGGCCATTCAAATCTTCTGGGCCATTGGTACATTTTACATCACGGTATATCCTAGTAGGCCCAGAACATTAATTTTTAGGAGTTCCTAATATCTCTGTTAAGTATCCTGGCAAAGGAACTTGTACATTGCTATTAAGTGAACATATGCAAACATAGTATGATTGAATAGAGTGCTGGATTTGGAACAGGAAGACCTAGATTCAAATCAGAGTTTGCCTGTAGATGGGTCTGCGGCCTCCTGGTGGCTGCTAAAGTTTCTATCTATCTATCTATCTATCTATCTATCTATCTATGATCTATCTATCATCTATCTGTCTATCTATCTAGGCAGTCAAATTACCTGCCCATTTATTAAATGTTTTACCCTCATTTCTTCCAAAGGAAGGAGTTTGTCAACAAGTATGTGGATTATGTCTTCAACAAATCAGTGGAGGGAATTTTCCAAGAGTTCAAGAGAGGGTTTTACAAAGTCCTCGATGAACGGATGGTTGCCTTCTTTGAGCCTCAGGAACTGATGGATGTGGCGATTGGGAACGCAAATTATGACTGGGAGTTATATGAGAAGGTTGGTGGAGAGGGGTGGGGCGTGTGGAACTACTTGCTAGGCTATCATTATATTGGGTTTATTTTATTTTTTTCAAGCTTCACTTACTCATCTTTCTCTTTGTCTGATTTCATTTTCCTTCCCCTTTTCTACGAAGAACACTGTGTACTGGGGGATATACAGTGAAACACACCCTACCGTAAGGATGTTCTGGAAGGTTTTCCACGAACTCACTTTGGCGGACAAAAAAGGCTTTCTGTGTAAGTATCCCATTCTCAAGGCCCAACCTTCAAGCGGTCATTGATTGAAAGCCCATCTTTTTCTGGAAATCAACTGGTGTGAGCCTGTCTTTCAAGGTAAAGGTAAATGTACCCCTGCCCGTACGGGCCAGTCTTGACAGACTCTAGGGTTGTGCGCTCATCTCACTCTAGAGGCCGGGAGCCAGCGCTGTCCGCAGACACTTCCGGGTCACGTGGCCAGCGTGACAAAGCTGCTCCGGCGAACCGGCACCAGAGCAGCACACGGAACGTCGTTTACCTTCCCGCTATAAAGCGGTACCTATTTATCTACTTGCACTTAAGGGTGCTTTCGAACTGCTAGGTGGGCAGGAGCTGGGACTGAACGACGGGAGCTCACCCTGCCGCGGGGATTCGAACCGCCAACCATGCGATCGGCAAGTCCTAGGCGCTGAGGTTTTACCCACAGCGCCACCCGCGTCCCCCTGTCTTTCAAGGAGTGCGCTTGAAATCCTGCACGGAAACCTCAAAAGATTCTCTCAATTTGTGTATAGAAACAGCACTGATATTTTCCTTCATAATGCAATGAGCTTTTTGTTATGTACTGAAGTTCTCACCCTGGGCCAGCAGGGGGATACTGTAGATAGTTTTCACTTAGGTCCACATATGCAAATAAGGAATTGAAAGTGACATTCAGTGATTGGATAGTTACAGAAAGTTGTTACAGTTGCGTTGTAGTGGAGCTCTATATAAGCAGGCTGGCTGAACCCTTCAGTTCAGTTCTGTTCTGGCCTGTGAATAAACAAGAGCTGTTTGAAGAATTGCTGTGTCATCTGGTACGTTCACCCACAACTTAACACTTTTGATCAAAACTGTACTGGGGAGGAAAGACAACTTGCAAAGCTAGATTGTATCATTAAAAGATGTTTGGAATGGTCTGAATATTTTCTATTTGTGCCCTTGCATTGTCTAATCCTCCTCCTTGTCGATTTAGTGTTTGTTTTAGGAAGTGACCGGGTCCCTGTGGTAGGAATGGACTGCTTGAAGCTAATAATCCACTCGCATAAGTCGCTTTCAGAAGAACATATCCCTGAGGCCCAGATCTGCTTTCACCTCCTTCTTTTGCCACCTTATTCAACCACAGGAAAACTGAAGGAGAAACTTCTCCAGGCTATTGAGAACAATCGTGGCTTTGGCAAGCAACTCTAATACAGGGACTTGCAAGATGTGTAGCTTTTGTCTTCAAATGAAGGGAAGTTTGTCTTATCAGGCAGTCTGCTCACTGGCCTTTTAACTGGCCTTTGGTCAGTTGATTGACTGATTTCTTTCTCCCCACACCCACAATTTAAGAAAAATTATTTTAGACCTTAGTATAGCCTGCTTCTATGTGTAATCACGTCCACAGTGGCCTCATTACTCCAGGGCTAATTCATCCACCCAGTTATTTCCTAAATTGTTATTTTCCTGTAGTTTTCCTATTATCCCACTTTCAAGGTGCATTTTAATGATTACTTTTAAAGGTACCATTGCAACAACAGCATGGACATTTTAATGTGTGAACAGACAGGCTGGTGCCTCACTCCATTTGGAGATGCAGAATGTTATCTTTTATTGTTCTTATTTATTTATATGTACCAAAATGTAAGTGAGAACACAGAATAGATTCAAATCAGCACGCATTATTCTGGAAAGAGTACTAAAAGCAAAGTATATTGGAATTATAGACTTTCAGGCAAAACAGACTGTTCTAAACTGTGTGTTTAATATTTTACGGTAAAAACCCTGCTAAATAAATTCTTAGCTGCTTGTTGTCTCCTTTCTTTCCAAAGTGTCACTGTGTTAACTTGACCCATATGCAGTCTAGTTCTATTGAAGCAATCCTCAAAGGATCATATGGGAATTTCTGTTTACAAGACAATTGAGGAACAGTTGAGGGAGCTTGGGTATGTTTAGCCTGGTAAAGAGGAGACTGAGGGGAGATATGATAGCTATCTTCAAATATCTAAAGGGCTGTCACATGGAGAATGGAGCAAGCTTATTTACTGCTGGTCTGGAGGGTAAGACACTAACCCATGGGTAGCCAAACTAAGGTCCGGGGGCCGGATCTCGCCCAATTGCCTTCTGGATCCAGCCTGCAGACTGTCCCGGAATCAGCACATGGATTGGAATGGGGATTCTGATCGTTTGGGCTGTACCATTCCCTCCCTCCACCCCACACACACACACCGCGGTGGCAGCACCTCCTCCCTCCCTCCCTCCCTCCCTCCCTCCCTCCCTCCCTCCCTCCCTCCCTCCTGGTTTCTCCTCGCCCTGCCTAGAGGATGAGGGGTATCCAAACAAACCCCTGTGTTGCAAAGAGAACGTCAACAATGTCTAGGGCAATGTCTTGGTCATCGTGTTGCCTAGAGGAGGAAAGGGGTGTCGGGATTCACAGAATGCTGTGTAAGATAGTAAGTCTGCAGGCTTGAGTTTGCTAGTTGATGCAACAGGCTGATGCAATACTTTCTATGGAGGTGCTGGGTCAGAATGACTCGGCAGTAATGTGCTGAAAGTTGATTGGCTGTCATCAGTTTAAAAGGGAAGCCTGTCCAGCAGTAATGCTGGTATAGAGGAGTGCGGTCAGAGAAAAAGAGTCTTACTATTTGCTTTAAGGTGCAGCCAGGTACTCTGTCTGACTGTATTAACTGCTTCTGTAGATATTTGTAGATACAGGTAAAGGGACCCCTGACCATTAGGTCCAGTCATGGCCGACTCTGGGTTTGCGGCGCTCATCTCGCTTTACTGGCCGAGGGAGCCGGCATACAGCTTCCAGGTCATGCGGCCAGCATGACTAAGCCACTTCTGGCAAACCAGAGCAGTGCACAGAAACGCTGTTTACCTTCCCGCCAGAGCGGTACCTATTTATCTACTTGCACTTTGAGGTGCTTTCAAGCTGCTAGGTTGGCAGGAGCAGGGACTGAGCAACGGGAGCTCATCCTGTCGTGGGGATTCGAACCGCTGACCTTCTGAGCGGCAAGTCCTAGGCTCTGTGGTTTAACCCACAGCACCACCCGTGTCCCGTTTGTATATATAGCCCACAATAAATAATACTGTACTGAAGAACCTGGAACTCTGAGCATTTCTGCTAAAGCAACGCAAAGAATTCGCGACAAGGGGCTGGGCTTTGTTGAGCCGCGGTTGGCTGAGCGCTATTTTAAGCAGCCCCTCACTGGAGCCAGCCCTTTCACGCCGCTCATTGTCCCTCCACCACCGCCAGCCCCTGCCGCTCGCAAGGCACAGGTAAGCAGCCACTGGGGTTTGTCCAGTGCTGTGGAGAAGGGAGGGGAGAGCCGGTAGGGGGGGATTATCCCCCCCCCCAAATATAGTCCTACCCCCCACAAGGTCTGAGGGACTGCACTGGCCCCCTGTGGAAAACATTTGCTGACCCCAGCTCTAACCAATGGATTCAAATTCCAAGAAAGGAGACATCAGGAAGAACTTTTTGACCGAGCAGTTTGACCATGGAACTGACTCCCTCGGAAGGTGGCGGACTCTCCGTCCTTGGAAGTTTTTAAACAGGCTGGATGGCCTTCTTACATGGATTCTTTGGTTGAGATTCCTGCATTGCAGGGAGTTTGGCTACATGACCCTTGGCATCCCTTCTGATTCTTTCATATAAAATCAGGTTGGTGACTCTTGAATGGAGAGGATGGGACACAAAGCTCTAGTTGGTAGAGCATGAGACTTTTAATCTCAGCATCAAGGGTTCCAGACCCATGTTGGGCAAAAGATTCCTAGATGACCCATGTGGTCCCTTTCCAACTGTACAATTCTATGAATTCGACCACTGCTAAACTAGCAGACCACTTGCAACTCTGCCACTGCCTTTAGCAACCCCTCTCTCTCTCATGTATAGGGCGGGGGGGGGGGAAACAAACACCTCATTCATTTTTATGTCTCCACTTGAAGGGGCAGGAACCACCAACTTGGGGTCCTCAAGATGTTCTCGAGCTACCATTCTCGGCCCCAGCCATTAGGGCTAGTAATGTAAGTTGTAGTTCAACAACAGCTGGAGACACCTCATTGGTTATCCCAACTTGGCAAAAACCTTGTCATATTTTCTGCTGTTGTGTTGCAGCAGCACACCTGCCCTGCATACAGATGATCCCAATTTTATTTCTGTCAGACTTAGTTAACTGGGTTGGGTAGCAGTTGTTAAAGAGAGTTGTCTGAGAGTCACTGCAAGTCAAAGTAGGCAGGATGAGGCTACATGGGCCTAAGGCAGCTTCCTGAGGACAGAAAGAGGGACAGGTGAACCATTCTGAAGAGAATAAGAGCTGGCTGGGTCAGGCCTGCTTTCACAGTGGTCAACCAGATTCCCATTGAAAGCAGGACCAGAATGCAACAGTACTGCCCTTATTTGTGATTCCCAGCTGCTGGTGTTCTGAGACATTGCCTCTGACACTGGAGGGGAGAACATACCCATTTATTTATTTCATGAGAGTTGTATACCGCTTGGTTGTCATGAAACCTCAAATCAGTTTACAGAAAGAATAAAACAAATGATCAGAAAACGCTTAAAAACAGCCACCTAAAGCATTATAAACAATTAAAATCAACGATAAAAAAAAACAAAGTTCATGTCAACATTCTACATGTCTGTGTCAAAAAGAGTATTTATGAACAGCGGTCCCCTTCTCAGATGCATGAACCTTGAGTTGCCATATACAAATGATTGAAAGTGGGTAGAGAGAATGTAAACAATGAGGTCAGAGAGAAATTTAAAAAGTATAGAGGCAGATAATTAGGAACTGGCAGTGGTCATTCACAAAACTGATTTTTGTTGATAACACAGACAACCTGGCATAAGTTGACCTGATTAACACGCATGGCATGAATTTATAACAACCTTTGTCCCTGTTCGATTGACAAGACGACAGCACTGAACCTCTTAATAAATCAAACTGTTGTTGTCTCCCTTTGAAGTTCAGCTGTATTGAAACAGGGCATATATTTCTTAAAAGGGCAAGGCATAACCTAAGTGACAATGCCACAGCAAGCAATGTTCATTTTTCTTATGGCATGCTTCTTTTGCGAAGAGCAGTGAGAGCCTGTTGGCACAGCCTTTACACATTCATTATACGGCATAAGCTTTTGTGAACTGCAATCCATAGATATATCTGATTGGGTGAACTGTTGTCCACAAAGTTTTTGCCTTAATAAATGTGCCTAGTCTTTAAGCTGGTGACACCAGACTCTTGCTTGTTCTGTTGCGACAGGTTAACAGGGCTTCACTTCTGGGATTTGCAGAGAGAGAATATTTCTCACTGGCAGCAGCAGCAGCAGCAGCAGCAGCAGCAACGGTTTCTGTTTCCTAGGAAGACCCGCCTCCTACTCTGTTTCGAAAGCAAATGAGTAAACAGAAACTAGAGAGAAACAGCTCTCTCTTTTTGGCTCCTTCCCCCAAGAAGTCTCACTCTTTGGCATTCCTTAGAGCAGAACTCGGGTGACAACTCAGAGAGGAGCATCAGCTATCCATCTAGATTGCTGACATCCTGAACGCTTGTTCTCCTTTTGCATCTTTCAATTCTGGCCAAAGTCAGAAACATTTCTCTCTCTGGCAGAGACACAACAATGGTTTGTGTCCCAGAATAAAGGGCTGGTGGTCCTAGTTCTGAGAGTGGACTGCCTGTGAGGAAAACTGGGAGAGAAGATGACAAGGAGGTCCAGAAGTCGCAAGCCCAGGACTGAGGTGGGCACCCGGTCGGACTTGCCTCATCCCTCACCATTGCGATCCAAAGCCTTGCTGCTATTCCCAGAGGCTGTCGGCTACCATCCCAGCCTTTGCAAGGAGGACCCTGGAACCATCCACCAGATCACCTGCAAACAAGGCTGCTTGGCTATAGTGAAGACGGACAGGACCGTCATCGTTTATGACAGGGCAGAGGACGGAGGATGCCAGGGGAGTCTCAGTAAGTAGCTCATGACATTTGGGAAAGTTGCTTTTCACATAATAATAATAATAATAATAATAATAATAATAATAATTTATTTGTACACCACCCATCTGACTGGGCTTCCCCAGCCACTCTGGGTGGCTTCCAACAAAGATTAGGTAAAAGTAAAGGGACCCCTGACCATTAGGTCCAGTCATGACCGACTCTGGGGTTGCGGCGCTCATCTCGCTTTACTGGCTGAGGGAGACGGCGTTTGTCCGCAGACAGCTTCCGGGTCATGTGGCCAGCATGACTAAGCCGCTTCTGGTGAACCAGAGCAGTGCACAGAAATGCCGTTTACCTTCCCGCCGGAGCGGTACCTATTTATCTACTTGCACTTTGACATGCTTTCGAACTGCTAGGTTGGCAGGAGCAGGGACCGAGCAACGGGAGCTCACCCCGTCGCAGGGATTCGAACCGCCGACCTTCTGATCGGCAAGTCCTAGGCTCTGTGGTTTAACCCACAGCGTCACTCGCGTCCCTTCCAACAAAGATTAAAAATATATTTTAAAAATGTGTGCGTTAGGCGGAATTGCATACAAGCGTGTCCATTTCACACTAAAATGCTGGTGAATTTTCTTGAGGATTTTTAAAATAAGAAATCGCAGACTTATGTGAAGATTTAAGACTGGAAAAGTGAGGGGCGGAGATGATAAACATTCAGCATGGGACCAGGGAATGATGGGAGTTGTGGTCCAACAACATCTGAAGAGCTGCATGTCTCTCTCCTCTGCTTTGATCCCATCCAGGGCCAGCCTTGCCATTAGAAAAGGGGAACATTTGTCCAAGACTCCAGGCTTTGTAGGAAATGCTGCTTTGCCAGCTGTTCGCATCCAGCTGTTCGCACCCAGAGTTGTATCCAGGGTTCCAAAACATCTTACTGGTTATCCAGACAACTGGCAAATGCTGTCTCACCATGTCTTGTCCTTCATATGACAGCCCCTATTATAATAATAGCAATAAAAGCTAAAGGGACCCCTGACCATTAGGTCCAGTCGCGGACAACTCTGGGGTTGTGGCGCTCATCTCGCCAGCATGACTAAGCCGCTTCTGGCAAACCAGAGCAGCGCACAGAAATGCTGTTTACCTTCCCGCCAGAGTGGTACCTATTTATCTACTTGCACTGGTGTGCTTTTGAACTGCTAGGTTGGCAGGAGCAGGGACCGAGCAACGGGAGCTCACCCTGTCGCAGGGATTCGAACCGCCGACCTTCTGATCGGCAAGTCCTAGGCTCTGTGGTTTAACCCACAGCGTCACTCACGTCCCTTCCAACAAAGATTAAAAATATATTTTAAAAATGTGTGCGTTAGGCGGAATTGCATACAAGCGTGTCCATTTCACACTAAAATGCTGGTGAATTTTCTTGAGGATTTTTAAAATAAGAAATTGCAGAGTTATGTGAAGATTTAAGACTGGAAAAGTGAGGGGCGGAGATGATAAACTGGCAGATTCTCTAATCACTATGGTGCTCTCTACACTATGCATTTAAAAGCACATTTATACCACAACTTTCCCCCAAACAATGCTGAGGACTGTAGTTTAAGACCACTGCAAGTTGATAGGAGACCCCCCCCCACTTGGAGCTATAATTCCCAGCACAGTTAACAAACTATGGTTCCCAGGATTCTGTGGGGGAAAGCTATGACCGTTAAAGTGATATAAAAGTGTTTTAAATGTATGATGAGGGATGTGACATCTCTTGGTTTATTTTGAAAGGAAACTCTCCAGTGATTTGCAGGCATCTGATGTACGTAGCCCTTCTCGGGTTTCTTTTTTCCCTCAACATCCTATCAACTCATTCCTGTCATCTGCAATATGAGGTTCACATCAGCACCGGTTTCACTTTCTATTCTGGAGTCACAGCAAATGTCCAGCTCATGTCATCATCCGCTGGCTTGTGCAAATAACGGTTGTTGTTTCTTACAAAAAGAGAAGGAAAGAAAGAGAGAGAGAGAGAGAGAGAGAGAAAACAGACTAGGCCTTTAGCTAGAACAGCCACAATGGAAATACAGGAAGCTTAAATTGTTTAAAGCTAATTGTATTGAATGTTAACAAAATAAAATTTAAGTTTTGTTTTTGTTTTTTTAAATAAGGGCTTAATACTTATCAATTATCCTGGTGTCTTTCAGTTCATTTTCCATATTGGAAGGCAGGGTCAAATTCATGTTTGAATGGACAATAGAGAAAAAATACTGGGAGCTGCAACATAATGTTGTTGTATGGAGTGCTTCTGTTCAGGTTTCCAGCCTCCTCATTCTTTTTCTCTGCCCACACCTCAATGTTAGTCAGTTTTTGGGTGTCCCCTCTTAGTTTTTCCCCCAAAGGGTTTTTAATTTTAATTTTTTTTTAATGGTACTTCTTCATACTGTACATACTTCCCCACCTAATGCATAGATTATGCCATTTGTTTTGAGGGGGAAAGCACCAGACAGCAAGCAGCATTTGTCAAGGAACTGTAGGGTCAATATGGATTGAGGCTAACATCTTGTGAATGCTGTTTCCAAAAAAATAAATTAAAAAAATAGCAATGGGAGATTCCTGGATGTGGAGAAAGTGGTAATGTGAACATATCCTTCGCCTTAGTGTTACCCATGTGGAACTAAGCAAGCACTCCCTGCATAGTTAGAAGGTGGAATGATGGCAAAGACTATGAACACCCAGTTAAACTGTGGAACTCACTGCCACAAGAGGCAGGGATGACTGCCCACGTGGATGGCTTTAAAAGAGGATTGGACAAATTCACAGGGGACAAGGCTTTCAGGAGCTTGTCCTACACTCGAGTAGGACCCTGGCAGAGACACATGCCTGACTGGCATGTTCCCTCCCTCCTGGTCTATTGTTTGGGAGCTTCAAAAGCTTTCTTCAGCCCGAACATCACAGCGACTGATGCCAACAGACATCGGCACACTTAGGGATCCGCAGAGTCTTCGCACCTTGCGTGACAGACCTCAGCAACTTAGCATTTTGGCTAATCTACTTTATTTACATATAGACACACACGGCGCACTGCAGCATGGCTCCATCTCTCTCTAGCATCAGACAGCAAAGAGAAAAAGAACAAAGGACAATAGTCCCACTTCACGGAACGCAGTAACACAAACATCCGTCACTTCCCACTTTGTGGAGTCAAAATATATACCGTCGTGTGATAGACAACAATCCCATGACTGCAAACACAGAGCAGGAATTCTAACAAAGGCTGCCCATGGCTACTAGCCAGGATGGCTATACTCTGACTCCATAATAATAATAATAATAATAATTTATTATTTATACCCCGCCCATCTGGCTGAGTTTCCCCAGCCACTCTGGGCGGCTCCCAATCAGTATTAAAAACAATACAGCTTTACATATTAAAAACATCCCTGAACAGGGCTGCCTTACTCCACAATTGGAGGCAGTACTTCTTCTGAATATCATGTTCCTGGAAACTGCAGGAAGGGAGGAGTGTTCTACTTGAGGGTTTCCCACAGGCATCTGGGAGGTCACTGTGAGAAAAGGATGCTGGACAGGCCATTTGCTCTTCTTATGTTCTTATGTTTCCACATTGTCAGTCCTGCTGAACACCAGCCACCACTGGCACTCCTTTAAATGTGATTATGCTTAAAACCATTTCCGTCTTTATCTTGTTCAATCTTCCAGAGTGTATCAAGTTAAGCAAGGGGGCCAAGGTGGATTTGCTAGATGGTGAAGCATCTCACCTGCTCATTCTCTCATCAGAAGGAAAACTTTCTGAGCACAGTATTGTATCCAGAGGTGCTCATTCAAAGCCCAGGTAGGAAACCTGATCTTGACTGACTGGAGTGTTGTTGGTTTTTTTGAAAGCAGCAGAATTATATTGAAAAATAATAATAATTCCTTTGTGATCCACACATCTCAATAATGCGTGTTTACACCTGAAATACTTGCTTGGATTATACATGAGAAATGTCATTATTTGATTGGAACTGTTTCTACTTGCTTTTTGAAAACAGGTTATTGAAAGAATTGGGAGACAAACGCATCGTCCAAATCGCATGTGGCGACCATCATTCCCTGGCATTATCAAAAGGTACTGAACAATTCTCACACAGCTTCCTTGGGGTTTTTTTGAACATATATACCCTGCCTTTCTGTTCCAGCTGATGTACCCCAGGTAGCTCACATCAACTTTTGCAAAGCCATCAGCTAAAAGAAATTAAATCCTTGAAACAGACGAGGGATGTGGCTAAAGACGAAAATCAGTTGCAAGCGCAGGAAGCGCAGTGGTTGGCCACTGTGAGAACAGGATCCTGGACCAGATGGGCCTGATCCTGCAGGCTGTTCTTGTGTTCCAGGAGCCCAGACATCAACAAATCATACCCTGATCAGGCCAAAGGGCTGATGGAGATTTTGATGTGGGAAATCATTAATCCCAACTATTCTTTGTGAGCTGCGTTCTGAATGGTACACAGTTTCAATAAAATTCTGTGTAGTGGGGGCAGATCGTGACCTCTCACCTACCTTGGGGGGGAGGAAACATATTTCCCAGAGCTCCTTGGAGGAAGGGGTGAGATAGACATAGGAGGGGGCAAGTGGGTGGGCTTGTATCTCCCCCTAGCAACTAGCTGTTCCTCTGTTCCTCTCTGCCCCATACCCAGGGCCAAACCAGATATTACATTAGCACATATAAGTGCAGGGGTCCTATTCGGATTGGTAAGAAAGTGTAAAGTCAGTGGGTCATTAACCCATTGTCCCTCTCCTTCCTAGGCTTCTTCTAATTTGGATTGAGGGCCCGGCCCCTAAAATTTCCATAGGGAACCCCCCCCCCCCAGTTTTATTTTTCTAGAAAAAGAGGTGCTGGAACTCACCATGAACATCTCCAACGTTCTCTTATAATGGCACCCACCTGACAGGTGCTGGAACTGAGTTCTGGCTGTGGGGGGGGGGGAGCCATGGTTTCCCTACCCCACACAAATTGCAGGTACAGAGCCCCCAATCTGGATCAGGACCACAGAGGGTGGGTATGTTAAAGGGTTAAAGCCTCGTGAAACTCTCCCATCCTGGGGTCCATACTGACAATTTGCGTGAATTCTCCCTGCTGCCGCCACCCAGCATTTAAAGGCATAGATCCATAACTAAAATGCAATTTGACCCTGAGATCAACTGGTGTGGACCTTAGTCACTAGGTAGGGTTTAGTGGGTGAAGGAAAGTATTTAGTGGGTGAAGGAAAGTATTTGTTTCTGCACATGTTTCTGCACAAATCGCTCCAAGCTGAAATATCCGTAGGATGTTCAGTTCACAGTTAGTTCACATAAACATGGCATTCTGACCTGTTCTTAATGCATAGTTGATCACATCTATGGAACGTGATTGATATGTCCTTTTAAGTCTTACATTATCAATCATTAAGTAATTGTTTTAGGTTTTGTTCTATTAATCACCAGTTATAATTTAATTAGGAGGTTTCCATGCCTGTCTAGTTCTGTGCTCCCTTTCTCAGCCTTTAATCTAGCAGTGATTAATACCTATATGTAACCTTTGCTTTGTACTTGCTTTGTACTTGTGTTAACCAGTCAGCAACAAGCACATATGTGGCAATGTTGTAATATTCAATAAAAGGGACTCCCCGAGACATGCTCAGGATGATGCCTCCCAAATGACACCACTACTCGTCTGTCGTTTATTCCAACCCAACAAGTGGGTGTATATATGCCCAGTGTTTTTTTCCGGGGGGGGGGGGTTGCAGGGGTATGCATACCCCTAAACATTTTGTGAATCTAAGTTTGGCCTCATTAAGGGGCAGTATTTCAATACGAGCAGGAAAATGAGAGTACCCCTAAATGTTTTTTTAGAAGAAAAAAAAGCTCTGTATATGCCATCTCAGAGATCTAGAGTGGCTCAGACCACTTCTAGCTTTTGAGGCCCTAGCTATAGTAAAAACTGAAAATGATGACCCAAAAAACCAAAGAGTGAGTGTGTGTCAAATGATTAATGATTTTCCTAGTCTCATTCTGCGCAAATGCATTACTATGCAACTCTAAGGTGAGAGTGTTTTGCCCTGGTGCTCATACAAGCACATTGCAAAGCTTACTGAATGCCAAAAAATTGATGCCCCTTTGAGCCTGAGGCCCAGGACAAATGGTGCTTCTCCACCTCCCCGCCCCAATTGTCCCATTATATATATAACGGCAAATACATCTGTTGTACTTCCTTTTGTATGTTGGGTTAAGGAGGAGAGCTCTTTGCCTGGGGTCAGAATGACTATGGCCAGGTTGCAGCGAAAAGGGAGATGAATGCTGTTAAGGAACCACGACTTGTGTGGGAGCTCGAAGGCATCCCTTTGGCCAAGATTGCAGCTGGATCTGCTCACAGCGTGGCCCTCTCTGTGTTTGGAACTGTCTATTCTTGGGGAAAGAATGCTTTTGGACAGCTGGGCCTTGGAGACACAGAAGGTAAGGAAAAGTTCTATCCATGTGGTGGAATCTGAGGAATATTTATGAAATGCTGGGCCTATATGGCTAGGGCCCAGGTTACCTGGAAGACCCTACCAGTGTTTCTCAAACTTGGGCTCCCCAGCTGTTGTTGGACTACAATTCCCATCATCCCAGTGGTCAGGGATAATGGGAGTTGTAGTCCAACAACAGCTGGGGACCCAAGTTTGAGAAACACTGCTACAAACCTACCTGGATGTTAAGATCTTTGGGTGAGCCCCTTCTCCCGGTCCCATCAACATCAGAAGCCCGATTGGTGGTGACACAAGAAGGAGACTTCACTGTGGCTGCTCCCAGATTGTGGAATTCTCTCCTCCGAGAAGCTCGACTGGCTCCCTCTTTGTTGTCTGATTAGCTGCAAGAAGCTCCATGGATGTTCAGCTAAAAAAATAGTTTGCAAACCTGAACAGTCACTTCCAGGTTTGCGGTGTTTGGGAGCGAAAACATTCAAGAGCTAAGCTGTTTGAAAACCAAGGTATGGCTGTATATGCATATAGCTATTTATTTGTTTAATGTATTCGTATCTCACTTTTCTCCCAAGAAAGCTTGCAATGTTTAAAAACATCTTTATGAATACAAAGTAATGAAACATTTTCCTCTAAAAGCAGGGAGGGGAGTTTTTTCAGCTCAAGGGCCACATTTCATTTTGGGAACCTCCTGGGGGCCGCTTGCCAGTGGTAGGTGGGTGGAGCAATGTACAGGACTTAACATTTGTGCAGTCGGCCACATTCCATGCATGCAAAAGTCAAGAGGTTTCTACACACAGACCCACACAGACCGTTCCATCCCACATTCACTCAGACTGCATTATCACAGTCCAAGGCCACATTCCCACCAAGCAAAAACATCTGAGGGAGTAGAGCCCAAGCTACCAGACTTGAGCGAAGGGGTGGCCTGAAGAGAAGCAGGTGTGGTCTGAGGAACATCCCAAGGGCTGGACAAGAGAGGCCTGAGGGAACCTGAGGTTCTCCAGCCCTCTTTGAAAGGATCTCTTTCTGCCCTTTCAAACTGGTTCCATTTCACTTTTCGTTCCTATTTCAGACAGATGCTCCCCTACAATCGTGAAGGCCTTAGAGCACGAGAAGACAGCGTTTGTTTCGTGTGGCGGGGAGCATACCGCGGTTCTCTTGAAGGTTTGCCTAGTTGCGGTTGTTTTAATTAAATAATAATAATATTATAATAATTTATTATTTATACCCCGCCCATCTGGCTGGGTCCCCCTACGGCTTCCAACAAAACACTAAAATACACTAACCTATTAAACATTAAAAGCTTCCCTAAACAGGGCTGCCTTTAGATGTCTTCTAAAAGTTTGGTAGTTATTTTTCTCTTTGACATCTGGTGGGAGGGCGTTCCACAGGGCGGGTGCCACTACCAAGAAGGCCCCCTGCCTGGTTCCCTGTAACTTGGCTTCTCGCAGCGAGGGAACCGCCAGAAGGCCCTCGGTGCTGGACCTCAGTTTAGTTTTGCTGTCTCCTTTACACTCGCTCTCTGATTCATCTCGGAGAGGTTACCTTACAAAATAAAAAATTTTAAAAAAGAAGATGTTTGTGGCACATCTTCAGGAGAAGAAAGGGCTAAGGAATAAACCTTACACAAATCTGGATTACACAAATCTGGATTACAAATCTGGATTACACAAATAAACCTTACACAAATCTCCCTAAGATAGTTGGATGGTGCCTTGCACATCTCCTTGTGGCAACTCCTGCAACCAAGCTAGTGCCAAACATATTGCTGTGCTTTCCTTTGGACCACATCAGCCTGTCATCTGGGCAGCCCAGGACCTCCATAGACATTGCCCAGACTTGTGCCCAAGTGCTGCTAACACAGCAACTGGACTACACCAGGAGTGGTGTAGTGGTTAAGAGCGGTAGACTCGTAATCTGGTGAACTGGGTTTGCGTCCCCACTCCTCCACATGCAGCTGCTGGGTGACCTTGGGCCAGTCACATTTCTCTGAAGTCTCTCAGCCTCACTCACCTCCCAGAGTGTTTGTTGTGGGGGAGGAAGGGAAAGGAGAATGTTAGCCGCTTTGAGACTCCTTCAGGTAGTGATAAGTAAAGGGTAAAGGGACCCCTGACCATTAGGTCCAGTTGTGACCGACTCTGGGGTTGCGGCGCTCATCTCGCTTTATTGGCCGAGGGAGCCGGCGTACAGCTTCCAGGTCATGTGGCCAGCATGACTAAGCCGCTTCTGGCGAACCAGAGCAGCACACGGAAACGCCGTTTACCTTCCCACCGGAACAGTACCTATTTATCTACTTGCACTTTGAGGTGCTTTAAAACTGCTATGTTGGCAGGAGCAGGGACCGAGCAACGGGAGCTCACCCTGTTGTGGGGATTCGAACCGCTGACCTTCTGATTGGCAAGTCCTAGGCTCTGTGGTTTAACCCACAGTGCCACCTGCGTCCCAGGCTAGTGGTAAAGCGGGATATCAAATCCAAACTCTTCTTCTTCATTATCCAACTGCCTTGCCCACCTTCATACAAAACTTTCTTATCCCCAGCTTTGTAAACAAGATATGTTTATGCTGATGCATCTCACTTCTCTCTCTCTCTCTCTTTCTCTCTCTCTCTCTCCCCGCCCCCCTCTCCCACCAAGGATGGATTAGTCTGCACCTTTGGAGATGGCAGCTGTGGACAGCTTGGCCACAACTCTAGGCGCAAGGAGCTGTTACCACGACTTGTAGCTGAGCTGTTTGGTGCTCGGGTGTCTCAGGTGGCCTGTGGAAGGTATGGCACGTTTTATGGAGATAATGTTCTATCAGCTGTGGTCAGGCAAAGGCTTCTCTGCCTTCCAGTGTCGTAAAGTGTCTTACCCGGGAGACCTGAGTTCGAATTCCTAGTCCATCATGAAGATCACTGGGTGAACCCAGGCCAACCACCTTCTTTCAGCCCAACCTCCCTCTCAGGGTTGTTGTGATGAAGAGGGGGGGAAAGGGAGGCACAGAGAACTATGTATGCCACCTTTGAGCTCCTTTCGGGAAAGGCAGGATATAAATGTAATAATAAATAATATGAATGAAAAGTATGCCAGTTTCTAAAAAGACATACCCCAGGATTCCTAGGGATCTACAAGCACCGATTCCCTGCTTACTGGGACCGCAACCAGAGGAATAAATTCTGGGCAATTCCAGGTGGGGTATTCACAAAACTGCCTATAATCCTTCTGGCCTATCTGATACCACTGACTGATATAAATCTGTCAGGCTGTGCATATGTCACTGGCTTAAAATGCAGCTAGGATGTTATTTTTCTCAATTCAAATTGAAGCTAGTTTGGGTTAGAAATGCATCAAAACACAGTATTTAATAAAAAGAAAACCTACCTAAAGGGTAGCTATGAAATGTGGAGAACATTGTATGCATATCACTTCCCAAACCAATGTGTGGGAGCACATTGGATGCAGAGGAAACAGGAGCGTCCACACAGCCCTAGTCTGGGTCAGTGTTGGATTTACGTATAAGCTAAATAAGCTATAGCTTAGGGCCCCACTCTCTTAGGGCCCCCCAAAAAAATTAAAGGAAAAAACTCCTGGATGTACATTTTCCAAAATATAAGATAAAAAAACAAATAAAATAAAACCTACATACAGCAACAGTGTTTGGTGTTGTGCAGGCTTCTGGATTAGTTGTAGTTTCTGGGTCACCTTCAAAGGTAGCCCCATGTACAGCGCATTGCAGTAGTCCAAGTGAGAGATACCTAGAGCATGCACCACTCTGGCGAGACAGTCCACGGGCAGGTAGGGTCGCAGCCTGCGTACCAGGTGGAGCTGAGAAACAGCTGCCCTGGACACAGAATTGACCTGCATGGGCAGCTGTGAGTCCAAAATAACTCCCAGGCTGCGCACCTGGTACTTCAGGGGCACAGTTACCCCATTCAGGACCAGGGAGTCCTCCACACCTGCCCACCTCCTGTCCCCCCAGAACAGTACTTCTGTTTTGTCAGGATTCAACCTCAACCTGTTAGCTGCCATCCATCCTCCAACTGCCTCTAGACACTCACACAGGACCTTCACCGCTTTCACTGGTTCTGATTTGAAAGAGAGGCAGAGCTGCCTCAAAGGCTCAACCAAACTGCAGAGCACCCCTACAGATGCCAATTTGGGTTTGGCAAATTTTAAAAACAAGATACCTCTGTGGGGTTTTTGAAATAGCTGGGTAGTTATTGAGGAGTGGTGGAGGAACATGAGCCATTAATTCAGGGTGGAGGAAACTCAGCCCCAAGTTTGGAGGCAGTATTCAGTATTTGGCCCCCAATCAGGAATTGCTACCAATCTAAAATGACTGCCCCAAAGCAAAGGTAGTGGGAAAATTAAAAGCAATCGCTGGGTTCAGGTTGAGTCAGTGGCACTTCTGCACCTAATTGACTTTAATTCTGTGAACAGGCGGCATACTCTTGTCTACATCGCAGACCTGGGGGAAATCTACTCATTTGGATCTGGAGCAGAAGGGCAGCTTGGACAGGGGGCGGAATGTGACCGACTGATACCTCTTCCTATTGGCAGAGAATTCAACAGGGGTAAATCACGCTTATTGTTTCCATAAGCAGAACTTTGTGTCCTTGTGCAAATTAAGGAAATTCCAAATTTAAGAACCATCTGTAAGGTAAAGGTAAAGGAACCCCTGATCATTAGGTCCAGTCGTGGCCGACTCTGGGGTTGCGGCGCTCATCTCGCTTTATTGGCCGAGGGAGCCGGCGTACAGCTTCCGGGTCATGTGGCCAGCAGGACTAAGCCGCTTCTGGCGAACCAGAGCAGCACATGGAAACACAGTTTACCTTGCCATAGCTCACTGTCGCCATCTAGTGTTACATTTGTATACTGCACTTTACAACACATTTTAGATGTTTTATTTGCAGCTGTATAGCTGAGTCCCTAGTGGTTAAATATATGCTCATGATGTTGTACAGATACTGCAAGAAACTTGCATGCATACAGAGCACTGATCCCACAATAAACAGCCACCTGGAAGCTCCTCCATCTCTTTGCCTTGCATCTACAGTGGTGCCTCGCAAGACGAAAAGAATCCGTTCCTCAAGTCTCTTCGTCTAGCAGTTTTTTCGTCTTGCGAAGCAAGCCCATTAGCGGCTTAGCGGATTAGCGCCATTAGCGGCTTAGCGGCTTTTAGCGGATAAGTAGATAAGCGGCTTAGCGGCTTAGAAAAAGGGGGGGAAAGGGAAAAAAAGTTGGAAAAACTCGCAAGATGTTCTGTCTTGCGAAGCAAGCCCATAGGGGAATTCTTCTTGCAAAGCACCTCCAAAACGGAAAACCCTTTCGTCTAGCGGGTTTTTTGTCTTGCGAGGCATTCGTCTTGCGGGGCACCACTGTATAATTGTCAGGTTTAATGGGCAAGCTTTTCCTTTCTGTCAAAATGTGTTATAAATAGCTATTTATGGTGGTTCATGGTTTACATAACTAAATTCAGATGACACAGTGTGAGATCTCTCCTCACTGTACTTAGCTATGCTAGAATTCCTAGCCAAACTTCTATATACCAAGTTGCAGATGGAAGAGTTCTTAACAATAACGGATGGCTACTTGAATGGATGGCTTCTTTATGATCTGTCACAGTAGGGAACACGTCAGAGGAGCTGGTTAAAATCATCGCTGGAGAGAACCAAAGTATTGTACTTCTTTTAAAGGAAAAGGTAAGTAAAATTTGAGGATCTCCCCTACAAAAAAAGAGAGAAAAGAAAAGAATGTTGTGCGTAATTGCAAATGCCAGAATTATGGTTGTGGTTGCTTGTGTGTAGTTACCAGAAAAAATACAAACCATCGTTTAATCTAGAGATGGGGAAGCTTTGGGTCTCCAGATGTTGTTGGGCCTCAACTCCCATTAGTCCCATTCAGCATGGGACCAGGGAATGATGGGAGTTGTGGTCCAACAACATCTGAAGAACTGCATGTCTCTCTCCTCTGCTTTAATCCCATCCAGTGCCAGCCTTGCCATTAGAAAAGGGGAACATTTGTCCAAGACTCCAGGCTTTGTAGGAAATGCTGCTTTGCCAGCTGTTCGCATCCAGCTGTTCGCACCCAGAGTTGTATCCAGGGTTCCAAAACATCTTACTGGTTATCCAGACAACTGGCAAATGCTGTCTCATCATGTCTTGTCCTTCATATGACAGCCCCTATTTTAATAATAGCAATAAAAGCTAAAGGGACCCCTGACCATTAGGTCCAGTCGCGGACAACTCTGGGGTTGTGGCGCTCATCTCGCCAGCATGACTAAGCCGCTTCTGGCAAACCAGAGCAGCACTCAGAAATGCCATTTACCTTCCCGCCGGAGCGGTACCTATTATCTACTTGCCCTGGTGTGCTTTTGAACGGCTAGGTTGGCAGGAGCAGGGACTGAGCAACGGGAGCTCAGCCCGTCACGAGGATTCGAACTGCCAACCTTCTGATCGGCAAGCCCTAGGCTCTGTGGTTTAACCCACAGCGCCACCCACATCCCAATATAATATTATATATAACATAACATAACATAACATAACATAACATAACATAACATAACATAACATAACAACATAACATAACAATATAGCAATAACAATGTATTCTGTACAGTCAATGGTTCTATAACGTTGTTGTTGTTGTTGTTGTTGTTGTTGTTGTTGTTGTTGTTGTTGTTAAAGACTAACTTACTGCTTTACCGTTGATGTGAGACAGTGGGGGAACACTCAGGCACAGAAATAAACTTCTCACACAGAGATGTGAGCGTGGAGAGGAGCTAAAGTTGCGTTGTTTGTCCCTGATCACACAGTTGGCAGCATCCATTACCCAAGAATGTCTTTGACATTGATCCAACCACATTCCATACACAAAAATTCTGCAAATGCAGTATCGGAGGGAAGAATCACATTTTCCATCTGAAGCAACAATCGCATTTCCCCAGCTACTGAATATACCATAGTATACCCAGTATGAGGGAATGTAGGAAGCTCCTTTCTACAAAGCCAGGCTGTTGTTCCATCTAACTCCGTATTGTCGACAGACAGAGCCACTGACAGTCGATCAGGCAAGAACCTTTTCCAGCCTTACCTGGAGTCACTAGGGATTGAACCAGGAACCATTTGCATTCAAAAACAAAACAAAAACGTTCTCTGTCACTGAGTTACTGTCCTTCCTCAAAGGAGGACAACTGCCCTAACTTTCTACAGTGCAGTTTAAAGGCTAGCTTTTCACTTTGTTCTAATGCCATGATTTTTACATTATCCCGGTTGCATCGCCCACATGCAGGGAGAGACACAGACTCTCACACGTTCACCAGCCACTATTTCCTGTGGGACTCTGGCCCAATGGCAGATCACCAGAGAAGACCTCTTACTAGGCTTCTGAGAGAATTTCATGTTTTTTTGTCTTATTTCGCACAGAAGTCATACGCAAATTTAAACCGAACGATTGCCAGAGTGGAGGAGGAAAAGACAGATAAGTGGGTTTCTAATTCAGATCCCAATTGCTGGCAGACTATGAAACAGTAAGTAAATACACACCCACACACCCACACCCCACTATGCAGCAAGTGCAGGAAGCTAGCCATCGTTAACTTTTAAAAGATTCGTTCGAAGTGTGCCTCGGTCTCATTTTAAACTTTGTGGGGTTAGCCTTAGAAATCCCAATTTAAAAGGCAGGTTTTATGCACTATATCATCACTGCACAATGCACTGGGGTGAAGGATGCAGTCTGTCGTGGCAACTTCCAGACAGTTCCTGTTTTGTGGGTGGGCTTTGATCACAATGAAAGTGGACTCAGCGCTCCTGCACAACAAACCCATTTTCTCAAAAAGCAAACAGACCTTTGGCAGTAAAGAAAGTGATGGGAAATGCCCTGGAAAGTGTGGTGTAACAGTTGTCAAACAATCTCCCTGCATGTTCATGCTGCTGTGGTGTCTCTCCCACCATTTTGAAAATTTCAGCATTGTATTTCAGGCTTGATTATTATAACTCGCTCTACGCGGGGCTGCCCTTGAAGCTGACCCAGAAACTGCAGCGGGTGCAGAATGCCGTGGTGAGGCTCCTTACGGGGTCCTTGCTGCGGGATCACATTCATCCAGTGCTTTACCAACTGCACTGGCTCCCCGTGAAGTACAGGGTCAGGTTTAAGGTGCTGGTTTTAACCTTTAAAGCCCTATGCGGCCTAGGACACACGTACCTACGGGACCGCCTCTCCTGGTACACCCCGCGGAGGACCTTAAGGTCGCAATATTTTGGAGGTCCCAGGTCGCAAGGTGGTTAGATTGGTCTTTACTAGGGCCAGGGCCTTTTCAGTATTGGCCCCGACTTGGTGGAACGCTCTGTCACAAGAGACTAAGGCCCTGCGGGACTTGACATCTTTCCGCAGGGCCTGCAAGACAGAGCTGTTCCACCTGGCCTTTGGTTTGGACTCAGTCTGACCCTTATGTTTCCCTCCCCTTATGGTTTTGATCTATGGGCTACTTTTAAAATGAGACTGCATTTTAAATTGCATTTTAACCTGTATTTTAAATTGGTTTCCCCCCTCTATTATGTTTTTACAGTAATTTTACTGGTGTTAGTCGCCCTGAGCCCAGCTCTGGCCAGGGAGGGCGGGGTATAAATAAAATTTGTTGTTGTTATTATTATTATTATTATTATTATTATTAATCATCATCATCCTCACTATAGCTGGGGGAGAGAGGGTGAATCCTTGTCCTGCAAAGAGGGACTCATCAGGAAGTTTAAAACTTAAATCAGATGTCCTTTGTCCAGTTGTACCTCTGTTGCGAGTCAGTTTCTCAAAGCAAAGTCTGAAAGATCGCTTTCTTCATTTCCAACAAACAGGGATGTAAAGTTGATCTTCTCCTCAGCAGCTTGCATCAACGGAAGCTTTGTGGAAAAGAGGTAAATGGCAGTCATTTGAGGACCAGTCGTAAGGACCCAAGAAGAGCTTGATGGATGAGGCCAGTGGTCCATCTAGTCTAGCATTTCGTTCTCACCGCGGCTACCCAGATTCCTCCCAGATTTCTGTGGGAGGCCTGAAAGCAGGACCCAAGGGCAACAACACTTTCCCCGCTTGTGATTCCTGTGGTGGCGAGGAAAAATAAAATAAGGCTAAAAGGAAAATTTCTGGATGCCAAGATTCAGGTTTGGGGCAAGTACTCTGGTGAGGGAACCCCAGCAGAGATTTAAAAATCGCAAAATATGCAGGCAAATAAAGTTTGGCTGTTAGACATTTAAAAGATGCCCTTGTGAGTTCCAAAATGTCCCTCTTCCCTTAGCATAGAAAAAGACCACACATTTGGTAAGCTTAAAATGGTGTACTTACAAACTCCCCAAAGGTCAGATTCATGTGATTTTCCATGCTGAGCTTCTTTGGTAGACTGAAGGGTAACAATAGGTTTGATTACCTTCCTCCCAAGGAGAGGGGGAGTGACCTAACTAAGCCTGGTAGGACAGCTTACTGTATGGCATTAACCCCTTCATGCATTAATTAGACTTAAGCATGTTGGTTAACTGGCATTCAGAGGCATACTGCCTTCAACAGTGAAGGTAGAACATAGAAATTATGGCTAGTAGCCATCAATATTCCTCCTCTCTATGAATTGTGTCTAATCCTCTTTTAATGCCACCTACATCCAAATTTATAAACTAGGGAGAATGTGCTAAACACAAAGCCAATTAGAGCCCCTTTCAGATATTCACACCCACATATAGCTGAAAGTTTAGGCAGTTTGCAGATTTCCACAAACAAGGGAAGGGATTGGGATTGTGACCTGCCTGTTTCTTTCTAGCAGAGCAAAACATTTCAGGACACCTCAGGAGGTTGCAGTTGTGGACATGTCCGCTGTGCTACTTTTCCATGAGAAGATTTCTACTAAGCCTAAAGTCTTTACAGCGGTAAGATACAGAATGCAGAGACAGTGTTTCTTGATTTTTATCCAAAGGCAGTAGTTTCTAAAGAAATAATGTAAGAGCAGACAAGCCTACTTATGACTGTTACAAGGAAACCACTATTACCAAGGTTTTCACAACAATTTCAGGATGTAGGATAGTATTGGTTTAGTTCTAGGACAGCCTTCTCCAGGCTGGTGCTTCCAGATGTTTTAGAATATGACTCCCATGGGCCCAGCCAGCATGGCCAGTGGTCTGGGATGATGGGAATTGCAGCCTGGCAACATCCTGAGGGCACCATGTTGGGGAAGCTTGTCTAGGACTGGGATAGCCAACATGGAGAAAAATAATGGTAAGAGCTGGGGCCAAATATCCGTTAAATGCAAAAAGTACTCTCTCCAACAATTTTGTGTAAGCTTACATTTATAGAAGGTACACACAGTGATAATTCACAGCAGCAGTAGTTGGTGGCAGCCAGCAGACTCATCCTAGCTTTGCTGTGTTAATACACCTGCATTGGGACAAGAAACCATTGTCTCCATCCAACCCTAAACTAATAGAATTGAACTTCTTGATGGGTTCCAGGTCTCCCTTTGAAATCCCTTTGGTGAAGAATGTCATCTTTCAGGCTGGCTGCAGAATGACCTGGGAAAGCAAAATATCCCCTTACTGGTTTCTGAGTTTTGCCGTTTCTCAGGCTAAAGTTACTGAAGACTATGACATGGAACCATAAATTTGTAGAGTTGGACCCCATGCAATGCAGGAATATGCAGCTGTCCCATACGGGGATCAAACCTGCAACCTTGGCATTATCAGCACCGTGCTCTAACCAACTGAGCTATCCAGCTGGAATGGTGCACCAAAGACTCCTAGGTCTACCTCTGGTAGTTTATGCTGAAGCAAAATGAAATTTGTTTCCTTCATTCTGTTGAACTAAACTTACTATAAGAAAGTAAGCGTTTAACTTTTATATTCTTCCTTCATCTCTTCAAGGTGATCAATGCCCTAAAGATACTCCTGCAGTCTGTCCTTGACTTCCCTGGCTCTCCTGAAGCACTCAGAGTCTTCCTCATTGTGCCCGTACTCTTACGGAGGGAGGACAGCCAGTCAGACCATCTCCTCCTTAAACTGGCACAAGCCATATGGTTTCGCTCACAGAAAGATAAGCAATTTCTTGGTGAGGCGGGTTCACTAAGCTTGGTAACTTCGCTTCATTCCAGAGGTGGGGAGCATGTTGATGGGCCACACCTCCCATCAGCACCAGTGAGGCCAGTGCTCAGGGATGCTTGGGGCTACAATTCAACAACATCTGGAGGCTACAGGTTCTCCATCCCTGTTCTAAACACATTCTGAAAGGGTCTTGAGTAAGTGGGCTTCTGGAAGTTGAGGACTGAGCAGCGCCCAATCTGAAGCTTCAGCGTTGCCCCTGTAGAACTCAGCTGGGATGCAGACAGAACCAAAAGAAGCTGGCTCTGGTTCCAACTACTGTTTGGGCGCCCTGCCAGTCCCAACGGGCACCAGCCTCCAGTACGTACCTCTCCAGAGATCTTTTGGGGAGGTCTTGCTTGTGGCCCCACCAGTGGGCATGACCTATTGCGTAGGCAGGGCCTTCTCTGTGGCATCACCCCGTTTGTGGAATTCCCTCCCTATGGAACTATATGTCCTCCCGATGCCCTATGTATTGTGCATTCGTGATGCTGTCAGGGAGGTCATACACAGGCCTACTTTCAATGCCGTTCGCGCCTGTGAAGGTTTCAGAATGGCCCTGTGGCTTCATTTCCCATCAGTGCAGATGCCCTGTAATTTTCTGTTAAAATTCTTTAACTTTTTCAAACCACAAGTGGTTTATTTTTTCCTACTGCTTTTGCTGTTCTGTAACCTCTCCAGAGATGGGACGCGGGTGGTGCTGTGAGTTAAACCACAGAGCCTAGGACTTGCTGATCAGAAGGTCGGCAGTTCGAATCCCCGTGATGGGGTGAGCTCCTGTTGCTCGGTCCCTGCTCCTGCCAACCTAGCAGTTCGAAAGCACGTCAAAGTGCAAGTAGATAAATAGGTACCGCTCCAGCGGGAAGGTAAACGGCGTTTCTGTGTGCTGCTCTGGTTCACCAGAAGCGGCTTAGTCATGCTGGTCGCATGACCCGGAAGCTGTATGCCGGCTCCCTCGGCCAATAAAGCAAGATGAGCGCCGCAAGCCCAGAGTCAGTTACAACTGGACGTAATGGTCACGGGTCCCTTTACCTTTTAACCTCTCCAGAGAGCAGTAATGCGCTAGCATTGTGGGAACACCTCAGAACAAGCTAAAGCGGAATAAATTTACCACTAATGTGTTATCATCATGCATTGGTCTGGGGAGGCCCAATACTTGCCCCTTTCCATGTTTTGGCATCATCTAAAGACACCCCTGTTCTGTCTTTCAGAGTCTGAAGGGAATTCTGTGCCTTTTTATAGTTTAGGGGTTTTTGTCTGCTGCATCATGGAAGTGATTCGGTTGTTGTTTTAAGCAGGTGGTTTAAAAAAAAATAATTTATTGTTGTATTTAGGTATTTGACTGTGATGTAAACCACTCTGGGAGGAAAGGTGGTCTAGGAATAAAGACAACAAAAGTTTATTTCTTTACAGAATCTTTGTGGGCCAACCTAGAAATTGCCTTCTTCAAGGATCTGGTTAGCATTTATCAGAGGCTTGCCACTGCCAAGCTGTCTTCTCTCATTGAACATACAAGATATCCCGAGGAAACACTCCATGTTGTTTTGCTTCTCCATGTCCTCCGAATGCTTTATGAGGTAGGGAAGCGCTTGAAATGAAGGCGTGAGGTGTCTCAGGAGAGATCTAACTGGTGAAGGGACCAGCTGTATATGTAAACCTGGGAACCAGGCAGAGGGCCTTCTCAGTAGCGGCGCCCACCCTGTGGAACGCCCTCCCATCAGATGCCAAAGAAATAAACAACTGACTTTTAGAAGACATCTGAAGGCAGCCCTGTTTAGGGAAGCTTTTTAATATTTGATGAATTATTGTATTTTAATGTTTCACTGGAAGCCGCCCAGAGTGGCTGGGGAAACCCAGCAAGATGGGCGGGGTATAAATAATAAATTATTATTATTACATTATATTATTATAAACCATGTAAATGGTCCCAGTGTCAGTCCCCAGCATCTCTAGGTGGAGTTGGGGCGATCCTGTCTGGAATTGTGGATCCTGCCTGCTGGGCAATGTTGAAGCAAACAGAGCTAGTCTTGAGTATACACACTGCTGCCTAAACACTGTAAATTGATGGGCCATTCGCTTGGCACCTCACTGTTCTTTCTCTTCCCCATGGTGGAAGCAGAGGAGGCTGAGGACCACATCCTGAATCTCTATGGCATACCCCTCCATTAGGCAGTATAGCAGCAAAGTCTTTAACTTTCCTACTAACAGACACACTGTGGCATGTCTAGAACAGTCTACGTCTTTAAAAAGCCAAGAGGATCTTGCTCACAATAGCTTCTGCATGGTGGCTACTCCATTCAGTAACCAGCTGCTACCAGGAAGTCTTGAGGTGGGGCAGAAACTTCATCCACCACCTTGGAAATGTGAAATCTGAATTCAGCAGGGGAATCCCTGCTCAGGGTGTGAGAATCTACTGCTTTTGGGGGGTACATTGGTTGGACTTGGAACTAATGTCTTCCCAATAGCTGCACCAACTCTTTGAAACTCCCTACAAAGCTCACCTTACTACAGTGGTACCTCAGGTTACAGACGCTTCAGGTTACAGACTCCGCTAACCCAGAAATAGTACCTCGGGTTAAGAACTTTGCTTCAGGATGAGAACAGAAATCGCGCTGCAGCGGCGGGAGGCCTCATTAGCTAAAGTGGTGCTTAAGGTTAAGAACAGTTTCAGGTTAAAAACTGACCTCCAGAATGAATTACCGGTAAGTTCTTAACCCAAGGTACCACTGTACATCCATATATTTCCTATATTCTTATGAGTTGGTTAGCTGGTTTTATTTTTGTATTAGTTGAAGCTACTAAGTTATGGTGTCTTTCTTTTGTAATTGGCTAATTTTTGGTTTTTAACCCTACACTTACAAATGCAGGTAAATTGTAGAAGAAGCTTCAGAATCCAGGAAAGCAACTTCCACATCCCTGAAGTGAAAAAAATGCTGGCTCTTCCAGATATTCTTCAAGGAGCTGAGGTAGTTTAACATTCAAGTGTTATGTTACTCTTGCCATCTCGAAGTTGTTTTCCAGTGTATAGAAAAAAAGAAAAGAAAGTCTCTATCTCTCTTTCTGGATAAACCAAACTTCCTTTACATCCTCACTAGGAAGTTATATTTTTAAAAAATCAGTAATTGGCAGGTGCTTTTTTTGAGAAGGGCAAAAATGAAAGTGCTAATTTTACATTTGGAACAAAATGTATTTAATCTTCACAGAGCATCTGAATGGAGCCGTGTTTCCATATTCCCCCCTTTCTTCATACTGATTTTTAAATACTTTTATCTCATGTTGTAAATTACTTCTCTGTGTCATTTCAGTTGCTCACAGAACTCTTCGAGTTCCCTTTTATCTTTGAGATGGAAGTTAAGGTTTTCCTGCATCAAGCAACATGCAACACTCTAAAGATGATGGTATGTATACCCCCAAAATATTACATAGCATGTAGGGTCGCAAAACACTAACAACTAGTAACACCAACGTTTGTATCCTCATAGGCAAATTTTGGCATGACCAGTGAACTACTTGTAAGGAGACAACATCTGGTACAGGATACCTGGCAGAGTTTAAGAAATGAATACAGATATCACCAAGCCCTTAGGGTAAGAAACCAAATTTCATACCTATACTCATGACTGTGGAACATTCATTTAGGTGCATTGTGAGTATTTATGATCAAAAGACTGCATACATATTCCCAGATTTTTAGAGGTGAGATCCATGTGGACAATACACTCGCACCTTGTTGGGTCACTAAGCTACTTCTATGGGAACAGAACAGTGGACTTTAGCCAACAGGTATAAAGAAGCATTGCAATTTCATCATAGAATATGCACAAGTGATCACTAAGAAAACTGAGTTGTTAGTCAAGGGTATTGTACACATGAATCCAATTCCTCGAAGGATTCCATCAATGGTGTCTCTGAAAAATTTTACACATCACTTGGGAAGACAGGTGAACTAATATCAGTGTACTGGAAGAAGCAAAGATCACCAGTGTTGAAGCAATGATTCTTCAACATCAACTTTGTTGGACTGGTCATGTTGTGCGGATGCCTGATGATCGTTTTCCAAAGCAACTACTCTATTCCAGACTTAAAAATGGAAAGTGTAATGCTGGTGGTCAACAAAAGAGGTTTAAAGACTGTCTCAAGGCAAATCTAAAAAAAAGTAGTATACACTGACAACTGGGAAACACTGGCCTGCAAGCGCTCCAGTTGGAGAACAGCCTTTACCAAAGGTGTCATGGGCTTTGAAGACACTCAAACTCAGGACGTAAGGGAGAAACATGCTAAGAGGAAGGCACGCTTGGCAAATCCACACCATGATCAACTCCCGCCCAGAAACCAATGTCCCCACTGTGGAAGGATGTGTGGATCCAGAATTGGCCTCCTTAGTCACTTACAGCCTCACTTTTAAAACCGTGTTTATAGAAGACAATCTTACTTGGCTATGAGTGATCACCAGAGAAGAAGAAGATACATGAATAGAATAAAAAGACAGGCAGCCTTCTTTAAAGCAAACTCAAAGTACAGTACTAAGCAGTCCATTTGTTTTCATGGGTACTTTACCTGCTATTCAATGTCATTTTAATCTACACTAGCTCAGGTGTCAGAATCTCAATTCTGCTGCATGCGTGAATCCAAAGATGTACGTGTTACAACAGCGCAGCTTTTCAGAGTGAGAGAAACCCCAAGCCTTAGCCATTATCACCATGTTTATTATTAGATAGACAATAACCTGAGAATTCAAAAGTCAGCACACCTGGAGCCATCTCTTACAGTATCTAATTCCTGTATGCAAGACCCTTCTGCCACAGAAATATTTTGCATCTAGAGCACACTCTAGGCCAGGCTTCCTCAAACTTGGCCCTCCAGATGTTTTGAGACTACAATTCCCATCATCCCTGACCACTGGTCCTGCTAGCTGGGGATCATGGGAGTTGTAGGCCTAAAAACATCTGGAGGGCCAAGTTTGAGGAAGCCTGCTCTAGGCAATGCACTGCTTGTCAGCATTAGGTAACACGTGAACATTATACAGTGGTACCTCGGGTTAGGTACTTAATTCGTTCCGGAGGTCCGTTCTTAACCTGAAACTGTTCTTAACCTGAAGCACCACTTTAGCTGATGGGGCCTCCTGCTGCTGCCACGCCGCTGGAGCACGATTTCTGTTCTCATCCTGAAGCAAAGTTCTTAACCTGAGGCACTATTTCTGGGTTAGCGGAGTCTGTAACCTGAACCGTATGTAACCTGAACCGTATGTAACCCGAGGTACCACTGTACAGCTCTGCAAAGAGCTTTCCCCACCCCCCAGGGACCAGAAAGGATGCATGACTGCATCTCCTGTCGCCCCATTCACACAAGCCGACCCCTACAGCAGCTGTCCTCTTGTGAATGTCAGTAAGGAAATGAAGAATGCATGAGATGCTGTTGACACAAGGATCACCTGCCTCACTCCCTTAATCGGCTAACTTAGTGTGCAATGTTCTAACAGGCATTTAAACCTTATCCAAGCAAGCTTAACGCACACTGCTCCTAGCTGATCATTTCAGAGCCTTGGTTGGGACAAAACATTAGCCATGGATAAAGAAAGCCAAAACTACATTCTTTATTCGACACCCGCTCCCAAAGAGACATGCCGCACTTCCGAGCCTAACCTAGTTGTGGCGGAAGAGTTTAAGGCCCATCCAGGTCCAAAGGTGGAAGAACACATAAACTGGGATGGTAACTGGAAGGAGCAGGCTGTAGAAACACAAGCTGCTTGTGCTAGTGCAGCCCTGGGGAAAGTTTTCGTCCACGCTGGCCGAGTAAAACAGACCCGCCAAAGACAAGAGTGGGACGAGCACAGTCATCGTAGGGAGTGACAGGAACATTCTTCCTCCGCTTGCGCTCGTCTTTACGTCCAAAGATAATCGTCTAGGTCTGCCCAGGCTCCTCTTCCTGCTTCTCTTTGCCAATCATCCTTGCAGCCTGGGGTATCATATTAGGAATGCCATCAGTGATGGGGTAGGCAATACCCAGTTCTTCGTTAATTAGTTCATTGGTGGATTCTTCATACCTAGTAAATATAAGCAAACACTGCATAGGTCAGACTTACTGCTTTCACTGGTGTAAAGTATATTATTATTATTTACAGAAAGGCAAACTCAAAACCAAAACTAAAAACGAGTAAAAACAACCTAAAATGCCCACCAATGCTATATCTATCTATCGATCTAGATAGATAGACATATATATAGATATAGATGTGAGAATGATCCAACACAACTCCATCCCACTAAAATATAACCAGAAAATTAAGGTCCCAAAGCTTGGGGGAATAAAAACATTTTTGCCTGGTGCCTAAAAACTGATAAAGGTAAAGGGACCCCTGACCATTAGGTCCAGTCGTGGACGACTCTGGGGTTGCGGCGCTCATCTCGCTTTATTGGCCGAGGGAGCCGGTGTACAGCTTCCGGGTCATGTGGCCAGCATGATTAAGCCGCTTCTGGCGAACCAGAGCAGTGCACAGAAACGCCGTTTACCTTCCCGGCGGAGCAGTGCCTATTTATCTACTTGCACTTCATGAACTGCTAGGTTGGCAGGAGCAGGGAATGAGCAACGGGAGCTCACCCCGTCACGGGGATTCGAACCGCTGACCTTCTGATTGGCAAGTCCTAGACTCTGTGGTGTAGACCACAGCGCCACCCGCGTCCCTCCTAAAAACAGATAATAATGGCAAATGCTAAGACTGTAGAAAGAACGCATAATGGGTAACTTATTATTCCGATATGTTATGGTTATCATGTTTGGTAAGCCAGCGGCTTACAATTTCACACCTTATAAGAACATTTTCGGCATTGGTGCATTTGCTGAAGTCTCCTCCCCCAACAATATGGGGGTGGGAGGAGGTTTGCTGCACTTTCAGAAAGATGCAGGTCAGATCAGTTGGGCCTCCCTGTTGCCATGCGCCAACCGAATGTTCTAGAATAGGCATGTCACCGTCACGTGGTGTCACACTGCAGAGAATTAAGTTACCTCTCAGGAAACCTTACCCTTCCGTTTACTGATCTTGTCCTAAAGGAATTCCTGAGAAGCTCCTGACCTTAGAAAAACTAAGTTAGTTCTAGATATGAGCTTTCGTGTGCATGCACACTTCTTCAGATACCTGAAGAAGTGTGCATGCACACGAAAGCTCATACCTAGAACTAACTTAGTTGGTCTTTAAGGTGCTACTGGAAGGAATTTTTTGTTTTGACTATGGCAGACCAACAGATTACCTATCTGTAATTAGAAAAACTATTCTCTCTTGGCCCCAGTTCTCCACCTGCAATATGGAGATGATAACGCTGGCCTACCTACCCTACAGGGCTGTTGTAAGGACTTGCAGCAAGATGGCGTCTGTGAAACGCCACGACCTCTCTAAAGTGCCATATCCTAACCGCGCATTGCATTGCATTTGCATTAAGCCAAAGGCGCGCCAGAAATTTATACCAAGAAACAGGACTTTTTGCAGAAACCGATGAAGGGCGGCCTATTAAATCTAATAAATAAGAAAGCAATAAAAGGAGGCGAGGGCAAGGTGGGAGGCACATTCGGAAAGGGAAGGACGCAAGCGGAGAAGGGCAGCTGTAGGCGACACGGGTTTAAAATTTAAGCGTGGGACCCGGGTTGCAAGAACGTCTGGAAGCAGAATGACAAAGGCCTTTGCAAAGGTGTAGAAATCAACGCCAGGGCAGCCGGCTAACCTGAGCGGCTTCTTGGACAAGGGGCACGCGAGGATCTCCAGCAGGCCAGGGTCGAAGGGCGGGCGCTGCTGTCCTTGGGCGCCGCCCGCCTTGTCCTCGCTCTCGGCCGCGGAGCACCACGCGCGCCGGGCCGCTGCGCTCGCCGCCTGCCCCCAGCGCGGAAGGCGAGTCAGGAGCCGGAGCCCGGGCAGGGCTTGCATGATCTGCACCTGCGCTTCCGTCTCTGCAGCGCCGAGGCCAGCCAGGAAGGGAATCCGGCTTGGGCAGGATCGTTTCCTGGGTCAGGCGATCGCTGCTGCTGCTGCTGCTGTCACATAGGGGGAGAGAGGGAGTCTGCGTAGTAGGTTCCTCGTAGTCGATCGCTCAGCTGCTAGGTGGTGCTGAAGGACTGCATGCGCGGCACGGTAGTAAGCTGTGGAAACTTTTGTAGAGGACGCGCTTCAGAGTAAAGCGCTGGGCATTTGTGCGTTTACTTGCAAGGAAGCTTCGTTGACTTGGAGTAAGATGCACGCAGGGGATCGTGGCTGCTGCATTTGTGAGTTTACTTGCAAGGAAGCTTCGTTGACTTGGAGTAAGATGCACGCAGGGGATCGTGGCTGCTGCAAATCCCATTGCGGGCTTGCTTTTCAGGAAGCCTCTTGGAACCTCCTGGAACTTCTGAGTAAACGTGCATGCATTCGACTGGGGCTCCGTCGCTGCAATCCCGTGCATAACCGTGGCAGATCCTAGGCATGTTCCTTCCAAAGTTTGCCCCACTGATTTAAATGGGACTTTCTCCCTTTTAAATGGGACTTTCAAAATGAATGAAGAGAGGGGAACTTATTATTTCTGGGTAAACAAACATAGGCTCAGATCCTTAATACGTGAGTAGCTACAGGCAAGGATTGCAGCTTTACATGGGAGCAAGTCCTTCTGATATGAGTGGGCTTATTCTGAGTAAACCTTTGTACAATCAGATAGCACAGTTTATGCAAAATCGATTTAATCCATGGATGGGGAAGTAGTGTCCCTCCAGATGTGGTTGGATCCCAATTCACATCAGCCATAGCTTGCAAGGTCATTGGTTTGGATTATGGGAATTTTTGGAGCCATGCTTTCCGCATCCCTGAAATCAGTCAAGCCTCTTCCGATTTCAGCTGGCTTAAGGGGAGTAACGACAATTTTACTTCTGCGCAGTGCTCTTGCACCCCACTCTGTCACAGGAGGCGCAGCTAATTGGTAAAAAAAATATATATTTTTACCAAGTTATTTTGCTAAGATGGCTGCAGCCATTCCTGGATTGAGAAAGCTGGACCACCATTGTCCATGCATTGGTCACCTCAAAGTTTGGTTACTCTGCAAGACACTCTGTGCAGCTACCCTTGAGGATGGTTTGGAGGCCACAGCTGCTGCCGAACATGGCAGCTATGATGGCTGTGAACACCTTGCTCACGGGATTTGTTCAGGCTGCCAGGTGAAGTTCAGGGATGTTCACCCAAATGCAGAAGGCCCTGTACAGGTCAGGACCAGATTATTTATGCACACCTTAACCCCATGCATACCCAGTAGGTCACTACAGTCTGTGGGGGAGCTTCTCTTGCAATTCCAAAGCTTTCAGTAGCCCAGGCTTCCAGTGTTTCTGCCCTGAGATTCAACAGGTTCCCACTTTCTGCACTTCCCAGAATTGTAGAGTTGGAATAAGAAATTGAATAATTTTTGCCCTGGTGAGCTTTCACAGCTGGATGAATTGGTTTCTGCAATGGATGTCTTCTATGTATTATTTTAAAAATGCTGTTTTCTGTGTTTTCAGTGGGGTTTTTTATTTACTGGTTTATTGCATCTTGTACATTGCCTTGAGAGGTATATGTGTGAGTGTAAGACGATAAACAAAAGAGGATCTAATTGTGATGGACCACATAAAGCTGTTAGTGCTACTTGCATTTGACAAAGAAACACTGCCCACATTCAGTCTTTGTAAGAGAACCACTCCTACAAATTGCACATAAATAATTTTCTGGCTCTGCCCCCCTCCAGGTACATTTTGTAGATGAACCAGGGATTGATGATGGTGGGCCGTCCCAGGAGTTCTTCACCATCATCAGTAGGGACCTTTGTGCTCCAGAAGAACAGATATTCAGGCACTTTGAAGACTCACATCTGATTTGGTTCTCCCACCAGGTAGGTATGGTTGCGTTTCCATGATGTGCTTAATTTATGTTGTGTCCCCAATGTAGAGTTTTTCTGCAGGATCAGATCTCAAGGCCCATCTGCTCCAGAACTGTGTCTCCAACAACGGCTATGCAGATGCCTCTGGGGCCTCACGAGTAGGGCTTGAAGGCAATAGCCATTCCTTGCTATTTGTTCCTACATCTGGTACTTAGAGATATACTGCCCCTGTCAGCGGAGCTTCCATTTAGCTAAGATAGATAATAGCCTTTGAGAGATGTATATTTATCTACTTGCACTTTGACGTGCTTCCGAACTGCTAGGTTGGCAGGAGCTGGGACCGAGCAATGGGAGCTCACCCCGTCGCGGGGATTCGAACCGCCGACCTTCTGATCGGCAAGTCCTGAGCTCTGTGGTTTAACCCAAAGCGCCACCTGCATCCCTTGAGAGATGTATCCCTCCTGAATTTGCTACCACTTTTCAGGCCATCACATGGCGGAAAGAATAATGCTTCTCTTATACTGCAATTGGCTTCCTAAGTCTACTTTTCTTTTCTTTTCTGAACTGCAGTTTATCACCTAGCCCAGGGGCCAGCAAACTTTTTCACCTGGGGGCCGGTCCACTGTCCCTCAGAACTTTGGGGGGACAGACGGACTATATTTGGGGGGGGGGGAAATGAACGAATTCCTATGCCCCACAAATAACCCAGAGATGCATTTTAAATAAAAGGACACATTCTACTCATGTAAAAACACTCTGATTCCTGGACCATCCACGGGCTGGATATAGAAGGCTATTGGGCCGGATTCCCCCCCCCCCCCCCCGATATTATGAGCCCAGCTGCTTCCATAGCTACTTCTCAGTGGCATCTAGTTCCAGGGATGCAAGTCAAGTCTCATTATCCTCAACTATTGGCCATGTTAGATGGGGATGATGGGATTTGGAGCCCCCACACCATGGGGGGGGGGATATAGGTACCACATCTCTGACCTAATCTGCATTTTCCAATACATGCATATATTTTTTTTCAAATTAGGTACCAGCGCAGGAAGACATATATTTTCTAATCGGGAAGCTGTTTGGGATAGCTCTCTATAATATGAAGATAGCTGCTTTCCCTTTTCCCCTTGCTCTGTTCAAGAAGATGGCAAACATTCAGCCAACTCTGGAAGATTTAAAAGAGCTCTCTCCTGTAGTAGGAAGGTATGGAATATTCTGCATGTCCATTTGAAATCGCATTGTGAAGAAGTACCCTTCCTTGTTTCATTATCCGAATTGCAGGGTTTACTCCAGGGGTGACTAACCTGTGTTTCTTCAGAGGCAGTTGGACTCCAGCCCAGCCAGTATGACCAGTGGCCAGGACTGACCATTCGCATCAGGAGGAACATGGGTTAATCACTCTTGGGTTAGATAGACCTTATACAGTGGTAACTCGGGATGCGAACGGGATTCATTCCGGAGCCCCGTTCGCATCCTGAATATAACGTAAGACGTGACAGCGTGTGCACGGGTCGTGTTTAGTCGCTTCCGCGCATGATGTCATTCTGACTGCGCATGTGCAAGCGGCGAAACCCGGAAGTAACGTGCTCCGTTACTTCCGGGTTGCCATGGAGTGGAACCTGAACGTACTCAACCTGAAGCGTATTTATCCCGAGGTATGACTGTATGTTGAAATCCTTTTTGCATAGTGGGGCACAGACTACAACTACAGTTTTAAACTCGCTTATTTGGAGGGCTGCAATCCGAACACCATTTCCTTTGGAGGGTAAATTCAGCAGGACGTTTGAGGCGGCATGGTTAGGACTGTGCTAAAAATTCCCTTCAAATCAGTCGGAGTATATGTCAGCAAATACATTTAGGATTGGAACCATTGTATTTCCCCTTTTCTCTTTTACCCATTAGTAATCTCCAGGCAGTCTTGGATGAAGATTATGAAGATGTCATTGAAAACATGATGCTGGATTTCACAGTAAGAGATGTTGATAATCTTCTAACAATCCCTATGTTTCTCCCATGCACATGCGGGCAAGCACATTTCCCTTTTTGTGGCTGAACGGATAGTTTTTTCATCCATTAACAACAACAACAAAATCGACCCTACTTTCCCACTCTGAAACATACAAACCATGCAATAAACATTACAAATCATAACAGTAAAAGTACTTGTAATCGAACGGTACTGAAACAGAATGGTAGAACACTTTTTATGAAACCCAACTTTACAGGATAAAGGTTGCGGGTGTCAATTAAAAGCTCAGATCACTAGAATATTGGGAGTCTAAAATGGGGTGAAGGAGCGTTTTGCTATTGAGTGTTGTAATCTCGTAATCTATTGGGGGTTGTACCTGAGCCAAAAGTTGGATGGCAACCCCATTTTCTCTATTTCTCCTACCCCCTTGCATGTTGCCACATCTTCTGCCTAAAAGACAATAACAATTGTCCTGAGATGCTTGGGCATGGAATTCCAGAATGAGGGTGCCACCACAAACAAAGCCCTCCTTTCATTTGCCACATCTCAGAAGGTGACCTTCATTCCCAAGCAACCCAGTGCAGGAGAAGGCAGTCCTACAAACTGCTTACATGCCTTTACACAGCACCCAGCTTTCAAAATAAAAGAACGGAATGGCTTAACGACACACGTTTGTTTGTTGCATCCCTTTTTAGATAACAGAAGAACATGATGGATCCATAGTTGACATTGAATTGAAAGAAAATGGTGCTAACATTCCGGTTACCAAGTGCAACAGGCAAGATTTGTTAAGTCCTCTCCACCCCACCCTGTTTTTAATCAGTTATATTTGGACAGAACTATATGTTGCAATGAAAGCTCTGGGTTCTCAGTCCTGTATTTCCCTTATAATGCTAATGGAGGGTTATCTGGAGGTGGCTAGAATTAATCTTGGGGTGTGTGTGTGTTGCTCAACCCGTCCCTTCTTCGTTGATTTCCCCCCTCTGAAAATGCTCCTGCTGGAATGTTTCCTTCCACCCCTCCAAAATCACTAGGGAGACTGGCTGCCAGCTGTCTTGGGGGATTTGCAGAAGAGAATTGGCGAGCTCGGGACTGGTTAAGCACCCCTCTTTCCTTTCCGCCAATGCTCCCCCGTAACTGGAAACCAGACATTTGTCAATGCCAAAACACAATACAACAACATAAATGCTCTTAGATACCTTTCAGGGGTCAAAGCTTTGTTTCAGCAAAGTCAGTGGCTAACTCGGATCTTTGGTTGGGCGAGGGGAAAAGCAACCATGTTTAGTCCTGGGGTTTAAATCACCTTTCTGCTAAAAATGCTAGGTAATGTTGTTGTGAGATTTTGCTGTCCTCTGTGGCCCCTTTGAGCTTGAAAAGCTCCAGAGATGGTACCTGGTACATTTGCCAGAGGAGAAAAAGCATAGGTCAAGGTCCTAGGGCCATACATATGGAAAAACATAATAATCATGGATGTTGGATCATATGGGTGAGACACATGCATTCTTATTGTAACCCACTGTTACAAATTGTCCATGGTTTCACTGGCTCCAAGATGGCTGCTAGAGGAGAAAAGGCTGAGGAAGCCATGAGCAAATCTTAGATGGAAACTTTTCAAGACTTTTAAACTTCACACACGTTTTTAGGGGAAGGGGGCATGAAGACTTGAAATGCCCCCATCTGGCATTGCAACAAACAGGTGACATGGTTGTAGCAATAATAATACTTAGCAGTTATATAATTTTTCCAGGTGCCTACCCCAACTCACATAAATTGCTTTCTGTATTCTTGGCAACAACCCTCTAAACTTGGGTCAGTATTATCTCCTCTGATTTATGGGAAGCTGAGAGAGTGGTTTCCCCAAGGACACCCAGTAGTTTAACAGCAAAGGCACAATTCAAACAAGGGACTTTACAATTCCCAGCTCAGTCTCTTCAGCTGCTGTTCTATGCAGAGGTTGGCACCACTGAATTCAGTGGGACTTAGTTCTGAGTAGACATGCTTAGGTTTGAGCCGAGAGCTGATCTCACCAGATAGTATAGGCACAGTTGCTTTCTGCAGACTCCCTAAAAGTACTCTCTTCAAAAGTTAAAAACTCAAGTTACACTGCTTATGTGTTTCATGAACTGGTGAGTTTATTTCGGTACTTTTACATCTGTATGTATAGACCACTTTGGGTCCTTCACAGAAAATCAGGCTATAAATATAGTAAATAAATGAACTGCGTTAATCTGTTTCCAGGAAAGAATACGTTGATGCTTACGTGAACTACATGTTCAGTACTTCAGTAGAAAAGAAGTTTGGGGACTTTGTGCATGGATTTAAAACAGGCTGCCCACATGAAATTTGGAAAATATTTCTTCCTGCTGAGCTCCGTGTTGTTCTCCTTGGACATACAGAATACGACTGGGAACAGCTAGAAAAGGTAAAACATAAATTTACCCAGGGCTCAATTGACTACTGGATGAAATATGCTATAGGAAAGGGATTGGGATGCCCTGACACTGTTATGATTTGTTTTTGTGGTTCTGCATAATTTTACTTATGTACATTGTTTAGAGGTATTAATTATTTTACTGAAATTGTGGAATTTTTTATTCTTAGTTGTAGTAGTAGTATTGTCCAATTGTGAATGTAGAATTTGTATTGTATTGTATTTTTTACATTGATTCATTTGGCTGGGATTTAGAAACAGCTTAAGAGATTTTGGGTGAAATATGAAGAAATATATAAAGTAACTAAATATTTAAAAAGACAAAATAAAGTGAATGTGTGGAGCAGCCCTCAGATTCCCTGCACAAAGTCATAAGAGGGACTGAAATAGCTCGCGGAATTATGTTGGGCAACAAATGTTGATTTATGTAAAGAGATACTGAAGGATTAACAGCAGAGCTATTTTTATTTCCTATGACAGAATGCGCAGTACCACGGTTATGAAAGGTCGGATGAAACAATTAAGGATTTTTGGGCTGTGTTTCATGCTCTTCCTGAAGAAAAGAAGAAGAATTTCCTCTGTAATAATGTATTTCTTTTAAAAAGTCAAAATGAATCATTTGTTTGATATTAGAATAGGAGAAAATGATGGCAATGTATTTCACATCTGGCAAATACTGCACCAGATTTGGTTTCATATAGTACATGGGTCTAAAAAAAAAAGCCTGGGACACAATTTTTCGCGGCCCATTAGTGGCTATGGTGGCTCATTTGCCAGATGTAATAATGTGTTTAGCGTTAACTCTGGAAGTGTGTACTCGATTCTGTCCAAACTAAGTCTCCTGTTGTATATTTTGCACTAGAAGGCTTAGTTTGGTCAGAATTGAATACAAGCAACTCCTTAATTACGTGGAGGTTACATTCTGAGGCACAGCGTGTGTCTGTGAAATCACGTATACTGTATTTGAAACACCCTTGAAAAAGCCTGCAAATGCCCCGTTCTGCCCTCGTTCCACCCCTTTTTTTGTGTGACTTTTGGGGTCACTTTCAGGTTTGGCGCGATGCATGTGTGTGCAGTCGTGCACATATTGAACATGCCTAAATGGGGGGGGGGGGGTTGTCTGTATACACTTTGTTGTTGTTGTTGTTTTTATAAATCCAAATAATTTTTATTGGTTTTCATTTAAATACAAGAACAATGTATAAATACAGTAACTTGTCCCCACCCTCTCATTATATATAAAGATCTGGTGACTTCCATTTCAGTGTATCTGAAGAAGTGTGCATGCACACGAAAGCTCATACCCAGAACAGACTTAGTTGGTCTCTAAGGTGCCACTGGACAATTCTTTATATATATATATATATATATATATATATATATATATATATATATACACACACACACACACACACACACACACACACACACACAGTGGTACCTTGGGTTACAGACGCTTCAGGTTACAGACTCCGCTAACCCAGAAATAGTACTTCAGGTTAAGAACTTTGCTTCAGGATGAGAACAGCAACTGCAGCGCAGCGGCAGTGGGAGGCCCCATTAGCTAAAGTGGTACCTCAGGTTAAGAAGAGTTTCAAGTTAAGAATGGACCTCCAGAATGAATTAAGTTCTTAACCCAAGGTACCACTGTATTTCCACAGGGTTGGGTCATCATTATTATTTGCTAAGATACGTTCTGGCTATGTGTTGTTTAATTTCTACCATCTCTTCCAGCTTTTCTCACAGGGACCGACTGCTTCCCAGCTCAAGGAATGGAACGATTCACAGTCACTATTGCAGATTTGAGAAAAGAAGATCCAGACCTGTGGTACCCTGAGGCCTCCACTTGCTCCCGAGTCTTGCATCTTCCTAGATACAGCAACAGGGATGTTCTCCAGAATATGCTCCTTGTCGCTCTAGAGAACGATGAAAAATTTGGCCTCTCTTAACAAGCCTGGATGTAATTTCGCTGTCCTCTGCACCCCACCTCGAAACTGCTGTCATTCCTCACAATTTGCTGAACCAGCTCTTTCCATACAAGACATATAGGTCACTAAAACAGTCCAGCAGAGTGCAGAGTTTAGTTTTTATTAAGTTTATGAATCGCTTCCCACAGCCAATGGAAGTCTGTGCTGAAAATGTATTGGCACCAGGGAGAGCATTCCATAATTTTTGGGGGGTGGAGTGTCAGCACATAAAAGGCCTATTTCCTTGTTGTCACCCTCTGAACGTCTCTTGTAGGGAGCATCTAGAGAAGGGCATCAAAAGTTGACGGGTCCAATATGGGGAGAGGTGTTCATAGAAGTATTGGGCTCCTCAGCCACAGAAGGGCTTGGAAGTCAGAAGCCGCCCTTTGAATTGGGCTTGGAGACAAATTGGTAGGCATTGGAGATTGACCAGAACCTGAGTTGCATTTCCACCTAGCTCACTGGGTGACCTTGAGCCAGTCACTCTATTTGTCACCTGACTTACCTCACAGGGTTGTTGTGAGGATAAAAGCTGAAGGGGGCCATGTTCACTACCCTGTGATCCTTGAAAAAGTTATAAATAAATTATATTTTCATGCAAGTTGAAGATGCACTCCAAGTCTGCTTTTATCTGGAACGCAGTGGAATGTATTGGCTTTGCTCTACCTTTGCTTCAGATCCTAGTTGCTGGCAGGAGGGAAGAGGGCATTTGGGCTCATCTTATGCTTGCTGGTTTCCCTCAGGCATCTGGTTGGCCACTGAGAGAGGAGGATGTTGGATTAGGTGGGCCATTGGTCTGGGTCAGCAGAGTAGTCTTATGTGTACTTGGTGAAGACTGGAGTACAGTGGTACCTCAGGTTACATATGCTTCAGGTTACAGACTCCACTAACCCAGAAATAGTTCTTCAGGTTAAGAACTTTGCTTCAGGATAAGAACAGAAATCGTGCTCCGGCGGCGCAGTGGCAGCCGGAGGCCCCATTAGCTAAAGTGGTGCTTCAGGTTAAGAACAGTTTCAGCTTAAGAACGGACCTCCAGAACGAATTAAATACTTAACCTGAGGTACCACTGTATAGTGGTACCTTGGTTTACAACCGCTTTGGAATACAACTGTTTTGGATTACAACCACGTCAGACAACCCATTTTTTTATTATTACATCCCATTTTTGGGGAGAGGCCCCATTGGCGAAAGCGCGCCTTGGGTTACAACCTGTTTTGGTTTACAACTGGACCTCCAGAACAGATTATGGTTGTAAACCAAGGTACCAGTGTATTGTGTCCAGTTCTGGACACTACTATCATCTCTAGCTAGCAGGACCAGTGGTCAAGGATGATGGGAATTATAGTCCAAAAGCAGCTTGGAGACCCAAGTTTGGGAAACCCTGGTGTAGAGGACTGAGAGTTAAATTCCAGGTGTACCATGAGGGCAACAGGTTAGCTACTCTGGCTGTAGACAGGCACTGCCCCGTGTTGCTGAGTCAAAGGCAGAGATCTATGAGGTCACTAAATCGGCAACAGCTGCTGCAAGCCTTTATGAACTCATTGGCTTAGCCTTCCTTTGCGTGCAAGCGGCATAATGAAACCCTGGCCTCTGTGAGGCTGGTGGCTTGGCTGGAATTCGGGGGGAAACACCTGACTGAGAAGTCACCATGTCATCTTGAGCATGGGGAGCATGCACCATCTTGTGTTCAGGTATGGGCAGCACAGGTTTTAAGAAAACAGAAGGGCAAGGGCATTTAATAGGTGATTTCTACGTCACCTGGTATTTCTCCAGCAAACATACTGGTACGTTGGGAAAAGGCATAGGGCACAGCTTGGGAACCTGTGACACTCCAGACATTTAATTTTTATTTATTTATTCAATTTAAATGCCACCGTTTATCAAAAGTTTGCCAGGTGCTGTACAACATTAAGAACACATTTTATGGAGCATAATAAAAATACCAATAATAAGCACAATAATAAACAGAATAATAAAATAATCATCATAATAGGGCTCCCTCACCCAGCTTTAACAGGCCATATATTACTTACTGGCCAAAGGCCTGGGGTAAAGAGGGATGTTTTCACCTGCAGCCTAAAGAGATGTAATTATGGCATCAGGCATGCCTCTGGGGGGGGAGTATTCTGCAGATGGGGAGCCGCCAAAGAAATTACCTGTGATGTGATGGACTCCAACATCCATCAGTCCCGGCTAGGATGGCCAATAGGGAAAACTGGATTTGTAGTCAAACAACATCAGGAAAACCACAGATTTTGCATCCTTGGTGAACAGCACAGTGAAGAAATAACTTAGTGTGCATCTACAAAGGATACATTTAGGGGTAGCAAAAGAGGCGGTCTCCACCCTCTATTCGAAATCTTACGTGGTTATATGACCTGTACCTGAGACTAATTTACTGTTTCTACATACCATGTAGGTATCTTTTGTCAACAAGTCTGCAGTCCTATGTTTGGGAACAAGCCCCACTGAACCTGGTGGGTATTACATTCAAGTACTTACCTAGTATTGGGCTGTAGGGATGCGGCTTTATAGATACTCTACAATCGTAGCCCTATTTAGCTGGGAGCAAGCCCCAAGGAATTCAACAGGGCTTCTGAGTAGATATGGTTAGGATTGCACAGTTTCTCTTCCATTCCATCATCCTCCGGAAAACCTTCCCAAGGGTCCTCTACTCCAGCCCCTTGAAATGCAGGAATCATGGCTAAAGAATCCCTGACAGATGGCCATTTTTCCATCTCCACCCTATTGAGCAGTTGGTCCCTTACCTTTCTCGCCCTGATTTGGCCACAGTGATCCATGCGTCGGTCACCTCCAGGCTTGATTATTGTAACTCGCTCTATGCTGGGCTGCTCTTGAAGCTGACCCAGAAATTCCAGCGGTTGCAGAATGCTGCGGCGAGGCTCCTTACGGGGTCCTTGCCGCGGGAATACATTAATCCAGTGCTTTACCAACTGCACTGGCTCCCGGTGGAGTACAGGGTCAGGTTTAAGGTGCTGGTTTTGACCTTTAAAGCCCTATGCGGCCTAGGACCCAGGTACCTACGAGACTGCCTCTCCTGGTACACCCCGCGGAGGACCTTAAGGTCCACAAATAACAACACTTTGGAGATCCTGAGCTTCAAGGAGGTTAGATTGGTTTCAACTAGGGCCAGGGCCTTTTCAGCACTGGCCCTGACGTGGTGGAACGCTCTGTCACAAGAGACTAGGGCCCTGCGGGATTTGACATCTTTCCACAGGTCCTGCAAGACAGCTGTTCCGCCTGGCCTTTGGTTTGGACTCAGTCTGACCCTTATGTTTCCCTCCCCTTATGGCCATGATTTATCAGCTATTTTAAAACGAGGCTGCATTTTAAATTGCATTTTAACCTGTATTTTAAATTGGTTTTTTCCCCCTCCCTCTCTTTCCCCCCTATTATGTTTTTACTGTGATTTTATTATTGGTGTTAGCTGCCCTGAGCCCGGCTCTGGCCAGGGAGGGCGGGGAATAAATAAAATTTATTATTATTATCTAAGCTCTTGTTTGAAACCCACCACTGAAGGAGAACCCACCTCCTCCTGAGGGAGTCCGTTCCACTGTCAAACAGCCTTTACTGTCAGAAAGTTGATGCTAATGTTTCGTCAGAATCTCTTCTCTTGTAACTTGAATTCATTGATTTGGGTCCTACCCTCCAGAGCAGGAAAAAACAAGCTTGCTCCATCCTCCATGTGACAGCCCTTCAGATGCTTGAAGATGGCTATCATATCACCTCTCCAACTTTTCTTTGTCATCTGGTCTGGGTCACCCCCCTTGGCAAATTAGCTGCTTCTGATGCATGTTTTGAAATATTGTTGGTTTAGTCCTAACGTGTGTTCATTTTACAGTATGTGCTTTAGTTTTGGGGGTTTTTTTTGCTTGCTTTCTGCATCTTCTCATCAGACATGGTGTCAAGTACAGTGGTACCTCGGGTTACATACGCTTCAGGTTAAATACGCTTCAGGTTACAGACTCTGCTAACCCAGAAATAGTGCTTCAGGTTAAGAACTTTGCTTCAGGATGAGAACAGAAATCATGCTCCGGCGGCACGGCGGCAGCAGGAGGCCCCATTTGCTAAAGTGGTGCTTCAGGTTAAGAACAGTTTCAGGTTAAGTACGGACCTCTGGAACGAATTAAGTACTTAACTTGGGGTACCACTGTAGTGCCAGACTGTAGCTGTCGGCAACTAGGATGAGACGGATGTTGCTCGCCGAATGTTAACATGGGGATCTCTGATGTGTTCTGATGGAATGTTTATCTTTCATGACAGCCTGTCCACATTATGAGCATTTTCCATGCCTCAGCGTGCTTCATCTGATTCAAAATGTAAAGGAAGTTATCCTGTGCATGCTTATGAGCACTCAGCCAGTGCCGATCTGGCTTGAAGATCAATAAAAGAAAGTAGGGGAAATAAGAAAAAAAATATGCATAAAAGTCAACAGTAATTTCAAGCTAATTCTTGCTCAGATACCAAAGGCTCTTCTCTAGACAACCTGTTTATTGAGCATGCATTTGGATTTGTTTTGCATAAAGCAACGTTTTTCTTGTCCCTTTCAGCCCAGGTGCCACAGTCTCATAACGACTATCACTTCAGCTTCCACAGAGCCGACTTCTCCATTATTTTAACCCATCATGGCTGCTCTGACGTCAGCTGTATTCAGTGGCCGAGAGCCAGTTGTGCTGTGACACAACTGGCCACATTTTTGCTTTTTGTTAATGCGAGCTTGCCCACTCCACGGTTCCATTAAAAGCTGGTTGACAGTGCAATCCTATCATATGCGTAGCAACTCAGAAGTTCAATGGGGCTTATTCCCTTTTCTCACTAAAGTTCTGTTCTGTATTGGTAAACTGCCAGGTTATATACCTGTAAGACAGGTGTTTTATTTATTTTCAATAGTTTGGGGGGATTGACACATGTCAATCCATGCGGGGGGAGGAGGCTTTTGTTGGGGGGACAGAACCTCAGTTAGTTCTTCTGATTGATTTTTATTTATTTTGCAGGGGGCAACTGCCCTCCCCGCCCCGCTACGCCCATGGATTGACACAGTCTTGATCCTTATCAGCATACAAGGAGCCTTGCAAAGGTCTCGGATCCTCTAATGAGCCATAGGGCAGGGGTCAGCAAACATTTTCAGCAGGGGGCCGGTCCACTGTCCCTCAGACCTTGTGGGGGGCTGGACTATACAGTGGTACCTCTGGATGCAAACGGGATCCGTTCCGGAGCCCCGTTCACATCCTGAAGCGAACGCAACCCACGTCTGCGCATCTGCAGGTCGTGATTCGCCACTTTCGCGCATGTGCGTGACATCATTTTGAGTGTCTGCGCATGCGCAAGCAGCAAAACCCAGAAGTAATGCGTTCCATTACTTCTGGGTCGCCGCAGAGTGCAACCCGAAAATGCTCAACCCGAAGCTACTTCAACCAGAGGTATGACTGTATTTTGAAAAATATATATATGAATGAATTCCTATGTCCCACAAATAACCCAGAGATGCGTTTTAAATAAAAGGACACATTCTTCTCATGTAAAAACACCAGGCAGGCCCCACAAATAACCCAAATATGAATTCTAAATAAAAGGACACATTCTACTCATGTAAAAACATGCTGATTCCCAGACCGTCCATGGGCTGGATTTAGAAGGCGATTGGGCCGGCTCCGGCTCCCGGACCTTAGTTTGCCTACCCATGCCATAAGGAATATCATCCTCTTGTATCTTTCTCATGAACCAGCAGGATCCAGGTCCTGCCTAAACCACGAGCCTCTCCCAGCTCTACCTGCCAGGGACTGAACCGAGGACTGTCTGCATTCAAAGCAGATGAGCTGCTGTTGAGCCATGCCCCTGACAACTTAGCAAAAACAGGGTGTTTGTTGGTGTGTGTTCATGTTCAGACACATCCTCCCCCCTCCAAATGATTGAATGAGCTACTTCTGCCAACAGTGTACATGTGAAAGGGCTCTCCATACATGCACCAGTGGCAAGGGTGCATGACTGCCAAGATGGTCTTGCAATCCCTTAAATCTCCCATTGCTTCTGTTGTGAACAGTCACAACGCTCTGTTTGCCTGCATCTAGCTTTAAGCAAATTGCCTTTCGCATCCCCTGCCACACACACACACACACACACACACACACATATGCAAGTGCCAACTGAGGAAAACGCTTCCTACATCTGGCGGAGTGGACTCTATCGTCCACCAAAAGCTTATGCCATAATAAATCTGCTGGTCTTCAAGGTGCCAGGAGGCTCTTTGAAGTTTTTGCTATCAGAGCTTAAATGATTATAGGTCTATTTACAGGTTGAGATCTTTCCTTCTCCTAGTCTGTTGCAATGCAACTGGCCTATAGGAGATAAAGCTGATGGGTGGCGGGGGGGGGGAGGGGGGAGAGAGACTTTATAGGCCATTAAAACCTTCCCTCGATAATCCCTGTTCCTGTAAGAACTGCCTCTTTGCAAGCAAATTGAAAAGCCTGTGACTCTTTTCTTCTTAAATGGTTTTGGAACGGCTTAATCTCTGCCTTCACTAATACATTCTGCCTAGTGCAAAACAAATGAATGGTAAATATTTCACTATAGGAGAATCAATGCATAGGAAATCTTCTGTGCATTTCAGGTGCAAACTCTTCAGCTGTTGATATTTACCAGAGACAAGCCCTCTTTTCTGGATCCCGTCCCAGAAAAATCACTGGCCCCATTTTTGCTTTTTTTGTTCGGGTGAGCTTCTTTCCAAAGAGGCATTCAAGTCCCACCTTTATGGAAAGGTTAGCCAGGCAGGGGGGCACAGTCTTTGTATCGTACTGTACAGCACTTTCAGCACCTCCTTCAGTTCCCTGACTTGGAAGCAAGAAGAACTCTGGAGCAATGGGATTTGCTGAGCAAGTGAATAGTTATCAAATCATCACAAGTTAAGTAGCACGGAATCAAAATGGCTAGGCACGCAAACGCTGCACAGCCTGTGGCTTAGGAAAAGTACACGCCACGGTTCAATTAAAAGTTGATTTACAGTGTAATCCCGCACATATCTACTCAGATGTTCAATGGGGCTTAGTCCCAGGAACATGTGGGTACAGGATTGCTGTCTTTAAGTTCAATAAAAGCAAGAAATAAGAAAATTTCACAAAAGAACACAGTAATTTTTAGATAATCCTGGCTCAGAAAAGCTCCTCCAGGTTAATAGACTATGCATCCTGATTTGTTTGCACAAAAAGGTGTTTTTCTAATCCTTTACAGCCCAGTCTCACACCCGCTATCACAGGGGCCAGCAAACTTTTTCAGCAGGGGGCCGGTCCACTGTCCCTCAGACCTTGTTGGGGGGGGGCGGACTATATTTTGGAAAATAAAAATAAAAATGAGCAAATTCCTATGCCCCACAAATAACCCAGAGATGCATTTTAAATAAAGGCACACATTCTACTCATGTAAAAACACACTGATTCCCGGACCGTGCATGGGCCAGATTTTGAAGGCGATTGGGCTGGATCCGGCCCCCAAGCCTTAGTTTGCCTAGCCATGCGCTATCACTTCAGCTTGGAGATGGGTGTCTCCAAGCCCTACCTGGTGATGCCAATGATATTTCTGCATGCAAAGCTCTGACCTTTCCCTAAGAAATGGACTTTGTACCATACATTTGAAGTACATTTAAAAATAAGTGTAGCCATGTATTCATGCCCTTCCTTGAGCCAGTGAGTCATGCCTGGCGTTCCCCTCCAATTAACTCAAGAGCGCTTGCCTCCAGCTCTTCCCCTGCGCCTGAAGGGCTCTCTTCTGATTCATTTGTTTGTTGTCAAGCTGAACCCCAGGCTCAAAACGACATTGCACATCTGCCACATCATTGTACATCAGAACGATAAGTGCATTTTGCAATCATTTTGGGTTGTGCAGCCCAAACCTGTAACTTTCGTCCTCAGAATTAAATTCTACTGGGTTAAGCATATGCACAGGATTACAGCTTTCTAGCAGGCATCTATGCATGTTTACTCAAAAGTATGCCCCACTTTGTTCAATGGGGCTTTACTTCCTAGTAAGCATACTAAGGATGTCAGCCTAAACACTCCAGGTCTTTATATTTTCCTTCAAATGCAAAGCTAAAATTTTCATCCATGCTTCTGTACAGCATACCCAGCAACCGAAGGGCCCTGCAAGAAATCATTAGCAGAGGAATCCTATACATGCCTACTCAGAAGTAACTACCAGAGAAGTGGGCATAGGTTTGCTACCCAAGTATCCAGTGCATCATTTCTGAGTGTTGCTAATGCAATATAAAAATGCAAGAGCCATTTAAGAACAGACTGTTCCTTCTAATCAATGCATCTCTCTTATTCAGTTAACAAGCACAGTGAATTCAAAATATAGGAGCGGGAGACGTGAGGGAGTCCAAAGAAGTGATGAAATTGTTATGACAGAAATAAGATTGTTTATTATGTGTGCATTTATATTTAAAAAACCTTAATAAATATTTATAAAAAACAAAAAAAAAACAAAATATAGGTTGTTGGTTTTTTAAAGCATCCCTTGCCAAAATATTTAGCTGGAATGTGGCCCGGGGGTAGATTTAACGTTACTGGGATTTCAAACTCACCTGGAAATTAATTCTCATCAGAAGTTACTCTTTGTGGCACTGCTTATACAGTATAGCAAAGTAACTTGCAGGAACATAAAGGTGTTTATTGTCTACTTCAATTTATCAACCTCCTTGGAGCTTATATGCAATTAGGCTCCCTGCTGCCTGTCTCTGTTAGGAGTATTGTTAGAGGGCTGGGCCGTGGATGACCTGCCCTCATTCCAAAAATGATTTTTAACTTTGCTTCCAGGGCTGGTACACATACTGTGCTGGCCACTCACTTATCCCCTTAATTTGCTCTGGGACCAACATATGCAGCTGGACATATGCAGTGTCGTGCTGAGCAATGTTTCCCTTTTTAAAAGGGAAATTCTCTTACTCTGAATAAGATTCCTCGCAAGAAAAGGGAAAAGCTATGGTGACAGCTATGGTGATGAGTGTGTTGGACTAGGACCTGGGATAACAACGTTCAAATGCTCACTCAGCCCAGAAGTTCACTTGAGCCAATCACAGACTCTCAGCTTAACCTACCCCACAGGGTTATTGTTAGGATAAAATTGGAGAGGGTGGGGAGAGCCACATTGAGCTTCTGGGAGGAAAAATGTGCTATAAATGTAAAAATCATTAACAAAATTAGCATATGCAAATTGGTGCCACAGGCCCCTGAGTCTTTTGAGTGCTTAGCCGTGCCTCTGTACACTAAATAGTTATGACTGGTCTCTGAGAGAAGTGCCCTCTGACCTGTCAAATATTTCCATCTAAATATAAAATTTGCACACTTTTAAGTAACCTCCTGCTGCTAGTTTAGCTTGGTGCCAGTGTGGTTTGTTTAAGAGTGTTTTGGTTTGGTTAAGACCTGGGAGACCTGGGTTCGAATTCCCTACTTGGCCACGAAGCTCACTGAGTGACCGTGGGCTGGCTTCTCAGCCTAGCCTATCTTACAGGGTTGTTGTGGGGAATTAAATGAGGGGGAGAACAAACAAAAAAAGGGGGATATAAATGCAAACAAATATCTCAGTTGGTTAGAACATGGTCTGATAACACCAAGGTTGCAGGTTCGATCCCCATAGGAGACAGCTGCATATTCCTGCATTGCAGAGAGTTGGACTGGATGGTCCTCAGGTTCCCTTCCAACTCTACAATTCTATGGTTCTGTGAAATAAATACACAGTGCAGCTGCACCAGCACAATATGGACTTCACATTTTCCTCCAGCGCCTCTAGGGTTAACTGTCAGGCCGCCTCTCCCCCCCCCCCACCCCAAACTAGAACCTTGGGTCCAACCTACCCCTCCTTCCCCATGTCAGCCTCTAGTGGAAGCAGCGATTGGTTCAGCCCGGGAGCCTCCACGGCTTCCCATTGGGTGCGGCTCAAGACGTCAATCACGTAAAGGCGAGGCTGGCGCTTGGCTCTCTCTCCTGGAGGAAGGAAGCGAAACTTCGTTGTTATTGTAGCGCGCAGCAGGAAGCAGAGTGCAGAGGTGCCTCCTCCGTCTCCGCACCTGGGACTCCCGGGGCGCAGCAGCAGCAGCCAAGAGCCGGTGAGCGTTCCAAAGGCGTTGCTTTGCGTTCCGCGGGCGCTGCGGGCGATCCTGTTATGCTGTCGCCTCCTTTTTGTTGTTGTTGCTGCAGGCTTTTTTATGGAAGGGGGGGGGGATAGCTCCCTTTCGCTCAGCTTGGATAGCGGAGGCTTTGCAAGCTTCCCATCTCTCTGCGTCGTGCAATTCAGGCTCTCCCATTAGATCAAAGGGATCTTTTGCCTCCCGGGTATAGACGGGGGTGATAGGCTTGCAGTTGGGGGGCGACGAATAGAGAGACCCACAGCAGCCTCCTAGCAAACCCAACTCCTTTCCGATTCCTGTTGATAATGGCCTCGCTGCCGCCTTTCTCTCTTTCTCCAGACGTGGAACGAATAATAATTTCATTTAGCACTCCACAGCCCTGGAGTGACAGAGCCTGACTTTGAGCCCGGGATCCAATACGCACACTTAACCTGGAGGGGTCAGTCGTATTAAGAAGAATGCACCCCACCCCGCTACTGGATCAGGCCAAAGGCCCACCTCGTCCAACATCCGTCTAGGTAGCTCTAAGACGTCCATAAAGCACGGCATGGGCGCAGCCAGTGGGTCTTGCTGCCGAGTTAGGCGTGCCTAGGATTGGGTTGTTTTGAAGACTGGAAGATGAGGATAACCCCCCCCCCACACACACACACTGTATTGTTACACGGGACCCCCAATAATCTCCCTTTCTGCGCTTGATCCTCTCGTGCAATGGGGCGGAGAAAGATTGCTGGCTGCGTATGCGCATCTGTGCAAGATTGTTTCTTCCCCCTTTCCAGCAAGACATTTTATTCTACGCGGCCACTGGCACCGATGGATGGGAGGCAGCTACGAGATCTAATAACAACAGTAGCCGGGGGAAACCCGGAAAATCCTGCGCAAGCCATATGCTGTCTCCTTGCATCTCGGCTGCTGCTGCGCAGGAGAACTTCCCGCTGGATTATGCCCGCAGGTTGGCTGTAGAAAGAGCTCTTGGGAAAGCAGCTATTACCCTCGGACTTTTTATTTTTTAAAAAAATGGCTTCTTACTTTATTTGCTGGCCTTTAAATAATTTTGAAAGGTTGCTGAAGATTCCCTCTGCCTGTGCCGTGTTGTGTGTGTGTGTATCGAGGGGTAGGTGGGAATGACAGTCAAACCGCTATTTCAGTAACGCTTGCACCGCGATGCAAGTCATTGCAAACACCGGGCGTATGTGCAGTTGCGTTCATTGGAAAGCAGAAATCCTAGAAACCCGGGCAGCAGGAATCGGGGCTTTCCAGGTCACCCGGGGAGAGATATTTGGACCGGGTGGCGGCTAGTTTCCGGGACTTTGCGCGCGCGGCGAGTGGAGGTGATGACGGTGATAACAATCCCCATCCCCCGTCGTGGACCCGCGCCTGTTTCCCGGTTACCCTCCGCGCAGTAGGACCGAGAAGGTGTGCTCGCTTGTTCCCTCCCACCAGCCGATTTCCAGTAGCTCCGGATGAGCTCATTCCGGTGCCTCTTCGGAGCATGCAAAAGAGAATACAGTAAAGCACTTTTGCAAATCGTCTTCCCCAGGCTCAAACCTTTTTTAAAAAACTGTGGCTTTTCCGGGGGTGGGAGATGTTCAGACGTGGTGGGCGCGGCGTATTTTTGTCGGGGTTGCATGGGGAAGAAGCGACGATGGCGATTGCTTTAAACTCCATTCTGAACGTCTCGAATGCAAAGGGAGAGAAAGAAGGGTGGCGTCGCTTTTATCTGTTTGCTTTTCGTGGTGGATCGGCTGGCTTTGAGGGATCCTGCAGCCGGCGCAGAGGCACCAGGCAACCGGCTGGCTGAAATATAAGCAGGGAGAGACACGTGCCCGCGTGCGCACGTGCCCCTTCCATCGGCTTGCAAAGCTAGCTGGGGTGTGTGTGTGTGGCTGGCTGCGCGTGCCCGCGCGTGTTGGCTGTACGTGCTTCTGCTGGCGTCTCCGTGCATAGGCAGGCATCCTCTGAGCCCTCTTCATCCCCCCCCCCCATGCCTCATTCTTTAGCAGAGGCTAGTTTATGGGATGCATTTGAGCCGGCTATCAGCAGAAGAGTGGAGCTCTCCAAATCTTAAAAGAGTGGCAAATCTCAACATGTTTGTGGCATTACTGTTTGCATATAGATGCCCTGTCAGCTTCAGCTGTCAGATGCGCACAGAGGTTTATTAGAAATAGCTGAGAGACAGGGATAGGAGTAGCTTCCTGAGAACTCATTCATTGAGCATTCACACCAGGGAGATTTATAGATTGCCTGCTTAGGTTAGTAATAAGGGGCAATATTTATTTATTGGTTGAGATTGTTTTTCAATAAATACGTAGAACTGGGGGAAAAACATTTCTGAGTTCCTGAGTTATTGAATATTTGGGGGCGAGGTGGGGTTATTGGTTTGTTTGTTTTTGTTCCCGTTTTTATTGTGTATTTTGTGGTTTTACATCGTATTTTTATGTTGTGAACCACTCTAAGATTTACAGTTGAAGGGTGGTATACAAATTTATAATAACAGGTCTCCAAGGCTGCAAAGGGCTAAATAAATACAGTATTTCACTTGCACCTGGTGATGTATTTATTTTTTTACATCCCTGCAATTACCAAGCATTGGTTCATCAAGATGATTCTCCTTAAAGTGTTAGGTACGGCAGCTAGTTTTGCCTGAGCACAGGCTGACCTTTTAAGGAAATCACTTGCTTCCAAGTTCCATGGGGTGGATGCTGTTAATCCACACTGTTTTCCCTTTGGGGCTTGCAGCTCTAGGGCTAGGCAGCATCACACTCATGGCCTGATTTGGCCTAGGGGTTGCTAGTTGCCTACTTCGCTGCTAGTGTTTGGATATTGAATTAATACTGCAAGGAAATGACTCATATCTTAAGGACATCTCAGTATTTGCTTTGCTTTTTAAAGAAATAATTTACCGAGAGCCTACGGTTGTGCTGCCCATGGAAAAGAGGATCAGGGATGTTGCTGTTGGCACAAGAGGAACCTCAATACAGTGAGCTAGAGTCCTGAAACAAAAGTGAATGCTTCTTCTGTTTCAGCATAGGAAAGGAGCTGTTACATGATGTAGGGCAGCCTCCTTCAACCTATTGCTCTCCTGATGTTTGGGACTACAACTCCTATCAGCCCCAGTCCAAAGCATAGGAAGGCCACCAGATTGCTGAAGGTTGATGTAGAAGGAGTATAGTGTAGGTAAAGGTAAAGGGACCCCTGACCATCAGGTCCAGTTGTGACTGACTCTGGGGTTGCGGCGCTCATCTCACTTTATTGGCCGAGGGAGCCAGCTTCGGGTCACGTGGCCAGCATGACTAAGCCGCTTCTGGCGAACCAAAGCAGCGCATGGAAACACCGTTTACCTTCCCACCGGAGCGGTACCTATTTATCTACTTGCACTTTGATGTGCTTTTGAACTGCTAGGTTGGCAGGAGCTGGGACCGAGCCACGGGAGCTCACCCCGTCGCAGGGATTCAAACCGGCAAACTTCTGATTGGCAAGTCTTAGGCTCTCTGGTTTAACCCACAGCGCCACCCGTGTTCCTATTATAGCGTAGACTGGGTGTAAAACCATTGTTTAGCTCTACACAAATGAGCTATGGGCCTGTGTACTCCCTCCTCTATTGTGGCTGCAAGGAAGAAATCAGAAGAACCTGCCTACATTTGCAACTAACCACAGTTTGTTTGGTCCCAATGGGATAAACTGTGGTTGATCTTTGCTAACAAACATACACATTGTGGCTCCTGCTTTTGGCTTTTTGGAATCAACGGTAGTTAAAGCAAACCATAGTTCCCTAGTCTGGACAAATCGACAAACTGGCTATTTGAAAATGGAGGTAGTGCTTCTCCACAATGCAGAAGTGGAATGGGTTTCTCATGTGTCTGAACCTTGTTCACTTAGTATGGCAAACCGTACTCTTTCCAGATCAGCTCAAAGTGTCCAGCCCTACTTACCTTGCCCTATGCAGGCTGTTGCTGCCCATGTCACAGCCTCTACTTATACCACAGCAGCTGTCGTTGCAGATTTTGATAGCTTGCCCAGCCTTCCTCTTCTTCCCCTGTTAAATAACTGTTATCAGTGGCCATTACGTCTCCATCAGCATATAAATTGCTAGACAGCATTCTGCATGGGAGCCATCCTTGAATGCATAAGACTGGAATCTGGATGCTGACAGTGTCTCGCACCCCACCTGTTCCAGGTTCCTTGGCGGACAGCTTCCCATGGAATAGCCCAGTTGGTCTGGGGTGATGTGCAGATGTTATGAGGAACATCTGCCTTAAGTTCAGATGCTGACCTGTAGTGAAACACGAACACCAACGAGGACATGAAGTGCTTTCCATGTAGAGAGAGTTGTGGAAGGAACAAGCCGCCAATTTACATAATGAAGGCACTGTCAACAGAAACAAATTTGTTCTGGCATTAAATGTCCCAGTGAACAAGAGCGTTGAAGTTTTATTTGCTGCTGTGGCTGCTCTGCCAGCTGGCAAGCTGCATTCAGAGAACGCTCACCACTGAACATGGTGGTATTTGTGTGTTGTGTTTTTGACTTATGGAAGGGGTGTGTGTGTGTGTGTGTTGTATTAGCGACACGTGATCCATCACACCAAGTTCTGAAGGTGCAGCGTGGAACAACAACAACAACTTCTTCTTCTTCTTCTTCTTCTTCTTCTTCTTCTTATTATTATTACAACACTTGGTTTTCATGTGTAATGCTTACCATGGTGCCCTTTGGGTTGCTAATTTGGTTTTTGATTGTGGATTATTACAAATTATTTGATTTTTAATCGGTGTTTTAAGATACATTATAAACTGCCCAGAGGCCTGCTCCCCCATCCCAAATATTAGCAGTATATAAATTGTTTAAATAAATGAAATTGAAACTGTTAGAAAAATAGTTTGCCACTGGGCATCTTTTAGGAAAGTTATTCCAAAGAATGGAAGCTGCAGAAAAGAACTACTGCTCCTTTGTTTGCATGGTGGGACAGGAAATGGCTCCTTTTGCCGGCATCACTTCCTGTGGTCTTGTTTCCCTGTAGATGATTCCTGATTTATGGATTGGTTTCCCCTCTCCTTCTCCCTCAGGAAAAAACCAAGATACATGACTTGCTAAAAGAAGAGAAGATGTTATGTTGGGGATATTGGTCTTTGGGACACCCTGGGGAAGGTAACGTGCTGCAAGCAATAATCACCGAGCCCCGGAGCAGCGGGTTCATTCACGAGAAGAGCGTCAAGGAAGTGGCTTGTGGCGAGAACCATTCTATCTTCCTGCTGGAGGATGGCGAAGTGTATACATGTGGCTTGAACAGGAAAGGGCAACTCGGCCACGAGAGGGAAGGAAGCAAGCCAGGTAAGGTGGTGTCACCGCACCTGCAGCCAGGTTCTTGTTCACATTTAATGAAATAGCTCTGCTGGTAGCTGGTACTGGAGTTCAGGTTTGGCTTGTCTATGCTACTCCTTCCATTTTATTATTAATTGCACCCCATCGTGGGAGGTTTATACTGAAGGGTGACCTAGAAATTACATTGAAATAGGAGTACAGTCTGGCAATGACGCCAACCTGGAGGTATATAGGGCCATGTTCCATTCTGGGTAACCTCCTGGGGGCCACATGCTGGTGCTGAGCAGTAGGTCTGGGTGATAATACCGACATATCATCCAAAACCAGTTTGAAGTCCATATTGTGATAATCGGTTTTCATTATTTTTGACCTGGCAATATATTGCGAATCATGGTGTGTGTGTGTGTGCGCGCGCGCTATGCAGATATCACAGCGTGGGAAAAACCGTGAAGTCAGCCAATGCCTCTGCATAGCTTCATCCTTATTTCAGACGTCACAGAATCATGGAATTAAAGAGTTGGAAGGGACCACGAGGGGTATCTAGTCCAACCCCCCTGCAATGCAGGAATCTTTTGCCCAACGTAGGGCTCAAACCTACAACGCTGAGAGTGAGTCTTATGCTCTACTGACTGAGCTATCCCAGGATATATCAGTATATTTCCGATGTTTTTCTGGGATAGCTCAGTCAGTAGAGCATAAGACGTTCCAATAGTTTTGCGGCTGATGCTGGGAGTTTCCATTTCAGCCACCGGCTCCTGTTTGGCTCATATTTTGTTCTGGCTGATCCCAAAGTAACCTTTGACGGGAGATAGTAGGCTAGTGTGTCAGGAGAGTGTCGTGTTCAGGTGATGCTCCCTGTCCCTTTACTCTTGAACAAAGAGATGTGTATGAGTTTAGTTTGGTCCATACTGCTGCCCAGATGCTTAATAGAAGGCTAGCAGTCGTCCCCCCACCCCCACCCCCGTCTGTGGCCATGTCTGCACTATATATATTTCAAGTGGAATTGTACCACTTTAAACAGTCGGGCTTCCTTCAAAGAATTCCGACAACTTCAGTTTAAGGCAGCTGAGAGCTGTTACCTTCATAGAGCTACAGTTTTCAGAGTTCCCTGGCAATAGGAGCTGGTGGATAAACCACTCTGACCACCCTTAATTGGAGTGCCACAGCTTACAGATTCCTGCTTTCAAGGTTCATGGTTCAGGGATTGGGTCTTGGGGGGACGACAACTTTTTAGTCTTGATACCCCCACCATGGATAGGGGATTGCCAGTTTGGCAAATATGCTTGAGATCCCTAAGTGTTGTGTAAAAATAAACTGGGTGGGAGTTAGAGGAAACTCAGGTCGGTATTACCAGTGAAAGTATACTCTTGGCTAAATTTAGCTTGTGCTTTTGAGTTGCAACCAAAAAAAGCTCTTTTCGCAAATTTCCTCTTGCAGATTTTCGTTCCTGAGAAGTTTGCTCTTGAAAACCTGCTATTCCATTTCTGTTCCATCTTCTTGTAGGGATTATTTAATCTGCCCCAGGCACCATGTTTTTGAAACTGTTTGTCCTTAATGTGTTTGCAGGGTGGATTTTGGGAGGCTTTGCCAGCTGGCTGTAACATACTGTGCTTTTCCCCCAACCAGGATGCAGAAAGTTTTCTGGCTTGGTACTGATACGCATAGCATTTGCACTAACTAGCTGGCAATCTGGTCAAGCTCCCAGGTTTGAACTGTGTGCTTCCGAGATCAGGATGGTGACAATTCATTTCTCGCTTTCTGCACCAAATTGTCTTGTAGTGATTTGCGTAATAAAAATAGTAGGAAACAGCAGGTATGCAGAAAATAGCAGGTATGCGAGAAAATGAAAAGATTTTGGAACCTGATATATGATGAATTAAAGAAACTTTTTAGATACACCTTCCAAAAAAAATCTGGAGGCATTCCTATTAGAGATAATAGGGGCTGAAATAAAAAAAGACGACCATAAGTTATTTCAATATGCAATGGTGGCAGCTAGGGTCCTTGTAGTACAAAAATGGAAGTCATCAGAGATTCCAACAGTTATGGAATGGCAGGTAAAACTTTTTGAATATGCTGAATTATCAATAATGACAAATAAAATTCAACACCAAAAAGGGTCATAGTTCACAGAAGAATGGAGTAAATTTATGACATATATAGAATTGAACTGTAGAAGTTTAAGTACTACAGAACGATTAGGATAATTCTTGTGACGTGTGTAGAAAAGCAGAAGAAACTGTAAGAGGAGATGTACATTATGAAAACCGCAACTGGGAGGGAAGGAAGTCGAGGTGCGATTTAGCGCAATGTAAATAAGATGACATTAAGAATGAATGTAAAGATTGTTTTATTTTGTTTTTTGGAAAATGACAATAAAAAGTATTTTAAAAAAATAGCAGGAAACTTTAAAATCGGGTACAAAAACACATAAGACTTAAAACACTTATCCATAAATATATATACATCAAAGGAGCACCCCAGTTACAGGGATGAATACAAAAAGAGGTCACAGACATTGCTAGTTATTCTCCCAATTAAGGAACAAAGCCCAGGTAAATAAAAATGTTTTTGCCTGGCACATAGAAGAAGAAAAAGAGAATGATATTCCCCATACTTCGTTGGGGAAGAGTGTACCACAAGCAGGGAGACACGACTGAAAAGACCCACACCTCCCTCAGAAAATGCACGGGCCTCAGATGAGGAACGCAGGATCCAGGTTTGTGCTGCCTGAGGCACTGAAGTCCTGAGCTGCATAAGGCTTTATAGGCCAAAGCCAGCACCTTGAATTGAGCTGGGGATCATGAGCAGGAGAGCACAATAGCACTCAGATCCTGCTTGTGAGTTTCCTGTAATCATCTGGTCACAGTGTTAGAAACTCAGATATATGAGCTAATTGCTGAATGGCCCCTTAAACCCAGGTTACGGTCACCACAACCGAATATTTAGGCGCCATTTCCTCCCTGTTTCTATGCTGCTTTTTATTTTAAAGAAAATACATTGAGAGTGGTTTACAAAACATGAAAACGTCAAACAAAACAATCCAGAATAAAACACATTCAAGCTTCAAGGAAAACATTTCAGATTCTTCTCTAAGTGACATTTTGCTTTCTCCATATTTATTTACCGACTTCATATAGCTGTCCTGTAGCAGAAGTACTTTCTAGGAAGGCAGTGTGGTGTAGTGGTTAGAGTGTAGGACTAGGACCTGGGAGACCAGGGTTCAAATCCCCACTCAGATATGACCTTGGGCCAGTCACAGCCTCTTAATCTACCTCACAGGGTCACTGTAGGGATTAATTGAGGAAGGTGTGAACCATATACTCTTTGGTGGGATATAAAGGCAGTAATTAAGCTCTTCTGCTTAGCTGCTTAAGAAAGCTGGAGGGGCCAGCCAGATGGAGTTGCCAGTTGCCAACCTGTCATCCAGACATCTCTGCGTGGTCGCAGGTGGACCTGCGCCATTTGCAAAAAGTCCCTGGGGAATTACTAACACTGTCTGGTTGGTCACTGAGGGAACAGAATGTTGGGCTAGACAGTCCCTTGGTCTGATGCAGCGGGACTCTTCTTATGTGATAGGATCTGACCATCAAAAAACCCCCCCAACTGTAATAGGCTAACTGATGCCAGTCATTTGTCAGCAAGAAGAAGCTCATGGCTGAGGATGCCTCAGGTTTCTATGCCCTCGTGTATCTTGGCGGGCTGCAAGATGGAAGTTTGGAGGGTCTGTGAATGCTGCTGTAGATATTCCTCCCCATTGAAATGTCCCCATCCAAAGATTTATCCTAGCAGCTGCAATTAAGGTTAACTAACGGGTGTTGTAGTGCAGCAGCTAGGAAGAAAATAAAGTAAATGATTTATGAATCGGAGACATGTCCTCGTTTTGCACCCCTCTGCTCTTCTTGCAGGACTGAAATCTTTTCCGCCCTGGGATTTTCGCTTGTTGGTTTCAGGGACCCTGCGGCGATTAATTGTGCCTCCTTTTCTCCAGATCCCAAATGGCATTAAAGGGACAAGTTGATAGACCAAAAAGCACATTCCATCTGGGAAGGAACTGTTCCATCTGCTTGTGAATCACTGCGATGCGCATAGCAGCTGAAAGTGGGGAAGGGAGACTGTTCTCCTGGACAGCTATTTTCAGTTTTAGCAAGCTCTTAACAGCACTGCCAGCCTCTTAGCGGGGCACCATCTGTACAAAAGCCTTTCTGTTCTGCCTGGTGTGCTCCAGCAAACTGAGCACCTCCTCTGCTGCTCAGGATAGCTAAATAGTAGTACGTGTCCCTTTCATGCAGAATACACTTCTCTCCATTTAAAACATCTTTACAAGCAAGAGACGGGGAAATCCTTTAGCCCCGAGACCTTAGCGTCCACCAGTCATTATAGACTGCATCCCCCCTTATTTTTTTATTCATTTTATAGCACAACTAAACAACACAAACAGAAAAACAACCAATACAAATAAATTCTTGTCTTATCCTTTTCCCCCCTAAACATTGTTAGGTGAGCTTCCCCAAGTCCCCCAATCTCATTTTCATTATACCTCATCTTTAGCAGTTTACATATATCATAATTTCTAGCCATTTTTTTTTATCATGCTTGCTTTTACCATAAAAATCTTCACAATTTATCACTTACAAATAAAACTGTTTTAAAATACACTATATTCTACTTCTAACCCTACAGCCTATATCCACTTCCAGAGCTATTCTAAGATTTAAATATTAACATATTTTTTCAAGTATTCTTTAAACTTCTTCCTATCTTCTTCCATCATCTCTTCTCTCTGGTCTCGGAGTCTCCCAGTCAGTTCGGCAAGCTCCATATAATCCATCATCTTCATCTGCCATTCTTCGATAGTTGGTAAATCTTGTTTCTTCCAATTCTTCGCTAATAATATTCTCGCAGCTGTTGTGGCATATAGAAAAAAAGTAACATCCTTTTTGGGGACTTCACCCCCCATTATAGACGGCATTGGTTAAACAATCACTGCCCACGTTAGATTGGAGTTACTTTGCAGATGAAAGTGGTCAGAGGGTTGTTTTGTTCTGTTGTCCCAGGAGGCAGGTCTACATCTACTGGACTTAAGTTATGGGTGACTATTTCTTAACGGTAGTTAAGAGAAGCTTCTTGACAGTCAGCTTGACAGAAAGGGCCATAGCTTAGTTGAAGAGCACCTGTCTTGCATGTAGAAGGTCGCAGGTTTAATCCTTGGCATCTCCCGGTAGAGATGGGAGAGTCTTCTTCCTGAAACCCAAGCAGTTTGTGGCGAGGGATGGGACTCCTGAGGAAAAATTATTGCTCTTATGTTGACGGGCTGTGAAGTAGCTCTCTGGATCCTGGCTGTGTGGCTGTACAGAGTTACAGTGCGCACACATAAACACCGCACATGTCTGCTGCATCTATGTTTCTCATCAGCCTCTGTATCATTTCAAAATGGGTGAAAGCGAAATGACTTTATTTTCATATACCTCGTACCTAGCATTCCTTGTGAAGTCTTAAAAACCAAAAATCAGTGCTGTTTTGAGTTCAACGACTAAAGTTTGTGCCTTTGTGAAAAGGCTCAGTCTGCCATCTTGATTCAAAATGGCGTCCAAATCCATACAGAAAATCTGATCCTGAACCATCACACAGAATTTGGTTGTGATATATTAAGACCCTGTCCAAATGCGTAGCTGGCAAATGAACAACTTTCCAAAATTTATATTAGATGAGTTTTTTTTAAGGTGTGTATATCTCTTTCTGCACACATACACCCAAACTTTGCTTTGAACGATAATCACATGTGTTTTGTCGCTTAGCATGTTCCACCAGCATTATTCTTCTCTTTTCCCCTCAGAGCAAATTGACGCTTTAGCTGATCAGCGCATAGTCCACGTTGCCTGTGGGGAATCTCACAGCGTGGCCCTCAGTGACCAAGGCCAACTCTTTTCCTGGGGGGCAGGTAGCGATGGACAGCTGGGCCTCACAACGGCAGAAGACTCGGTGGCTGTACCAAGGTAATTGGAGCGGTTACCAAACGCCGTGCTTTGCTATGTAGCTTGATATCAGCGGTGTTCAGACTAAATAATCCCTTGTTACTTTTTAGGGTGTGTGTGTGGAATGGACTTCTATTCACTGGCTGGGCACGTACCCACACCCTGCTGAACTTTATAGTACTACAAGGGACCCTATATGTGCATATTAGCACACCAGTGCACATTTGAGGTGGAGGGAATGGCACATTTCACCTCCCGTCATGTGGAAGAACTGTGTGCCTGTACATTGGCGCATGTGTGGAGCTTTCTTGCGCATGCTGGACATGCGAGTGGTGGGAGGGTAGCTGTGCAATCCTGCAACCCCTTCTCACTTTATTTTAATGTGTGCTTGGGTTTGTGGATGCACCTCCCCTCTGAGTCTCTCGTATTTGCCTTCTCTACTGTTGCCCAGACCTTGGACCAACATTTTGGACCAAGGGGCAACGTTGTGGGCATTGGACACAAAATGGCTCCCATGGAGGTGTGACATTACGCAGCGAATTAGACAGCACATGCAGGGTGCAGCTTTTCCCAGAATTTTCTTTTTGTACTTGAAGAGGCTTCACCTGTTGAATTTCTTCAAGCTGCTGTTCAGCCTGCAGTAGAAATCTTCTTCACTCTCCAGTAGTTTTATGTGTTAATTTGCACTGTGCTCTGGTACAATCTAAAAGTGCACCAGAGACCTTAATTTAAGAATCTCATCCCTAAGGTGATGCAAGAGCCAGGCATAGTTAGAACACCAAATGAGAGGATACTATAAAAAGGCTATTTTTATCTAAAGCTCCTCTTGTTGTCTGCACTGAACTGCAGCGTTTTAAAAAGCAAAGCCATTTTTGCTTAAGCTTCCAGATGATGCGTTCTAAACTATTTAACATAAGTTTCCTTCATAACAACACAGTTGTTAAAACTAGAGGTATTATTTTAGTGTGTGCTTCTGCTGTTGTGTTGTTGTTGTTTTAAAAAATAAATGAATTGTTTTGCTGTTTTAGGTTGATAAAAAAACTGAACCAAGAGATGATACTTCAGGTCTCCTGTGGCAATTGGCATTGTCTTGCTCTTGCAGCTGGTATGGTAATATTAACTTCTAATAGCTAAGCTTTCTCTTTTTTAATTTTTATTTTATGAACGTTCTTAAGTCACATATGTATACATTATCATATTACATTACAGGGCATATTATAATATAATTTCCAACATGTATATAAAGTTTATATACCAAATTTATGTACCTAAAGAAAGAAAAAAAGAAAAAAAAAACAAAGACAAAAAGCCATTTCAAAATAATATTTGTACCAACACTACAGACTTCCTGTCAGTCTCGTTGTATATTCTTTTTTACAAATGAATGTACTCTTATTATTGTATATTTCTTTACATTTTATCTAGTACATTCCTATATCAATATGTACCCTTAATCTTGTTTCTCAACTCAATTTCTCTCCAATGTCAATCGAATGCTAGCATAGATAGTGAACCTTTACTATATTTTTGAACATATATCTTATATCTATCCCATTTTTCCATAATTTGTCAACTGCACCATTTCAGCAAATTCTTGTAGTTTATTATTCCAGTCCATTATTGTCGGGGCTGCTTCTTCCTTCCACCCTTTTGTCACCTCTAATAGCTAAGCTTTCTTACTAGTTCTGCAACATTACTATTAGTAGTATTAGTAGTAACTATTACGTTTTAGATTCTGCCTTTCCTCCCAAATGAAGTACAGTTGTACCTTGGATTCCGAACATTTTGGTACTTGGACATTTTGGCTCCTAAACGATTGAAACTCAGAAGTGAGCGTTCCAGTTTGTGAACATTCTTTGGAACCCAAACGTCTGATGGGGCTTCTGCGGCTTCCGATTGGCTGCAGGAGCTTCCAAACTTGGGTCTCCAGCTGGTTTTTTTGGACTACAATTCCCATCATCCCTGACCGCTAGTCCTGCTAGCTAGGGATGATGGGAGTTGTAGTCCAACAAGAGCTGGGTTTACTCCTTAGCCGTTTCTTCTCCCAAAGAAGGCAAGGCAGTGAAGGCTTAGAATCAGAGTTTCCCTTCTCCTAAATGGGCTCCCTTCCCAGGGTGACGAGCGCCATCTGCTCCTCACCTCCCTCTACAACATGGGCAGAAACCACCTTCTTGACCATTGGACCCACTATTGGTCTCATCTGTTCAGTCTACCGGATCCTGTCTTTGCACGCAAGGAAAGTCCCTCACTCACTGAGGGTTTGAGACCCATTGGTTAGCCTCACCTGGTTTAGCTGGCCAGTTGAAGCCGTTCCCGGGGTGTGGCATGCTGACAGCTGCTAGGAGCTACAGGGGAGCTCTGAGTGCAGGGTGGGGACCAAAGGTGGATGGAGCACTACGTGTCCCTCACCAGAGGTACTACCCCTCCCTTAACACATCATACACTCATTCTGTCAATACGCTGCTGTAATATAACAGGGGGTTTATTTTTCTGACCGCTGTCGCCTGTGTCTTGGTTTCTTTCCCCCCCCAGATGGACAGTTCTTCTCCTGGGGACAGAACAACCACGGGCAACTTGGGCTGGGCAAAGAGTTCCCCTCCCAAACCAGTCCTCAGCGCGTCAGATCGCTTGAAGGGATCCCCTTGGCCCAGGTGGATGCAGGAGGGGCGCATAGCTTTGCCTTGTCTCTCTCTGGAGCTGTGTTTGGTTGGGGGAAGAACGCTTCAGGACAGCTGGGGCTGAGTGACGAGAGAGGTAATTCAAGCAGTAGACGATGACAATTTTTGTTTTTGGAATTATTTTCTTGTGCTGCTCACCCAACATGAAAGGAGATCTGTGCTTATTAGTTTTAAGACATCTAGACTACTTTTCGTTCCTTTGGTCCCACAGGGCAGCTAATTTGATTCTAGCCCAGCTTGGTTGCAGAATTAAATCAAGCTGTGATACATACTACAGTGGTACCTCGGGTTACATACGCTTCAGGTTACAGACTCTGCTAACCTAGAAATAGTGCGTCAGGTTAAGAACTTTGCTTCAGGATGGGAACAGAAATCATGCTCCGGCGGCGCGGCAGCAGCAGGAGGCCCCATTAGCTAAAGTGGTGCTTCAGGTTAAGAACAGTTTCAGGTTAAGTACAGACCTCCAGAACGAATTAAGTACTTAACCCGAGGTAGCACTGTACTACTACTACTACTACTACTACAACAACAACAACAACAACAACAACAGCAGCAGCAGCAGCAGCAGCAAAAACAACAGTCAGTCAGTCAGTTAGTTAGTTAATATGCTGCCCATTTGTGTGGCCTCCAACAAATGAAACATATTAAGCACAGTAAAACATCAAACATTAAAAAAGAAATTCCTATACAGGGCTGCCTTCAGATGTCTTCTAAAATGTGAACAGAGCTTGGCTGTATCTTGTGTGACCTCACTGCTTGGCTTTGGGAATAGTATACAGTGGTGCCTCGCAAGACAAAATTAATTCGTTCCGCAAGTTTTTTCTTCTTGCGAGTTTTTCGTCTTGCGAAGCACGGTTTTCCATAGGAATGCATTGAAAATCAATCAATGCGTTCCTATGGAGACCGTCTGGGGACAGAGGGGAAGCGCCGCACGCCTTCCCCTGTGTCCCCGGACCTGTTTAAAGCAAGAGGCGGCGGGGAGAAGATTGCTTCTCCCCATTGCCTGCCCCGCAATCTCCGGGGACAGAGGGGAAGCGCCGCGCGCCTTCCCCTGTGTCCCTGGACCTGTTTAAAGCAAGGGGTGGCGGGGAGAAGATTGCTTCTCCCCGTTGCCTGCCCCGCAATCTCCGGGGACAGAGGGGAAGCGCGCGCGCCTTCCCCTCTGTCCCCGGACCTGTTTTAAAGCAAGGGAAGGGGCAGCGGGGAGAATCGCTTCTCCCCGTTGCCGCCCCTTGGTTCAAAAGGGGTCCGGGGAGATTGCGGGGCTGGCAACGGGGAGGAGCGATCTTCTCCCCGTCGCCCCTTGCTTCAAAAGAGGTCCGGGGACAGCGGGGAAGACGCGCTGCGCTTCCCCGCTATCCCCGGAGCTTGCGGGGCAAGCTTCGTTTTGCGAAGCAAGCCCATAGGGAGATGCGTCTTGCGAAGCGGCTAAGAAAACGAAAAACTCCTTCGTCTAGCGAGTTTTTCGTCCTCTTGCAGGGCACCACTGTACGTGACTGAGTTGATGGTAACAGGTTGTTTTGTTAGTCCACTTCTGTAGCAGCTTACTTTAATTATTATTATTATTATTATATATGTCATCTATATAATAATCTCAAAGGCTGAGACACTGAGTTTAAGAGACAAAGACTTGCCCGGAGCTGCCCTGTGAGTATTGCAATATTTCACAACCTCGTTCTTTGTTTTCTCCAACTGCAGACCGGGAGTCTCCCTGCCACGTGAAGCTCTTGAGGACTCAAAAGGTTGTCTATATCAGCTGTGGGAATGACCACACAGCAGTCCTGACAAAGGTAAAGGGAAAATCCTTATTAAGCATCATCAGGGGTACAGGTGGAGGAGACAGGAGGATTACTTGCAGGTTTTGAGTTTCCACACTTCCATCTGTGACTAGGCTTCTTTAATGAAAGCAGTATTCTTCTATAATGAAGAGAAATATTCCGGAATGCTTCTCCCTCACCACTGAGAAACTGTATGTACTGTCCCTTGGGTGTACACCATCTGTCTGCTTTGACTTGCTTTTAATTTGTCTGCTAGATCTAAAATGTCCTCCTTTGTCACTTCTGTCTGACTTAGTTTTTATGACCTCCACAGAGACATTGGTTTGGGTGTGGGCATCTTACTGTAACGCTTCTGTCCATTAAAAAAAACCAAAACTAAATCAACAGCTGCCTGAGGATAAAGACAAAACAAACACAGATTTATGTATATTACTTAATAATACTTCTTTTTCTACTACTACTACTACTACTATTCATTCTTATTACCGTGGTACCTTGGTTCTCAAACGCCTTGGTACTCAAACAACTAGGAACCCAAATACCACAAACCTGGAAGTAAGTGTTCCGGTTTGTGAACTATTTTTGGAAGCCAAACATGCTCTGTTTTGAGTGCCACACTTCTGTTTTAAGTGTTAAGCTTTTGCTATTTATTTTGTGTTTTTGTTTTTGCGGCTTTTTTGTTTCATTTTTGTGACCGTGTGGAATCCAGTTCAGCTACTAATTGGTTGATTGTGTGACAGCAGTACGTTGTTTATTGCTTTCATTTTATGCAACAGTGGTCTCATTAGATAATAAATTGATGTTTTAGGGGTTGTTTTTAGAAGTCTGGAACGGATTAAGCAATTTTGCATTACTTTCTGTGGGAAAGCGTGCCTTAGTTTTGGAACACTTTGGTTTTGGAATGGACTTCCGGAATGGATTAAGTTTGAGAACCAAGGTAGCACTGTAATATTATTAGTACCTCACCCATTTGACTGGTTGCCCCAGCCACTCTGGGCCGCTTCCAAAAAATATAAAAGCATAATAAAACATTAAAAACTTTCCCACACAGTTGTATATTTCCTTGACATCTGATGGGAGGGCATTCCACAGGATGGGCACAACTACCGAGAAGGCCCTTTCCCTGGTTCCTTGTAGCTTCACATGAGGAAACCACGAGAAGACCCTTGGAGCTGGACCCAGAGTCAAAGCAACCTGCTCTGGTACCCGGAGCGGCGCTCATGCCAGAGGGCGTGGCGTGTCTTCTGGGGGTGTGGCGCGTCGCTTGCGGGGTGTGGTGCGCCGCTGGGGGCTGCCGCTGATTGGCAGTCGGTACAGCGGTACCTCTGGTTGTGAACAGGATCTGTTCTGGAGCCTCGTTCGCAACATGAGCAGAACGCAACCTGCGTCTGCGTGTGCACGGGTCACGATTTTCTGCTTCGGCGCATGCGTGTGATGTCATTTTGAGCATCTGCGAATGCGTGAGCGGCAAAACCAGGATGTAACCCTTTCCTGTACTTCTGGGTCGCCACGGGACGCAACCTTAAAAAATTTAACCTGAAACAAACGTAACAAGAGGTCTGACTGTATTTTGTCTCTCCCCCCCCCCCTTTGGAATGGCACCCCCTCGGAACGCCCCTGGCTAGACCTCAGTGTCTGGGCTGAACCATGGGGGTGGAGATGCTCCTTTGGGTATACAGGGTCAAGGCCCTTTAGGGCTTTGAAGGTCAGCACCAACACTTTGAATTGTGCTCGGAAACGTCTTTGGGTGCTGGCAAATAATGTCATTTGCTACTGGAGATGATCTTTGAAATTCCTATGGCCGCCTGTGGTTTGAACACCGCTAAAGCAGCTTTCCTGTTCAGTCGGGCAAATGGCCGGTGCTGTTGTGAGAGTGCTCTAAGTGGAACTATTGTTATCTGCCCTTTCTTTGCCAGAGTGGAGGGGTGTTTACTTTCGGCTCGGGCTCCTGTGGGCAGCTTGGCCACGATTCCTTGAACGATGAAGTCAACCCCAGAAGGGTCCTGGAGCTGATGGGCAGTGAGGTGTCCCAAATCGCTTGTGGTAGGTGAGTGAGCGCTTTGGTTCTTCCTTCGCAAGTGTGTGGCGCAGGGACAGGGGAATGGTCAGCCTTGCTTGCCCCCTAGCACAGTAGAAGCCGCGGCAGTTGGAATCTGCTGGGCTCAGAGTAGATAATGGCGCTGCACATTCTTTCATATATCTTACATGTTTTCTGTACAGTGGTACCTCGGGTTACAAACACCTCAGGTTTACAGACTCTGCAAACCCGGAAGTAGTACCTCGGGTTAAGAACTTTGCCCCAGGATGAGAACAGAAATTGTGCAGTGGGAGGCCCCATTAGCTAAAGTGGTACCTCAGGTTAAGAACGGACCTCCGGAATGAATTAAGTTCGTAACCAGAGGTACCACTGTATATAAATCCGTTCTTAAACTGCATGGCCATTGCTGTTTTATTCTTAAGAGCTGTTGCAGCGAGAGGTTAGGATGCGCAATGGCATCCCTGAAAGCTGCAGGTTCGTATCCGGAATTTTGAAGACACCTCAGTGCATTTCTTTACATCCATTACAGCCAGATATATATGGGGGTGAAGGGTGGGAAAAATAGTATACTGAATAAATGTTTAAATTGTAATATGGTTGGGGGAAGATAGTATTTATTTATTGTTTATTCAGTTTATATCCCACCCTTCCTCCCGGAGGAAACCAGGGTGGCAAACTGATCCACAGCTTTAAGCAAAGCATTTTGTTTATTCCAAAACGTTTGTTTTATTCCTGCATTGCAGGGGGTTGGACTAGATGACCCTTGGGTCCCTTCCAATAGTTCTATGATTTAAAACAATCCAAAAACAAGAGTTAAAAGCTTTCCACCCTTTGATCCCGGGGCTGGCAGGAACCGTATTTTCCAGCCACCGAATGTATGCATAAAGATGAATGTTTTCCAATTCCTCTTGACAGTTAATAATGCAAGAACAAAACACTTTCTCTACTCCATTTTTTTTTTTACTGATTTTATTCCTGCTTTTAAAAAGGCAACTGTAAGCAGAAATATATATCTGTGCAGACTCTTATGAACTTTGCAATATTTTTGTTCTGTTGTTGTTTGCAGGCAGCACACTCTCGCCTTTGTGCCTTCTTCAGGAATTATCTATGCATTCGGCTGCGGAACCAGAGGCCAGCTGGGAACTGGGCACACCTGCAGTCTTAAATGTCCTTCCCCAGTCAAAGGCCCCTGGGCAGCTCACAATGAACAAATCTCTGGTAGATCAGGTAGGTTGTGACTCGAACGGAAGCAAAGCTGAGATTCTGACACGTGCTCAGTGTGTGTAGGCAAAACCAGTGGGTGTAGGTGAGACCAGTTGAGACCAGTCAGAGTGCAAGTAAGCCTGAATATGCTGCTCTACCTTAGATATCGATCAAGCCATCACATTGCTTAATACTGACGTGTGTCATGTCCTTCTAGATTGTGAGCCTGAGAGCAGGGGCTGTCTTAGTGCTGATTTTTGTAAGCTGCTACGGAAAGGGTTTTTTGTTTCGTTTTTTGCTAAAGGGTGGGTTATAGCTGCCATAAATAAATAAATAAATCACACATTTGTTTCTGAAGCAGCAAATTCATAATGCCCCAGCTTTACCATCTGTTGGGAATGTTTAAGAGTGACAGCTACTGTGCTGTCACTTTTTTCTCTCTCTGTGCTGACAAAAAAGAGTCCATTATGGATAAGAACTTAAGGCCCCCATCTGCACTATGCATTTAAAGAAGTGTTACACCACTTTTAAAAATATTTTTTTAAATTTGATTTTCGAAGAAAAGAAAGAAAAAGAATAAAGTTACATCAAAATGTCATACACATTCATGTATCGAGATTACTCTGAATCTCCTGACTCCTTCTCTCCCCCCCCCCCAATCCGCGGAGCCTCTTAATTCTGTTTTCATATGCATATCAATACTTCTCTAAATTTTTCGTCTTCCTAAATTATCTGTAGTTTCTATTACATTACAAGTGTATTTAAAATCCTGCTAATGTTTTGATGATTTTGTATATACGTTATAAACATTTCCCTTTTTTTTAAAAAAAAATATCTTGTCTTCTTGGTCCCTGAGCTTCCCAGTTAATTTTGCCATTTTGGCATAGTTCATCAACTTGATCTGCCATAGTGTTACACCACTTACTTCCCCCATGGAATCCTGGGAACTGTAGTTTGTTAAGGGTCCTGAGAGTTGTTAGGAGACTCTTCACATGCAGAAAAGCCCAAGTTTGATACCCCGTGTCTATAGTTAGGACTGGGAACGAATCTGGCCTGAAACCCTAGAGAGCTGCTGGTGAGCAATATAGACAGTACAGTGGTGCCCCGCAAGACGAACGCCTCGCAAGACGGAAAACCCACTAGACGAAAGGGTTTTCCGTTTTGGAGGCGCTTCGCAAAACGAATTTCCCTATGGGCTTGCTTCACAAGACGAAATGTCTTGCGAGTTCCTGCGGGGTTCCCCCCCTTTCCCCCCCTTTTCCTAAGCCGCAAAACCGCTTATCAGCTGATCCGCTAAAAGCCGCTAAACCGCTAATAGCGCTAATCCACTAAGCGTCAATGGGCTTGCTTCGCAAGACGAAAAAACCGCTATACGAAGAGCCTCACGGAACGGATTAATTTCGTCTTGCGAGGCACCACTGTACTGAACCAGACAGATCACGGGCCTCCTTTGGTGTAAGCCAGGTTCCTGTGCTCCTTGCTACACTGTGTCACAATATGCCAAATAAAATTGAGTCTTCAGCTAAGCTTCAGAAGAGCATGCTGCTTAGAGGAGACAGTCCACCATTTCACAGTTTCTGAGACAACAGTTAATGCAGCAAAGAGAAAGCAGTGGCATAAGTTCTAAATAATGCAGATTAAGAACATGGTCTTAAAAAATAGCGAATGCCTTTGGACTCTTGTCTTCTGAGTTGTACCAGGCAGACAGCCACCCCAAAGAGGCATTATGATCTATAGCATGGGTAGGCAAACTAAGGCCCAGGGGCTGGGTGCGGCCCAATTGCCTTCTAAATCCGGCCCGTGGACGGTCTGGGAATCAGTGTGTTTTTATATGAGTGGAATGTGTGCTTTTATTTAAAATGCATCTCTGGGTTATTTGTGGGGCATAGGCATTCGTTCATATATTTTTTCAAAATATAGTCTGGCCCCCCACAAGGTCTGAGGGACAGTGGACCGGCCCCCTGCTGAAAATGTTTACTGGCTCCTGAATAGCTTTTGTAATCCTGGTTTGCAAGGGAAAGAAGTACGTAGGGTGTTTGTGAGCATTGAGCCGTAACTAATTTGCTTCGTTCTTCTCCCAACAGATGCGTGTAAATATTACATTGTTAAACATATCTTCTCTGGAGGAGACCAAACGTTCGTGCTTTGCTCTGAAACAGAGGTAAATAGGGGCAGGCATGGGTTCCTACCCATGGCTGGTAGGGATGTTATTTGGCTGCTTCTCCTTTCTCCCCCGATTGGGCCTCAAACTCATGCACTTCTGATAAGAGGGCAAACTTTATATGCGAAGTAAAGGCAGGTCCCATATACGACACAACTGTAACATCACTTGGCTTGGACGAACACTCCAGCATTCAGTGACAGGACCAGGAATGGGCAGGGCAGGAGAAATGAGATGCTGTCCATAATGAGGTTGGGGAGGACATCCAAACAGTCCCTGGGGAGGATGGTTCTTGGAACTGATACATATCATCTTTGTGTAAGTTATCTAGTGGTAGGCGTGGCCTATTCTGGGGTGGGGGTGGCGCATAGTAGGAAACCCCAGCCAAAAGGGCCTCCCTAGAGGGAAGCTCCCCTCGCATGTTAACAAAAGCTGCAGTGAAGCCCCTCCAATCCCACTTGGCGAAATCCGCGTTGAGACCTACCTCCTTTTCCAGAATTCTCAGCCAGCGGATGATTTCCGGGCCATAAATCAAAGTGACTACACCTGTTTGATTAATGACGATACAATAGACATGTGGAGACAAAAGCTTTCGGAAAAGAACAATCCTAATTCAGTGAAGTATGTTCCTTTTTTGCTTTTCTGACGCACTGTTCAGTATTTCTTCCTTGTGGCTTCGTGTGAAATCTTCATAGGTGTTCAAGGGTTGGGACGTAATCTCTGGAAACAATATGGTTGCCCTTGGATGGGTTGTCATGGGATGTGTTTGAGCTGCTGCTCCTGCTCTGAAATGACCCTATAAGCTCATCCGTGGCCTATAGACTCCTGTAGACCTCATTCTTTTGTCGTCTCCATCCCTGAGATGTGTGTGCCATAACGTCTGCCTTCCAGAGTGGAACTGAAAATCAGAATCCTTTTCTTGCATCATGCACCAGTGAATGTGCTGTTCTCTGTTAGCTGCTGGAGCAGCGGCCTTGCAGCTCAGGGTAGACAGGGGGCCTGCTCAGATTGTTGCTTCCACTGAGTGGTGTGATGGCTTACATCAGATGCTGCAGAACTGCAACTCCCATCAGCCCCAGCAAGCACGGCCAATGGCCAGGGATGATGGGTATTGTAGTTCAGCAACATCTGCCTGGCCAACATCCTTGGCTTACAGCAGTCTGTCGATGGAGACTCTGCAGCTCTCTGCTGTAGGTGCGTTCTAGTGTTGAGTCAGAGTTTGTTTCCAAGTATCACTTTCCAAATTTCCCAGCTACTTGTTAAGTCGTCTTCTGCCAGGCTACAGTACCTTTTGGCATTTCTAAAATAGATGTGGGTGGTAGCCAGAGGCTATCTAAGGAGATGTAGACAGTCGTCTAGGTAACCCTTGCCATTGTTTTTCTTTTTTTTATTGCCGGGTGTTTTTTTCCTACTCTGAAATCCCTTTTATGGGAAGTGATTCATAAATGGAATCAAATAATTTGCTGATGGGTTTCTGAAAGCAAGGAAATTCTAGGCACTGTTGTTTTTTGGGGTGCCAGAGGAAGCGACTTAACTTTTAGAAATACTTCACGATCTTCAAGTGAGGGCTAGTTAACTAGTTCCCCAAACCTGGTGAAGAAAGTTCAGTGGGTAGGGGAGATGCTGCTGCTGTCTGGATTTATGTTATGGACTCCTCTGCACCACACGGATAATTTTCACCCTGTCTTCAGAGGTCTCCAGCAACATTTGTCAGTGACCCTGAAGATACCCTTCCAGGGTTGGGCAGGTGGAATCCATGCTTTGAGTTGTTCGATTCAGTACTCCTGAGGCACGACACAATTGTCCCATGCTGAAGCTGCCTCAGTCAGCCTCCACAAGGTTGAAAGTATTGAGGGTAGGTTTGGAATTCCCTTTCTCGCGCAACTCCAAAGGGAGAACGGGCCACCTGATGTCATAGTGACATCACGAGACTGACAGCTGGGCAGCCAACCTCCACAGATGTCACTTAGGCTACCCTGGCTGGTTCCATGATGATTTCACCTCGGAGCAAGGGCAACAAAACTCAAAAAGTAAATATACTGTGTGAAAAACAACAGCGAGGTCATATAACCCATCTCTCTCTCTCTCTCTTCTTGTTCCTCCACTCTAAGCAGTGAGGTTGTGCAGATCCTGTCCTCGGCTGCCTGCTGGAATGGGAGCTTCTTAGAAAAGAAGTAAGTCCCTTAAACTTACGTAGGGCAGGAGGAAACGCCCTCCAATATCTTCCAGGCCTAGCTCCTGCAGTGGTGACTCTTGATCAAGCAGATGTAAAGTGGGTGGCCAATGAGGTTTCAGTCTGTGAGGGCCAGTGTGGTCTAGTGGTCAGGGTGTTGGACTAGGACCTTGGAGACCCGGGTTCAAATCCAGGGAGCTCACTGTGTGACCTTGGGCCCAACCATCATCTCTTAGCCGTTAACCTATGTCACAGGGTTGTTGTGAAAATAATATAGAGATGGGGAGAGCCATGTTTTTGCCAGGAGGGGGTGGGGAAGGTGAGAATTATTATTTTTTTAAGCAATAAGAAGAAGAAGAAGTTGGTAGCTTCCTGACCAAGGAGAGTGGAGGCATAAAAGAGGGAAAAAGACTTGGACCCCCCAAGACTAGCCATTTTGCGAATCCTAGTGACGGTTACATAAAAGACCTCACAGCCCAGGGCCAAACATGTGGAGGGGAGGAGGGGCACTGCCTGACCCAGCAGCTTTATGTAAGATCTTTGATGGCTGATGCAGGCATAGAAAAAGCTCCCTGGCTGAACTTGCATCTTGTCAGAACCAATTCTGTGTGCTGGCTCTGTACTGTTAGGATAACATGATCCTCCAGGCGCCTTGGAAGGAACCTTCTCGGATCCATTGTCTGTGTTGTTATGGCAATGGTAGCTAAGCTATCAGGGGCTACGTTTAGCTCTCTGTGCATCCTATGGGCTTTTAGCAGTCAACTGGCAAATACGGTATGTGATTTAAATGGAGCTTCTTCCCCAAGAGGGCACCTGCTGTTGCAGCCTTGGCAGTTAACTCAGCAGCATGTTTGTGCAAGGGGAAGAATTTGTGGTTGGCGTTTGGAGCACTGACATGCTCACGGAACACCTGTAAAATGCTACAGACGTTGCTTGTGATGTAACGTCTCAAGAGCGTGTTAAGCTGCGGGTTTTTTTCCCTTTTACTAGAAAGATTGCAGGTCTTTTGCCTGCTGCTGTTTATTAGATTACTGGGTGTCGTCTTTCCTCGCTTCACATCAGCTAGAGAACCTCCAGCTGGATCTAGCAAATACTCACCTAATCTATCATCCTTTCCCCCATCATCAGATGTTTCCAGAAAGCCAATAAACTGGGCATGAAAGCAATTCCCATTCTTTGCAGTTGGTATTCCTTTACAACTGGCATTCAGTTGGCTAATTGCCACTGAACCCAGAATCTGCACATGGCTGCTAAACAAGCTGTGGTTTTATACAGCTCCCACCGTTAATAAGGGGCAGTCAGATTCCGTGGAAAGAGTGCTAAAATTCTACTGAGTGACAGAATTCTAGTGAGAGAAGTGCAAGCCCCTTGCGTGGTTGTAAGTTGCTCATTGGTCTTGCTGATACTCCTGATAAGGATCCATCTTCGACATAATAGGAAGTTTGTATGAGCAACTATTAATTACAGAGTCTAGAGCTGCCTATAGGTTAAGTAGCTCAAACGTTAATAATTACTGTTTGTAAATACATTGCACACCAGGAATATTTCTCCCTCTAAATTTTCATTTTCATTTTGTAGAATAGATGAACATTTTAAAACGAGTCCCAAAATTCCAGGGGTCGACTTGAATTCCACCAGACTGATGTTTGATAAGCTGATGACGTCCCAGCATTCCATCTTGCTTGACCAGGTGCAGACTTCAAAGGCGTTAAAGTTTTTAAGCTTTCTGCTTTGTACAGAGCTTTTGGGAGGAGCTCATGAGAAAACTCGTAAGAGAGCAAAGCCACAACCTGTTCATTAGTATGACTCAGTACCATCCTAAGGACATGCCTTGGCAAACATCTTGCAGGTCCCCCCCTTCATGTGCAAAAATACAAAACATTTTACCTCAAATGCATGTTTGAAACCTGGATGCTGGTTCTCCTGATGAAGCCAAACCTTCCCAGTTTGGAATACAGTGGTACCTCGGATTAAGTACTTAATTCGTTCCAGAGGTCTGTTCTTAACCTGAAACTGTTCTTAACCTGAAGCACCACTTTAGCTAATGGGGCCTCCTGCTGCCGCCGCACTGCCAGAGCACGATTTCTGTTCTCATCCTGAAGCAAAGTTCTTAACCTGAAGCACTATTTCTGGGTTAGCGGAGTCTGTAACCTGAAGCGTATGTAACCTGAAGCGTATGTAACCCGAGGTACTACTGTACGGTGTGCAGTCGCAAGCCAGATCTACATGCTCCCAAATCCGAGCACAGTTTGTTGTACAGTGGTACATCAGGTTACATACGCTTCAGGTTACATACGCTTCAGGTTACAGACTCCGCTAACCCAGAAATAGTGCTTCAGGTTAAGAACTTTGCTTCAGGATGAGAACAGAAATCGTGCTCCGGCGGTGCGGCAGAAGCAGGAGGCCCCATTAGCTAAAGTGGTGCTTCAGGTTAAGAACAGTTTCAGGTTAAGAACGGACCTCCGGAACGAATTAAGTACTTAACCCAAGGTACCACTGTAGTTGTTTGCCATGACACCACAGCCCTCCCTGTCACTTTCCCTCCTTTCTTCCCAAAACCAAACTCCATCACCTACTTTGGAGATCACTAAGTTTCACCATGACTTTGTAGAATTCCAAATACACCGGTTGAGTCTCCACTTCTGGAGGCCTGTCGTAATTGCTCCTGTTGTGACTGGTTCATAAACTTGGGTTGGCTCCATAGTGCCAGAGTTGAGCTGGAACAAGCCTTTGTGGCTGCAGTAGAGCTGTGTTTTGAGCCTCATTTCTTTCCTCCCTTTTTGCAGATCCTGAAGAGCTTCGAAAGCTTTTTGATTCCAGGGCTGCCCAGTTCCCCACCGGACGTTGAAGCCATGAGAATCTACCTGATTCTCCCAGAGTTCCCGCCGTTTCAAGACTCAAAGTACTATGTCACCTTAACGCTTCCCTTGGCGATGGCGATTCTGCGTCTGGACAGGAACCCCAGTAAAGTCTTAGGTAGGAGATGCACACCAAGTTTCCCCCCTTCCCTGTTCTTCACACCACTTTTGCTCTCCTACATTGCTGTGGCCATTAACTATGCTTGTAGGGTTGATGGGAATTTTAACATCTAGAGGTCCAGTTTCCCCCTATACCTGGTGTAAAGCGACTGCCTGTGGGGTTCAAGGCGTATTCAGCCACACTACCATAAACTAGAGATGGGGAACCTGCGGTCCTCCAGATATTGCCGAGCTCCAACTCTTGGCACTCCTGCCATCAGCTTTCTTTTGTGTCAAGTGTGAAGCTTGACAAAGACCGAAAACCTTTTTGCACTACTTACTTGGGAATATAAGGCCCACAAAGTTCAGTGGGACTTGCTCCTTAAGTGAACATGCTTAAGATTGGACCGCATATGCAGGAATGCATTTATCAAACTGCAAATCTGACCCCATTCATATGCTGGGATTTTAGTGTTTACAAATGGTATAGACGTCATACGTTGGTGGCCCCCCCCCAGCAAATATGCCTGTTAATAGGATTATAATGCCCCTGAAGCCTTGGAGGTTTTTAAGCAGAGGTTGGATGGCCATTTGCCATGTATGATCTAGTTGAGATCTGTCATGTTTGATCTAGATGACGCTCCAACTACGATTCTGTGATTAAGCTAATAGCTACATGTTTTGTTTTGTGTAACCCTGTTTAGATAACTGGTGGTCTCAGGTGTGTCCAGGGTACTTCTTGAGGCTGGTGGATCTCTATAAAGGTGCCGTGGTTTACCTCTTGAACGGAAGAAAAACATTATTGATCCCTGTCTTGTATGGCAGTTACATCACAGCTGCACTCAAGCTTCTGGAGAAACTTCATAAAGTAAGGGAACTGCGGTGGTTGTGTCCCTGTGGAGAGTGGCCGTTTTCGCACGTCATGCCAAACCACCATTTAACTTTACACAAATCAAGCCTCTCTGACCCTGAGCAAGACTCACAAACACCACATCCCCTCTCCTGCTTATTTCCTGGAGGAGAAATAAACCAGGGTTCCGTTTCACTTCTCCTGTCTTGTCAGCAGCACACATGAACCAGGAATTGTGGTTTAGCAAGCAAGCCCACTTCAAAACCCGTTGGTTTCGTTTGATGTAATTTGAGCCACATTTTATGGCTTGCACATAATGGTCAGCCAAGAATCTATGAAAGCAAAACGGAATCCAGCTTTGCTCCTCTTCCTAGCAACCCAGGAAGAGGGAGGGGAAGGGGAAGCGGGTGTGCAAGGCAAGCCCTTTGCATGGGCTCCTTAGAAAACGGAACCAATCGTTGGTTCATCTAGCTCCACTGATTGGCAGTGGCTCTCCAGAATTTCAGACAGAGCCCTCTCTGGAAGTGCCATGGATTGAACTTGGGATCTTCTGGATGCAAAACATGTTAGTAATCACAATTTCCATGTGTTAACCTACCCTTCACTATCAGTTCCAAGAGTTTGGGGCCGGGGGTGTCGCAGCAATTTAAAACCACAGCATTAAAAACAGTTCAAAACAAGTAACAGTCGCAGGAATAGGGTGGGCTCTAAAATCGCCTATCTCAGGTGTCAAAAGTCAAGGTAAAAAGCTGTTTCTTCCACTATTGCATGCTCTCCCACTGAGGCTCAGCCCTTCCCTTTTCCTGCTAGTGTTAATAGTGTTAAACTACGGTGTTGCCTTTGATGCAAAAGCTGTCAGCATGTGCAGTGGAAGTTTGTCCTTGTGCTGGGCCCTTTTGGTGTCTAGGCTCAGACCACACCTTGTTTTGATGTACAGTGGTACCTCTAGATACGAACGGGATCCGTTCCAGAGCCCTGTTCGCATCTAGAAGCAAACATAACTAGCAACGGCACGTCTGCACACACGCACGTCGCTTTTCGCCGCTTCTGCGCATGCGCGTGACATCATTTTGAGCGTCTGCGCATGCCAAGCTGCGAAACCCGGAAGTAACACGCTCTGTTACTTCCGGGTTGCCGCGGAGCGCAACTTGAACGCGCTCAACTCGAAGCGTATTCAACCCTTTGTTCAACTGTACAAAGGTTGTGGTTTGTTTTGCCCGTGTGTGCCCATGTAGGCTCTTCTGCAAATGTTAAATCTCCCTTGCTTTCATTATGCACCTAGTTCTGTGCACTGGGTTTGTGTTGACCACTCATTCCTCTGTTTTCTGTTCTCGATGTGCCTTCTATTCCTAAACTTGTTCAGCATGTGTCTGTACCAGTTTTGCTTGTAACTGACTTAAATGTTGGGTTTTCATGCCGTTTGGTTTGAGGGAGCTGGTTATTATTCTCTGCTTCTTCAAAGAAGTGTTTTCCTTCTTCTTTCCCAAATCAGGTAAATCAGAAAGTAAAACACGTAGAATATGACAAGTTTTATATCCCAGAGATTTCCAGTCTGGTGGATATCCAGGAAGACTACCTGATGTGGTTTTTGCATCAAGCTGGAATGGTAAGAATTGTCATGCAATTGGTTGTGAGGGGAGGGAACAATGCAGGGTTTGCAGCTGTAAAGCTATGAGTGTTGTGTCAAAATGGATCACGGTACAAATGCAAATTCTGCAGTCGTTATAGGCTTTTAATGTAAGTGGTCAGCGTGCATATTTAGCTTGTTTTCAAGATTTGGATCATAGCTGTCAACTTTTAGATTTGAAAATAAGGGATCAGCAGCCTCGAAAATAAGGGATCAGCAGCCTCACCTGTTTTGGGGACAGTCTACGGGATACAGTGGTGCCTTGCAAGATGAAATTAATTTGTTCCGCGAGTCTCTTCGTCTTGCGGTTTTTTCGTCTTGCGAAGCACGGCTATTAGTGGCTTAGCGGCTATTAGCAGCTTAGCGGCTTAGAAAAAGGGGGGGGGAAGGGGAAAAACTCGCAAGAACTCGCAAGACGTTTTCGTCTTGCGAAGCAAGCCCATAGGGAAATTTGTCTTGCGAAGCACCTCAAAAACGGAAAACTCTTTCATCTAGCGAGTTTTTCGTCTTGCGAGGCATTCGTCTTGCGGGGCACCACTGTATCTAACAATCCAGGATAGCAGCGGGAAACGGCGCTGGAATAAGGGAATTTACCGCAAAAAAAGGGAAGGTTGACAGCTATGATTTGGATGTCCGGGAAATGTGGAAAGTTTAGGGATTATGTGGTCTCCCAGTAGGATCCAAGAGAGACGGGTTGATGTGGACATTAGAGACAAAGTGGTAGATGGCAAAGAGGAAAGAACGGTTGTTCAGGATATTGAAATCCCATGTGGAACCTTAAACTTGAGTTCTAAGTCTGTTTTCACATCATTCTCCCCACAAAGGCTAGAAGCTGGGGGTTTATCCGTTTTTTCCATTTTTTAAAAGAAAAAAACAACAGCAATATTCTCAAAATAGCAAGTGTTCGTCTGTATAAGATATCTATACATGCATGCATGTAAAATATCTCCAGTGTATGTAGTATAAAAACCAGGTGGGCTGCTAGGCTGTTTGGTGGAAACCATGTCCATCTTTCCAATGTTTGGCATCCCATATGGTCTCAGGTATGGGAAACTTCAAGATGCAGCTAAAAATGCAGTTAATGGCCAAGATCCAAAGAACGGCAAGATTAGTTGTGTGTCCCGTGGACCTTTTAGAAGTGTGTTTTTAAGCAGCAGCTTCCTCCCCCACCCCAGTGTTGCATGACAAACTTTCCTTTGAATTGGGGGACGGTGAGGCACTGGGAACTGAAGGAGAGACACCCTCCTGTTGGAGTAGAGGCCAGAGGAGAAGTGTAGGGCATTGGGTAGGAGAGAGTCCCTAACCAACAGGTGAGGTGAGGTGATGGTGGAACTCTGAGTCTTAAGACAAGAGCCCTGAGCCAAAAGCAGGGTGGGGAGCGAACAAAAAGATGTGGGAGAAATGGAAACACAGAAGGATTTGTCTGTGAAAGGAACACTGGACCCTAAATAAAGTATATCCGGCACTTCTCTAGCAGGTTCTGCTCATTCTTGGTTCGGGGGGCATGAACCAACCTTCTCTACCAAATGGGGTGGGGTGGGGCCTAGAGCCACTACTCCACAGAGAGGCAGCTTGTGTGTGTAGTTCGCAAACCACGAAAAGACCCATGAAATGGGCCAGCCTTTGCTTTAATCTAGTGCATGGGTAGGCAAACTAAGGCCCTGGGGGCCGGATCCGGACCAATCGCTTTCTAAATCCGGCCTGCAGACAGTCCGGGAATCAGCATGTTTTTACATGAGTAGAATGTGTGCTTTTATTTAAAATGCATCTCTGGGTTATTTGTGGGGCATAGGAATTCATTAATTCCCCCTCCCCCCCAAAATAGTCCGGCCCCTCACAAGGTCTGAGGGACAGTGGACCGGCCCCCTGCTGAAACAGTTTGCTGACCCCTGATCTAGTGCTTATGGTGTCAAACTTGGACAGAGGAGCCACATATCTTATTGGGGGTGGGGTCAGCCACCCCCATTATCCACTCCTAAGCCTACCTCATGGGGTTGTTGTGACAGCATAGGCTACCCTTTGGGGGAAGGATAGGATTAAAACGTAACTGATGGTACTGCTCTAAGTAAAAGCTCACACCTTATTCATTTTCTCTCTCTTTCTCTCTTTGTCTTGCCTCGCCCTTCTCCTCCTCCCCAGAAAGTCAGACCATCAATTATGCAGGTAACCATTCCAATTACTCTTGCCAAAGTAGTTCTCAGCAGAGGCACAGGCTGCCACCGCTAAATTGAACTGCTCCTACTTTCCAGGATGCCGTGACTCTGTGCTCTTACCCTTTCATCTTCGACGCGCAAGCCAAGACCAAGATGCTGCAGACTGATGCTGAGCTGCAGATGCAGGTAAGGCAGCCAGGTCCCCTCTTTCTGCCAATCCCAGCCGTTTTAATCCATGCATTTATTTATTAACATATTTTTTGCACTGACCTTCACCTCCCCAAAAAACGGTTACAAGGGTTTTCTGTATCTTACTGCATTATGAAAAGCATTAATCAAAACCTTAAACAACAAGGAAAACGTCTCAGTAGTATTGATTTGGGGGGGACCTTTTCCCTTTTTTTGCAGGGGGGGGGGATTAAAAAATGGGATGCCAGATTTCCTACTGGCTCTTGATCTTCAGTAATTTTTGCAAAATCTGTGCGGGAGGCACATGGCGCACCCTCCCCCCAGTCCTCCCACGTGGATATTTTCAGCAGGGAAATAGGTAGTCTTCCTGGCCCAGTCAAGATATTTCCAAACACTAGGAAGGGGCAAAGCGAGTTAGAAGGGCATCCTTGCAAAGCAGCTGGTTTTATAGGAATGTTGTTTTCAGGAGGCAACGCAGCATATCCCCTGCCCAAAGCGAACTGCCAATAAACCCTGTTTCCACAGATACCACTTCCTCTATGCCGGGAATGAAGAACCCAGGGGCTCAATGCATTTGTTGTTGTTGTGTTTGCTGCTGCTGCTCTTGACTTTTGTATGTGGTGTCTATAGGTGGCCATCAGTGGGGCGAATCTGCAGAACGTTTTCATGCTCCTCACCCTTGAGCCCCTCTTGGCTCGAAGCCCCTTCCTGGTCCTCCATGTTCGTAGGACCAACTTGGTTGGCGACGCCTTGAGGGAGTTGAGCATCCATTCGGATATTGACTTGAAAAAGCCTCTGAAGGTAAGGCCCTGCGGCAGCTCCTCGCTGCAATAGTTTGTTTGGTGTTTGGGCCTAGTCCTCCTCAGTGAGGCACTAAATCTGTGTCTGGCCTTTATCACTTGAGGCTGAAAGTGGCTGCTCATGCAATGGAGTGCATTTGTCGTTTAGTCGTTTAGTCGTTTAGTCGTGTCCGACTCTTCATGACCCCATGCACCAGAGCACGCCAGGCACTTCTGTCTTCCTCTGCCTCCCGCAGTTTGGTCAAACTGATGCTGGTAGCTTCGAGAACACTGTCCAACCACCTCGTCCTCTGTCGTCCCCTTCTCCTTGTGCCCTCCATCTTTCCCAGCATCAGGGTTTTTTCCAGGAAGTCTTCTCTTCTCATGAGGTGGCACAAGTATTGGAGCCTCAGCTTCACGATCTGTCCTTCCAGTGAGCACTCGGGGCTGATTTCCTTAAGAATGGAGAGGTTTGCTCTTCTTGCAGTCCATGGGACTCTCAAGAGTCTCCTCCAGCACCATAATTCTAAAGCATCAATTCTTCGGCAATCAGCCTTCTTTATGGTCCAGCTCTCACTTCCATACATCACTACTGGGAAAACTATAGCTTTGACTATACGGACCTTTGTTGGCAATAAGTCTCTCCACATAGAGAAATTGCCTAATTTACTGAGGCCTTGCTCCAAGTTTCCGACAGCAAAGCATACTGAGGTTTGTTCATAATTCTCTGGGTGCTGCTCCAAACAGAAGAATCACAATAAGACAGTAGGCAATAATAGCCACACATTTAAAGTAGTATCATACCACTTTAAACACCCAAAGGATTCTGGGAACTGTAGTTAAGGATGCTGAGAGTTGTTAAGAGACACCCCTGTTTCCCCTCAGAGCTACAATTCCCAGAGCGGTTTAACAATCAGTCTCTCTTCCCAGGGAACTCTGGGAATTGTAGTTCTGTGCGTGGGGAATAGGGGTCTCCTAACAACTCTCAGTACGCTGGGCAAACTTCAGCTCCCAGAATTCTTTGAGGGAATCCTCTTCTGCTTAAAATGGTATCATAGTGACTCATTGAAATTGGTGGACTTACGTCTATTGGATCGGCTCAGAGTATGGCTCAGTTGGCTGTTACTCGGTTGCAATTGCTGAAGCTCCTTTTTGGGCATTGTGGCAGGTGATCTTTGACGGCGAGGAGGCGGTTGATGCTGGCGGCGTCACAAAGGAGTTCTTCCTCCTGCTCCTGAAAGAGCTCCTGAATCCGATCTATGGGATGTTCACCTCCTACCCCGAATCAAACCTGCTGTGGTTTTCGGATACCGTAAGTGTGCTTGGTTTATGCACTCACAAACTGTTTGCCAGGGATCCTGCTTAGCTTGGTGCAGGGTGGATTTGATTTAAATCAAGTTGATTTAAATCACGATTTAAATCACTAGTCAGTAAGACTTGATTTAAATCACTAGTCAGTAAGACTTGGTTTAAATCATGTTTTTTTTTTACAGAAAGACTCATTCTTTCTGGTATAATCTTAATATTTACAACCAGATGAAGGTTTCATTTTTGGAATAATTCTTCAGAGTAGTTTTTACAGTTATATAAAAAAAATTACTGATTTGGTTATACTATTAGAAATACATGGACAAATAATTATGAAATTATTGTGAGGTTTAATAAGTTAACTTTATATTTAGACAACTTTTCTGCCGTACTTTATTGGAAGGAGGAAAAAAAATCATTTCCTTAATAACAATTTAAACAATTTATTTAACTAAAACAATAACATTATAGCATATGTATCTATGTTTGTTAACTGATGTGGTTAATGTTTTTTAAAAAACAACAACAAAACCTTAGACTGAGTTTTAGCACACATGAAAAACTTAAAACAAATCTCCTGACGAATAGCTTTGGACTATAATGTAACTTAAATAGAAAAGCTATCTTTAGAAAGATTTTCCCTCCAAAAGCATTTATTTTAAAAATCCGATTTAAATTTAAAAAAATAATCGATTTTTCTGAGAGATTTTTTTAAAAAATCACTGATTTTTATTCACCCTGGCTTTGGTGTAGTTTGGAGACTCACAGCCCAGGGAAGGGATTTTTAGCCGCTTCCCAGATATAAACCTTTCCAGCTCCTCGCCGACGCTTTCCTCCTGCTAACTAGTCCTTCTCTTTGTGTGTCCGAAGTGTTTTGTAGAGCACAATTGGTTCCACCTGATTGGCATCGTTTGCGGTCTGGCCATATACAACTTCACTGTTGTAGATCTTCACTTTCCATTGGCTCTCTACAAGAAACTCTTGAACGTGAAGCCATGCTTGGAAGACTTGAAGGAGCTTTCACCCACAGAAGGAAGGTAGAAAGTATTGGAATTAAGTCTTCCTGTCCGCTTCGCAATTGGCCTAGAACATGGGTTGGCAAACTAAGCCCGTGGGTTGGCAAACTCAGGCCTAATTGCCTTCTGGATCCGGCCTGTGGACAGTCCGGGAATTGCCTCGTGGATCGCCAGGACACAAACGTTCTCCCCCCCCCCAAATATAGTCCGGCCCCCCGCAAGATCTGAGGGACAGTGGACCGGCCCCCTGCTGAAAAAGTTTGCTGACACCTGGCCTAGAATTTGGCGATGGCACTTTAATAAAATTGGGGCAGTGCTGGGGGTTGGGGATGGAAGGCAGGATGTGTCCCTGTTATGAGGGGGAAAAAGCAAACCATAGGAAGAAAGAATCCACCTATGTTTTCATCCTTCTCCAATGAGAATATTTTGTGTTGGAGTTCTGTTGCCCGAAACTGATATTAGTGTTCCTTTTGGGGATGAGAATTTTTATTTTTCATTACACCCATTAAAATAAAAAGCAAAACAAAGTCATGCAAACATGATACTTACAAAACAGAAAATAATGTGTGAGGTTGAAAGCCTTCCTGAAACCTACCATTTTTACGTGCTATAAATAATCTATATACTTATATAACGTGAAACTGTTTGGGTGTGGCTCTTTGAGTTCTTATCATATATCCATCGGTTAAGAATTCTGCATTTGACATACTCTTTCTTTTACACTGTTTTAACGTAACTGTGGAAGATTCCAGTATGCAACAGTGTTTTATTTATTTTTTTCCAACTGTTAATGAACAAATAATTCAAATTGAAACTCTCTCCTGTAACTTTTTTTGGATCAGATTGTATTTTCCTCAATTTCGTCCTAAAATTTGATACCATAAATCCTTAATAGCAGGGCAAGGAAGAGGGTGTGTCTCAGATTCAGACTTTTTCTTCTCTCCTAACCTCTTTCTGCCTTTACGTTTCCTTTACCTTATTTATAGGAGTCTTCAACAGCTCTTAGATTACCCTGGGGATGATGTTGAAGAGGCATTCTGCCTATATTTCACGGTAAGACCATTTATCTGCCTGTCTCTTGCGTTTACCTTATTTTCTCGTGTATAACATGACCCCATATATAAGACGAGCCCTATTCTGGGGAGCACCAAAATAAGAAATCAGTATTTTAAAGTGAACTGAAAAAGATGGTTGAGCTTTTTTTTTTTTTTTTAATAAGGTTGACCAAAAGGTTTTTAGCTTATTTTGGGGAAAATAGGCTAGGTTGGTTAGGCTGAGAGACAGCAACTGGCCCAAGGTCACCTAGTGAGCTTGATGGCCGAGTGAGGATTTGAACCTTGGTATCTCATGTCCTCATCTGACACTCTAACCGCTACACCACGCTGTCAAAGGAACACCCATTTTTTAGGGTGTACATCTTGGCTCAGATCTGTGTTCATGAAATTGACACCACAGAGAAGGTTTAGCTGCATTTTGAAGATCTTCCTGGTGTCGATGGAAATTGAGCTCATTTGATTTTAATATGGATTGTGCCTCATTAGCTACAATCCAGCGGTATGCCAAGGGTGTGGAAACGTAGTCAGAGATAAACTGCACATTGCTCTCAAATTGGTAGAGCGTGGGACTCTTGATCTCAAGGACATGAGTTCGAGTCCTGCATTGGGCAAAAGATTCTTGCATTGCAGGGGATTTGACTAGATAATTCCCCCATGGGTCCCTTCCCACTCTACAGTTATATGATTTTATGTCCTTTTTTATTGTATTAAGCTGTGTTGATGAGATACAGAATGAAGCAATTTTGTTGTCTTTTTCTGGGGTGGGAAAACAAACAAACAGATGTGCAGAGAAAGCTATGGAGTGGCGGAGCAGAAGAACCTCATCCCTGACGGAGACAAAATTCCAGTGCAGAAAGATAACAGGTGCATACCGTCTGATGCCTAAAGGTGCTCTCTGTGGTAATTTCACAAGTGACACAACAGGGTCCTTTGTAGCAGCTGTTTTGGGATGAGCCCAGCAAGAGGACTCTGTATTGGGCTCTTCAGATTGGGAGAATAGAAATCTTAAGAAAATAAAAGATGGAGGGGGGTGGGGGGAGAAGTACTGTTGTGCAGGAGCCGCGAGGGACCATGCTTGAAAAAAATAACCAGACTGTGTTGGGGGGAAACAAAAAATGCAATAATGTAGAAAAGGTTCTGCCCTCTGCTCTTCATCCTTCCTCGTTTCCTGACATTTGGTTTGGTCCGGGGGGGAATGTGAAACAATAAAATGGATCCAAAGTCTTTTAGATTAACACTGCACATTTTGTTCGGTAATATTTGCTGTAGATTTGCATAGGCAAACATCGCCCAGAGCTTGGTTTGAGGTTTCTTTTTCTCTGGAGTCTGAAAATATGATGGAAGGAGAAGGGGAAGTTCCTACCCCCCCCCAGCTGGTTCATGCAATTGACCACTATGGGAAGAAGGTGCTGGACTAGATGGGCCTAACTAGCCTGATCCTTTTTTTATATATATAATAATATTTATTAAAGTTTCAAAAGAATTACAAAAATGAAAGAAGAAAAAGAGAACAAAAAATACAAAATACAGAAAAAGTAAAAAACAAAACAAAACATTTCAACCTTTCCATATCTTATCTTTCTTTTACTTATTTCCCTGACCTCCTCACACCTCCCTCTTTTGTATTCTAGTTCAATTGTTGTTTCAGCAAATCCTTACCCATTTTGCATTTATCTTGATACTTTATCGTAATACATTATAGCTTTACATTTTTACATATTAACAATCCATTTTTATGTACCCCTTAACCACCTTATTGCTAAAACCACTTAGCTTCGTTCCAACCTCCCTCTAACATTCCTTAATTTTACAGTGTTTCTGTAAATAGACTTTAAATTTCTTCCAATCTTCTTCTACCGACTCTTCTCCCTGGTCTCAGATTCTGCCAGTCATTTCCGCCAGTTCCATGTACTCCATCACCTTCATCTGCCATTCTTCCCGGGTCTAACTAGCCAGATCCTGCAGGCATTTGTTACGTTTTAAATTTTTAAAACCCTGTGCCGAAGTAGCGCAAATTGTGCAGTGATTTGAAATGTAAATGCATTTTATGAAACGCCATGATCTTCCAAACAACTTTTGGAAGCGGTATCCCTTGCTGTCTGGGTGGACCCTGCCTTCAGCCGACAGCACCCTTATCTGCCACTGTTTGCTTCTTCGTAATAATGACCAGTGCTTTTTCTTTGAATCCCCCAGGGAGGAATTCGTCGACGCGTACGTTAATTATGTCTTTAACCTTTCGGTAGACGAGTGGTACACGGCTTTCTCCACGGGCTTCCTGAAGGTGTGTGGGGGTAAAGTTCTAGAAATGTTCCAGCCCACCGAGCTGAGAGCCATGATCGTAGGGAGCAGCAACTACAACTGGAAGGAACTGGAAGAGGTAAGCAGGCACACCCTTCCATACCGTTTGCCCTTTGTGAATCTAGAACTGCTACTTGTTGTGTTCTGAAGGCAAAGGAAGGATTGGACCCTGATTAATAAAATAGACACGAGGCTTGGCCAGCAAGACTCTGGGAGGAAGTGTCAATAGCCACTCCCTCATCCAGGCCGTTTTATTAACGAAAGAACTCTTACACAGCGTTTGTCAGAACCAATCAGATTTCCCATGAGCATTTCAAAAAACCGCCATGTGGGGACAAAGGTAGATCAGAGAAATCCTTTTAACTACAAAGAACTACTTTGAGCATGCATACATGTTTTAGGCTAAATAAACAGGAATCAAGGAGGAATGCATTTAGCAAACCTCCGCGGAGGTCATAAACAGGCAGTAAACAGGAAAGGAAGGACAGCAAGGAAAGTCAGCCATTTACCGCCTTCTTGTAAACTCTCTTCCTGGCCCTTAAAATCTACGTAAAGATTCACAAAAGCTACATCAAAGCTACCTCCTTATCTTACGTACTGAGGATGCCTGGTGAAGCAACCGGTCTGTGTACGTGACTTGTCAGGCAAGAGAAATGGGGCAGAGATGCAGGGGCTTGGATTGATCAGAAATCATGTCAAATGGCTCAAGCCCAGTCAAAGCAATGCTTTCATTGCTGACATAATGGCTTGCTTCATTTTTCATAATTCCTCACAGCAATCCCACCTGACCACCACAGTACTGTCCTGAGCAAAACCTCAATCCTTACCTTCTGAGAATCTGTCTGGCTAGGATGTGAGACCTAAGAACGTCCCCATCTTTCTCTTAATTATTAACCGTTTCTCCATTTACCCCCCCCCCTCACCTGTCCTCCAAAGTGTGCATGGTTCTCCGCCTCTCTATTTTATCCTCACAACCACCCTGTGAGGTAGGAGAGGCTGAAATATCAACCTGTTATCTTCCTGACTTAAGTAGGTGATATGAACATGCACCTTCTTGTTCCTAGTCTGACACTCAGGAGAATTTCGCCGAGTGGTTCAGTTCGTTGGAGAAAGCCACAAACAGTAAACAAAACATGGAAGCACAGCCCTCGCTCAAATGATTCTTGAAGTAAAATAATAATGAGGCTTGGTTTTGGTTTATTTTTTTATTTTTTTTATTTTTGCAATATGCTGTACTCAGTGCATTTTTGTGTGGTTCCTCCTTTTCCACTGCCAGCCCAGTCCTGTGTGTGTTTACTTGGAAGTAAGTCCCACTGTGTCCAATAGGGCCGACTTCCTAGCGGGTATGTTTGGGATTGCAGCCTTACTGGAGCATCTGGAAAGCTGCAGAGGTCCTGTTCTTAAAAGAGCATGTTGGTTCAAAATGATTCAACATCCTCTCTGAGTGAACAGCTGTGTCAGGGGAATCAGTATCCAACAGCTTTAGAATTCAATCTGCTGCATTCACTAAATTATGAAGATATTTAGAACCCTCCTGGACCAAGCTAGAGAATGCGGTTTGAGCATTTGCAACCTTCCGAGTCCTTTTACAAAGTTCAAAATATATATGCCTTTGAAAGTTATTACATTGTTTGTTTGAAATCATCTCTAAACTTCTTAATATTTTAAAAATCTCCATATAAAAACACAACATCCATTAAAACAAGAATACAGCCTAAAACCAATAAAATGATATAACATCAAATTAAACAGAAATTCAAGGGACTAGTACACATAAATCAGGGTTCTATATTAATGGGTCAGGGAAAGACTGGACAGAAAGTTAAAAGTCCTTACAAGACGTCTGAAGCAATTGGTAGTTGCCGCTTTACACGTGGCAGAGGGAAGGACATTCCATAGAAGGGGCAGCAGCATAAAATGCCCATTTGGGAGTTATTGCCCTATGATGTAAGCATTCTTACAGGTCCATACAGGGGCAGGCGCTCTTTCAGGTTTGCCATGAGTTCTTACAACTAACCCTTTTTTACAGAGCGCAGTTTACAAAGGGGACTACTCAGCTACCCATCCAACCGTGCAAATGTTCTGGGAGATCTTTCACGAGTTTCCTCTGGAAAAGAAGAAAAAGTTTCTCTGTAAGTAATTAGTTTTGTTTCTTTAGTGCGATGGCAGTTTCCCCTTGGATTTCAGAGCAATGATTCCAACAGTCGAAGCCAATAACTTGTTCTTGCCAGCTTAATATATACAATGGTACTTTGTGTTACGCACCGTCCCCCTTACGAATGCTGTGGGTTACGCGCTCTGCTAACCCAGAAGTAGATGCCCCTTGTTGCGACCTTTGCCCCGGGATGCGAGCGGAAGTTGCGCTCTGGCGGCACGGCAGCAGCAGGAGGCGCCATTAGGGAAAGCGCGCCTAATGTTACGAGCGGTACAGACCTCCGGAAAAGATTTAAGTTTGCAACCGGAGGTACCACTGTATGAAACACACCTGAATGTCTTCCACCAGGTGGCAGGCTTCTCTTTACCTGCTGAGATTGGAACTTCCTGTCCAGATCTCACTTCTGCATTGTGGTGAAGCTTTTAATACTGGCCCTCTCTGCTTGCGGGGAATCTTCCCTTGTTCATGGAATTTTCTCTGCAGTCGGCAATCCAAAGTGGCCAAGGAGGAGACTCAACATGTGGCTTTTGTTGAATGTGGAAAACAAGGTTTGGAGCTGCCTGTATTGGTGTTGTCACACTTAAATCTATATCCCGCTGCTTCTCCCAAAGGAGCCCATGGCAGCAAACACTTCGAATATATATATAAAAAAACAACACAGTAAAAACTCCACATATTTAAAATTTCTAAAAAGAATAAAGCAGAAAACATTAGAAACAAATTTAAGGACAGATAACACCAAATATTGTACCAGAACAGGCCCACTGAAACAGAATAGTTTTCATCGATTTCTTAACTTGTTCAGGAAGCAGAAAGAATGAGATGAGGGAAGAATGTTAGTATTTTTAAAAGGGAATTGTTATAAGAAAAAAATGCTCCTTTTCCCTTATGGGGTACCCAAAAGCCCATATAGAGTACTTATGTAGGTTCTCTATTGGTAGGAGAAAACAACAGAGGCCAACCAGAGAATATTGAGAAGCAAAACAGCTAGTAAGCCTGATCTTTATTAAACTGTTGCAACAGGGTGCTCCCCCCACACACAGAAGGGAGGAGGAACCTAGAACAATGGTGCGCAAGCCCTTATACTGTGTAGACTTTTGAACTTGCATCCTGTACTTCAAGAAACGCCCCCCTCCCCATACATCATACGCACATCACAGAAGGGGCGATCTACAGCAGAATCCTGTCTTGCCGGAAACCTGTTAAAGGGTTTACCTGGACAGCCCGGCCATTCTTTCGTGATGATAAATACTTAATTCCTGAGTCCAGGTCACAGGCTCACCCTATTCATACCCAAATGTGCCCTTAAGGCAAGATTTGTGAGCACAGAGACAATGGGGAGGCTTTCCCCATTTCCATCCAAATATTTGAGGTCACTGCAAGAGTCAAAATGGCTTTAGGACTGTTTTATTGTACTGTTTCAGACATGTGGTTTATATATTTATGTAGGTGTTTGCCCGATAAATTTATGAACATTTATTTTATATCTTAGACCTTGTCTCATACCAATAACTAACTTAGTTGGTCTCTAAGGTGCTGCTGGAAGGAATTTTTAAAATTTTATTTATTTATTTCATTTCATTTCATTTTGTTTCGACTACGGTAGACCAATAGGGCTACCTACCTGTAACTAGAATGATACGTGCTTGGGATGGGTGAGCTTCCACTGCCTGATCCAGGATACCTTCGAATGCCAGTTGGTGGGCCGTCAAAAGCTATTGTCCTCAGGTCCCATATCATCTGTTTGGCCACTTGGGAGAACAAGATGTCCTCTTCAGGGCTCCACTGATGCTTTTATGTTCCCCCTTCCAGTGTTTCTGACTGGCAGCGACCGCATCCCCATCTACGGCATGTCGAGTTTGCGCATTGTGATCCAGTCCACTTCCAGCGGGGAGCAGTACTTGCCGGTGGCGCACACCTGCTACAACCTCCTCGACCTCCCCAAGTATAGCAGCAAAGAAATCCTGAGCACGAGACTCACTCAAGCCATCGACCACTACGAGGGCTTCAGCTTGGCCTGAGGGGAAGCCGCCCCCAACACAGACAATTCTTGTATAGAAAGGAAATACTGTCTTGTTTTTATTTTTGTAAGGGAAATGGGATAAAGATACTCCTTGAGATAGGGAGGGTGGGTGCAGGGAGGAGAGAAGGGAAGAGCATAGGATCAAGGAACGCCCCCCCCCCGCCCCCGGTGAAGTCTGGTCAACGTTCCTCAGGATTTTGACTTAACTACTTTTCAAAAACAATAATCTGTTGACACGTCGTCTTTCGTCTTATTGGCTGATAGATGCCTTTTTCTTCCCTTCCTCGCCCGTCCTCTGTTTAAAAACACCTTCAAGATTTTGAGATGTCTCTTCACAGTTTGGAAATATAAAGCTGTGTGAAAGCTTTCCTTGTCTCCACACATACCACCTCTCTCCAATCGCAGGTAATTTCTGTGGTAAAAAAAACGTGCTCCTTGGGTGTTCAACAGTACTGGGGAGCTAAGAAATGGATAATTTAACACACAGAAGATTAGTATGTGAATGTTTGGGCAGAAATGAAGGTTTTATGAGTTGAATTTTCTAACATATGTTGCCCATTTACAAAAAAATGGGTGGAGGGGTAAATAATTTTACTGCCTTCTGTGTGACCAGAAGAATTTCGGAGCCCTGCATGTAGAGGGATGGGAACGAGCAATGCTCATGAAGACCTAGGTGGCCTACCTGAATTATTTGATACTTTATGCTGTTGGGTGTTTTTTAACAGCTGTGTGTATGTGTTTTGAAATACAGTGATGATTCCCTGCCCTCCCGCCATTTCAGTGATGGGATTCTTACAGCAATTCCTCCGCAAAACACACCCCATGTCTCCCTTCCCACCCCCCACTGTCTCTGCACTTGGGGGTCTTTTGCAAGGTAGTACAGAAGCCCTTTCCCACCTTCAGCCCAAGGGTGGGCAGCAGCCACCATCCTGCCCCATCAGGGATGGAATTTTCATGGCTCTCCAGATATTGGATGGACTCCAACTCCCATCAGCCCCAGCCAGCCTGGCCCAATGGTCAGGGATGATGGGACAGTGAGTCCGGCAACATCTGGAGGTCCACAGGTCCCCTATTTCTGAACTGGATGTTCCTATCTCTCGTCTTCTATGGAGAAATGCAAGGCCCTGACACACATTTACACTGAGAGAAGCTGATGAAGCAGTTTCTAGACCCCTACCTCTTGACCCCCTACCCCAGAAGAACCCATACCCACCATAGATGTCATGATGAGCAGCACTCTCCTCTCTTCCAAGGTCCATTGTTGATCTGAACTTGTGATCCTGGAGAATGGATTTATTTACATAACAAGGTGGCCTGGGTCCTGCTAAAGCTGGTTGTTTATGACCTTTCAAGTACTGCGAGGAGCGGTGGAGTGAGTTGCAACTCGGCTGTTATCATAGGGACTCTGTGCCAAACTTGATTTGACTTTTGACTTTGCTCGGCTGACATGGGCCAAGCCAGCTGGGCCGCAGGGAATGGGGGGGATTTAACCCTCCACTCCCTGTTGGCAGTCCCAAGTGGCATTGTGCCCCATAGGATGCCATGTCGAATTTGGCATTGAATCACAGTCTTCTTGGGTTGGATTGGGGCCTTGGTATTTGTCTATCCTTCGCTTAATCATAGCATCGAAACCGTATTTTGCACCTTGTGATGAAAAAGCTGTGAAGGTATCAGGGGATTTTTATTTTATTTTAAGAAAAGGAATTAACACTCTGATTTGCTACTTGGGTAGCCAATCAGCCTCTTTCTACTACAGCGTTAAATACAGCTCTATCAGATGTTTATTTTCTATGTGTGTACATAGCCCAGTATTATGCAATAAATGTAATGTTTCCTTCAAGCGTGTTTTCACCTAAGAAGAAAGGAAATTCTCGACCCCGCTTCAGAATGGTACAACTGGATGGTTATAGAACTATGATCTATAATGATGTGCTTGAACCAGAAAGTCTCAGGATTGGACAAGGCTTGGACGTATGAAGAAGAAACATCACAGCCACCCAGTGCTTACAGCTATTCCTGTGCATCTACCATAGATCCATGTTACAACACTTGCATGTGCAGGTTAAAGCCATTCATGGCACATAGGCCCAAGCCACATGGACATAAACATCCAGCTTTGGGGGGGGGGGTCCTGGAAACAACAAGATGGTTCAGGCCTGTAGCCATTTCGATTTCTGTAATCCACCGAACTATTCACAACCTATGGCAAAATCAGATGGCTTTATTCCCCGCTCTGTTCAAACTTTCGATAACAGAAGCAATGGGACTTGTTAATGTCCTCTCTCCTAATCATTCTTCCATCCTGTTTGCTAGTATAAAGGGAAGATAAATAATACAGTGGTACCTCAGGTTACAGATGCTTCAGGTTACAGACTCCACTAACCCAGAAATAGTACCTCAGGTTAAGAACTTTGCTTTAGGATGAGAAAATCACGGGGCGGTGGCAGTGGGAGTCCGCATTAGCTAAAGTGGTACCTCAGGTTAAGAACAGTTTCAGGTTAAGAACGGACCTCCAGAACGAATTAAGTTCTTAACAAGAGGTACCACTGTATTACTATTTTTGTTATCAGGGCTTCCCCCCCCCAGCCAGAACTCACTGGCACTCAGTTACGGCACCTCAGGGTGGGCGCCATTGCCATTCTAAGAGAACAAGGGAGGCATTTGTGGTGAGTTCAGGTACCTCTTTTTCTAGAAAAATAGCACTGATTGTTCTTTATGAAATTTGTATACCCACCCTTCATCTGAAGATTACAGGCTGGTTCACAACATAAAAATACAAAATGAGAACACAAAATACATAACGAAAACAATCAGTTTGTGTGAGGACCATGGACTGGATAACTGGGGAGATTCATGTTTGTCATGAAAGGCCCTCATGTTTCTAGCTTGATGAACGGTTGGGCGTGTGTTTGAAAATGGGTAAACAACCAGAAAGTGACTTCTCACATGGTTTCTGGCCATTTCCCAAAGCTGGTTTTAGTGCGACTAATCCCAGAGTTAGCGTGCAATTTGCTGGCATTAAGGGAAGTTCCAGTGTAGGTTGAACTCTGTTCCTGCTTACATTCCAATGCTGGGAAACAACAGAATATCAGCGAAAGCAACGCCTTCTCCTGTTCCTCATAATACCCCCTCCTGATATGATTTGTAGAGCAGGACAAGCAAGGCGGGGGACTCGCTTTAGAAAGCATTAGTGGCGTTTGCTGTGTTATTCCAGGAAAGTTTCAGTGCCACCTGAAACACAGATGTTAGTTCTAAAGCGCATATATACACACACACACACACACACACACACACACACACACACCTCTACAAAAAACATGCCAAAACAAAATGAACAGCTGAGGCTTCTAACCCACCAAGACAAAAGCTTGTTAGGTTTGCCCACAAATGATATTGCTACTGTCTAGTAAATGATGTGGGACTGAAAAGTATGCAAATTATGTTTATCCAAATCCTTACCAGCTGAGAATAGGATCCCCTCTCACCCATGAGCATGGCTTCAAAATATGGGCTAGAAAATACACTCCTTTTTTGCAGCTGTAATGAGCGAGGATTTGATAGTGGCGGTCAGTTATGTGTTTTTATATACATTAGGTCTTGTAAGGTAAAGGTAAAGGGACCCGTGACCATTAGGTCCAGTCATGACTGATTCTGGGGTTGCGGCGCTCATCTTGCTTTATTGGCCGAGGGAGCTACAGTTTCCGGGTCATGTGGCAAGCATGATTTAGCTACTTCTGGCGAACCAGAGCAGCGCACGGAAACACTGTTTAGCTTTCCGCCGGAGTGGTACCTATTTATCTACTTGCACTTTGACGTGCATTCGAACTGCTAGGTTGGCAGGAGCAGGGACTGAGCAACGAGAGCTCACCCCGTTGCAGGGATTTGAACCGCCGACCTTCTGATTGGCAAGTCCTAGGCTCTGTGGTTTAACCCACAGCGCCACCTCTGTCCACTTGTACCAATCCACTATTTTTTGTGTTTGCCTTTAGAAGCAGGGGGTGGGGAGAGGCAGAACTTCCAAAATGTTCAGAGAGACCATAGCTTGTTGGAAGAGAACCTTCTTTTCATGCAGAAGCTCTCGGGATCCCTGACATTCCCATTAAAAAGGGCCAGGGAGCAGTTTCAGGGATATGTGGAGAGCTACTGCCAAGGAAAGGAAGAGAATTCTGAGCTGGACAAATTATTTGACCTATTATAAAGCAGCTTTTTTATGTTGTTCATACCCGTTTATACCAAAAGAGACATGTATCATTTTAGCAAAGGGGGTTCTCAAAGGGCCATACTTCTGTCAATTTTAAGTTCTTGACAGAAAATTTAATCCGGATGCCAATGTGCTACTTTCCGGGGTGGGGGTGGGGGTGGGGAGCACAGGAATGTCAGAGATCTGGCACCACTTGTTTGTTCTAGGATTAAGAAAACTTTGGGTTTAATTAGAAGCTGCCAGAGGTTTTTAAATCAAAGGCAACCATCTGTATGATGAAATACTTCTCATCAGATACAGCTTTGCAGATTTAATTTTGCAGATTTAATTTTGCAGCTTGTATTCAATGGCCTAGTTCTAGGAGGTTGTCTCTGGAGAAGGAAAAGGGTATTTTTTGAATGTGTGGGGCTTTAATAAACCCAGCTGTTTTCAAGGTTTTGTTCCCTTGCCTTCTTTTGTTACTCAGCATTAACTGGTCCATTTGGCACAATATGGACTTTGGTTACTGGTGGTTCTCTGGTGACTTGACAAGAGATAATAATAATAATAATAATAATTTATTATTTATACCCCGCCCATCTGGCTGGGCCTCCCCAGCCACTCTGGGCGGCTTCCATAAAACCCAAAAATACAGTAAAATATCACACGTTAAAAACTTCCCTGAACAGGGCTGCCTTAAGATGTCTTCTGAATGTCAGGTAGTTGTTTATCGCTTTGACATCTGATGGGAGGGCGTTCCACAGGGCGGGGGCCACTACCGAGAAGGCCCTCTGCCTGGTTCCCTGTAGCTTTGCTTCTCGCAATGAGGGAACCGCCAGAAGGCCCTCGGCGCTGGACCTCAGCGTCCGGGCAGAATGATGGAGGTGGAGACGCTCCTTCAGGTATACTGGACCGAGGCTGTTTAGGGCTTTAAAGGTCAGCACCAACACTTTGAACTGTGCTCGGAAACATACTGGGAGCCATTCCCTGCCCCGCCTCCCCCCCCCCAATGCATCTGGCTTCAATCCATTTAACTGGAGATGTACATAACTGGAACCTTCTGTCTGCAAAGTAGGGACCACTTTTTCTCTTGTAGAGGTTGAGAACCGACAAAAGAACATGCCTGCATGCCTGCATGCTCGCACCATTTGTGTTAGCTAGAACAGCTGAAGGACGTCTTGAATAAGTTGCTGCCATCTCATGTTAACTCTCCTAAATCTGGATGACTGCAATCCAGATCTAGGCTGCCTTTCAAGTCTCCTTAAAAACTTGCAAGCACAAACAAGGCCAAAAAAATTGAATAGGATGATTGGGTGGCTAGACTTAGCCAGTGTCATGTTTCTCACTTGACAAAGTACCTTTACCAATAGCTTCGGACAACTAACTGGTAGATGGTGTTACACAATATTGCTTCTTTTTTATTAATGCCATCTTCTGCAACATAACCCTCTCCAGAGGTTGTTGGTCTACAACTCCCGTCAGCCCAAGTCAGGAAAGGCAAGAATTGTAGTGTAACGCCTGGTGGGCTCTCTGTTGGCTACCCCTGGAATGGAAACGGGTTGGGGGCTTTGCTTCATTATAGAAGCCTAAGCCATAAAGCAACATGGTTGCAGTTAGGAGCGAAGATTAGTCACACAACTAGTTGCTTTCAGTGGGATTGCCACTGTTAAAGGTAAAGGTAAAGGGACCCCTGACCATTAGGTCCAGTTGTGACTGACTCTGGGGTTGCGGTGCTCATCTCGCTTTATAGGTACAGCTTCCGGGTCATGACTAGGCCGCTTCTGGCGAACCACAGCAGCGCACAGAAACGCCGTTTACCTTCCTGCCGGAGCGGTACCTATTTATCTACTTGCACTTTGACATGCTTTCAAACTGCTAGGTTGGCAGGAACAGGGACTGAGCAACGGGAGCTCACCCCATCGCAGGGATTCGAACCGGCGACCTTCTGATCAGCAACTCCTAGGCCCTGTGGTTTAACCCACAGTGCCACCCGTGTCCCACTGTTACCTACTGTTCAACTTCAAGAGAAAAACTGGGAGCATTGCCACTCTGTTAGCAAGAGTGATGGAGGCTGTTGCAGTCAAAAATAGGTTTTATTTTTTCTGTTTCATACAAAATACAACCCTGTATGAAAAATGTACATATATGATATGTCTACAGGTTTACATTTAAAAAAAAACAACCAAAAGAAAAACCACCAGTGTTTTGATTGAATTTTGCTGACTTTAAGTAATGACTGTAAACACAGAACAGAGCGCACAAGATTTCCTCAGGTGCATCAAGCAGATCATGAACAGGATTAAGTTGGGTGGTTGTTCTTGAAACCTAGACTGAAGTCTGACAAAGGCATTTATTACAGCTGCATGATATGATTGGCTTTGTTTTCAGCTTTCCAACTGTAATCAGTACATGAAACTCAAAAAAGGTTTGAAGTCATCTGTGTGTGCTGTCCTCCTATTTCAATGACGCTCATGCAGAGAGGACGTCCCTGGGATTGTGCCTGACACCTATATCATAACTAGATCCTTCACTACATAGAGACACAAAATAAGAACATGGGATTGTCAGTGCATGCAAATGTCCACAGAGGGCTGAGAACAGGCACATATAATACTTGGGAATATATGCTTTTAAGCAACCTTGACACCCAGCAGTGCTGCAGAGTTGTTAGAGAGGTGGAACACAATTTTCTTGCCACTGTAAAAGGTTTGGCTATACCCCTCTCCACAGAAGATTCAAAGAAGTTTGCAAGTCTCCTCTGTTCAGTTTCTTTTGGCATCGAGGATATTTCAGAGAATCCATAGTACCTGCAGGACAGCTGTTAGCAAAGTTGCCTCGAGAGGAGCTGTACAAAGGATATAAAGCATTCATCAATTTCAAGTACGGAGGGAATCAAATTTTCTCAAAAGTGTTGTGTAGGAGAAAAAGCAGCAGCAGAATTTCTGTTTGTGGCATTTTTGTTCCCAACTCTCATGATTTCCGTTTAATGAGTGGGGCAAAATCAATTTGTTAAAACTCACATGGGAAACAGCAAGGATGATTTTTTCCCACTGCAATTTGTTACAAGGGCGTGGACAGATTTTAGGTTTTGTCAGGTCTACTTTATCTTTTGCTAGAGCTCAAAAGATCTGCAAAATACATATCATTTGAATGAAAGACAAGAGTGCCTCTGAGCACATCCTAAGCACAGGAATTTGTAATCGGTATTATAAATGAACTGAGCTCACAATCCTTTATTTCAACAGTCCAATTAGCTGGGGGGAAAGCTGTTTTTGGTATTGTTAAAACAACGGAGGCAGAAACCCTTACCCATCGATGGCAAATCACCTAGAAATCGACCATTCAATCATGGAACTACCTTCTGCTCAGCCCTAGTAGAGACTGGAGGTAGGATTTCTAGACTCCAACAATTTTATACCAGTTTAGCTGTCCCTCCTAGAAACCTGGGAAGTAATTTGGAGAGGGTACCTGTGCATTCATATGGGGGAAAATATGAAAGCTTAAGCCTTAGAAAGAAGGCAGGGAGATGATGCTCTGTGTGCAGATCCTCCATTCAAACATGCGGTCACTCAGGTTCATTCATTTTGAGGAGGAACAGGTGCGTGGAGGACTGGAGTACACACCTGCCTGCCTGTTTGAATCTGCTCTCTAAAGTGAAATAATACGCAGCTAACTACAGAAGGAATTAAAATGGTAAGAGTGGGAAAAGGTTGCTTAAAAGTAATGCTAATGGAGATTCAAACAGCATCCAAATGAGCAAATAATCCTCTTTTGTATGACGAAGTCCTCACGAGAGCCAACCCTGAATGAAGATTCCCTCGGTACCTGCTGCACTGATCGCAGTCACACAACCGGCAGTTTCACCCCCTCTTCCTTCCCTTCCACTGTATCCACAGACAAATCGAATGGCAAAAGCCCAAGAGGGCAACTTAGCATGCTGCAAATTTCCCCTAGCAAAACCCCACATTCAGGATAAATTGCTAGGCTGGAAGTATCCAAAGGCTTGATGGACAGCTGCAAAGAAAGTGATCCTGGAATTCCTGTACTAGGAGTAGGAAAGCTCTGTCCGCTCACAGCTGAGATCCTGGTATTTCTTCTACCCCCACAGCCTCTAATGGCTAGTCCCAAGGAAAGATCAGGATCAGGCCTCCACCATTTCTACCTGCTCCTCTCACCACAGGCAGTTTTGATTACAAGATCCTGCTGGTTCTCCCCAACCCTGGGAACCTCTTTGGAAAAGGTGTATTCTTCAATTGTTGGGGAGGATCCTGTTTCATATAAGCATCTGGTTCTCTTCTAAAGGCAAGGAGACGGCGGGAAGGAGTGTGAGAGCTTCAGGAATCTGTGGCAAGTTCTTGCTCTCAAACCACTAGGTGATCTGACCCCAGGATGCCTCCTCACAGCAAGCTGGCTTCTATGCCAGGCCTGAATTTCCATCTTGTGCCAGCAAGTTGGGATGAGAAGAAACCACTAACCCACACAGTTTTTGCTCTCTCGAGTCCACGAGTGCTTTCATTTTGGTGATGGGGGAAAAGCAATTCGGGGCCACGAATAGATGCACATATATAACATACACAAACCTGGAAGCCTAACAAAATGATTAGGAGAAGATGTGTTCATTGCTCCACATTTATTTCAATGTATAAAAAAGCTAAACGATTCGACTGTTCAAGTGTAAACCCATGAACAAATTACAAGTTTTCCTTCTTTTTTTTATAAAAAAAATTCTAGGCATTTATATTTGTTAAGTGATTCATTTAACGTGTCATTCTCATTTTGCTTTTAAAATAAACATCTCGACCTCATTTTTATTAGCATTTTGTAATATATAAACATGCGCCTTGCTTCACTCTCATTCATTTGTACTATGTCAGTCGGTCATCCCTGTCCCCCCCCTAAAAGATCTTAACATAGACACATCACACTTATTTTTTTGTTTTAAAAAATCTAGCAAGCAGCAATTTTGGTAAGAAAAGTCACATTCAAACAGCTGCTTAGGTCTCATGAAAGCAGTTCGCTCTTGGCTTCATGTAATTTTTGGCTGCTTTTGAGCCTCTGCCCAGCTGCACAAACCATAGTACAAACTGTTTGGGGGATGTCCCTCAATTTCAAAAGCAGTTTTCCACACGGCATAAATGGGTGACTCTTTTAAAAATGAGTCTAAAGCCCTTCACTCCCATAAGGTTCACAGAGTTAAGTTGCTCAGTTTTCTCTGGAACCACATTTATGTTTGCCTCAGTTTTGATTATGATAATCTTAGTAATTGCTATTCAATTCAGAGGGGCATTTATTTAATAGGGCTTTAGTATGCTTGTCACCAGGTTTTTGATTCAACAGAGCAGAGGAAGCATTTCTATGAACTCTGATCAGACATTGTTCGTTATATCATTAAAAAAAAAAAGGCTCCAGGGCTGGTGCTTAGAAAGTTTTCTGCTTATTCCTGTTAGCTGCTTGCTTCTCTAGACGAATCTTAAAGCTGAGTTTTAGACATTATTTTTCCTTACTAAAAGAACAGCATAAACACACACACACACACACACACGTCAGGTAGACAAAAGATTTGTTCTTTCTTTAAAGTACTGTTTTGGTTACGCTTTCTTACGATTGGTTTTCGATTTTCTTAAAAAATATAAAACTCTTCTCTGTCTCTCTAAAGTGCATCATTGTACCTATGATTTTTAACACAAGCTATTTGAAAGTACAGCAACAAGACAGTCGCGTTCAACAAGGTGCGGCTACAAACATCAACAGAAAATGTTGCCGCCTCATTATCATTGGATCCCATTAAGATTTCGGGAGGGCGAGGGGAACAAACAGTTGTAAGGGCTCCTTGGCATAAGCCGACACTGTCCTTAAAAGCAGTAGCAAGGAAAGGCTGCTCAGAGGTTTCCCACACTTTCTAACCCTGGGAAACTCTTTCTGCATCCAATTTGTCTGCTGAGAAACCTCTGCACAACTGCAATGAACCACTGCAAAAACTTGGTGCGTCTCACCAGGACTCCACGTGAGCCAATAGTGCATTATAGAGTGGCACCACCACTGCAGGAGAAAATGGATGATGTGGGACACGATTCTTTCAGGGTAGCATGCCTGTCTGCCTGCTACGGACCTTCATATTGAGGAATCTCTATTAAGGTCCCAAGGATTTTCAGGACACAGTTTCGAATCCACAGCCCAGATTCAAACACCTATGCACGGGAGAGATTAGAGCTGCAATTTGTGCCTCAACTCTGAGGGCTCCCTCTAACTTGCTAAACCAGATTTTACCAAGTTTCCCATTTTTCTCAGCTCTTCTTCTTCTCTGCGTCTTTTCGAAGAGAAGTGCCAGTGTGAAATATTATTTTTGGGATGGGGATGGGAAGCAGGAGAATAAGAAAATGTCTCTCTCCACTCACTAAAAAAAAGGCCAAGGGTGGCACACAGTGCTTTCCCACCAATTCGAAACATTCAACTGAGGGCGACCTTAAAAAGAAAAGAAAAGCCGCAGCCCCAACAAGCTGAGGTTGCATTCGAGCACGAGATCCCGAGGAGGAGGTGTCGCCTCTTCTTTCAAAGCCACAGAATCACCCCAGGATGCAAGCTCCTCCGCATTAGAACAGACCTGGGTGCTTTATTGGTCTGACAATTACAGACAATTATTTGGCGATTCATGATAACTCAAACTAGTTCACCTCTCTCTCGTTGACACGCAGGAGAAGGCATAAAATCAGGCTCTCGTTAGTCTAAGCGTTTCACAAGTCGCAGGCTGATCAAAGCAGAAGGACCCTTCCTTGTGGGGTGGGTGGCGAGTCTTTTGAGTGGATCACCCACCTCAGCCCCCTCCTGCTGGCTTGGGTGAACCAGCTCGGAGGCAGGAGAGGCCCCCCAAGTCTGAAGAAAAGATGCAGGGGCCTCCTCCTTGTCAGACACAGCCCCGGGATTGCTGCTAAGAAGGCCCTCACAGCGCAAGGGCCTCACTGAGTTCTTCAAGCAATCCTTCCTTTGGCTTGGCCAACTTCTTAACTCTACCGGCAAGGTCAAGCGTGCCTTTGTTACATGATCTTGGAGCCAATGTCTCTCTTGCTGATGAGGACCTCCAGCAGCCTCAGCTTGGCCTTAACCTGCTTGTATTCGTTGTATTCTTCCGCCATAGGAGTGCGGTCCTCTTTCTGGACGTTCCTGCAAGAAAGCAGAAGGGAAGGCTTTTTCAGAAGACATTTCTCCTTCAGACAATGGGCCCATCCAGGATCCTGCTCTCATGGTCGCTGAACAGGTGTCCACGGGGAGCCTGCGAGCACAACAGCACCCTGCAATTCCCAGCACCTGGTATTCAGAGGCATAACTCCTCTAGCAGCAGAGGCAGAAAATAGCCATTGCGGCTAAGGAGCCGCTGATAGCCTTGGCCTACATGAATTTGCCCGGTTCTCTTTTAAAGCCTTCCCAAGTCGGCAGCCTCTTGCTGCCTCCTGTGGGAGGGAGTTCCATAGTTTATGTGCTGCATGAGGTACCCAAATCCTGACACAAATTGAGGTGCCTCAAAAAGAAAAAGGAAAACAAAGTGTGCCTTGCCAATCCAGATTGGTGGGGTGGAAATGCTTCAGACAAGCATCTGCTAAAACCAAAAGTTAACATGTAAGGAAAATGCCAGGGTGAGGTGATGAACGAAAGTCATACCTCGTGTTGAAGTAGCTTTGGGATAAATATTTTCGGGCTGCACACTGCGGAGACCCGGAAGTAACGCATGCGCAGACGGTCAAAATGACACCACACGCATGCTCAGAAGCAGTGAATTGCGTAGACGCAGGTTGCGTTCGCTTTTGGATGTGAACGGGGCTCCGGAACGGATCCCATTCACATCCAGAGGTACCACTGTACCAGGATGAGTAAAAGGTGGAGGGAAAGCTCTGCTTTGACCAACAGGCCAATGTTGTAATCGTAGGGATTGATTTACTGGGGGAGAGGGGTTATAGGCTTGTGGCCCCACCTCTCTTTGTTTTAATCATGCATTTTGGTTTTTTATATTGTATTTTTATGTTGTGAACCACCCTGAGATCTATGGATGAAGGGTGGCATACAGGAAGGAAAGAAAGCGGACAGGACATATTCCTTACATGAATGGTGTTGGTTCCCTGTAGGAAAACAGAGAAGCTTGGCTACTATTTTTAAAAAGAAAATTTCTAGACTTCACAGTGGGCTCTTGTGAACCACAATGCCTGTTGTGACATGAAAATGGAATGGCAGAGCTTGTTTTCATTCCAGGGCCGGAATAGAAGCTTCACGTTGCCTCTGGAAACAATTCTCAGATTCACACACATTCTCTCAGAAACAAAACTTGTGTACTTACATTAAATCTGCACATAGGTTTCGATAGGCTTGTGACATTTGTGAAGGATAAGAGTTTTCAAAGGGTGAACATGAGAAGGTGGGATTGGCGGTCCCACCAATGCTGTTCTCGGTTTCCTCTTATGCTCAGCAGTCGAGAAAGGAATGCTGCTGTCTCAACCCATATCAGGAAGTTAATTCTGAATCAGGCAGCTTGTGCCTCTTCGGCTTCCAAGGCAGTTTTGCCAAAAGAGATCCCCTGGGGGTACTACATATACATGAATAAAATAAATGCCACTATTATAAATTGGGGACAGAGAACCTGTGGCCTTGCAGAGGATGCTGGATTCAAACTCTCGTCTATCAAGGCTGGCATGGCCAATGGCCAGGGAAGATGGGAAGTTAAACCAGCAACACCTAGAAGGTCACAGGTTGCTCACTCCTGTGGTAAAGATGCAAGCAAAGTGCCTTGCATTGTAAAGGATAAGTAAATGCTCATTTCCTGAATGTGATGGTAAATAAAACAAAGGTTCTGATGTGGCAAAGTGAAGGATTGGGGATAAAAAAAGAGAAATAAAGTTACCTTCCATTTTGCCGGAAGAAATTGTCCTCAAAATCTCTCAGTTTTTTCCTGATTCTCTTCTTCTCCTCCCTGACTTCCTGGAGCTGTTCTACAAGTTCTGGCCTATGTAATTTAAGAAAAAAGAAAATCAAAACAAAAGCGGACTCCCAAACAGAGACACAAAAATACTGCAGAAAGCTAAACAAAACAAAACAACCTTAAGTGATAACCGCCACTTGACAGATGGTGATTATCACAGTTCAGCTCCCACTGTTCAGAAAGTATAAGTAACAATTATATATTATAGATCCCTTTCCTAATTTTAGTTATCACCTTAGCCCAAACACACAGTATGCAGAACATGAATCTGACAGCCAAAAACCTGACATACATGGAGGCAGCATGAAGATTTGACAGCCCCATATCTTGGCTGCTTTTTGAAGAGATCCTATCATCCACCGGAGAAACAAAGCCGTCGCCATCATCTTCTAGATGGTCCAAGAAACTTCTCACGTTGAAATCCGGCTTTATGGTGACCGTGAAATCTGGTTTCGCGTTGCTGTCTTCTTCAGAACCATCGTCTTCCTCCTGCAGAGACATTTCGGGACCAATTATTACCATTGCCTGTGCTATCTTTACTGGCCGCATTCCCAGAAGCAATGTGGCCACATTCCAAACACACAAAGAAGCGGTCTATAGCACCAGATTGCGAGAAGATCCCTGCCGGATCAGGCCCAAGGCCCCTTGCAAGTGTTAATACGCAGCTGGTGGATGTGTTAATGGCTGCTGCATGGAGACCACTTCCAAGACTTCTGTATATTCTAAGGCAGGCAAAGCTTAAGTAATGGAAGCCTCAGCTTGTTAAAGAAGTCTCCACAAGCTCCTAGAATGATGTCAGGGCAAGGTAAATGCAGGAGAAGAAGGGAACGAAAAGGATGTTAACTTTCCCCCCTTGGTTTAGAGCAGGGTTGGGGAACTGGTGACCTTCCCAAGTATTGTTGGACTCCCATCATCCCTGGGACTGATGGGGGAGGTATTCTAACAACAATTGGATAACACCTGGCATATAATGACTTAGAGCAGGCATAGGCAAACTCCGGCCCTCCAGATGTTTGGGACCATCATCCCTGACCACTGGTCCTGTTAGCTAGGGATGATGGGAATTGTAGTCCCAAAACATCTGGAGGGCCGGAGTTTGTGCCTATGCCTGACTTAGAGGTTCTCCTAGCACGATTCACAAGCTTCCTTCAAGTTCTGCCTCTGGAGTGAGGTGTGGGTGGGGCCTCTCTCCCCACACATGGTCAAGGGATGATGGTGAATGGGAAGAACCTCAGGAGTTGCTGGGTTGTGTTGTGGTAGAGCTGCCAAAACCCATTCCTATCCCTGCATTGCAGCAAGGAAACAGAATGCCTGGTTATTCTGCCTTGTTAAGTTGAACAGCTTAACAAATTTTTTTTTTTTGGGGGGGGGGTTGCTGTGGAAGTTCACATTTCTAACTTTGGACAGGTTATCGCTTCATCTTGAGTGGCTTGAACGCTTGAAGCCAGTGACGGGGGCTGCCACTGTGAGCCGGCTCCAAGGGCTGGTGGGAGAGCTCAGATTCTCCTCTAACTGCAGCGCTCCCAGAGCAAATGCTGCCAAGGGCTTTGCTCTCATCCAAGGAAAGTGCAAAGGGGGCTTTGCCAACTGGGATTTGGCAGAACCAAAAAAGCCGCCATCACTCCGAGACATGGGTGTGTAGTCAGGATTTATGTTAGTGGAGCAGGCTTTATGTTGAAGGGGCAGAACCTCAATTAGTTAAGTCTTTTTATTGATTTACTTGATTTAGGGGGGTGGGTAGCTGCCCATGCTTTGAGTCAATGGAACCTGGTATTAAACATTCATGTTCAATCTTCAAATATTTCATATCTGGGAACTGAAAAAGAAGGGGTAGGGGCTGGTGGTCCTGGAAGAGGCGATGCAGACAAACACCTTTAGTGCATTCCTGAAGGATTCCTCCAGCCCACGTTAAGCGCTTAGGATTTGTCCCAGTAAGATCAGGCTCTGCCTCTAAAGAATATACAAATGCTGGTTATTTGGACCACAGCTCCCATCAGTGCTAGCTGGGGGAAGGCTGCTCTCCGTTACAAAGGTATGAAACCATTACTGAGAACATTTAGAGAAGCTTTTAATGTCTGATGCATTACTGTATTTTAATATTTTGTTGGAAGCAGCCCAGAGTGGCAAATGGGTGGGGTATAAATATATTATTATTATTATTATTATTATTATTATTATTATTATTATTACATCATGGGGGTGTCACATGAGGAGACACAATTCAAGTAAGTATGAAGTGTGGCAAGGAAGTCTTAGGTTTGCTCAAGCCCAACCTAGGGCAGATTTGGGCAAAATGTGGTGGCAGAATGGATTGTTTCAGTCCAGACTACAGGATTTGTGTGTGGCAGGGGAGGTGATCACATTTTCAAAAACATTTTCCTAAGTAAAAAGGAAGCAACCCTCTCTGGAGCAGAAAGCTCGCAGAACTCTATTCAAGTGGAGACATTCAGGAGAGAGATCCCTCAACCTGCAGTCTGAAGTGGTACGGTCTATTCTTGCCCCCTCAGAACTCTACCACCTTATTCTGCCGCGGCTGTAGATCTGGGCCAAAGCCCAGCATATGAGCCAAAGAAAGCTAAGCAGTAAAAATTGCAAAAACAGCATCTTAGGAAGGGGAAGGCGGCAAGGGTGCAAGGAATAAATTGCGCATTTTGCAAATCAAAAGGGAGGCAAAAGAGGAGGAAGGAGGAGGCACTGAAGGGTCAGTTGTGACAGTGGCAGGCAGGAACCAGCAATTATGTACAGAGAGAGAGAGAGAGAGAGAGAGAGAGAGAGAGAGAGAGAGAAAGAAAGAAAGAAAGAAAGAAAGAAAGAAAGAAAGAAAGAAAGAAAGAAAGAAAGGGGTGTCTATCACTTTCATTGTGGGAGAAGGGAAGTGATGCAGGCTGAGCAAATGAGTTAGCAGTGGGAGGTTTTTTTCACCTTTATCTCCTTGAAGAAGGAAGCAGTTTCACCCTCGATAATTGGCTGCAGCAAAGGGCTTCTCCGCTTGCTGGAGGGGGAACCCTGTGACAGGCGTTAACAAGCAGGTTACATAATGACCCCTTCCTCCACCATCTCTCCTAACTCCCATTCCTCATTCATTTCTGGATTAAAACCTTAAAAGTCTCCCCAATAATGCATTTCATTAAGAAGTGTCAGGGTCGAATCTAACAACAACCATTATTATTATTATTGTCATCATCTTTCCACGCAATATGGAAACACTGTCTAGTAGCTGCCTTACCCATTATGCTTTTAGATGCAGAAAGATGGCTGCAGTGTACTCCCAAGGCTAAGCAAATGAGCCTCAACAAAAAGGCTCTGGTGCAAGAAGCAGTTTTGATGCACAATCAGGGGCTGCCTTATTCAGACATGCTCAAAGGGAACTGTATGGTTGTGAGCGAGATGGAGATCCAGACTGCAGAGGACTGGATACTCAGATGCTTGTCATGGATCAAATGAAATATGACATTGATTCCATGCATATGGAATCAAAACAACCCCTCAGAGAGCTTTCCCTTGCTTAAGTGCTTGCTGAAATTAATGGGACTGAAGACTGCATTTGTGCAATTCCTCTTGCTTTCAAGGGGACCTGCAGAAGAGAAATCTTTTGCTGGGTAGTGTCCTGGGCCCAGAAGAAGCATGTGCTTATCAGGGTAAATGTGACAATGCCCAATAACCCAAATGGCATCCCATCCATTCATCTGAATAGAAAACTTTTATTCCCCTGCCAAGGCGAAGGCTGGGAGGGGGCAGCAGCAAACTAGTAAAAATAAACTCTCATTCATTAAAATAAAGAGGCAGAAAGTAAGAGGAAAGTATCTTTTGTTTGCACTGGCTGAATGGCCAGAAGGCCTGGTAAGCAGCACTCACAGTGCACTCAAGAGATGCAATAACCCAATGTGGAAACTGGCACATTTTCTCCCTTTTTCTTGCTCTGAAATCAGGTGTCTGGCTGGTCCTCACGGTCACAAAGGCAAACTTCAAATGTGTTCCTCAACAATTAAGCCCTGTAGTCAGGAGAATGTGGCAGCTCCTCCTCCTACAACTACTGCCCACCCCCCGCTTGACAAAACAACAAATAATCTCAAACTGTGCCAACTTCCTCTTTCAAATAAAATAAATAAATAAATAAATAAATAAATAAATAAATAAATAAATAAATAAATAAAATTTTAAAAATCAAAGCTTGGGTCAGAGGCATGCTAACTTAAAGAAGTTTACAAAAAACAAGTTTCCTGTCTGGTCATCTCTGCTGCCCATTCCCATTCCAGATGACCCCTGACTCTCTCGGAGAGGCTTTTTGGGAGGAATAGGCCATTGCAGTGGGAAGAAGGCGATGGGAAACTTCTCGCCTGTTAATTTCCTTAAGTTATCTTAGAATTCAAGTCAATGCTGCAACCCAGAAAAAATGCTATTCCCCAGAATGTCCCTGAGGCATCAATTTTCTTCCCCTAATCATAGAATTTTGGGTTCCATTTCTCTTTTTTTAATGTGGAATTTTGTATCAGCTGAAAAGTCAATTTGCAATCTACCTTTTGTACTATGGTATTTTTTTTAAAGTGCCAAAGCGGTTGACTCTCTGAAAGTCTGTACAGATTGTAATGCAAAATTAAAATATGTGTCTTTGAGTTGGGGGGTGGGGGGAGAAAGAGAGATGCCCCAACCTCTATTCAAGTGGGATCTTTCTCTCTTCCTCTGCTAGCACAACTGTGTTTGTGGAGGAAACTGCTGTGCTTTCTCCTCCACGGGTCAGAAGAAACAGGATGTCTAATTGCTCCCTCCCTTCAGCCAAAGGAGTCTCAAGGACGGCCAACTGGGCAGGGATGCTGGTTCCCTCAAAGAAACGTAAGCCAAGTCCCTGGCCCAGTCTCCCTTGTGAACTGCCAGAAGTCTTAAGTCTACAGTTGCTGATCGCAAATCGAGGGGGTAAATGTGTGGTGTGAACTGCCTGCTTCTTTATGGACAAGGAATTCCACTGATATTGGGGCCTGAGATTTTAGACCCCAGGGGTCATGCTCATTCAGCACACCCAAATCTCAGGTGTCTGCATCCTGAGAAGAGCTTGAACTGCTCTTCTTACTACTCACTGGCATGGCGCAAGAAACCCACACCAGAGAGGGGTTTAGTGCAGACTGTAGCATCCCATGTGGTCCACAGGTGCAATGCTAGTAGTGTTAAGATCTCTTTGTGAAACGCTGCCTCCATCTTGAGGACCTTCTCCCCAAGGCCTCTGAGACTGATTCAGCAGCAACAGCTCTCCCCATGCAGAAGTACTTTACTCCCAAGGCTGGCACAAGGGACTGTGCTGCCTGAATGGTCCCCTCCCCCGCTTTTACTTTCTTCTTGTTGTTTTGCTGCTGATTTAGTGCCAGCAGTGCCGGCATGGCTTTCCACCTCCTTCCTCCGTCTAGGACAGCCCAAGGTCCTTCATCAGAATGAAGCATTCTGGCTGTGGCATTGCTGCAACTCTTAACTGGTGCCCAAAATTGGGGATTGGCCGGGGGGGGGGGGGAGGAAGTTTAAACCTACATCAACTTCGAAAATTGCCCCCTAATTCTCAGCACTGTTTTTAGCCTCTTCAAAGCTGCGCCATCCGGAATGAGGCAAGGGCAGAGGAGCATAGCTGTCAACGTTTCCCTTTTTTAAAGGGAAATTCCCTTATTCCGAATAGGATTCCTCGCAAGAAAAGGGAAACGTTGACAGCTATGCAGAGGAGATGGAAGGCCTTGCTGAATGGCCAGAAAAGGCACAGCAGGCCAGTGGAGGCAAGTGGCCAGGCGGGAGGGGGACTCCCAATTCTACCTCTCTGGGTCCACCACCTGAAGCAGTTAACTCAGTTTAACTAACGCTAGGGCCGGCCCTCTTTACTCTTCCTATGCACATGCTCATCCAGCTGCTACCATAAAGGGAAAAATGGCTGCGACTGAGGCATTATGTCCAATGCGGTGCACAAAGATAGGATTCTCCCTCTCTCGCTGCCAGCAATGAGACAAGGTCCACTCAAGCTATCCATGCAGAAAAGGTTTATACTCACGATGATAGGGATGCTGTTGGCTCTCGAGAGGATCTGCTTGACTAAGCGGTATCTGTCATACAGGGGCTTCATCATCTGCCGCTCATGTTTCGTTACCTGAAATGACGAAGGCACAGTTGGCTGCTTGAGAGGCGTGGTGATGGGAGTTTGCAGGAAACAACAGACTGTGACTATTGCGCCAACTATTTCACTGCCCTCTGCCAAGCCTCCTGCGAGAAGGCAGGACTATCGCTTCCTCAGCAGGTGCTGAAACTAAAACAGAGGCCAACCCCTCTCTCCCATCCACCAAGAAGCCTGGTGAAAACCTGGGTTCTCTGTCATCAGTTCTTCAACCCGCTTGGCAGATTGCCCTGCCCAGATGTATAGTTCCGTTTCTGCAGTTCTAAATTAGGCTTCATTTTTATTGCCAACTTGGCAATATGCCTCTGAATACCAGTTGCTGGAGACACTGCACTCCTGTTCTGTTTGGGAGTTTCCTGTAAGAATCTGGTTGTCTGATCAGGAGGGCTTTTTCTTATTCCAAAACCAATAATGCCCAGCTCCTTTCAATGGTCTAAGTCAGGCATCCCCAACTTGTGGCCCTCCAGATGTCTTGGCCTACAACTCCCATGATCCCTAGCTAACAGGACCAGTGGTCAAGGATGATGGGAACTGTGGTCCAAAACACCTGGAGAGCCGAAGGTTGGGGATGCCTGGTCTAAGTTGAAGGTCTGTTCTTGCCTCCATGTTATCTAAAAAGCCTTTGCCCATTTTCTGCTTTTTTTTATAAGCAACTTTAGCAAAACAAGCAGCTTTGTCAACCACAAGATAAGTGTTGCAAAGAGAGAAGCATAATAAGCTGTGAGATGTCATGAAAAGAGGGCTTCTGGAAGTAGTTTAGTGTATTTCTTTGCATTATATTACTGCACAGATTTAACTTCTGCATGGATTTATACCCCCCAGTGTCCGGCTTTTCAGAGGAGGCAGACAAGTTAAATTACTTATTGGAAACTGTTTTCTTCGCATTGCCCCTGTAACCCTCCTTTGAAATCTATAATGACAGTAATAACCCTGTTGTTAGGTGGGGCTATGGAACATGGCTTCCAAGAAGGAAAAATAAAAACAAGGCAATTGCAATGCTTAAACAATGGCCTGAGTAGCACACATTTCAAGAATAACAAAAACAAAAAAACAGACAAGAAGAAAACGTTATCAGAACAGCAAATGGGGGGAAACAACACTCAGCTGTTGGCCATAAATAACCCATATGATGGCTCTCTCCATGCCTCCAAAATGTTTTCCTTACTTGTTGAATAACCAACATAGTTTTGTAAGGGTCAACACTGGAGGAAATGTATTTTGTGTTTTTATATTGTATTTTTTTATGTTGTGAACTGCCCTGAGATCTATGGATGAAGGGTGGCATACAAATTTAATAAAAAACAACACAAAATTTTAAGAAATCAGAACTTTTTCCTAAGAGAAAATAACAACTCCAGAAAAAGGGTGGGGTGGGGACGGACTTTTTTAAAAACATCGCTACCAGTCACGTTCAAAAGGACATTTTGACTAATTATCTGTTTCCCTGAACAAAGGACCATAAGTAGTGACAAAATGTTGCTGTGATGTACGCAGGGGAAAGCCTTCACTCCATACTATAGAGCTAAGTCATCAGTTGCTGCACTTTTGCACAGGTTCGAGAAACTGGCAAACTTCCCTACAATTTGCCATTTCGTAGTTTGTAGCGACGAAATACAGAACACATTTTACACGGATGCTGATGTACTTACTGGTCTTCCGTGGATGCTCTCATAATACAAGAGGGCTTTTTGGAGAGCCACCTTCTCTGCTGCTATCTGATCTCTGGTCATATCCTGTATAAAAAGCAAGCAAGGGCAGGGCGGAAGGGAAACAATTGCATTACTGCGGTTCCTACAAATTTATCCCTAATATTTCCCCGTCCCGTTCCCAGTCCCTCAAAAAGGAGCTATACAGAGCACAAGATCCTGATTCACAATACCATTTATTTCATCTTATTTGCCGCACCTCATACAAACCATTGTTCAGGAAATAACAATAATAACCAAATGAATGATAACCAATACATAACAGTAAATGGAAGAGAAAACATCTAAAAAGCCAGCATGTTATTTTTGGGCTGTCAATCGTCATCTTAAGCAAGGCAGCCCCCTTCAGGCAAAAGGCCAATCACGTGCTGGCTGGGGTGCATGCCCAGTACGCACATCTAGGGTATGTGTACCTTAATGTCTTCCGGGCGGTTTGCCTCGGTCCTTTTCTCTTGGAGCTTCTTCTGGATGGCGTCCAGGGTTGCCTCCACTGCTGGCTTAGCCAATTTATCAGACACATCCTGCTTCTTCTCTTCCTCCTTTTCTAGCTGGGAGCCAAAACTTTTGGGGAGTGTATTGCTACGTTGACGCATCACAGGAGCCAGGTCTTCCTCTGACATCTTCAGCTTTGACTCTAGTTTTGGAAGAGGAACAAAGAAATAAAAGGAGAGTGTGTCTTTTCAGGATAGGCACCAGATGGAACCACTGCAGGACAATTACGTTGAGTTTGAAGGTCACGTGCCAGGATATCTCACCTTTCAGCTGCTTCCGAAACTTTGCAAGGTCATTTGTCCACTTCAGCACCTCCAGGTTGGCTGCTTTGTCACTGTGTGATGGCTATAAGGGGGGAGGACAAATAGATGGGAATGCTTTTTTAATGACTGGAGATGACAGATATTGAAAGCAAGGGTGCATTCAAGAGCTTATTTGCTCTAATGAAAGCTGGATAACAGCTAAGGACCTTCTGGCTACCAGGAACCACTTTGCATGCATCACAGAAGTTGTGGCTGGTGGTTGCACAAAAGACTTGGGTAGCCTCTCTACATGCTCCTGGCATCTTACTTACTCTACGAGTGCTGCTTAGCACAGGTAATATTCTAGAGGAAATAACAGTGTATGCTTTGTTATTGGACTTGCTACGAAAAAAGCAAACCTTCTCTCTGCAAATGTCAAAGACTCTTCAAAGTGTCGCAGGTAGGAGGGCAACAGACACCATCACAGAGAAATGCAACCTTGAAAAACCCCAACACGCAAATCCGTAGCATTCCTTAGCCAGCTGAAAAGAGTGAATGGAATGGCTCAATCCTGTGCATGTTTACTCGTTTGTGATTTCACCTGAGTTCAATGGGACTTGCTCCCAACTTAAGTGGGCACAGGACTGCAGCCTAGGAATGAAAGGTCTTAAAAAGCTGTCAGTCATTCCCTTTGCTGCGCTACCCACAGAAAAAAATTGCCGCTTAGCAATACAGTCCCTCAGGACAACTGACACTGAACAGCTTACTCTGTATTTCCTCTCCTCTTCAAATTTGTCTTCAAACCTCCTGATCTTTTTCTTCAGTCCTTGAATCCTGCGGGTCAGCTGTGCTGGTGTCAGATCTTCTCGGTCATCTTCATAAGACCCCAAAGAAGAACTTCTTCTCCTGTGATGAAGGCGAGGAAATGACTGAATTAATTGGTGTTAACAGGAAAGAAGGCTCTATACGATACAGAGAACTCCAGATTCCCCAAGAAGCCAGTAAGATCCTTAAACAGGAGCAAAGAAAACTTGCCTAATAATATCAGGTCAGATTATCTGTCCATCTAGCCCAGAACTTGTATATTCTGACTGGCAGCATCTCTCCAGGCAAAAGTCAAGACCTTAAAAGATGCTCCCTGCCCCACCGTAGTCTCAAGTCAACAATAGCAAACTCAGGTGTTGAGTGCTGACAGAAATGAAATCAAAACAAAACAGGGTCTACAAGAGGCAGGTACTGACATTCTCAGGAAAACCCTGAAGTTGGTGGTAGTAGGAAAAATATTTTAAAGCAAAACCAATAAGGCAACCAACACCAAAAGCAGTCCAATGAGGACCAAGCATGTTCAGAAGACACAAAACGCTGAGCATCAGTTGGAAAAGGAAATGAGAAAACAAGAGTGAGATGCCTCACTTGAAGAGAACCACACCATGCTTTCAAAAGCACATAGCTTCCCCCAAAGGATTCTGGGAACAGTAGTTCAGCCCTCACAGAGATAACATTCCCACCACCCTTAGCAAATGACGGTTCCCAGGATTCTCCGGGGAGGGGGGAAGCCACATTCCTCATTCCACTGCACCTATGTTTTCCGCTAAAAGCACAGGTAATTATTCCGGCCTGTTCTGGGGTCTTTTTGGAGTGACCACTTACCCACCTACCTCATGAATGAATGTGAGTTGGGAGGAGAAGGAGGAACTTCTGTGTCATCCAGGTACAGCTGACTTTGCCCGTAGGCATAGAAACGAGGGGATAGCATTGGGTCGCTGTCTTCATCCAGCAGCTGGCGAATGAGGCGGCCAGCCTGAGGAGAGAGGCGAGCTTCGTTGGAATCTAAGCCATCACGTTGCCAGGAGGAGAAGGCAGGGACGGGCTCTGGAAATCAATTGGAAGGGAGCAACAATGGATTATTGACCTTTTTTTTTAGTTGAATAGGTCTGATTTTCTAGCATGGTCAATAAGGATTGTTCCCCTAGACAAACGCTCCTCAATCTCCAGTTCCCCTAGACAAACGCTCCTCAATCTCTGGGTTCCTCAGAGGTTGTTAAGACTACAACTCCCACCATCCCCAGTCAGCTCCACCAGTAGTCAGGGATGATGGGAGTTGTAGTCTTAACAACCTCTGGAGAATGAAGAGGCTGCCCTAGATCAATGCTAATTATCATGCCATTTCTGTTGGTCCTTGAACCTTGCTAGAACTGGCAACACACTGGTGTGAAGAAGAAATCAGAGTCAGGAAATTGCTATTCAGGAGAAAGGCTGAAACATGAAACGATAACACACATTTTAAAGGGAGGGTGGTGAAGAATACACAAACAAGGCTAGAATGTGCCTAACCTTATTTTGGGTTGTGGCAAATCAAGGAAAGGGGCCTTCCCTCATTATTTTGAGTGTAAGGTTAGTACTAGCAGAGGTTTTCATTTTACAACAACTTTCCCCAGCCTGATGCCATCAAGATATTTTAGACAGGCCCATGACCAAGGATGATGGAACTTGTAGTCCAAAATACATGGGGAGAACCAAGTTGGGGAAGGCTGCTCTACGGTCAGGTTTGTTTCAGTCAGTCTCTGGGAAGATGAATGGATTGATGCTCCAATTAAGAGTGGGATGTATCAATATTTTCAACATGCACACAGCTAATTTACGCTGATCACAGACACAAGTCAACAGTGCATGCCCCGAGATCCAGAGATACCTTAACTCTACACATCATATTGGCTGGTGCCTCTTGAATTGGCTCATACTGCATAAAAACAAATGCCCCTAAGACGACCATGAAGCCATAAAAACCTTCAATACACAATCCCACTAAAAACTACGTCAGCCTGATACATTTCATGATGTTCAGCAACAGGGCTGGGCAATGTGCTCTGGCATCTATTTTGCGATATCCTGTACTGTTATCCAACTAGAAGAAGCTATTACTAAAGTGGTAACTACAGATTGAAAGGGGTGATGGCTGTTGCATCTGCATGCTTTTATCATGTTTTAATTCAGCATTGAAGTGACAATCCCTTGCTTTCTCAACTGATACAGGGAACCAGGCCATAGCTCAGTGGTGCTAGAGAGCTTTTGCACATTTGAGGCACCAGGTCCCATCTATGGAAACCACAGAAAAGAAACCCAGGAATCAAAACTTGGAAAGGACATAGGATCTTGGAGAGTCCAAGCATTCCATGGCTGGCAAACCTCAGTAAAGACACCTCTATTTAACAGCTGTTGGAAGACTACAGTAATATAGCAAGGGTCCCCAAACAAATTTCTGTTAAGAACAAATTTCACGTCCATTGTCAATCCTCCTGTATTCCCAAAGATGGAGACCGTCTACCTGACCAAGGTTGGTCACTCGTGCCTTCCCAGCATGCTCTGCTGAAGCTTTCCTCTTTTCCTTTGTGACATCATCAAACCTTATGCTACCTTGCATTTGCAGCCAAGCTTCTGTTATTTTGAATGATAAGGCAACAGGCATTTACCCCTATCCTTCTGTGAAATAATGAATAGGCTATAATATTTAGATTCAACCAATCCCATTTTCACATCTCAGACTAGCACCACAAAGTACAAATCAGCTCTTATCTGGTGGCTGGCCTTCACTGGCCAGTTTTAAGTATAACATGTTTTGTGTGAGAGATTGAGAAAGGGAATAAATAAATCAAGACAGGAAACCAGGATGATCAAGTGTATTGGAACACACTGAAAAATAATGCTTTGTCTTGTGACCAGTCTCACCAGATCCCATGAGGACTCTTAATATTCTGCATTTGGATAGTTTACTAAGCTGGTTTGCATGCTCCTACTTAGCTTCTTGGGATTAGGTGGTTTAAGATTTGTGGCTTTGAACTTGTAATTCTGAAAGGGAACTCTGGAGTCAAAACACAGCAACTGCCCCCCAAGCGGTACAACTTTTAGGAAAAAGTGGAACAGCTACAAAAAGTCTTATCGAGCTTTAAAAATAATGATTTTCCTGCTTCTAAAGTGCTTAGTTCTGATCTTGTACTAGTCAGTCATCAGGTCTTTGGCTTTAGTAACTTGGAACTCTTTTGTTGTGTCCAGCTAAATCACCCCACCCCACAGTCATTCACTGCCAACTTTCCTGCATCAATGTCCAGCTTATACATTCAGCATAATCAAGGGGTTGATACTCCTGATCCACACTGCTGAAGCATGTTTGAACACTTTCCCCCACTTTCTCCCTGTTTGAACACTTTCCCCCACTTTCTCCCTGTATGAGAAAACTGAAATATCAGGGAGAAGGATTAGGCCTAGTCTTCTTCCAGGTGAGCCACTTTTCAACATGCAGTGAGATATGTTTCACCCCCCCTCCCCACAAAAAAATAAATAAATAGAAGAACATTCATGCTTCCAACCTTCACCTTCACCCCCCAAGCATAATGGGGAAGCTTTATCATTTGATGTTGATGAACAGATAAACTGGCAGGGCTTGCCCTACAATTAAACCCGCTCCCCATCTCTGCTCTTGTCTGTGCCCCCTAAGTTGGCCTGCTGCCCTCGAGTACAGTGGAGGATGCTGTCCCACCATCAGTGTTGAGGTAAAATCCAACTGGCAGTCCAGTTGAATTTTTGTACATGGAATGAGGGGGCGCCATTTTGTCCTTTGCCTTAGGCGACGAAATGACTCCTGAAAATACCCACTGCCCAAAATCTCCTCATAAATAGCTCCAAGTCAAATGGTTATCTAACGGGGATACTGTTGACATTTGGGAAATCCCGCATTATCTATCCTCCACTCTGTCCTAGCACGCCAACTGCAAACGCTTCTTCCCAGTTTTCGAGTTGCTATTCTTTAAGCAAGGAAGGGAAGGAATGGGAGGACCATATGGCAAAGGTTGACAACATAAGCAGAGAGGAATTTGGCCTGGATGAAACATTTTTGAAAATTATGTTGTAGAGGGCTTGTGGAATTTCCAGCAGATGTAGGCAGTGGGAAGTAGCTTATGGCTGGAAAGAACGCTAGGACAAATTTTGACAAGGTAAAGTCTATTAATGGCTAGTTATAAATACAACCTCAATGTTTACAGCAGTAGTCCTGTGGTAGATGCTGGGGGTAAAGATAACAGGGAATGGTTGTTTTCATGAACAAGCTCTGCTTCTGAGCTTCCCAGAAACATCTGACTGGCCACTGTTGTCAACAGCAAGGTCATTTCTACATACTTAGTGCCTAGTTCTTACAAATATGCCAGCAAAGAGGAAAGGTAAGAAATAACTACTGAATTTGCTCCACTGAAAGTTAACTACATGCTTCCAAGCAGTTATACGCTTCTTTCTGTTTCACCACCTGGGGTGCACTTACAGAAACCAAGCAACTGGAGGAAAACGACAGGGATTTCGCACCATAAAGCTGTAAAAACTGGTTGTTCCAAAAGTTAGATGGAAGCTTTATCACATGATTCTGCCATCAGCTCTACAGGCTTCCCTGCAACTGCGTAGGTGCCTATGAAAGTGCTAACTCTCTTAATACCTCCGTAGTGACAAATGATAGCAGCACAGAAGGCGTTAAAAGCATCCGAGGCAGTACAGCATGCCACCGTCTCTAAACTCAACAGGTCAGTATGGTCAATTTCAAGACTGGAAACATTTACTTATTTCACACCCACAAAGGAAAACCAAACAACAACAACAAGACCATACCCTCCTTTAGGACTTAGCTATCTTAAATATTTTGTCTATTCTAAACAGTTAACATATTCAACATATTTAAGGATTAAGTGTATACATGTTGTAAAAACTACTATACAGATACCATCAGTGTTACAAAAATTCTAGTCTCAAAACAGTACAAATTGTACATGGTGTAAATTACAAGCAACTATAGAGGGCAAAACCACAAAAATGACAGGAAAAATTAGTCGCTGTCAGCACTTAATTCATTAACTACTAGCTCGTTTCCCAAAATATCTGAAGCAGTGCCAAACTGCTACAATCAGGCAAGGCCATCTCAAGCCTTTTGAAAATGTTCCCTTCTTTGTTTGAACTTCCGTTCAGTGGCGTCGCCTCACAGACAAGTAGGATTGGCTACAGAGCACTGTGACATTATCCCATGCCCTATGTGATCCTTGAGTGGTTGGGAACATCAAAAGTAGTTCTTCCTTGGTTACATTTGAAGAAGAAGACTATTACCTGCAAATGCTCAAGCTACAATATGAAGTTGTCCCAGTAAGCAAGGCCAAGAGGACTAATGGGTTTTGGGGTGAGCAATAAGGGTTCCAACAGAAATGTAGCAACGAGCATGGGTTGTCTAGTGTGGGATTAAGGGTCATGAGACCCATTGACAAGTGTGGTAGGGGCACCTGGTGATGGGTAGCCAAGAGGAGGGTGAAGTAATAGTTGTGAGATTGTGGTCCCATAGAAAACAGAAAAGCACCATGCTAAAAAAGAAAGGGAACTGGGAGGACTGTAGGAATAAATAGCTCTCCTCCCTGCCCCTTCTGTAAAAATATATGTGTGTTTGTAGGAGTAAAATATATTGCACAATATAACTGTAAGGGGCAGATGAAGTGCAACTATGTATGGATTCAAAAGTACAACTTATTGGTTCTTATTGGGTGAAAACTTTCTCCAAGTAAATAAAAATGCGAGTGGCAAACTGCGCCACAAGGGAAGCTCAGTGCAAGTGGCCTGAGCAGCCACATACTTTGGCTCGTTGATGTGAGAATGGTGATTGAGTTTAGTATTCCTACATTATTATTTTGTGAAGTCAGCATAAGTGGATGCCAGACAATCACCCCCAATTGCAGAACCTAGTCAACACAATTTTTGGCTTGGCCAGCAAGGCCAGCCCAAAATGGTGGTGCTTTGCTTGGCATTTCCCCATAGCATTTATCTCAGCTGAATCTGTGAATTTCCTGCCATGAAATATAGTGTGCTCCCAAGTGCTGAGCTCAGTAGAAACAGTTCCAGTGAACTATCACAAGTTACACGTGCGGAACAATCCTATGGACGTTACTCAAAGCATATGTCCCAGTGAGTTTAACGGAGTTCACTGAATTGGTGTAAGCAATTAGTGTCAGAATGCAGAGAGAAGCCTCTAAGAGGCTTATCCGATAAAATGTGTTAGAAGTTATCCTTTGCATTGCAAAGTTTGAGAATGTACTTGGGAGCCAACCACCTTCCTTTGGTTTTCCAGATTCTTACAAAGTGTTTTACTCCTTTATTAGTGTCCTCCTGAAATACAGCCCTGCAAATAAAACCACCATCGCTATGTATAAAATCACACAGGTGTAGTGATAAAGAATCAGTGATACCTGCTACACTTATAACTGCATGTTAGCTTCTTGATATGGTTCTACACACACCCAATAAACTTTTTCAAGCAATCCTGGGTTATGCTGAAGGAGTCTTTTGCTTCAAGGCCAATTTCTGCTCAGTGAACCCTAACTGGGGGGGGGGGGGCTTTTTGGAAGATCTTCCGCAACGTGATGAGTTGCAAACAGCGATAACATTTCCAGATATTTTCATTTCCAGAGAATCTCCACAAGTGTACACTAAAATGGCATGTGGCGAGTGAGGGTGCTGATATAACATGGACACCACACCTCCCTCAGCCCACCTCAACAGCTGTCTTGCAGGAAAGGGCGCACTCTGTGCCACAAATTATGGTATGGTAAAGAAGGGGACAATGTGGGACTAAGTGAAATGCTCCTGGTTTTCTTTGTTTACCAAATGGGTGGCCGCAACACCATTTCACAGCCCTTGTTTTGGGGCTTCAAAAACAGTAAGATGAGATTTCAACTGACACCACCTCTTTTAGCCCTTACATAACCCTCATATTTTCCCATGATATCACGCAGGAGGGAGGGTGACACAGAAGCACCCTTGTGGAAATAAGCGTTGCTTACAGCTTTCGCTTTTAAAATGTCCCTGTCGTAGAGAGGAACTTCTGCCTCAAAGGATATGAGAATCTCAAGGTAAGACTCAACTGCCCTCTTGCCTCCCTCTCCCAGCCACAGCCCTATTGGTATTTAATATCTAGACTTCAAAGAAGGGAAGGAAATACTTTGGTTCAACCAACGACAGCTGAATCCACAGGGGGCTGACAGAGGAACTCTCATCCAGGTCACCTTTGAAAAGATGAAAAGCAACTGTCCCTTTCCAGGGCATGGCTCATTCGAATATTCAGGAAACGTAATGAAAGATGAGAAGCACTTCAGACCCAGGGGGGGCACATCTAGGAAATTATCAGCTTGCAAAACTAAAAACATGTCACCTGGTGTCTTCCATCAGCAACACCCACAACTGCTGGTACTGCAAATCTGTGTTTAGCTGCCTTAATCAACCCTGCTTTAAAATTCTGAACTGATAACATAAGCAGCATGCATGTATAAATTGACATAAACTCCAAAAGGTGTCTATCTAAAAAAGACAATTTCCCCACACAGTTTGCTTCACTTTTGTAGAGGCAAGAGGGTATCTGCTCTTGCCCTCAAACTTACAAATATGCGAACTCGGTAATAAGCTACCATTAATTACATGTATAGTAAGAGGAAGGTTCAAAATTCACAGGGTATTAGAAACCCCAAACTCTGCATTCCAAAGAAGAAGACCAAATACTAGCCTTTCAGCACCATTACTGAAAATTTCCCTTGCAATTTCAGCTTTAGAAAACTCTGGGAATGAGAACACAAAAACAGCCATTTCACAGAAAAGAAAAATGCCACTCCTAGCTTCCCTTTCTTGGAAAGATAAAAATGTCCCATTCAAAACCGCAGTTTTCATGAATGTAAACAAACGAAAGTGATTTTCCCCCTCCCACCTTTGCTCCTCTCCCAGTGGATATTCCAGTGGAAGTGTGCCTGTGTGTGTCCAGACATATGAAAACCATTAAAAGGGCTAATGCAAAACATCTCTGTCCTGTCAAGCTGAGAAAGAGCAACCAGATCATTTGAAGCACAATCAATTTAAGATATTTAAAGCAAGGGAAAACCCTACCAAACACTGTAGTTTTTTTTATATTGTAATTTTATGGTGTGAACCGCCCTGAGATCTATGGGTATAAGATGGTGTACAACTTATTTACTATTATTGTTGTTGTTGTTGTTGTTGTTGTTGTTATTATTTGTTGTTGTTATCATCATCATCATCAACAACAACAACATAATTTTACATGCAGGGAAAACACATACACACACAAATGAATTTCATATAAGTTCATATAAGGACTAGTGGAGTGGGAAAGTAAGCAAGTTTTGTCCAATGCTCATATTTGTTATCTGAACTTGGAAAAGCAGAAGGAAATCCCTTCCAGATAAGCAAAATAATGCTGATGCTCTGGGTTTTGCATGGTGACACCGCTAGGAATACCAGAGCATTATTCTTTCAGCTGCTCTGTGATGAAGCAAGTAAAAAAGACAATTAAAAAGACAAGGACATTCACTTTCTTCTTCTCCAAGCCATGTGTCCCCGCATCCTATCCTGTTGCTACAGGTCAGTCACCAAAGTGGAGGGGGAAGACAAGACACATAACCACACCGCCGAGAGAGTTCTCTCACTCGTGCAAGCCTACCTTCCCAGTTGTTGTTGTCACTGCACAAGGCTGTCAGGTCCAGTCGAGGCACTTCGGACACAAAGCTCTCTTCTTGGCCATCGGCATCTTGGTTCCTCTGTAATTTGGCTTCAGGGATGCTGGGATGCTCCTGGATCTTCATGCTTGAATTCTGCAACAATCCCCCAGAACAAGAAACAAATTCACAGAGTTGTTTTTTGCAATGTTCAGTGCAAGAGAGGGGGAAGAAAAAACCCAAAACAGACGCAGATGCAAGTTCTTGCAAAAATAATAATCAAGTAGGCTTCTTCTCTTTTATAGATAAACACAAAACAACAGTCTTTGGTGCTTTTCCAGCTTAGTATCCAAATGATCTCCGCTCAGCCCCGCCCCCTTTCAATTTTAATTGGTCACTAGTATCAGAAAAATAATAAAAGCCTTTTCTCCAAAAACTTTATCCTTGGCTTAAAATGTCACAGCAAGCAGTCCAGAGGGGGCTTTTCTCTCCATAACTGCAAGCAGCAGCTGATATAAAGTCTCTGGTTGCTGAATGAGATACAGAAGGAGGCAGAATAGCCGACGTGTCTTCTTCTGAAGCACAAGGCTTTTGAGGCAGTCAAAAAACCCCACCACCCGTTGCTAGGGCTTCTGTAGCAACGAAACGTGTCTTTTGGAAACAGACACCACCATCTCCCTGCTCTCTCTCTGGAGGAAGCCAAGCCGCCTGACAAGGAGCGCCACCAGCGACGACAATGTCCGCGAAGGCTCTCCGGGCAAGCTCTGCTGGCGTAGATCAATTAGTGCCCGTTAAGCTGTGCTGGCTGCGGCTTGGCTTCCTGTGGTTGTTCTCTAGCTGGGTGTGGGGGGAGAGGACGACTATTTATGGAGGAGCTCTGGGACACGGTTGCGCAAGCCCAAATTCTAAGGGGGTTTGGGCATTGAACAACTGGAGGCTGCAGAGCTGCGGGACACAAGCCAGAGGACTGGGAATGCTTCCTGCTCATCTTCTCTCTGGCCCCCACCCACAATTCCTAAACTGCCAAGGAGGTGATCTATAATTTATATGGGAGGGCGGGGAATAACAGGAGCTCTTTTGCTGTGCTAGCACTCACTCACACGACATCGGAGATGTATTTTGCCTCTGGGAACACAGAACGCGTTGCTCTCGGTCCCCTCTGTTATTTGCTTTTGCGCGCTTACCTTGTCTGACTTCACCCTGCCTGCTCCTCCTCCTCAGTACAAAAATTACCTTGGGCCCACTTAACTTGCAGGATCGCCGTATCCCCTATGTGTCCACTCAACTACAGTGGTACCTCAGGTTACAGACGCTTTTGGTTACAGATGCTTCAGGTTACAGACTCTGCTAACCCAGAAATAGTACCTCGGGTTAAGAACTTCGTTTCAGGATGAGGACAGAAATTGCACAGCGGGAGGCCCCATTAGCTAAAGTGGCACCTCAGGTTAAGAACAGTTTCAGGTTAAGAACAGACCTCCGGAACGAATTAAATTCTTAACCCAAGGCACCACTGTACTTAATATCTGCAGAACAGGGACTGTTGTAGGTGCCATGTAATATTCATTCCGTAGTTGCAAGAAACTTATCTTTCAGTGTGGGCAGCACCTACAACTTTGGAACTCCCTGTTGATTGACCTAGGCAGGTGCCTTCACTTTTTTCTTTTTGGTACCTGCTTAAAACATGGGATGTAGCTGTTGCTGCATTTTTTATTTTTTTATTGTTGGTTTTGATTGCCTTTTCTTATTTTTATTTTTTTTAAATAAAAACTATTTTCATTGAAAATTTTAATATTTCCTGCAAACTACTTAGAGGTTTTATTACAGTCGAGTGGTATATAAAGTTAAAACAAAAACAAAAACATCAAGGTTGAGAGGCTCGGTCCATAGGGTAGTTATCAATACAAAAAATGATCTTTACCATTCAAAAAAATAAAAATAAAAATGGAAGAAGGGAGTGAGGTTGGGATGTCCATTTCGATTTGCATTTTAATAAAATATGGAAAATAGCAACCCATTTCAGAGTTGCTCTTTTCAAAATTGAAGGTTAAGTTCATTCTGAGGCAAATGCACTTCTTCTAGAGCCTGAGTTAAATGGATAGAGTCCTGATTAGGACTGCAATTAATCAGGACTGTCTCCAGGCTTGCATGTAACAGGAGCAACAACAAATTGTAACAGCGCAATCCTATGTGTACTTACTTAGAATTCCATTGTGTTCAGTGGAGCTTACTCTACAGTAAGTGCGTATAGGACTGCAGACTTAAGTAGCGGATCTGGGTCCACTGAGAGGGAGTCAAGGATGCTGCATTAAGAATCTAGATTTCAGACCCAGGAAGCTTCACAAGTTAAGCAGATTGCCTGAGCGAGGAGGATGATGACGTATAAAATATAAACAACCGCCCCACGGAAGTGCTAGAGAATCTAAAGGGTAATAATCTGCTCATACAGCACATTTCTGCTTGGCATACCAGATACAAGACGAGAGACAGAGACAGAGAGAGAGAGAGAAAAAAAAAACTCTGTTCAAAACAGGCACATTTCCTTGGCTGAATTCATTCTGAGTTTTAAAGCGACAGCGATGTGGCGACAAAATCAACTGTTCCTCACAACTACAGATAGATTTGCTTTCCCAAATGCTGTGCCTGGCATGTCTCTTGCTTTGGATTTCATGAAGGAATAAAGATGGGCAGCTGGAGGGTTATGACGGAACAAAAGTTGATGGCAACAGCTATAATGACCTAATGAAGTCTGGGTTGGAGAATGGTCTGTGGGGGGCAGAGAGAGAATATGCTGCCCTAGAGTAGCCATGGGTTGGAAGGAATAAAAACAACCCCAACGTATTATTTAATGCAAACTGGCTGGTGGATATCTCCCATATGAAAAGGAAGGATGGATACAACCCAATTTAATTTGTTAGTTGCTTAAATAGGTACGGTAAGTAAATAAGCACATGCAGAAAAACTAAGCAGCTTTAAAATAATATGAAAGCTCAATGAAGGAAATATTTTGCTCGAAAGGAGAAACATACATCTTTTATGTCGAAAGCTCTGGCGTTTCAACTGTTTTGACCCCAATCAATTGCACAACTCTTCTATTTCCTTTTCTTCTGTTTTAACGTATATTGCAATTGTTTTAAGAAAGACAAAGATAGAAACATTGTGAAGTATGTTTTTTTTTAAAAAAATAAGGAAAACACACATGCTTGACCGGCATGTTATTAAGCCAAACCAATTAACGTCAAAATGACAATTCTAGGTATTTATCCACAATTCGCAAGAACATGTCCTGTTGCCTAACAAACGGAGTATTTGAAGGCTAAAATAATACTTCAGGAACAGGGTTTGTCACAGGGTGGGAATGAACATTCTTAATGCTCTTTCCCTATAAAACAAGCTGTACCACGGCACTGTAACTTAAGACTCCCAATGATCTTTCCAAGTAACTTAATAAAACCATGTCACTCCTTCCCTCCACATAGTGAGTGAGACGTATCAACTGAGAGTGTACATCCAGAACATTTTTCTGCCAGTAACCAGAAGTAAACAGAACTAGAACGTTCATAAGGAGGAAGAACAAGCCATAATGTTACAGGTTGAAGTGCATTTCTGCACCAACCTATTCCTCCTTTAAAGCAGATGTTAAAACACCCACATCAGCTTGGGACATAAAAATAAAAAAAAAATGTAGTCAACATTGCCATGTTTTGCCTCTGACACTGCACAGCAGGCTGCACAGCTTTGGGATGAAAGTGGATTTCTGTGCTTTCTCCGCTAAGTGTTGGTTACACTCGGTGAGCTACTTGCTCATTCATGCAGCTCGTAATGCAATGAATAATCCATAAGCCCTTCTGCAAAATAATGGCAGCTCAGAACCCAAGGGAGATGCAGGGAATTTGCAGACACATTCCGAATGCACATGGACGGCTCGCTGTTGCCACAAATGTTATTTTTACTTTTGCTTCTTCTGACGGCTGCTTATATCCAAGCACTGTCATGTACCTATTTGCAGCATCGGCGGGGAGGATTGTCAGGAAAGTCAAATATCTCTGCTGATCGTGAAATAGGCTCAAGCTCTGGTAGAAATAAGAGACGAGATTGGCTACTCCCTGACAGTTAACTAGCTCGCTCATTCTAGCTTGGGACTTCAAGGACTACAGTGGTACCTTGGTACTCAAACAACTTGGAACCCAAACACTGCAAACCCGGAAGTGTTCCAGTTTGTGAACTTTTTTCAGAAGCTGAACATGCTCTGTTTTGAGTGTTACGCTTCCAATTTGAGTGCCACACTTGCGTTTTGAGTGTTACGCTGAGGTCTGTCTGTTTTTGCTATTTATTTTGCATTTTTGTGGCTCTTTGTTTTTGTGACTGCATGGAACCCAGTTCAGCTACCGATTGATGGATTGTGTGACTGCAGTACATTTTCTATTGCTTTCATTTTATGGATCAATGGTCTCAATAGATAGTAAAATTCATGTTAAATTGCTGTTTTAGGGGTTGTTTTAAAAAGTCTGGAATGGATTAATCCATTTTGCATTACTTTCTATGGGAAAGTGCGCCCTAGTTTTGGAACGCTTTGTTTTTGGAACGGATTTCTGGAACGGATTAGGTTTGAGAACCAAGGTAGCACTCTACATGCAAATCAAACCTAGAATGCATTTGGTCCCAGGGCATGGTCTGGATGCAAATGAAGACACTTAGCTGAAGGTTCATACCTAGCCGATGGCTGGATGGGAGAGTGCCTTAGGAATCCCATGCATTACATCTTGGGATCCATCATGGAAGAAAGACTGGCTATATGGATATGACTGGAACAAGGTACAGGGAAGAATAAGGCAGAAGCCTTGAATAGGTGGAAATAAGGTGCAGCCAGCCTGCTCCTGACTAATCTTGGATAGATGAAACCACCTAAGAAGACAAGTGAAGGCTAGTAGGGGGAAGGAAGGGAAGTCTCATTCTCCCTCTTACCCTCCTACCAGTGTCCTACCTATAAGGGCCTGGCAGAGATGATCAGGGAGGAGGCAGAGGAAGTATGGTGGGAAGGGGTTGAAAGAAGGGATTCAGCCTTTTGCAATACATGGATTGCAATAATACACGGATAATGAGATAATTCTACGCCTTTTCCTGCGATGAAAATACTTAACAAATTGTAAATTCTGTATAAGCAGATTTCCCCACATTTACTGCAGTGCTTCAAAGGGTCTGAAGTAAAGGAAACTAAACTCTGTGGTCCGAGGAAATAATGCAGATTAAGAAAAATGGTGCCCATACAGTCATACCTCGGGCTGAAGTAGCTTTGGGTTGAGCATTTTCGGGTTGTGCTCAGCGGCGACCCGGAAGTAACGGAACGCATTACCTCCGGGTTTCGCCGCTCGCGCATGCGCAGATGCTCGAAATGACGTCACACGCATGCGCGGAAGCGGCGAATCGCAACCCGTGCATGCGCAGACACGAGTTGTGTTCGCTTCAGGATGCGAACAGGGCTCTGGAACGGATCCTGTTCGCATCCAAAGGTACCACTGTATTAGGCATTCTGCTTCCAAGATTTACATCAGAAACAGTCAACAAGGGCTCCCACCTCCCACCCCGATGTTTCTGGAGTTCCATCAGCATGGCCAATGGTGAGAGATGTTTGGAGCTGGAGTCCAGTAACACCTGCAGAGCAGCACATTGATAGTCTCAATCATGTATAGCCAAATAAGCTCAGAATTTTCAGTAATGGCAGACAGAATGCAGGTGAGCGGAAACTGTCCTATCCCAGATGAAAACAAACATTGTGGAGAGGCACTGTGGATCAGACCAAAGGTCCATCTAGCCAGCATCCTGTTTGTAACTACAGGCAGCCAGCTGCTTCCTGGAAGCTGTGCACAAAAGCAACAGCAACCCCCCACACGGGCTAACAGCTGCAATTCAGAGGTACACCGGCAAGTTCTAGTGTTATGGGAGAGAGGGAGAAATAATACATCTCTTGCTTTTCTCTATACCAGGTATCCTACAAGCAAACTAAACTCTCCTTCAAGTGTGGGTCCTTCCATAGCAAAATAGCACCATCCACACACAGAAGGGGGGGTGGTTAGCAGGTATGGGGAAACCCCAAGGTTATACAACTACAAAGAATTTAGAGCAGCCGACTTGGGGGGGGGGCACCTAAAAGGAAATGATTGAGTCCAGCGAGAGCTGAGCATGCTCAGTGGCCATGGAATGTTGACTGGATTGTGGGGGTAGGAAACAGGAACCTAATGGCTGGGAAAAGGGGGAATAGAAGGGAAGGGAAGGAAATGGAAAGAGACCATCCTGGAATGGAGTAGCTTGTGGTGGGCTTGCAACCTGACAAGGATCACTCTGCATTGGAACTCCCCCCTCAAATCCCACTTATAACTTTATAAACCTTTATTATATCCTCCACAATCCTATTTATTTTCTTAAAGTAAAATCCCCAAACTCTTTGATCCTATGGAAGGTATAACTTCCTGATCCCCCCTCTTTTGCTGTTTCCTGCACCCTTTCTTGGTCTACGGTATTCTTTTATTGCAATGGGAGGCAAGAACTGTATACAGTATTCCATATACAGGCACAGCACAGATTTATATAAAGGCATCACAATACTGGGAAACATCTATTTTCATTCCTTTTCCCATATAAAGAGCCTAGGGCCTGGGGCTCAGTGGCCAATAGGGCAGAGAGGACACGATCATCAGCACCTTTAGACACAAGTAAGGAGTGTAGAGGTTACATCCTGTGACCAGCAGCAGACCGGCAGCCCAGACTCTAAGGTCCAACTATGGAAATTTACAAGTCCTGGCTGCCCATTGCCCTCTGCCCTCATCTGAAGGTAGGGTGGGCAGAGAAAAGGAAAGGGAGCCTGTTCTGCTCTGAATAACCTTGTTTGTTATCAGAGGTATGTTCCTAAGCCCCCCTAAGCAACAGGCTTAGAAGGGCTGTGGAATGCAAAAACTACTCTGAAAGAATGCAAACATTTTCTTGACCCTGTAATACCTGGATAATGCGATCTCTGGGCAAATGCTATGCCTTTTCCTGTGATGAAAATACTTACTGAATTTTAGATTCTGTATAAGCCAATTTTAAAAAACAAGTTCAGCGCCTCATTTTTTAAGGGAACAAACATGTTTTGTTTTGAGAGTCCTGTGTCAAAGTCCTTGAATTCAGGTGCGCTAACGTAAAAGTTCTGGTGGGAACTTTTATATTGTAGCTTTAGGTTGTGAGGATAAGGTAGGAGGAGGGAACTTTCTACACTGTGCTGAGATCTCAGTCTGAGAAATAGTGACTTCTGAAAGGTCATCCAGTGAACTTTATGGACGAGTGAGGTTTTATTCCCAGCCTTAGCCCAACAGATGAGCCACAGTGGATTAGTAGCTAGTTTCCCAATAACCCTGAAAACAAACGCCAATATCTATTGCTCTCTTGGGAAGCCCTTCCACTGGACTGTTTGAAAAGCAGAGTGGTTACAAAAGTAGTGCCATGGTTGGGCCCCTCATCTTTAACTGCACTGCATGGCTGCTGCTGATCCTGAAAAACTTACATGCACATGTGCTTACTCATTTAGCAATGCACTTTCTCAGGGTCGTTAAAGCAAAGGTGACCCCCGGGCAGCCAATTGACATTTATATCTGTGAAACTGTTTACTTGGGGTTAAGGTTCGTCTAAGAACATGGAGCTGAGCCACATTTGCTTTGCCCTCTTTGCCTGGTATGAGACACGATGGCATAACCCCCTCCTGATTACACCATGGCAGCAGCTGGACTTGGAAAATTACACACAGGCACTCTGTGGCACAGGCCGTATTTAGGGGAAGGGATGGGGAGAAAGAGTAGCAAGGCATCAGTTACCAGTTTTACTTCTTGTGTTGCACAACCTGGTGAAGGACAGACAGTCCCTGGCACTCTATGAGCTTATCCTCATATTGGGTGGGTGGACAGAGAAGCTGAACAACACTGGCTAGTCCTGTTCCTATCATAATGAAGGAGAAGGACCACTGTGCTCTTGCCCTGCTTGTGGACTTCACAGGGCCATCTGGGTTGCCGCAGTGAGAACAGAGTGCTGGGCTAAGCAAGCCCCTTGTCCTGATCTAGTGAAGTTCTTACACTCTGACTTTCAGGGTTCTACGGGAAAACCGAAGAATTGATGCTTTTGAATTATGGTGTTGGAGGAGACTCTTGAGAGTCCCATGGACTGCAAGAAGAGCAAACCTCTCCATTCTTAAGGAAATCAGCCCTGAGTGCTCACTGGAAGCACAGATCGTGAAGCAGAGGCTCCAATACTTTGGCCACCTCATGAGAAGAGAAGACTCCCTGGAAAAGACCCTGATGTTGGGGAAGATGGAGGGCACAAGGAGAAGGGGACAACAGAGGACGAGATGGTTGGACAGTGTTCTCGAAGCTACCAGCATGAGTTTGACCAAACTGTGGGAGGCAGTGGAAGACAGGAGTGCCTGGCGTGCTCTGGTCCATGCGGTCACAAAGAGTCGGACACGACTAAATGACAACAATGACGGGAAAACCACAATTCTGCTGAAGCACAGACTGGTATTCAATCCTACTCCTTCTTAGAGTAGGGCCACTGAAGCGAATAGACATTTCAGTGGGTCTACTCTGAGTAGGGCTTAGTTGAATACAAGCCAGGGGGCCAGATTCAACTAATGGTGTTCTGCTAGTGGAAGCCAGCAAAGACACACTTTTGCTATAAAAAAACCAACAACCACGTTAGAGCGTGGTGCTGAGAACGCCAAGGTTGCAGCCCCAGCCAGCAAGACTAGTGGTCACAGAGGATGGGAGCTGTAGTCCACAATAACTAGAGGCAGCCATATTGGCTGCTCTTCTTAACCATCGTTTAGCATTGCATGTGACTGTGGCCACTAGCTCATGTTGCCCATGGTCGCACACAATGTTAAACCTGGACAGAGGCAGCGTGGGAAAACTGGACAAGAACAGAAGGGATAATGTGAGCCTGCATATTTCAGCTCAGTTGGTTAGAGTGTGGTGCTGATAATGCCAAGATTGCAGGTTTGATCCCCAAAGGGACAGCTGCTTATCCCTGCATTGTAGGGGGTTGGACTAGATGATCCTCAGGGTCCCTTCCAACTCTATAATACTTTGATTCCAAGCCATTCCAGAGATTGGGAGAATAAATAGAATTCAGCATGGCAGTGAAATGGGTGACAATCTCCTTAGAATGGTTCTGAATTCCACCCAGAAAATCTAGCTTTCTGAAAATATCAGCATATTCTTTTTTTTTAAAGTGAAGCATCTCATCCTTAGACTACAAAAGTGAGCCTGGCAAAATGACTAAACCCAGAGAAGATCCTGCAGGGACTAGAGGGCAGATCTGCAGAACTCTGCTTGATTCCCTGCCCCTCTCCATGGGCTTGTAAAGTTATGTAGAACAATTCAAGCTAATTTGCATAATTTATGCCAGGCACAGAATATGGGTTATGTCGGCATCAAACGCTTTTTCATTCTCTTTAAGCGCTGGGAACATCCAGCTTTTATTCTCTTCCTCCTTACACTGAACCAAACGTGCAATTTTCCTTGAACAAGGACGAAACTTTACTAACCCTATTCAAAAACCACCCATGTCCCCTTGCTTTCTAGGCAGAAATACTAGCCTACAAGAAAGGAGCGATCACAATAAGAAAGGCGAAACGGAACCGACAGGGAACAAAGAGTTCTCGTGAACGTGCGGCTGCCCTCTCTTAATCCCTAAACCCCAAAGGGAAGGAACAGATTTTCAATTCTGGGGAAGAAAGTATTAAGGAGGGGAGGGCAAAATCCTCCAGGATTAGGGGAGGGGGAACATATAGGAAAAAACATCCACTTCATAGAAGCGAAGCAAGGAACACAAATTGCTCTCACACCACCGTGAGCTAATGGGTCACATGGAGCTTCTGACAAGGTGCTTTATGAAACTTCACAACAAACCAGGATGCTAACTTTCCTAACCGAGTAGAGTGGCAAAGAAATGAAGCATTTGTAAAGCACCAAGTCCGTGTTGCAAACCTCACCACTGCCAATAGCTGATTTAAGGACCTAACAACACATTACGTTTACTTAAGCATATATATTCTGCCCTTCTGATGCAAGAGCACCACTCTCAGGGCACCTCACAACATTTTAAGCTGCACTTTTACAAAAACAGCAATATGTAAAGTAGTGAGCCAAGGAGACAGGATAAGCAATTTCATACAGAAGTTTCATCAGCAAGTAATCCAAACTGGGATTCATGGTTAAAGCTCCTTCTTCACTAACCAAAAGCCGCGTTTTGGTTTTTTTGGCCAAAGGATCAAATACGTCACAACAAATAAACACACTAACCTGAGGATGCCTTAACAAGTCGCTGTCACTTTCATTGTCTTTGCTGCAAAAGAGAAGAAATAGTTTGGATCAAAAGTGTATCATAACAAAAGCTAGCAGCAAGCTCAGCATTTTAAACAATGGCCTGGTTCACATTTCACATTAAACTATTGTTAAAAACAAACCATAGTTTAAATGTGGATGAGCAGCATGATCACTTTGCTTTTCTCCAATTCCCGTTGTGCTGTGGACAAAATTGGCCAGAGACTCATTTGATGTGTTGTCCAAGCCTGGGCTTGTGCCTTGCTGTACTCCTAAAAATCCCCACAGTTGGTAATGAAGGTTTGTTCCTGGCTTGTTGCTCAAGGTTTGCTTGGGGAAAACCAACCATGAGCCTAGATTTGGATAACTAAAGAAGTTAAGACTCTAGTTTGTTTCCTGGCTACTCATGAGCAGCAAGATCAGAGAAGGAGCAAAGCAAGCACTTTACAGAGGTGTGCGCCAGCATGCTGTGCATTCACATGAAACCATAGTTTGTTTTTAACTATGGTTTCATGCAATGTGTGAACGAGTCCAATGACCATTACCACTATTGCTACACATTTAAAAGGATGACTGAAAATATTTTAAGGTTCAGTACTTTAAAAACTAAGTCATCCACTTTAAAACGTACAAAACCAAGTCATCTACTCTTTAGAGACCTGAATGGAAAATATGAATGATCAACCAGCAAGGTTCAAATCCATAAAATGCTGCAGAATTCTGCATGCAATTTTTAAATCTATATGTTCAAGAAAAGATGAACTACAGGGCTCTCAAAGTGGTTGTGTGCATATATATATATAAGGAGATTCTCTAGTGTTGGGATTCACTGAAATCTTGGGCCAGAGTAATTTCCAAGCAAGTTACCTGTCTTCAGAAAACACTTCCATGTCATCTGGTCCTGTTTTGTCCACTGGTCTCAAGGAACCAAAAGTTTCCATTGCCTGTAAAACATCAAATATTAAGAAAACTGCTATGAATCATCCATTTTTAAAGTGGTAGCTGAAAGCATCTTTCATGCAATAATGACCTTAGCACACACAACTCTATGATATAAGTAGCAAAGTGCAGATGACTATGAAGGTTCTTCCATGGGAAGGTTTGAGAGGTGCAATTAATGGGAAAGCAAAAGATGAAATCAGATATAAATAGCTCTTTATGACTACAAAGCCACAGTCTTCACTCATGATACTTCACCTTTCCAAACAGTCCCTTCTGCACAGGTCTCATTACAACAAACAGGCCACATTCAAACAATCACATCTCAACCTGTTAAGGTGAGATACACAGAGACCTTTTGCTTCCATATGCAGCCCCTTGGCTCCTCCCTTTGCTGTGAGCCTCAATTAAGCCAGGAAATCTCCTAATTAACCCCCAGTTTCCTGTTTCATTTGAATTGGGTGCAAAGGCTTCTTGTTGCGTGTTGTCTTAATAAACCAAGCTGTGATCTTTCAAACTGGACTACTGTCTCCCCACAGTGCCCCCATTTCTGGGTCATTCTCACCCCACTTTTTTTTCTTCCTTGCAAGAACTAGCCACTCATTCCATACCTCTCACAAGCACCCTGACTTGGTTGTCTCTTTGATTGTATAAGTACTATTGCATCCCCCTCTTTTTCCTTCCCATGTCCCTTTCTGGGGACACCTCCAGACACCCCTTTCTGTTAATTTGTCCTCATGATGTTATCGGGGCAGTCACACATGTTCCTGCTTTCAATGCTCTTTGCGCCTGCAGATGTTTTGGGGTGATCACACCGCTTGGTTTCCCATCTGTGCATAGCCTGTAACTTGCTGCTGAAATCCCATTCTGGTTTATTTCTCCCCGCAACCCACTCTTTCATTGTGCTATTCCCCCTCTGGACAGCAATAATGTGGTAGCATCAGGGAAGCATCTCATAACAAACTAAAACAGAATAAACCCAGCACCGAAGCAATATTATTATGCAAAGAACATGTTGCAGAAGACACCTGCAATACAACACCAGTCTGGAAAGACCCTAGGCCTTTGCACCAGGTGAGTGAACAAGTCTTTCCTTTGAAACAATCAGGGGTCACATCTGAAATAGTTGCAAGCTACATGATTTCAGGGCATGGTCCAAAGGCACATGCCTTAACTTGCTGAAGCTAAGTGTTTTTGGGTCTGGTTGGTGCCTGAATGAGTGACCACCTGGGAACCACATGAATGCCATCACAGGTTTCATGGCAGAAGCTACAAATGTAAGAAAACAATTTCTTTTTAAGCTCTCCAATTCCAGTTTGGCAGCCCTAAAACCACTCATTGCCTTGCCTTTGTTTGCTCATTTATCCAAAGGCATAAGAAAGGCAACTGGAATGTATGTATACATTTGCTTAAAAAGTAAGAAGGATTTCAAGATCTGAACAGTTGCAGAACACCTTGTGCAAATCCCTGCTGTTTAAGTGAGGGTTTTGGCAATGTAGCCGAAGAGAACCAGAGGAAAAAGTTTGCCATAACTCCAAAACTACAACGTATCAAGCATTCAAAAATCAGTGGGCTTCCACACATTACACTGCCTATTTGTACATCCACTGATGGAAAAGTTTCGTTTCTATAGGATACAGAGCATAGCTGATGCCTGAAACTGCAGACAAGAGGAGCCAGTCTTGGATTGGCAATGTTCACACCTTGTCACTATGGACAGCCACCTTCCACTGCAAAGGTCAAAGAGCGATTTTCTAGCAAGCTGTGGCAGAGAAGCAACAAGCCGCAAAGAGCTTAATAATCCTGCCTTGTGATCACCCTCCAGCCTCTTCTCCGACGCCTGCTATTTGCCAACGTATGCCGAGGCAATCAATAGTATTCTTGAATCAAATGTCACAGATACTTTTATTTATCATGTTTCCAGCTCAAAAGGATCTGAAGTTATGGTGTGTGGGGTAGTCAAAACAATGGACTCATTCACATGCCAAGATAAAAAAAAACCCTCCTTGTGTGTGGTATGGCCTTATGAATAGAAACTCAAGAATCTGCCTTATGCTGGACCACTTGTCCATTTAGCTATGTAACTTCTACACTGACTGGCAGCAGCTCTCTGGGATTTCAGACAGGAGCCCTGCTTGGGGAGGGGCCAGGGATAAACCTGGGACTTTTTGAATGCAAAGCAGCTGATTTAGCACTGTGGTCTTCCCCTAACATTTCAGGGGCTGGTTGGCCACACCTGGGAAACCCAGCCAGATGGGCAGGGATTTATTTATTTATTTATTTTCTTCAACCATGCACCCAAGTTGCTTCCTCAGCTGTCTGCATTCCTCCTTTCCTCTTCCTCCACCCATTACCCAGAATAGCAAGGGCTCAATAACAATTCAAAGTTTGCAGCCACTTCATAAGAAAGAGGGAAACAGCAGGAGTGACTTTAACAGCTCTGCTTACCAGAGGACTGTCCTGGTTGTCATTAAGCTCAGAAAGTTTGGTGCTGGATTTCTGTCGCTTTGGTTTACTCCTTTCTCCGATATATCCGGAGTTGGCCTCTTGCAGTTTTTCTACTTCTTGAGCAGTCAGCATACACTCTTCAATGCTGCCAAATCCAGAAGGAATATTCTCCTTATTGATCACCTCCCTGAAGAAAGACATTGCAGGGTTACCAATCTGCTTCAGATGTTCTTAGAATATGCAGGAATTACGGGAAAATTTAAAGAGCCAAGGCAGGAGAAGGAGGAAAGTCAATGAATATGTATGATTACAATGGTGGATATTTAATGATGGAAATGTATACTTGAAATTTATCAATAAAAATATTTTTTTTAAAAGACCAATCTGCCTCAGAGTGTTCATGAAAGCACACCAAGGTGTTGCCCTGAATTTGCACAGCTCTGAAAAAATTTCTGCGCTCTAGGCTTGTTTATAAGTTTCCCAAGTCTTCACTAAATGACATTTGCCCGTAGGTAGTGACAAGTCTATCTCTAGTGGCCCCAGAGGATGGGTTTGAAGGCACATGGCATAGTAACCCACCTGAAGCTAAGCAGATCTGACCCTGGTCAGTGCCTTGATGGGAAACTTACTTGAGCTCCAGAGAGTAAGATATACATGAAAATACGAACAGTAAAAATAAATAAAAATAAATTAATAGTAAAATTAGTAAACTTCCCTGGGGTAGATAAATGAGAAGGGCAAACAAGTCTGCCCTATAATTGCCAATGAAAGTGAAATCCATTGCAACAAACACAGTACATGCCGGCCCGTATTAATTTCTTTAATGTTCTGGTCCAGACCACCTTGACTAAGAGGAATGGATGGAAAATAAAACTTCAGAATTTGGAGAAGCTCCCATCTCCACCACTTTTTTAAAATTGCTCTATTCAAGTAGCTGTACACCTGGTACCCAGATTTACATTATTTTACCATAATTTTCTGCAAAGCAAAAAACAAGGGATTTGTTTTATTGGAATTTCCTTTACAAGCCTGTTTCCAATTTGTACGGATTATTACTTTGAAACATAATCTATTACATAATCAGATGCAATATATATCCACACATTAAACATGCAATTCAGCTACAATATTCATTAAAAACTTAGCCGCAAATCCTCTTGGTTTTTAATTGCTGGGACCTCCGCCCTCCAATAAAAAAGAGGTAGGTAAACTGGACCAATTCTATGCCTGTCAGTTATTTCATAGGACAAAATGTTTCGTGCCTATTAGCAATTAAAAGTGCATTAGTTTTCCGTAAATGGGAAAGCAGACTTGGAACACAGACAGCCCAGCAGGTGTTTCTGCCGAACTGTATGCATGTTCAAGAAGTGAGTATAACCACGTTGCTTCAGTCTCACGTCTGACCAGGAGAAAGAGCAGAAGAAAGGCCAAAGAAAGCACCCTAATGTAGACTTCTTCTCTTAGGTAGGGATGAGAGAAGAATCGGAAAACTGTAGAGTTGGAAGGGACCCTGAGGATCATCTAGTCCAAACCCTTGCAATGCAGGGATAAGCAGCTGTCCCATACGGGAATCAAACCTGCAACCTTGGCATTATCAGCACCACGCTCTTAACCAACTGAGCTGAAAGATGCAGGTTCACATTTTCCCCTTCTGTCCAGTTTTCCCACCAGGTTTAACATTATCTGCGATCACTGGCAATGTGACCTAGTGGCCAGAGTCACATGCAATGCTAAACCATGGTTAAGAAGAAGAGCAGCCAATATCGCAGCCTCTAGTTATTGTGGACGACAGCTCCCATCATCTGTGACCACTAGACTTGCTGGCTGGGGCTGACAGGAGTCCACCCCCCTCTGGAGGACATCATGATGGTTTTCCTAGTGGTTTAACATTACATGTGAACTGGACCAATATCTACATAGGGCCTGATGTAGCAGACACAACTATCCCCACAGCTAAGGGATTAGGAGAACTCTGCATGGCTCTTTTTTCTCCATGCCAATCCTTTTTGGGGCTCACCAGGATGCAGCTTGATGTCTGCACATCAGCCTAGACTGAATGATGGCTGGCTCTGAAGAAGCGAGAAAGGAGTTCAATCAATCTATCTATCAATCTCTCTGGGAGCCTGCATATTCACTTGGTCTTGGCTTACGGTGTCGTGTAAACTAGGTTGGTATGTTGTTGCTGAACAGAAAGGATAGAAGTTTACCTGGGAATCTATCATGCCCAATTTGTACAGAGGTTTTTCATCAATGTATTTCCTGATCATAATTCCACGTACCCCAAAGCAGGACTTCTTGCTTACTACCCAACATTCTAAACCTGAACATCTCAACGTGGTGCCACTTCTGACGTTCTGCTTAAGGTCTGTGGTCAATCTTGCGAAGAGTTCACAAAACCAAAAGAATAAGCTCTGCAGAAATTCTGGCTTTTTACAGTTCACCACAATGGATTTTTTGATTTTTTTTTTTTTTAAAAAAGGCCATGCTATAAACGGATCAATTTTCAGATGCCGCTCAGCTAAGGTTTCCTTCATAAGTTTATAGTCGGTTGGTGTGCAAATGAAAGGATTTGTGAGGCTGGAAGACACGCAAAAAGGCAGATCTGCAATTCAATAGGAAGGCTGCACAGAGGTTGGGGACGACGACACCCAACCGCAGTGCTATATGCCGCTAAACACGTACGCCTGTACACTAGCCCATCTCTGACCTACTTAGTTGAGAAGCATCTCAGCATGGCTACTAGTACAGGGAGAAACATTAAGACACTCTTGGGATTGGGAAACACCCCTGTTTTGCAAGAGGGCTTACATTTTGGGTTCACCTTTATAAAAGGAAACGTTTTGGTGGTGGTGGTTTTCCATTAATTTTTTACTTGCGGAAACTGATGCTACATTTCTCCCAAAAACATAAAGGGAGGGGGGTGGAAATGTTTCCATCAGCTATGCACTGTGACAGCAACAAGGCAGAACATCACTTTTAATGCTTTTTGAAGCTGCTCTATATCAAGGCAGTTCCCTGACCCATCTAAACCAATACACTACAGATTTCAGGCTGAACACATAGAGAGGCAGAAATTGCAATCGTACATATCTCTGTTCCTTCGGGCTTCATCCTGTTCTTTATGATGCCTCCGTCGCTGCCGGGCAGACACGTTTGACGATGTGGATGATGTTCCCGACTCGGATTCTTCAGAGCTTTGACCGCCGGATCCATGAACGTCAAAAAGATGTTGCTCGACTGCTGACCGGATTGTCTTTTCTAAGTATCTGTAAAACCAACAAACAAATATGCAAGAAAGCAAAGGAATGTTAAGAATGATGGAGCTACAAAAACGAGGGTAAAATCTCACGTGTAGATTTAGCAAGAAGAACCTCTTCTAGCAGAACTTAGAAGGAAAAATTCTGCTACTGCAATCCAGGGCATAGCCTGAAGGCATATGAGGCAGCAAACTCTGTTGAAGTAGCAAACACTACAAACACTATGTACAAGCAAGGGTGCATATTTGAGATTTCTGTAACAGCTAAGGCATATATACATTGTTTTAAGTGATCCTAACAATGCAGCCTTGCTCAAGAACACAAGTAGCATCCTGCTGGATTGATTTTACCCTAAACTGAGGGATAGGAATACAGTGGTACCACAGGTTACATACGCTTCAGGTTACAGACTCTGCTAACCCAGAAATAGTGCTTCAGGTTAAGAACTTTGCTTCAGGATGAGAATAGAAATCGTGCTCCAGCGGCGCCACAGCAGCAGCAGGCCCCATTAGCTAAAGTGGTGCTTCAGATTAAGAACAGTTTCAGGTTAAGAACGGACCTCCGGAACGAATTAAGTACTTAACCCGAGGTACCACTGTACATTACATTTGGTCTGAAATTCTTTATCAGAAGCCTTGCAACCTAGCAGGCACTAGGTAGTCCACCAGAAATTTATTAGTGGTCCATCAGTAGACCACACTGCCCAACCTTGCACAAATTTCTTCCAAAGCACAGGAAGACCCACAAAATGTTCTAATCAAAGTGTCTCAAACTATATAGAATCGTAGCGTTGGAAGGGATCCTGAGGATCATCCAGTCCGGCCCCCTCCAATGTAAGGATGTCAACTAAAGCATCTATGACAGATGGCCATATCTACAGGACAACAGCCTTGTTCTGAGCTAGCAAACTTTATCAAGGATACTTTCCTTGAGCGTTTGCAGAGTCAACAACAAACACGCACACACATATAACAAGCACAATTCAAAACCAAAGAAGACATAATAGCAGACACTTACTCTCCAGTAGGAGGGAGGCTGCTGCTGGTGCTGCTGCTGACTTGCGACACGTGAGCACTGCATGAAAGGAATTCAAAAGTTATATGTAAGTCTCAAAGAACATTAAGAAAAGCGGCTTAGAGAACCCCAGAGCTTTGCTTGAATTCTGAATGATCTGTTTAATGAATTAAAAAGGCCTCCCAAAATATAAACACACCTCGGGCCAGTTTCATGCATGCATGAATATAACTTGATTTCTGTTCACTTGATGTCAGATGAATGAGTGACCTGACTTCAGTGAAAGGCATCATAATTTTCTTTTCAACAAATTGTTGAACAGTAACATTTGGCAAATTATTTGCAAAGATGCCTTATTATCGCGTGAAGGAAGAGAAGCGTATGCTTAGTTGCCAGGTTCTTCCAGTTTTATAAGACTATCCTTATAGTCTGTTATTGTCAGCTGTGCATTTGAACTTACACTGTTTTATTTAAAGTAAGTCCCCCCCCCCCCAAGAACGTTGTTCTTTTAAAAAAATGAAATGCATCATATGAATAATCTGAACAATAATATAAAACTGATAAAACAAAACAAAACCAGTTCTTTAAAATTCAGAGCATCTCAAGGCTACACAGTATGTTTGGGAGAAGAAAGTTCTTTTGACAAAAGAAATCCTGTTTGCTACAAAACCATTTCATCATTGTCCTGGTTCTTTTGACTTCAAAAAGATGTGTCATCTTAGATACTTAATTCCCACCCCCCAATTTTACCTGTCAATTCATCAATCCTAGGTATTACTAGAGACATCATACACCTGTGGTGACAACTTATAAGTGCAAGTTACACTTGGAATTTCATTAATCAAATGATGGAACATGTAAATGCAAATCAACTCTCAGACTGCAAACTCCTAAGCAGCAATGATTCAACCACTATTTCTGACCAATCTGCCGTGATAAGAGTAGGTTAGAAACAACACGCAAACAAATTTCACAAATTTAACACACAGCTTATAACACAATATGCACCTCTCAAAAATGATCAGCATAAAAAGAAGCAGACTGGCTTTTTAAAAAGAACATACATTTAACTTAAAGCAGCTTAGCAGATTTGCAATGACAGATGCATTTGCTGTGTGTTCTTCTTGTGAATACAGCCATACCTTAGTTTCCAAACAGCTTAGTTCTCAAACGTTTTGGCTCCCGAATGCTGCAAACCCGGAAGTGATTGCTCTGGTTTGCGAACGTTCTTTGGAACCCGAACGTCCGATGGGGCTTCCGATTGAGTGCAGGAACTGGAAGCCGTGCTTTGGTTTTTGAATGTTTTCGGAAGTTGAACGGACTTCCGGAACGGATTCCGGGTTTTTTTCTTTCCCCGGAACGGATTCCGTTTGAGAACCAAGGTAAGACTGAATTGCACAGTGCATAATGAGGAGATCAATTGGCAAACTATGTAATTGGGATGAAACACGCGCCCACCATTTGTTTACAGGCGCGGCCTCCCTTGCCTTCCTGCTTTGCACAGAAGGCACCTGCGCATGTGTGATCAATGCACCTGTTGACCCGTGGCTTCAAGCAGCTGAGAGACCCTCCATGTATGGAAGCAGTATACCAGGCGCTAGGGGTAAACAGCCTGGAGAGCTGCTGCCATTATGCTTGCATTGCAAGTTTCACAGAAATGCCTTTCTGCCCATGAAGGCTGAACTGGGTGAATGGCAACTCTTTCATTCCTAACGCAGATTCAGTCTCCTTGCACTGCTTCTTATCATGTGCCAATGTGGCAGGAGCACTGGTGTGTTTTCTGGTAAGTTTTCCTATACACCCTATTTGCTTAGGGTGATTTGTATTGGGAGAAACTTTAGTCTGCGCTTTTAAATTTTCTGAAGCAATATTACTACTACTACTACTACTACTACTACTACTACTACCACCACCACCATTAATTCACTGCCTCGTAAACAACAGCATGTTTTTAATAATGTGTGTAAATGCCTTGAGACAAAGGCATTTGCATACATTATTAAAAACGCTTAAAAGCACAAGAACAAAACAAAAACATTTAAAACAAGACTAAAACCATAACTGGTAGACACGTATAGTAAAAAATTATGCACCTGTTCTACCTCGACAGGAATGCTACTGCACCCCACAGTAAAATCCCTACTGTGAGTTACTGCATACCTGGCTTCTGAGATCTTTGGGGCTTGCAGGAGAAACTCTCCTGCAGACTTCAGTGATCTACTGTGTAGATCTACTGGATAAGGCAGTCTCTCAGGTAACCTGGTCCTGAGCTGTACAGGGCTTTCTATATCAGCATCAACACCCTGAACGTGGCCTAGCAGTACAAGAGCAGCTGACACAAGTCCCACAAGCAGGGTGCTATGGGCTGTCAGTAGTTTTTCTCCACAAGTTTGTCCCCATAACCTAGCTGCTGGGTTCTGCATGAGCTGCAGCATCTGGCGAAGGGTCGCCTTGCATGGAGCACACTGTGAGGTTATCACTGCATGGGCAACTGTGGCCTAGAGAGGGGTCTAATTTAGCAAGTTTATATTAACAGACATCACTAAATAAAGCTAAAAACTGTGAAACTGCGTAGCCTACCCAATACAGTGGTACCTCAGGTTACATACGCTTCAGGTTACATATGCTTCAGGGTACAGACTCTGCTAACCCAGAAATAGTGCTTCAGGTTAAGAACTTTGCTTCAGGATGAGGACAGAAATTGCGCAGTGGCAGTGGGAGGCCCCATTAGCTAAAGTGGCGCTTCAGGTTAAGAACAGTTTCAGGTTAAGAACGGACCTCCGGAACGAATTAAGTACTTAACCCGAGGTAGCACTGTACTTATTTGCAATTGGCATCCGTTCATTGTTCCTAATGGACTTAAAACGTTGGACGTTTTCTGCGGAAAAATAAGGCACTGGGAAAATTTTCTGCATCATGTCACGGGCCTGAAAGCAGCCACATGCCCAATTTACCAGACACAACAATGCACATGATTTCCCTAGGCATAAGTTATGCCACGTAGGACAATACTGAACGGGGCATCTGTGTCCCTGAAGGACCAGGTGCGCAGCCTGGGAGTCATTTTGGACTCACAGCCGTCCATGGAGGCACAGGTCAATTCTGTGTCCAGGGTACCAGCTCCATCTGGTACGCAGGCTGAGACCCTACCTGCCCGCCGACTTGTCTCGCCAGAGTGGTGCATGCTCTAGTTATCTCCCGCTTGGACTACTGCAATGACCTCTCCGTGGGACTACCTATCATCGTCAAAGTTATGTCTTCCCAGGAAGCGAGAACACAGCCTGAAGCAGGGCCTTGTCTTCGGAGAAGCTCTCTGAACTGGGAGGCAAGGTCAGGTCTGAGACTTGCCGGAGTCCTCTCTCTCCGCCTCCTCCATCCCGCTGACTCAGCTTTGCAGATAAGAGGGGCCATGTGACATGTTACTGAGGTTCAGAGCCTGACTACAGTATTCATAAACCAAGTTGTTATGAGCTTAAAACATTTCGTTTGGCTTGATCCTCTTATCGGCAAGAGAATTAGTTCGCCCAGCTGGCTGGCCTGCATGTGTGCAAACAAGAACGACATGGTGCCGCTGAGGGAGGCAGATACGCTGCGAAATGCAAGGCTCAGCACAACACCCTAACGGACGCTTGCTGAACAAGAAAACGCTTCAAGCGTCCTGCTTCTCAAACAGTTTGTCTCCGGTGTGCTTCTTCGGAGTTACCGCTAAGCATTCCTGCTAGTACTTTCTAGTACAGTCATACCTCGGGCTGAAATCCCTTCAGGTTAAGCCTTTTCGGGTTGCGCTCCGCGGTGACCCGGAAGTAACAGAGTGCATTACTTCCGGGTTTCGCCGCTCGCGCATATGCTCAAAATGACATCACGTGCATGCGCGGAAGCGGCAAATCGTGACCTGTGGATGTTGGCTGCATTCACTTCAGGATGCGAACGGGGATCCGGAATGGATCCCGTTGGCATCCAGAGGTACCACTGTAATGTGTGAACCCCTCGCTGCTACCCAGAACGCGTTGGGTTAGTCTAGAAAGAAGCAGTCTATTCATCAGCAAAAGGAGAGACGGGCAGCATTCTTCTAACGCAAAGCTTGCTAGGTGACCCTGAGCCGATCACATGCTCTCAGCCCGACCTACCTCACAGGGTTGTTGTGAGGATCAGAAGGGGATGAGAACTATCTAAGTCACCTTGATCTCCTTGAAGGAAAGGTGGGTACAAATGTAACAGAGAAGAACTGCTGGGATAGCTCACTTGGTACAGTGTGAGAATCTGAATCTCAGGGTTGTAGGTTCGAGTCCCATGTTGGGCAAAAGAGTCCTGCATCGCAGGGGGTTGGACTAAATGACCTTTGTGGTCCCTTCCATCTCTCTTACGATTCTATGATTCTAAGAAGGAGGAGGACATCAGGGCGTCAAGTTAGGACAGACCTCCTGTTCTTGCCAAAGAAAGGCCTAAAAACGAGTTAAGGCGCTAGTCCTTAGGGAGTGTCTCCACCCCCCATCGTTCTACCCAGACACTGAGGTCCAGTGCCAAGGGCCTTCTGGCGGTTCCCTCACTGCGAGAAGCCAAGTTACAGGGAACCAGGCAGAGGGCCTTCTCGGTAGTGGCACCCACCCTGTGGAACGCCCTCCCACCAGATCTCAAAGAGAACAACAACTACCAGACTTTTAGAAGACATCTGAAGGCAGCCCTGTTTAGGGAGGCTTTTAATGTTTGATGTATTACAGTATTTTAATATTTTTTTGGAAGCCGCCCAGAGTGGCTGGAGAAGCTGGGTATGTATGTATGTATGTATGTATGTATAAATAAATAAATATTATTTTCTTTATTTGTGGTCCAGTCTTACAGGGTCAGGTGTACAAGGACACACTTTACCCAGAGGAAAACCCGGGTTTGCCACTAAATATTTATTTATTTATTAGATTTATATACCACCCTTCATCCAAAGATCTCAAGATAAAAATACACAATAAAAGCACAAGAGAGACAGTCAAAACAGAAGCAATGAAACAATAACGCCCCCCCCTCCCACAAACGCATTTAAAAGGCCATAGAGTATTAATCAGCCAAAGGCCTGGCGCCTAAAGATATATAATGAAGGTGCCAGCCTTGCTGGGGAGAGCAGTCCACAAATGGGAAGCCACTGCAGAAAAGGCCCCGTTCTCGTGTTGCCACTCTACTGGCCCCGTGTGGAAGAGGCACACAAAGAAGGGTCTCAGAGGATGAACACAGAGTCATCAGGGAGCCACAACACGATGACACCATCTGTATGGTACTCATGCTGGCCATATGTATCTGCAGAGATACCAACTGACAAGGAACCGCAGCAAACATGGCCTGACCTTGTGTCTTTTAGCAGCAGCAGCAGCAGCAGCAGCTTCGATGCAAGGAAATGAGAAGGTGAGGCTTTTTCTGTTTACAGCACAGAGACAAATGCCTGCAGATCAATCAGCTTTTAAAAGGGGACCAGGCAAGGCTGAAGTCTAGCTTTCCTGGAGCATTTTCACACGTCTGTCATCGTGTGCCCTGGTGTGTTTGCAAGGCGGCTGCTTTTCTTATCGAGGAAGCTAGTCCAGGCAGAAAGCAATTATTTACTTTTGCACTTTCCTCCCCCTTTCCTCTAATCAAATCATCACTGGGGATTTGTGAGCAGCGACACCTGCAGCTGAAAGCCTAGCTATGCTCCAGGAGGGCGTGCAAAGATTTTCGCTGAGGCTAGCCACAGGGACCTCTCCTGTATTATTCACTTTGGCAAGTCTAGGCTCTCTCCACCCAAGGCATGGACTCTCTTATATTAGATTTTTTTTTTGGTGGGGGAGGTGTTTCTCAGGCACAAAATCATGCCTGTTAAACTCACTCAGTGTGACACCATTCTCATTTATCTGCAGAATTTATAAACCACCTTTTCCCTCCAAGGAGCTTAAAGTGAAGACATATGGTTTTCTTCCTCCTCACTTAATCCCAACAACCTTGTGTGGCACATGAGGCTGAGAGGCAGTGACTGGCCGAAGGTCACTCAGTGAACTTCACGGGCGAGCAAGGATTCGAATCCAAGACTCCAACCACCGCGCCACTCTGCAAAAGTAAAAAAGCAACGTCTAACCCTAACTCCCCAAAAACACTGACACGGCCTGAGCTTCTTGGTAATAAGCCCTGCTGAGATCTGGGTGCAAGTTCAAATTAAGCTTTTTAAAAAACAAAAACAAATTAAATTAGCTCACTTTGAAAACAGAGCATCTCAGAGTTAAGGGGCAGCGAAGGGTGGGTGGATAATTTTTTAAATTAAATTCCACCTTTATGCCCAAAGGAGTGGCAGTTAACCCCTGATTTTTAACCCTTCCCCATTTGTCAGCTCCTTACTGTTCTCCAAAATGGCTGCTTCTGCCCCATAGAAAATGCTTAGACTCACAGTGTTGTGAGGAGGCAGGTTAATCATCCTGCCCCTTCAGTCCTTTACAATCCCCCACTTTTATTTAAAAAAAGGAGGGCTTTAGTTTCAAAACATGGCACCACGGATTACTTAATGCATTTGCTTGCAACATGCAGTTAACCGAGATGGTGCTAGAGAGCTTTCCTAATAAACGACGACAGTTGTTGGAGCCCAGAGTCACGAAAGTAAACCAAAGGACAGACTTCTTCTGAGGGACCATCACCACCACCACCCTGTTTCCCACTCTAGAACAGGGATCGCCAACCTTTTTGGACTGCAAGGACATATTTGGAATTCTGAGAAGGAAGTTTCTGTGGGCGCCAGTCACAAAATGGCTGCCGGGGTGGCGTGGCATAACAAAAAATGGCTGCCGTGGGGTTATGTAGGAGATGCTGAGCTAGAGCAAACAGGAACTGCTGGTGCAGGAACAGCATAGAGTCCCTCATGCATTTTGTATTTTTGATGGCATGTTGAATGAGGCCTTTCTCAGACACCAAAGGCAATAACTGGCAGATATATTAGCACCCACAGACACAGTACTGGCAAATCCTGCTCTAGAAGAGACTTGGTGCCTCCTTCAGGAGACGAGCCTGTTATTTTCAATAAGAAAAGGAAAGGGGCCTGTGTCTTAGATGTCCCTTCTCTATACATTGTACCCACTAGCATAATAGGAATTAAGTCTTTCTCTGGCTCATGGACAGAAGCCATTCACGATGTCAAATTTTGTTTTGCTGCCTCTGCGAAGCATCTCTAAAGTCCAACACAGAACATGGTTTTCTCCTCTACAACTGACCTACTTGGCTGACCTAAACACCTGGAGACCCAGGCCCTGCTCTCATTACCTGAAAGTTTCTTATCTACCCCTGTTGACATTCACCACCTGTTGTTTTCAGTTTTCTGAAGAACGCCCTGCTTATCTAAGAATCTCAGTGCTAATATAAACCCAGGATTACCAAGCAAAAGACAAGGCACAGAAAGTTTCTGTGTACAAATATTTAGAAAACCAAACAATGATCCTCTTGGCTTTTAACCTATTATAACATGGCAGCTTCATGTTTTAAGCTACAACTGACACCTCCTAAAACGGATGACAATATTCCTGTTGATCTGAATGAAATTGCAGTACATGTTTGATAATATAATATAGTTTTTGTTGCTCTTACTAAAACAATGGAGGGAAGGCAATCACGGTTCCAAGTGCTATTTGCTTTGAGTCATATAAACAGTATTTTTGGCGTGCAAGATTCTTGTGTCAATTTAGCACCACCACAAAATTGAGAAATAGCATATTGTTTTATGTTGTTAAAAAAAACCTATATTACAGTGCTCTAAGCAGTGGTCATGGTGGTGATGAACTCCAGCTGTGATTGGCTCAGCTACCTGCCTGTCTGTCACAGTGGGGCTGGTCAAGCCACTGGTTACCATTGGCTTAGCTGCTCTCTTGCTTAGAGTCTCAACCTGCCATAGGGATGGGAGGTCAGGTGCACAGCTGGGCTGGCTGAGAGTTGTAGTCCAAAACATCTGGAAGGTGCCAGATTGGCGGAGGCTGTGCTAAGGGAAACAGAGACAGAGGAATCTAGGAAAGGAGGGCTGGAACAGGAAGAGGGCTGGAACAATGCAGCGGACAAGACAAGGAAGAGGCGTCACAGGGGAAAGAAGACAGACACACAACAGGTAGGGAGAAGATGTGCAGAGCAAATAACAGGCCAAATCTTTGACTGAAAGCCTCCGGTTATTTGTCTACTTTTACAGATAGGGCTGTAGAAACTGGCTCAAGGTTAAGCAGATGTCTGCACTTGGATTTACAAAGGGCTGCACCCACATGGAGGGGGATTTAAGAGTGCACCAAGTCTAAAAGGAATTTCAGACAATTAAGATTCTAATGTTACAGATGTTTGTTTAATCATTCCGCTGTGCTCTTTAGGTTACGTCCCTTGACTGAAACGGGAGAGAGGAGATCGTTAAGGAACACAAGCCGCTGCGCTCATCAGAAACTCTGCAACATTTGCAGCGCCGATGATAAGAAGAATAAAAAAAGGCATATACATAGCGTTCCTGCCAGCTGGCAAGAGAAAAAGCACCCTGCAGTCCTTGGAATATGGACAGCTCTTGTTTGCACCCACCCAGCATGTTACATAACCGTCTCTCCTCTCGACCATTGTACTCTGTGTACTGTATAAAAGCTGCAGCCCACATCCTCCATGTGTTTACGTTAATTGCTCAGTTGTTCTATCGCATAAATATGTCTACATCAAGGCAAGCGCGGCGGGGCAGGAAGTCAGCAAAACGGCAGGGTGGGAAAAGAAAAAAGATGTCTTGCAAAGCAGCTTCTGGCATGGAATCATTGCAGGGCAATTACCCCCCCCCCCCTTTGGTTTCTGCAGCAAGGCAGGGAAGATAAATGGCAGGAGTTGTTGAAGCAGCAAGAGCTGTCTCTTGCCACAAGAGCTCTCAGGCAGCGAAGCACCCGCCGTTGGCCAGCTTGTGGCCATCTTCCCTGCCAAATTAACTCCTCTTGGCAAACCACGCATTTCTGGTGTGTGACACTGAGCAGCCATTCTTTCTTTCTTGCTTCCTTTCTTTTTAAAGAAACGAGCTGCCAAATGTAATCAGGGGTGCATTATGATGCTAAGCGAAGTCACAAAAAGAAACAAGCTGTGCAACAGGGAATTATGTCGCAAAGCTAGATTATTGCTTTGCTTTAATTAACAAGATACTGATTTAAATGGGGCACACCACCAATGCGCTTCCAAGACCTGCTCACCGAGTAGTCCCATCAGGAGATTATGCCCTAGATGCTTTTCCTGTATTCCAATATTCCAGGAATGATAAAAGCAAGCCTGGAAAACAACTTTCAAAACCCGAAGACCTCCAGAACTCCATTTGTTTCTATGTGTGACATGAAGCATTTGCACAGGCATCTCCTTATATAATCACAGAAATGTGGGAAACGAAGTCAAACCAGGAGTGCATTATTGTCTACAATGACTGCAAGAGGCTTTCCAAAGTTTTGGACAGGGGTCTCTCCTACTTGGAGTTGCTGGAGATCTTGTGCAAAGCAGATGCCCTATCACTTTGCCACAGCCCTTCCCAAACGATATCCACTATAATATTTAAAAGAAGAAGAAAAATCCCTAAACATCTCCTGGCTAAAATAAGCAACAAATCCCTGGCATTCTGAGATTGAGAAACCAATGTGCAGAAATCAGGAAAAGCCATAGAGACTTTTGTTATTAGCTCTGGCTCCCCCTGCTGTTGGTCTCCCAGCCTACTGGCCTACCAGTGTGACTGGGCCCCAGTCACCGCTGTCGCAATGTTTATGTGTCTGTCTGACCATGCTGCTTTCAGTGGGTGGGGTCAATATGTATGAAACCACTTCTCTCTCCATGTTTTCACTGAATACATGCAGACTGCGGCACTTCTTTGTGGCAGTGATTTCCACACTTAATTATGTGTTGTGTGAAAAAGAGCTTTGTTGCACCTGGCCAGGATGCAGAACAGCTGATTCCGCTCGTTGGCTAAGGAAGGACATGTCCGTTTGAGCACACTGTAAAAATACTGCAGAAAATACTAATAACTGTCTCCCATCCGCAGCAGTTTCTTACAAAGCTGAAACATAGTGGAGACAAGCAAATAGAAGTACGTAATACCTTAGGTAGAACGGTGAGATGGGCCTTTCATCCTCTTGAGAGCTGAAAAAGAAGACAACATATTTGTCATTAGCATGCAAGTTTCTGCCCTTCATTTGCAAGCTAATTCATACTGAACCACTGAGATCTGAGTAGCAGAGGCTGGAAAAGAAGCTGTGCTGATAGGCAGGTTTTGCTGCACTGCCAGAGACAGAGGCTTTCAGGGGAGTGGGGGGGGGGTGTTAAATTACATTCTTCAAGGTTACAAAACCCCAAGTCGTTTTGCTAGTGCTCACCAAGGCAGAACTAGATAAAACTGCTGAGCTTTCAGGAGCCTGAGCAGCTGTGCAAGACTTCAAGGGCTATTTCTATAGCAACGTTGCAATGATCCGCTATAAGCATAACCAGGACTGGGAGGTGGCGGGGAGGACCAGGGGCTTTCTGTGGTTCCACAAATGAACAATTGGCTTCTAAAGAAGGTTACAATTTCTCTTACTAAAAAAAAAGGGGGAGGGGGGACGGAGGGGGAGAAAAACCAATGTAAAATGCTGGTTTCAAAACCATGCCATCAAAATTAAATGTATACAAGTGGTAAAGTACAGTGGTACCTCGGGTTACATATGCTTCAGGTTACATACGCTTCAGGTTACAGACTCTGCTAACCCAGAAATAGTACCTCGGGTTAAGAACTTTGCTTCAGGATGAGAACAGAAATTGTGCTCCGGCGGCACGGCGGCAGCAGGAGGCCCCATTAGCTAAAGTGGTGCTTCAGGTTAAGCACAGTTTTAGGTTAAGAATGGACCTCCGGAATGAATTAAGTACTTAACCCGAGGTACCACTGTAAGCTTCTACATGGTGTGACCACACTTGGAATACTGTGTCTCCAAGACCACACCTAAAAAATGATATTGCAAAGCTGGAAAAGATGCGGGAGAAAGAAACAAAAATGAAGATGGCGCTGGAGCAACTGCCATATGACAATAGAGACACCGTTTCTCTGTTATGTAACGGAAGGGAGTTTCAATGTGTAGGTGTTGCCACACTAAAGGCATGAATCCTGCACCATACAGAATGGACCTTGTGGTGGTGAAATGGTTATCTGCAAGAGTGCATCTCCTGCAAAGCATAGCGACCAACTAGTTATGTAAGAGGCTGGGAAATCTTTTAGGCATCCCGTTCCCAATTTGCGTAGGAGTCTTGACAATATCTTGGACTCTTTGATAACCCAGAGTTTGAAAGCCAATAAATGGGTTCACCAATGCTAATTTATAGAAAGAAAAAGCCAGCTTTGATAATGAAATAACCGTGGTCTCCAATTATGAATGTCGTTTGTAAAAACAAACACCCACACACTAAATGGTTATGGGGTGGAGAGTAAGGAGAAGAGATTTCTCTTTAACCTTCCCTCACACCTTTCCATCATTTTCCAAAAGTATTGGACTAGATAATGGGGATGCAACAACGATTGCCTTTTGCCCTTTTGTTTTGAATCATTACACATCTGTTACTTAAAGTGTGGTTCGACAACTTTTCTTCTTGTGGGCCTGTCAGAAACAAACACTGTGGAAGAGTCACAAGGCACACACGCACACACACACACACACACACACACAATCCAGTACACCTTGCATCATCAATATCCCTTTACCGGTTTCTCTCAGTGAACCCAGGTTAATGATAGACTCCTTGTCTCAAGCCCTTAGCTATTTTGCCTCTATATGGTGTTCAGTTCCCCACTGCTACAACCCAACTGACAATGACTCCCTCCTGCCCTAAACAAGAAACACTCTTCTTAAGTTTGGAGAAGTTAAACATGGACTTTCCCTCCCCGATGAATTAATCTAGCCAATCTACAAAGACCTTTGGAGGGTCAGAGCAAATGTTTGCAAAGGGACTTGCCAGGGAAGTGACATGTGCCTGTTCAGAAGTTGAAAGGCCATGTCACCCTCGCCAAATATTTGGGTACTTAAAATATAATCAAGCTGTTTTGGTTGCTGAACTATATTTAATGGCATTCTGCTTTGACCTCAGATAGAAGAACCCTGCAGAAAAACAACTTCCAGAGCAATTTGAACTAAAGTAAAAAAATCAAAGTTGCATGCTAAGTCCATGCATGCAGAAGAACAAGTTTCGGATGGGGTGGCAAAAGGGACTGCAGCACATCAGGCCGCAAAAATCTGGGGAAATCCCAGTTTGGGATATTCCTCCAGATTAAAAATATAAAAGTCTTTATGCAACAGGGGACAAGCATATCAAGAGAGAAACGTCCCAATCAGAGTCTGATTGCCAGGCATGCTACTTTTCTGTTTGTGCTCAATTTCTATTTTTTATATTTGCCGTACTTTTCCATGTATAAACCGACGTTTTCTTACTGCAAAATAATGTTCAAAATTGGGGGTCGTCTTATACATGCATGGGGGGATGGGTGATTGGTTGCACCCGTGATTCCCCCCCCCCAAAAAAAGCTCAACAACTCTGGGCCATCTCCCCCCATTTTCTTAAATTGGAGTCCCCCAAAATAGGGCTCATCTTATAAATGGGGGTGTGTTATACAGGGGGAAATACGGTATATGTTTATAAACCACTTACATACCACTTAGTTGCAACTGTCCCCAAGCAGTGTGCAAGCAACACAACAATGTAATAAGTTTAAAAATCAGTTGAAATTTTAAAATGAAAAGAGGAGATTTCAGAATGTGATCATTCTCCTGCAGCCTGAAGTAACAGCAGCATCAGTCTACTGTCTCGGCGCTTCAACATTCATTCTGCGGCATGTATAAACCAAGCCTAGATGTAACCTGACAACTCAAGAAGTCCCAACAGGGGAGGAACGGCAGATGAAGATGATGGACTTTTCGGAGCCAGCCGACCTTACTGGAAGAATCCACAAACAGAAGGAGGAGGAGTACCAGGAAGAATGGATGAAATTTAAAGACTATTTAGTTAAATATGCTAAGATAACTTAATTGGAAAAACTTGCAAATAACAGATAGGCTTAGGATTTAAATATGTGATGTTATAGAATAATATGTTTAAAGTTAAAATGAAAAGAAAGAAAGATGTTAAGTGATTAAATTAATTTTATGAGAAATCTGTTTTGGAAAACTGTTACAATGATATACACTGAAATTCAGCCAGGGGGATTTGAGGAAGTCACTTAACAATGTTACTAAGATTGGGTTAAGTACAGTTAAGATCTATGTTTGTTTGTTTAAAATTTTTGGAAAATCAATTTTAAATTTTTTTGGGGAAAAAATAGATGTAACCTGACAAGGATTACATTTCAGCATTTGGATTGCACTTCAGCATTTGATGAAGTGGACTCAAGTCCACAAGAGGCAAACAATAAACCTGTTCACCTTTTAAGGTGAAGCAGGATTATGCAGTCCCTTCCAGGTAACTGCTTATTAAACATTTGTTCTGATTTGTTTGCAGGAAGACCGAAGAATGCTGCATCAAGCAAGGGATTGTCCCATCACGTTCCTTATCCTCAAAAGTCACATTGGGGGTGGGATAGGTTTGTAGCTCAAGAGCAGCAAATCAACTTTAACTGTGGAACCTGAATCTGCCAGCAGGTGCATGAATCTTGCCAGAAACCCTAGGTTGTTTCTGCTTCAGAAAGGAGGAGTGGGGAAAACCCAAAACAGGTGTGTGTTTTTTAGCTGTGCAGGCATCTCAGGTTATGTACAGGCATCTCAGGTTAACGGAGAGGTTTGTTGATTTTGGCTTAACCCCACTGCAAACTACATAGTGTCGGATCTGTTTTCCTCCTTATCATTCAGGTTCAGCTTGGCAAGCCAATCTCTTTTGTAAATAGATAGCAAGGACTTGGCCTCTGCAGGAAGTCGTGGGGAGCATTTTTTCCAAACAAGTCCAGGATATCATGAGGATTTGAGCAAAAGTGACAATTTTAAAGCAGTGGTGCTTTAATTTGACTGTGCGAGGTGAAGAAGCATTATCAGACGTCAGCAATTATGCATTTTACATGACACAGCACTCTTGCTTCATAAAGAGGGCATTGGTGACCTGTGACGTTCTTTCCAACTACATGTTTCTAAGGCAGGGATAAACAACTGGCCTATTGAAGAGTAGCACTGACTTCCTTACACTTTCTTTCCTTCTCAACTTGCCTAGCACCTGTTGAGTGAGTTTCAGGCACTATTTGACGCTATTTTAAGCCTTGATGTTCCTGCATTGCAGGGAGTTAGATTAAATGACCCTCAGGGTCAAACGGGTGGGATATAATGTTTTTAAAATATGGAAACAAGCAAGCCAATCAGCCTTACCTTGCATGCAGAAATACTACCAGTCACTTCGGAAGACGTTACAAGCTAGGGAACCCTATGTTTTTACCTGCTGCCATACAGCTCAGTCAGTAGAGCACAAGACTCTTAATCGGAGGGTTGTGGGTTCGACTCCCATATTGGGCGACAGATCTTGCAGGGGGGTTGGACTAGATGACCCTCGTGGTCCCTTCCAACTCTATGATTCTGTGATTATTTGGCTTGTCCGGCACTAGATCAGCTGGTTGTGTTCCTGTGATAACTACCGGTATCAGTTGCATAGGTTATCCAAAAACTGAAGGTTCAGTGGAATGCCTGCTGATCTCCATTTAATATCTAAAAGATGCCGTAAAGCATTCTGCTTAAGATAAACACTGCATCTGGGGAGACCTGCAAACTGCCTCCTTTTCACCCTAATGTTACATTCTTAATAACATGTTTACATGGACAGAGCCGCCCAGCTTCTGCTGCTTTATTTCTTGAAGATTAAAAATGAGAGGACAGGATGGCAGACAACTGGGAAGAGGCACATCTGTTTATTATCTGCAGTCTGGCAAGACTCCCTGGATGGGTAAGACAGAAAATGGGTCAAGAAGAGGTGGAGAGAATGACTGATGCTGTACTCCAGCCAAGGCTGCACCCTTCCTTTGAAGTCAACAGTAGCATGTTAATACAGACCAAACACAAGTTAAGTTGCATAACAAGGAGTGTAAGAATGAGGTTACTAAGCAACCCCAACAGAATGCATGGAGGAACTGTTATGGAAAACGTGGTCGAGTGCGGAGAAGCTACGGAGCCATTCTTGCAGTCGGAAAAGCAAAGGTTCTGCATCTGCAAAAGACATCCAAGCATTCTGCCTCGGGAACTATATATCCCAGCACCAGGCACAAGGCGAATGTTTCCATGATACAGGGCAGCCGTGGGGAACCTGTGAGCCTAATCTGGCCTGGGAGGGGGCTGGTTCCCCACCTGCCCCACACCTGATGCCGTCTGGGATACGGGGTGAGGGCAGGTGATGCTGCAGCTGCAAAGCAATAACTGGGAGCCTCGAACGGTGTCCTGGTTGCTCCTTGTATTTGGTGACTTTTAAATTGGGCATGAAATGAAGTCCCACTCAGGGGCTCCCAAGTGGAGCTGAGCCAAGCTAGGCTTGCCAGGAAACCTCACTTGGGATTGGCTGCAACTGATCCCTAACAAAACAGGATGCTGGAGCCACTGTCTGAAAACCCCGCTTTGGGAGGGCTCTCCCTTTGACTTCAAGCCAGCCTTGTTGTTGTTTGTTGTTTAGTCGTTCAGTCGTGGCCAACTCTTTGTGACCCCATGGACCAGAGCACGCCAGGCACTTCTGTCTCCCACAGCTTAGTCAAACTCATGCTGGTAGCTTCGAGAACACTGTCCAACCATCTCGTCCTCTGTCGTCCCCTTCTCCTTGTGCCCTCAATCTTTCCCAACATCAGGGTCTTTTCCAGGGAGTCTTCTCTTCTCATGAGGTGGCCAAAGTATTGGAGCCTCAGCTTCAGGATCTGTCCTTCCAGTGGGCACTCAGGGCTGATTTCCTTCAGAATGGATAGGCTTGAACTTCTTGCAGTCCATGGGACTCTCAAAAGCCTCCTCCAGCACCATAATTCAAAAGCATCAATTCTTTGGCGATCAGCCTTCTTTATGGTCCAGCTCTCACTTCCATACATCACTACTGGCCAGCCTAGCAAGGACAAAAAGCTGGGACACTTGATACCGTGCCCAAACTACCCCAACTCTCAAGTAATCTGAATCTTTTGTGACGTGTCCCTGTTTATGCCCTCTGGTCAACGTGACCCTATGTTAAAAACAAACCACTCTCCCAATAAAAGGATTTGTGGCTGTACTACATGTTTGAATGTGTTGTCGTGTGCAGGCAAAGTGACTCTTCCTGAAGCCAATGGAATTTAAGCTACCCGCCGGATAGCAGAGCCGGAATCTCCTCTGGGATCTACACAGTTTGTACAAATCAAGTAGCAGTACCTGAACAAGAGTCTCTCAGAGCAGTTGACTGATGAAAGGAAGGCTTTCCACATGCCCAGTTTTCCTTATCACTCCCTCCCTCTGAACAAGTCAACTGAAACAAGCAAATAAACTTCATTTAGCGTTTCTGTCTTACGGATGGTGTATTTGTGGGAGATTTTCCATTGCTCTTACATTTGCTGTGACCACACACAGTTGTATGCTTCAAGTTTGTATTGTTTCTTTCTATTTGATAAGGAAAAGCCTTATCGAACTGTTTTTTAAAACAAGAAAAAAGAAACTTCCCATTGTTTTCAGCAAAGTGACCTACTAAACTAGGCTTGGGATGAATGGTATTTTAAAAATTAGGGCATCAATCCTGCCATTTCTTTTTTGTGAGTAGTGACACTTTAATTAAAATAATATAATGTAATATAATTTAGTTATTTATGTCTGTTTCCAAAGTTTCACTTATTTTACCTGTATTTTATTGAATATTAAGTTATGTATACTCGTGCTTTGAACCATTTTATGGATTATAACAATAATCTTATTATGTATACCATTTAGAGAGTTTTGTAATTAAGCAGTCTCTATTTTGTTCCCTAAATAGTGAATAAAGTGTACTATTCACAAATTATTTATTGAATTATGGCCTGTCTATCACCCTCATACATAAACACTTTTGCCCTTTGACAACTGTGTGGTACAGCTTAAATCATGAATCTTAACCCACAAGGCATGTTAAGAGGTCCCCGGATGGGTGGTGAGGTCCAAAGTACCAACCTTATCTCATTGGGCTTACCTATGTTATGAATATAAACAGCCAAGCTGTTAAGAGTGGCCCCACAATACCCAATACAGATAACATTCCACAAACAGGGAGGGCAATTAAAATGCTGGTAGGCTGATTATACATCAGCTAATGTCTTCAATGGCAGGAGCATAGGTCAGAGACTGAGCTCCATGATCAATATGTTGGAAGTAAAATGAGCCTGAAGATTTTCAGTTTATCTCTCAACTTAATAATTTGCAGGTACCCATAAAGAGGCCACCTGGTCACGTACGCAGTCTAAGCACATCTGTCAGTTTGGCCTCTGCTACCAAGAAGCGTATTTCTGGATAATGCTACTGGAGATTTCAGCCCTAGGCCATCTCAAGCTTGGAGTGCAATACAAAGGACTTCAGTTTGCCTTCTCGAAACCATATTTTTATTACAATGTGAGTTTCTTACAATACATACGAAGAGCAACCACATAAGCAATTTGAGGGGATAGGCTATTGCTCAGGGGGAGATGAAATGCTTTGCATGAGAACTGTTCCAGGATCAAACCCCTGGCAGCTCCAATCAGGGATAGGGATGGCCAATATATTGATATATTGTTGAAAACTGGTTTGAAGTCCACATCATGATATCCGTTTTGTAATTTTCGACCTGGCAATATATTGCAAATCATGATGTGTGCATGCTATGCAAAAAATCACAATGTGCGGAAAACCATGAAGCCAGCCAATGCCTCTACATAGCTCCATCCTTATTTCAGACATTGTGATACATCAGTGATACCTGGGATGTTTACCTGGGGATATATATCACAAAGTTGAAAACCAGATATTGCCCAGACCTAGTCAGGGCTAGGAAAGGCTCCAGCCTGGTTCTAGGCCTTCATAAATACCACCCACTCACAATATTATGGTACATTTATTATGATGTATCTGAGAGCTTAGTGCTTATTGCCACAATAAATTTGTTAATGAGCAATTAAAAGTCAGATATGGCCCTACTGAAGAGTTATTTATTTACTATGTTCATATCTCACCTTTTCTCTGGGTGGTGTACGTGGTCTCTCCCCTTCCCATTTTATCCTCACAACAACCCTATGAGGGAAGGTAGGCTGGGGGACAGAGACTGGACCAAGGTCACTGAGTCATGGCTACTGAGTGGGAATTTGAGCCTTGGTCTCCCAGGCCATAGCCCGACGCACAAACCATCACACCACACTCAACGCTCACAGTCTGAAGCAGTAGCGGTCCTGCGCTACCCCACCCTCTGAATCCTGAACGCTGAATATGGCAGTCTGCAAAATAACCCTTAACACACAAGCAGCTGCAAAGGAATCCTGCTTGTGTGTGGAGCCTCTATGAGTCTGCATCTGCTCATTGGTTGGGGTTTTATTTAGCAGAGGGATGCAGTGTCCAGTCAAAGAAGTGCAGTCTAGCTTGTGCTTTAAACTGGGATTGTTCTGCATGTGAGTAACAGGTGAACAGAATGGGGAAGGCAACTCCAGGCCACTCCCTGCCTGGCCCTCAAAAGTCTTCCCAGGACTTGTTCTGCTTTGCACCCCGAATGTTTCTGCATGGCTGGAATGTGCGTTTGAACTCCGATCATGATTTTCCTTGCTCAGATGCAGGATAGAGGCATGTGTCTGAGTGTGCATAGTAACTACAGTGGTACCTCGCAAGACGAATGCCTCTTAAGACGAAAAACGCGCAAGACGAAAGGGTTTTTCGTTTTTTGAGTTGCTTCGCAAGACGATTTTCCCTATGGGCTTGCTTCGCAAGACGGAAACGTCTTGCGAGTTTGTTTCCTTTTTCTTACAACCGTTAATACCCAGGGAATCCGCACTCCGCAAGACGAAAAAATCGCAAGACGAAACAACTCGCAGAACGAATTAATTTTGTCTTGCGAGGCACCACTGTACCCTACTGTAGGAGGGCAGCAGTTCTGTTTACTGCTCTCTCTACCCTGTGTGGGTGTGAAAAGGATCCCACATCCCTGGACTAGGGGATCTGTCAGGGGACTGCCATCGGAACAGGGAAGGGAGGCAGAGGGGCAGTTGGGATACAGGGAACCTCTGAAAATCTTGAAAAGCAGTTCCTCTTCCTGCGGTGGGGAAAGCCACACCTCCAGTGGGGAAGGGACCAGAGGATGCTGCTGGGAGCCCCAGCACAATACCTCGTCAGTCCCAGCACCATACCTCCCGGGTAAAGGAGGGGAAAGGGTTAGAGGATGCTGCTGGGAGCCTCAGCACCGCTCCTGGCCAAGCCGGCCAGGAGGGAAGCATGCCGCTTCCATCGCCCACCTTGCACAGAGGTGTAAAATGCAAAGAAGGAAGGAAAAGGCTGGGGGTGACGAAGCTCTTATGCTGGGGGAGGACCCGGAAACGACCACTCCCCGATTCTGCTAGCAATTGAGGCAGACATGAACTTGTGGTTCTGCACTGTAAATAGTTTTTGCGCCTAAATAAAACCTGTAAAAGACAAGTCAGAGTCCTGCCTGGTTACTCACAAGCAACCACCATTGCCATCTGACAGTACCCTTTGCAGAACTGTATGCCAACATGTTCACAGGTTAATGCATTACTATGCAATCTGCTATTAATCCACCAAGCATTGGGTCGTTCCCCCCCCCCCCGCTTTTCCTTTCTGCCTCAAACAGAGTCCCTTGCCACCAACCAACCACCATCTTTAGAAGAGACTTTCACAAAAGCAACCCAGCAGAAGCAGGACTTAAGCAGCGAAGGGCCCATGCTAAGGGTTTCAGGTTCAGTTCTGGATATCACCACGCAGAGCTGGTGAACGCCACACACTTGGCACATAAAGGGTGCCAGGTTCAACCTTCAACACTGGGGAAGTCTCCCTGTCTGCGGCCCTCAACTTGAGAGCTGTTGCCAGCCAGTTCAACACTGAGTTAGAAGACCAAGAAGACCAACCACTTACACTTCAACTCCTTCCGCACTTGCCATTAACAGTTGCCTTGCCTTTTGAACCTCATTCTCACTACCTCTCCATCGAAAACCGCTTTCTGTCCATCAGCTGCTATTGCAAGTTATCTTACAAGTGCCTCTGAACAGGCACCAACTTCTCACTCATGGTTTTGCACAGTGCTGGCATTTTCCAGAAGAGCTTTGCGCCAAGGCAAGAGACCACCCCACCAATGTGTGAAAAGTCCATGATAACGCCTCTTCCGTGTCAGGTGGACTCAACACACAGCCGGCAGAGTGAGAAAAAAGTATTCGGTTTCAAGATCTGAGCAAACAATGGGAGGGAGGAGCTACATCTTGACCATGAAGGGTCTATGGGGACAAAACTTGCATCCTGAAATGCTAAAACAATGGGAGCATTATATTCCATCCTGGATCTACTGCAGCTTCCACATTCAAGACCATCCTTCATCTAGCTCAGTACAAAACAAAGACCCTGGGTGGCTGCAGCCCCTACCTGGAGATTAAATCTGGTACATTTTGCAATCTTTGAGCTATGGCCCTTCCTCCAGTTCTTTATTGACACATTAGTTAACAATAGGCCCCACTGTTTAACGAAGATGATGATGGCAATAGAATTCAGCTTTAGGAGCTGACACAGTAGTCTGTTGGCATCATAAAAACGACTGCTTATGTTTACAGCCCCCAGGATTTGGCCCAGGCCCATGCATGTGGTTCAGAGTGCATGACTAATGGAATAATTAGTCAAGGTCGGTGAGAACTAGAATGGTACTTTCTTTCGGGGTGGGGTAAGAGTCAAGATCACACTCCAAAGAGCTTTTCATTTCATGGCCCATAGCAACTTCACTTGTTTCCTTGCCTGTACCCAAAGGAGAGATATGAGAGGGAAAGCATGTGTCTGTGGACTGTACCATCTCCAACTCTCAGGCTTTTTTTAATGCTCCTCCACACGAAGAAAAGCCCTGAACATGAGAGGAAAATACTAGGATGAAAAAATTTTAAGGGGAGGGGAATTTTGTTATGGAAAGAGCATTAAGGGATGTGAATTTCCACCCATAGCCTGAAATGGTACAGTCCACTTGTGAGAAGGCTTGAGTCAAGGGAGCAAAATCTGTGCCTAAGTTTAGTTCTGCCGGGATAGCTTAGTTGGTAAAGCAGGAGACTCTTAATCTCAGGGTTGTGGGTTTGAGGCACATGGTGGGCAAAATATTCCTGTATTGCAGAGGATTGGACTTGGTGACTCTGGAGGTCCCTTCCAACTTTACAATTCTAAGTTCTGAACAACTTACGGACCCACCAAGCCCTTACTCGGTTTAAACAGGGTACTTGCTGAAAATCAGCTGCAAAAATAAAATTATAAGGAAAAACAGAAATATTTGTTTTGAGGAGGCCTTTGTTAGAATTATTTTTACGAATCAATACAGCAAACCGAACTTCTCGAACACATAGCCCCTAAGCTAAATATTTAATTGACAAAGTTATGAAGCACCATCAAGATCTCTCAGTACAGGAATGCTATTTTCCTAGAGAACACATTTCCAGTTGAGTGTTCCAATGGAGAGATATGAACTGCTACACTGCTCAGGATCCCCAAGAGATTAAAGGGAGGCAGATGTTTCTCATGAGCCAAAGCTGTTCAGTTACAAGAGTGGAGCAGCAATTCTTGGAACCAAAGACGGAGCTCTCTTGAGAGTGACTATGGTGCAAAGCAGAGTTGGTATACTTGACAGGGGCAGAATTGTCAAAGTTTACTCAAGTCAGCATTAATGAAAGATGTTTGGGCAGCAGGTTTTGATGCTTTTTATTCTAAGTGTAAGGACAAAAATTCCTGTAGGCTCAGAAAATATATGTAAGCAAGCAATATTATTAATATCGCAATGGAGTTCCTTTTATTTTCTAGATGAAGTCAGCACGCTAGATTAAACCACACTATTTATGGCACAAACAGTTTTTATAGGCAACCATAAGAGGACTCAGAAACTATTACGATCCTGTTAATGCTTGAAATGGTATTTATACCTTTCCCTCTTCACAGACCTGGCAGCTTGTCTGTAAAAACCCAGCTTCAAAATAGTTTTATCGTATTCTATTTTGACATGAGCAAGCATGCTCTGTCACTCACTCGTCCCCCCCCCACACGGGAAGAAGCTGCTGGCCTGTGTTAAATCATAAAAAGCAACGTTTTGACTCTCCCCAAGGCACTTTGAAATAAAACCATTGCCCTGAAAACTCTACACAGATATTTCAAAAAGCAAGGCAGCATTCCTAACCCATTGCTCCCCTTTCACTGTTAAGGATGCATCACAATAAGTACTGTTTAGGGCAGTGTTTTTCAACCTTTTTTGGGCAAAGGCACACTTGTTTCATGAAAAAAAATCACGAGGCACACCACCATTAGAAAATGTTAAAAAAATTAACTCTGTGCCTATATTGACTATATATAAAGTAATTCTCTTGAATAGGAATCAAATAAACACAAATAAAGTATTTTATAATTACTTTATTATGAAACAGTAAGTAAACAGAAATATGAAAAATTATAAAATACTTTATTTTTAAATCTTTCGAATTTTTCAATTTTTCCCACGGCGCACCAGGCAACATCTTGCAGCACACTGGTGTGCCGCGGAACAGTGCTTGAAAAACACTGGTTTAGGGCACTTCAATCCTGGACAAGCCTACTCAAGAGAGAGCTCACTTACAAATTATATGTGTCTAAGACTGAAGTACAAAAGACATGTAAAGGCACCTCAGCAAGTCAGAAATAGAGAAGCAAATACATTAAAATACCCATTTACTAGCAGACGACAACACTCCTTCTCCAGCTTTTATCAAAAACACGTTTCTGCCCTAAAACAGAGGTCTTCAAAGCGGTTGATATTGACCCGTGGGGTCAGTGGGACTGTGCAAAAAAATAAAAATAAATCTTTTGTAACCATGAGTCTTGGGGGGGGGGAGACATGAGCATGTACAGAGTGCACCTCTCATGCCAGCGAGGAACCTCTGCATTTAATAAGACGATACCACACTATAACAGTATTCTTTATTTATTTTTACATTTCATAAACCTAGCAATGGTGACTGATTAATAAATGTTGATTATATATTGATATTTCTTGACTTTGCTTCATTGACATTCCTAAGAATTTGGGCTGGGTTCGAAGACAACTTCACAAGCTTATCACGGACAAACTCAGAATTTTGGGGAATCTTGCTCTATACAACATAATATCTCAACTTCCTATGCAGGTTGACTCAGGAGCAGTGCTCACTGTGTTCAGTAGGATATGATCCCAGTTAAGTTAGACAATTGCAGCCAAAATTTACTTGGGTCCATTCTGTAAAAACCAGCCTGCTGCTTAAATCCTGAAAATCCAACTATGTCCATTTTCCCACGATCTGGTCCAGGGGACAGAAAAGTTTCATTCTATACTAAACCAACCTGGAATAACCAGAGAATCTAAACTTGTGACAAGTGGTAGAGAAAATCTACGTTGTTATTAACATTTAGGCTGCAAGTCAGTGAGGCTTAATAGCTCTTACTTCCAAGTAGACATGCCTACGGTATTGCATGGTTAAAAATCATGGAATTAGAGCAATATGTAACCATAACATAAGCAACCTTTTGGGAAAATAAAAAGCATATAACCTGGGTATATTTGCAGTGAGTTATTATTCTACAGCCTCCCTAGAGATGCACATGGTGTCTTATTTTGGGCGGCGGCGGGGGTTGGATATAAAGCACGCAGAATTCAAAGACGCAGTATTTCTGCATTATTGCAAATGTATCCCAGCAAGATCAGAGAAAAAGAAACAGTTTAGCAAACAGCCTGAGCAGATTAACAGGCAGCTGGGCAGAAAATTGCCCCGATCAGATCCCTCCATTTGAAACATGATTACAAACAAACAAACGACGACGAAACACGAGGTTTTTTTTACCTTTGCAGAGACATGATTTCACAAGCCATTCCTGAAAGTTTTCTCTGAACGGGAAACTGGGAGCTGACCTCCTTTACTTCTTCCTCTCTGCACTGCACCGCAGTCTCGGGCTAGCTAGCACAAATCTTTTTTTTAAAACCAAAAATAAAAATAAAAATCCCTGCCCGCAGCCAGCAGCGCTGAAGGCTCCAACCCGTCGCTTCCTTCCTGCCTGGCTCCGGATTCAGTGCTCTAAAGCTACCGGAGACATTCAGAGAGACACGCTCTCCCTTTGCAAGCTGCCGATTATTTACCGTGCGCGAAGGGAGAGGCTTCAGGTTTCCAGCCCGCTCGAGGTCTTCCCCCTTTTTTGTGCGCCCGTGCAAAGAAAAATATAAAGCCACCCTCCGAGTCCACTTTGACCTTTTGTTCCCGAGGAAGCAGCTGAAGCATCCAGCCAATCAGAAATAGCAGCGGGTGACAACCAGTTCAGGCTGCTCGCTCGCCTTCTCCTCCTCCTCGTAGGCGCATCGCCATCCCGGGTAACTTGAAACTTTCCCCAACAATTCCGCCCCGCCTGTCACTCAACTGCGCCCAATGGAGCTTGAGAAGCCAGAGAGGGAGGCGATCAAAAAGGGACTTTCAGCACAGCATGGGAGGCGGGGGAGGAAAAAAAGAAGATGATTTGGGGACCTTTGCAGCCTCTGCAAGTCAAAAATAAAAAAAAATAGGGGGCTTGTTATTGACTGATGGGAAAGTGGGGTTGGGGGAGAGGAGTGGAAAACCCAAATCAGGACGGCGGAATAAAGCTGCAACGACCGGTTTCCTCCTGCAAAAGCATCCTACGTGCGCAAAGTCCCATCGCCACGGTCTGGGCGTTGGGACTTCGCGCGCCGCATGCAGCGCTTTCGCTGTGCAAGCCTCTCCAGACATCACGTTAAGCACGTCGCTGTCACTTATTCATTTTGGGGAGGGGAAAGAGCAAACAAACCAGAGCATCTTTCCAGTGCACTGGCACAAGCCCCTCGGGAGCTTTTTAGGTAACAGCAAGCAAAAGTGTCTTGGGGAACGCCTTGTTAAAGACCAGCAAAAGAATTTATTGTGGAAGGCAGAAATGAGGGCAAGCGATACTTGCCTTCTTGATGGTAAGGTAAAGGTAAAGGGACCCCTGACCATTAGGTCCAGTCGTGGCCGACTCTGGGGTTGCGGCGCTCATCTCACTTTATTGGCCGAGGGAGCCGGCGTACAGCTTCCGGGTCATGTGGCCAGCATGACTAAGCCGCTTCTGGCGAACCAGAGCAGCACACGGAAACGCCACGTACCTTCTGCTGGAGCGGTACCTATTTATCTACTTGCACTTTGACGTGCTTTCGAACTGCTAGGTTGGCAGGAGCAGGGACCGAGCATCAGGAGCTCACCCTGTCACGGGGGTTCAAACCACCGACCTTCTGATCGGCAAGTCCTAGGCTCTGTGGTTTAACCCACAGCATGGTAGTCATGGGCAAAGCCAGGGGCTTGGGGCAGGGGTGGGGAGCTGGCCCCCAAATCAAGTAATTAAAAAAAGTAGAAATTGTAGAAAGATTTTAACAGATTTTTCTGAGCACTTGGGGTCCAAATAAATTAATTTAAAAAAGAACAACAACAACTGTTGTTGAGACATTTCACTCTGAATCTGCAAGAGAAAGCCGGACAGAGGATGTTGTCAGGTGGGTCTCTTGCCCCTCCCAACATAAAATCCTGGCTACGCCCATGATTCGCAAAATCCACAAACACATAAGCCCATCTAATGGTGCTGCTGTTTTAGGTTGGGATTCAATCATGGGCACATTTAGGATGCTCAAGTAAAGTTTATTCCGCCACAAACCCACTTTCCCCTCAAACTATTTTTTCTTTTTGCAGGAAGGGAAGTGATGGGTAATGCGCTGGAAGGTGTGGGTTGGCTGTTGCTTGATGCAACATGGTGTGATCTCTGCAGAAACAAATAAGAATTAATGTACGATAAATAGCCCACGTCATCTAACCTCCCTGCAAACTTTGCGCAAACAAATAAGGACAAATGCTCAATAAACACTGTCGTCGTCATTTATGAATCACTTCCAAGGAAGCATCTTGAAGCAATTTCACAGTGCAATGGAAACACATATAGAACAAGTGCATGTATCAACACAATTCTGAATGAACAGACTGCTGTTTTTGTGGCAACAGACTAACAGTTGCTTCTCTGAGAAGTATTTATTTAAGGCTTTTATACATAGCCCTTCATAATATATCCCCAGGGCGGGATAACTAAAACTTTCTCCCCTTGCAAATGAAAATGCATAGTTAGGCCGCAATCCTATGCATACTTACATAAAGTCCAGTCACAAAAGGTGTGCGCTGTACCAGCTTCTTATTTTGTTTTGTTTTGTGTTTTGGGGGCACTGGTTATTTCATAATCATTTTTGTTCTAGTTTCCTTTCACGTGTTTGTAACAGGGTAAGAGTAGTTTATTGTTTTTATTATTGATGATATTGTTGTTTGAAGGTGTTGGGTAAATTTTATTATATATTTTGCATTGACTGTGGTTTGTTTGATTTTTAAATTCATTGCTAAAATAACCATGTTTTGTCCAACAAAGCCATCCTGTCTGCGTAAGGACTTCTGCTTGCACAGAAGAATTCTCCCCTTTCCTCTCCCCATGAGCCTCCAAAATCTGCTCCTGGAAGGTTGGGGGAATCCCCAGAGCAGATTTTAAGGAGTGCAGGGAGGAGAGGGAGGGAGGGCAAGTTCTGCTGCACAAACGGAAGTCTTTGCACGAACAGGATGACTTCGTTGGATACAACCCTTTATAAACAAAGTGTGGAAGAAGAAAAAGAAGACGGCATTCAAAGGAAAAAGCGGGCAATTAAAGGAGCAAGGTTTCAAGTATATATATAAATATTAAAAACGAACTGTTGAAATTCAGATAGCACATTCTCCCTTTCCTTCTCTCTCACATAGTGGTCATGCACCCAGCTGGAGACGTGCACATCTGTAAGTGATTAATAAAACCTAGAAACTTCTGCTCCTTTTAAGTAGATACTGGAAATCACGTGATTTACTTGACCAGCCAAATATTTAATAACAGCTATTTTCTTTTGTGAACTAGCCTGAATTATCTTACTCCTTAATTCTGGACCTGTCGCCGACATACAAATAAGGCATGTGTGCCTGTATACATCACTGACACAACCCAGGAGCATGGAACATGCAGAGTGAGGTTTCCCATTGACACTCCTTCATATATTTCCAAAACAATAATGCCAGTTTACAGCTATTGACACTACGGTATCATTCTTACAACCAGGTACTGCATCCCTTGGTCACACTGCGTACCTTATGCATGCTTTCTTTAATGACTTTAAAATATTCTGATACAGAGTATTTTTTAATATTTACAGGTTTGTTTGTTTTTTTCAAAAAAGTCTCAAGGTCTGATTTTCATTTTCAAAAATGAAACAAAATGTGTGTGTGTGTGTGTGTGTGTGTGTGTGTGTGTGTGTGTAGGTAAAGGTAAAAGGACCCCTGACCATTAGGTCCAGTCATGACCGACTCTGGGGTTGTGGCGCTCATCTCGCTTTATTGGCCGAGAGAGCTGGCGTACAGTTTCCAGGTCATGTGGCCAGCATGACTAAGCAGCTTCTGGCGAACCAGAGCAGCACACTGAAACGCCGTTTACCTTCCCGCCAGAGCGGTACCTATTTATCTACTTGCACTTTGACATGCTTTCGAACTGCTAGGTTGGCAGGAGCAGGGGCTGAGCAATGGGAGCTCACCCCGTCACGGGGATTCGAACTACTGACCTTCTGATCGGCAAGTCCTAAGCTCTGTGGTTTAACCCACAGCACCACCCACAGCACCACCATATAACCTTGCGTGTATATGTTAATGGAATATGGAAAAGCTTTGTCTTTAGACATCCCTGTAAGTAATTTGTTTCAGAATTAGTTTTCAGAATAACTTTCCGTCAAACCCTTGAGGGATGCAACTCAACTGATATTTCTGCCACTTCCCCCCACATTCCTGGCAGTTTCTAAATTTGCACAGCCTATCTGGCTGTTCTTCCCATTATGTGTCTGTAACGTTATGAAGACCAACCTTCCCCAGCCTGGTACTCTCTTCAGATGTTTGTGGATAGCTCCCATCAGTCCTAGCCAGAGTGGCCATTGGTGTGCTGACTGGGGATGAAGAGAGTTGTAGTCAAAAACCTCTGGAGGGTGTCAGCTTGCAGGAGACTGAAGCAGGCCTATATGAAGGGCCCCCAACCAATAGATCCATGGTGCCAATCAATTATTGGAGGGGGTAGAAGGGATTGCTTAGGATCAACTATCGAGTGAAATGGTCAGAGATTTGTTGGTTGATACACGCACCTGTGAATCACTGGCTACAAAAGTACCTCTCCCATTATACATTTTTGGAGTTAGGTTAAAATTCTTCTCTCTCTGTTCCAAATACAGCCTGATGGAGAGTTCTGTGAAACTGCAAACCTTGTGCCATTTAAAAACTATTAGCTGTGGCTGATCCTCTAAAATATATCATCTTGCGACTTCTGTGCCAAGGAACTATGTTTGGCAGGGATAGTAAATGATCCCAGGCACTAATCTACAGCCAGGACCTTCTAAAGTATGTGTTTAGAGCGGTGAGTTTGAACACAGGCCATGTGAATTGAATGGAGTTTTTGAGGACCAAATGACCCCATCAAACATCAGATACAGAAGCTTACCGCTTCTTCCTCTTGAGTTTGCCTTGCAGGCAAGGGAAACGCTCCATTCAAAACATAAACAGTGACCTAGCATGCATGCTGCTGTGGCCTTGGGAGGACAGAGCACAGAATAATAGTAGCACATAAACAGATGCTGACAAACTGTGAAGTGTCTCGGTTTTAATGTGCCGTTAAGCTGTTTGTTTAATGATTCTAAATATTAACAGTCCAGCTGAGAAGTAGATCTCAACATAACGATGCTTTGGCAGTAATACACAATGTGGCGAAGCGGAAAGGTTCTTCTGGGGAGAGTTATGAACCTAAAAAGAGCCCCTTGGGATCAGGCGAAAGGCCCATTTAGTCCTGCATCCTCTCCACACAGTGGCCAACCGGATGCTCATGGGATTCCTCTTCTACTAGGCCTTTGGCTGATTATATACGCTTTTAAATACGCTTGTGGGAGGAGGTGGCAGAAGGGGGTTATTGTTTTGTTTGGGTCTTGTTTTCATTGTGTATTTTGTGTTTTTATCTTGTATGTTTATGCTGTGAACCGCCCTGAAATCTGCGGGTGAAGAGCAGAATAAAATAAAATAAAATAAAATAAAATAAAATAAAATAAAAAAAATAAAAATAAAAAAAAAAAAATAAAAAAAAAAAAATAAAATAAAATAAAATAAAATAAAATAAAATAAAATAAAATAAAATAAAATAAAATAAAATTTCCCATGGGGTGTATAGGGTGTTAGGGGAGGAGGAGTAACTTTGGTGGGGGACACGTCATAACAATAATTAACAATAGTTTTATATATATATATATATATATATATATATATATATATACACACACATACATACCCTGCCCATCTGTCTAGGTTTCCCCAGCCACTCGGGATAGCTTCCAATAAAATATTAAAAATACGATAAAACATCAAACATTAACAACTTCCCTAAACAGGGCTGCCTTCAGATGTCTTCTGAAAGTCAGATGGTTGCTTATTTCCTTGACATCTGACGGGAGGGCGTTCCACAGGGCGGGTGCCACTACCGAAAAGGCCCTCTGCCTGGTTCCCTGTGACCTCACTTCTTTCAGGGAGGGAACTGCCAGAAGGCCCTTGGAGCTGGACCTCAGTGTCCAGGCTGAACAATGGGGGTGGAAACGCTCCTTCAGGTATACTGTTCCTTATAGGGTAGTTTGTCCACCTTTGGTCCCCACCCTGAACTCAGCTCTCACCTGTGGCTCCTAGAAGCTGTCAGCATGTGCCAATAGCTACACCCCAGGAAGGGCTTTTTGACTGGCCAGCTAAACCAAGTGTGGGTAGCTGATGGGTCTCAAACCCTTGGTGAGTTAGGGACTTCATCTGCATGAAAAGACAGGCTGAAACGGATTAAGCGGACAAGACCAATGGTGGATCCAGTGGTCAAGAAGGCGGTTTCTGTAAGTGCTGTAGAGGGAAGTGAGGGGCAGATGGGGCTTGTCAAACTCACAAGGCAGCCCATCGAGGAGAAGGAAAACTCTGAACCTACACCTCTGCTGCCTTGCAGGATATATCTCACGGGGATGGGAAGATGGAGTCAGCTATGTGCTGTGCAGGCCAAAATCTTGTGGAGGCTTTCTAAGAACTGATGCAGAAAGAGCACAGGGGAGCCTGGAAAATACATTTCTTTCTTTCTTTTTTTTAAGATAGAAAGATCTCCTTTATTAATGAACCCCAACAATATTTCTTCAGATACAGGAGTTGTGAACTCAAAATACTCAGAAGAAAAATGAGTTAATATTGCATTATTCTCATAAGAAATACTGCAACTCATTACCAGTAAACATATTGCAAAGCAAAACAGCTTGAAAAAGGGGAGGGGGGGGAGGGAGAAAGAAAGAAAGAAAGAAAGAAAGAAAGAAAGAAAGAAAGAAAGAAAAGTTGATCAATATGGAATTAAGGTTTGTTTTTTTGTTTGAACTATTAAGTCCTTGCAAGCACAGCTCGATTCCGCAGATCAATTCCCAAACTTGTGTAGAAAACATAACCCAATGTCCAGGCATGAGTACAGTTGCAAATGTAGCCAAAACAGCACCACCGATCCACAAGACAAGAGTTATTAGCAGGGGTGGGTGAACATCAAGGTTTGCAGAAATAAAAAAGAAAAATCTATGGATCCCAAATATAGCCCTTCCATGCTAATTAGTCTTCTCATGCATCTGTAACAATAATAGCTATTGCCCCAAATTAAACGCAGACAGGGCTGATCAGGATTGGACAGAAAGGGGTGTATGTCACAAAGCTGCCTAGCTTCATTAGCCTAGCAGCCAATACTATTATTACGTAAGACATTAATTACAGAGGAAACCAGAGACATGACCTCACTTTTTAAAAATTATTATTTTTAACCTTGATAAGCTAGTGAAGTGCATACATTCTTACCAAGCGGGCATCCCCAGTGCCAAACTGCAAACCCTGGCACACTTACATCTTTCCAAAATTGGGAATCTGCTCTACGTGGCAATATTTGAAGGCAGAACATGAACATTTACTTTTATTGCACAAGCCCCTGTGTATCTAGAGCAAGCCAGTCACCGGGTTTTGCAGAAAAGAGAGAGCACGAAATGGAATTTTCCATTTAATCAAAAACAGAGAACTGAAATTTCATCTGCAGACTCCTCCTGAGTCTTCCATCGCTTCCTAAAGCAAACAAGCCTGAGGGTGATAGGATATTAAACACCACGTATTTACTTTGAAATCAAATTGTCTTCGTATTTCCTCTGTTCTATTCATTTTAATGTTATAATCTGGAAATGCTACAAGCGTTTCCCCTCTGCTCTTCTCAATGCCAGTTTTTACAAAAACGCACAAGCCAGGTTCAGGCACAATAGTTTCCTGCTATGAGAATGTGTCAAATTGAGCCTCAGGTTTGGACATCCTCCTTTGTGCATAGAAAGAAAGAAATTCAAAGCTTCCTTTTGCAATTTGGAGCAAACTGCAGATTCCAATGATGTCTGAATATGGGAAACTGTGATTTGGACAGATCAGTTACGTAGGCAACAAACCATGACCTGAAACAACAACTTGATCCTGGTTTGATCCTCACTGCCGGATTGCAATATTTGGTATCCATTTCCCAATGCCTCCCTTTAATGATCCATAACAGGCTGGACACCTACAAACCAATAATAAAACCAATAATAAAAGAAGAACTAAGGATTTCAGAAAGTTAAACCCTAGGCTGATACCGTCCAAAAGTTCGCCGTCTTCCCAGTATGCCACCAAAACTGTCTAAATAAATTATGTAGCAGTTTCCTTTCTTCAGAAACATGAGACACCAAGCAGAGACAGAAAAGCAATTTCTAATTAGGACACGGGGGAAATCTGATTTAGCTGTGCCCGTGTGGTTTGAAATAAAACTTGCTGATTGACAATACCTGCAAATCCCCCTTTTGCCCCAGCCAAGGCTGTACCTGCCCCACACCTGATGTCATACATGTAGACCAGTGTGGCTTGGCAAAACATCTTGGGAGCGGGGGCTCGTTAGGCTTGCGGGATGGAGTTACCCATTGCTGCCTTAAGGCATGTAAATTAGTAAATAATTATAATTGGCCTGAAGAGTGTGAGTGGAATGGTTAAGTCTAAATGACTTTAGCAAAACTGTATTTAAACTAAAAGAACCAAGCATGAAGAAGAGTTTGGATTTGATATCCCGCTTTATCACTACCCGAAGGAGTCTCAAAGCGGCTAACATTCTCCTTTCCCCTCCTCCCCCACAAGAAACACTCTGTGAGGTGAATGGGGCTGAGAGACTTCAGAGAAGTGTGACTAGCCCAAGGTCACCCAGCAGCTGCATGTGGAGGAGCGGAGACGCGAACCTGGTTCACCAGATTACGAGTCTACCGCTCTTAACCACTACACCACACTGGCTCTCAATGGCATGGACTATAGAGGCCGGCTCAGATGGGACACTAACATCTCAGGGAATCTGGAGTATTGGCTTCACCCCAGGAAGCCCCTTCATGCCTTCTCTATGAACTAGAGCTGGGAGATATATCAACACATCATCTAAAACTGGTCTGAAGTCCATATCGTGATATTGGTTTCATTTTTGACCTGGCAATAATCACGATGTGTGTGTGTGTGTGTGATGCAAGAATCACAATGTGGGGGAAACCATGAGACCAGCCAATGCCTCTACATACTGTAGCTCCATCCTTATGTCAGACATCTGAATATATCAGTGTATCACCGATGTTTAGCTAGTGGTAATACCATGATGTTGAAAACCAGGTATCGCCCAGTCCTACTATGAATGCGACTTTGGTGGTTTCCAAGCAATTTGCAGCTATTAGAATTCTAAGCTTTTCCTTCCACCAAGAGCCTATGAGACAAGCTGAAAAGCTGTCGCTTCGTTTCACTGACTCATTCTCTGCACTCATGTGTAAAGACGAGATACCTACAATTATGTGAACATCTCAGTCCTCCAGATTATGTAATTCTGCCGTCAGTCATCTGAAGAAGGGCAACGCGTACAACTAGCCAGCTGCAGCTCAAGTTTTAAGAAGCACAGCCAATAAATAGCTGTTTGCATAGGCTCCCCTGGAACTTGTGTGTGTCTTGGGTGGAGCTGGACAAGAATACATTGCTGGTCAGCAACTGGCCTTTACGGGAGATGACACCCAGCATCAAAACGTGTTAATTTTGCCACACGCTGGCCTATCTGACTATTTCTTGGCTCCCTCGGAGGAGGCCTGGCAGCAAGTTTCTCAAAGGGCTTTCTGGGAACCTATCAAGTTATTAAAAACTGTCATTCAATCTGTCGGGAACAGCGTATGTAACAGTTTGCTGGGCCCTTTCTGGGACTGCTTCAACACACAAGGACACTTCAGATTCCATTTCCCCTTGTATTGTCACATCCAGCCTTGGGGCGATATAGATATAGCACAAAAAAGGACAGAATGCAAACACAAATATATATATTCAATTTTTTTTGTGTGCCAATACTCATCAGCATGGGTTTTTCTGGGGGTGGGGCACACTCCCCACCCTGGGGTCCTAAAGGTATTTATGTGGCCAGCATGACTAAACCGCTACTGGCGCAACGGAACACCATGACGAAAGCCAGAGTGCACAGAAACACCATTTATCTTCCCGCCGCAGTGGCAACAATTTATCTACTTGCACTTGTGTGCTTTCGAACTGCTATGTTGGCAGAAGCTGGGACAGAGCAACGGGAGATCACCCAGTCGCGCGGATTCGAACCGCCAACCTTCTGATCGGCAAGCCCAAGAGGCTCAGTGGTTTAGACCACAGCTCCACCCGCATCCCTTCTCCCAACAGAATATAATAATAATAATAAAAGTGATAGAACATCAAACATTAAAAACTTCTGTGAACAGGGTTGCCTTCTGGTGTCTTCTAAAAGTCACTGATAATTGTTTATTTCCTTGACATCTGATGGGAGGGCGTTCCACAGGGCGGGCGCCACTACCGAGAAGGCCCTCTGCCTGGTTCCCTCTAGCTTCACTTCTCGCTGTGAGGGAACCACCAGAAGGCCCTCGGAGCTGGACCTATGACTGGACAAGTCATAGACCTTCCCCTATCTGGTCTCAAATTATTTATGTGGACACACATGGTCACTGGTACAGAGTACTGTCACCTCTTTGGTTTTTGCTGCCCAGGGCAGCCAAGACATAAAGCTTTATCTCAGCCACTTGCCCCCCCCCCCATCTGCAAAATGGATGATGTGCTGTAAGGATGGCTGAAATAATCTACGGCCTAGTTCTGACGGCATGTTAAGCCAAGCCAAACCTTGGCTTGGCCCAGAACACTGTGGATCAGGGAGGAGCAAAGCTGCTGAGAGAGTGAGCCAAGGTTTAGCTTAGAGTGCCAGGGGAACCGGGCCTATGCGAGGCACTCTGTAAACCTGAAACAGGCTATAAATACTGTTTTCTTGGAACTGGGAGTTGCTTGACCCTGCCTGGCTTTTGGCCACAGAGAAGCTGCTGCTATGAGCAAGAAATGGCGCTACGGCATTTCTACACAGAGTTGGCTGCTTTTCTAGCCTGAATTTAAAAGGGTACAGAGGAGCGCACCACAGGTTTTGGCGGTGAACCAGTTGATTTAGTCAGACTTCAAATAAACCTAGCCTAGAAAGCGTCTTCGAAGCCTTAAGCCAGTGTTTTCAACACGGCGCTTTCAACAAGGGGTAGTCACAGCTGGGAAGGGAATAACCGACCCCTCCAATTTCCCCAGTTCACACTGCAACAAAGCTTGAAAAATCTTTCCATCTGCCACAACACAGTGCTTCCTTCAAGTGTAATTTCAGCAGGGAGAATGGAATGGAGTGGATGGGGCCCTTTGGGTGCTGTGGATGGCTTCTGTGGGTCCATTTCCACCCATGGGTGCCACATGGGCGAACAATGGATTGGATTCCCTTCGGAGAGATTTTAAGATGTGTTTCAGTGAGGACCAATGCTGGGCATGGCCTCCATCGCTCACCTTTCAATCTCCAAGTCTCTTAGAAAGCAATAAAAGGAAAAGCTCCTTCGCCCCAGGCCCTGAGGCACACCGATGGAATTGTTCAAATTGTAGACACAAGTACAATCTCTCTAACTCGGTCTCTGCCTTGATTAAAAATATTTCTGCCATGTCATGGGAATTCTCCAGTGAACTCCTTCGGCAAAGGCGGAAGGTGGGCTGCGCATAGCACTCAAAATCATTTGTAGCTGTGGCAGAACCAAGACTGAGATCGCATAGATAATGATGCCTATTCAGAGCTGGTGACCTCGACTCTTTTGAGTCTCTTTCCCACCCACTCCATAATGGGAGATGTCCGAGAAACTGTATCTGGAACGTAAGCAGTGAATCAGAAAATCAGAGAATTATAGAGCTGGAAGTGACCACGAGGGTCATCTAGTCCAACCCCCTGCAATGCAGGAATATTTTGCCCAATGTAGGTCTCGAACCCACAACCCTAACATTAAAGAAAGAAATGTTTCTGCAAAGCCCTGCAACACCAATTCACTTATTTCCGATCGCTTCTATTCTACTTTCCCGTCTAAAAGATAGCCAGAGGGGCTGGTTGTTGTTGTTGTTGTTGTTTTTAAGGGGCAATAAAAAATACAGTGGTACCTCAGGTTAAGTACTTAATTTGTTCCGGAGGTCCGTTCTTAACCTGAAACTGTTCTTAACCTGAAGCACCACTTTAGCTAATGGGGCCTCCCGCTGCCACCGCACCACAGGAGCATGATTTCTGTTCTTATCCTGAAGCAAAGTTCTTAACCCGAGGTACTATTTCTAGGTTGGCGGAGTCTGTAACCTGAGGCGTATGTAACCTGAAGCAAATGTAACCCGAGGTACCACTGTATTTATAAAACAAGAGGGCAGCAACAATAACAAAATCTATCAGCCAACAGAAGATCAACTACAGTTCAAAAAGTTTAATTTTCTATTTAAACTCCCATGGAATAATTAAAATAGAAATAGAGGAGATGAGGCCAGGTGGACCTTCTCAGGGAAGGCGTTCCACAGTTTTGGGGCCAGGACAGAGAAGGCCCTGTCTCTCACATCTACCCGCCATGTCTCTGTGGGGGAGCAAGCAACCGTGTCTCCAGTGTATATCTCCATGTTCAGGTAGATTCATAGAGGATGGAATCAAAGAACTGTAGACTTGGAAGGGAACCCAGAGGATCATCTAGTCCAGCCTCCTGCAATGCAGGAATATGCAGCTGTCCCATACGGGAATTGAACCTGCAAGCCCGGCATTATCGGCACCACGCTCATATGATATCCCGGATTACAGACCCCTGACTGTAAAATTAAGCCCATAAACAAAGTGTTAGCCAATAAAGATGGCTTAATACAGGAGTATTTTGACCCAACTGAAACTTCTAAGCTGCCATTAATACCCACTTCCAGATAAAAACAAAAGCCATTTATTTGCTTGATCAATAATAACACCACACATTGGGACAAATACTATGAACTTCCCAAACAGTTTTTGATGACACCAAAACTGGTTGTGACACAATACCCAACACGGAAGATTGGCAAATCCTAATGGTAGAATATCTGCAGCTAGCGAAAGCGTCAGGAAGACTAAGAGGCCAATCAAAACAAAAAGTCTATAAGGATTGGGGAATCTTTAAAGAATATTTAGAAAACTATGGAATAAAAGGAAATATCTTGGCAGAATTAGACTGATCCCTGTATTGTATAAATATAAGTCGGTAGGGAGGTAAAAAGAAATTATATAAGAAATATGTAACTGTGCGGTATAAAGTAATGGATAGATAAAGTATAGTGAGATTAAGTCAGTTTTAAATTTCTTCTAATTAAGTTTTATAATTGTGTTGAGTATCAGGAGTATATATTATGATAATTATATTAATCTTCTTGTATCTTATAGTGTGGTGGTTTGTTTGATTTTTCTGTTATTTGATTGTATGTTTGTTTACTTGTATGTACATTGTATGTATGTAGAAATATATAAAGATATATATTTTCCTCTCCACAGGGAAGAGAGAGATGAAGAATAGAAAGCATGGCATGTGTTGTAGCAAGGTGGGGACCAAAACTGTTATCAAGAAATTATAAAGAAAGGGACAGGAAACAAAAACAATGAGTCTGATTGTGCCTTTATATAAAGTTATGGTGTGCCCACAGATAAAGGTTATAGCTTTCCAATGTAATAAAGGCTACTGTGCAGCAGAATAAGAAAAGGACAAATAAAATGATTCGAGCACTTTCCTTAAGAGACAAGTCTAGGGTGGGGGTTGAACCCTTGAATGACAAGGGAGTCAAAGGTGTGGCAAAGGACGAAAAGGAGCTTGCAGAGAAGCAGAATCCTTTAATCTGTCTTCACAACAGAAGATACAGAGCAGTTCCCAGTGCCTGAACTAACTTTTGCATGAAGGGAGTCGGAGAAACAGTTCTCTGCACAGAGCTGGAAATGGTCCAAAATGATCAAAAGTCTGGAGCAACTCCCCTAAGAGAAAAGGTTACGGCATTTGAGAAAATTCAGAGAAAAGACAAGTAAGATTATGGAGAAAGCAGACGGAGAAAAGAGTTTTTCTCCCTCTCTCGTAACACTAGTGGACATCCAAAAAGCTGAATGTTGGAAGATTCAGGGCAGGTAAAAGGAAGCATTTCTTCACAAAGTGCGTAGTTCAAACTATGGAAGTTCAAACTATGCCACAGGAAGCTAGCAGCTTGGATAGCTTTCAAAGAGGACTGGGCAAATCAGGGAGGCCAAGACATTCTGTGGCTACTAGCTATGACAACTAGGTTCTACCTCCACAATTGCCAAGAATCACAGTGGGCAGAGAGCCATTGTGCTCAGGTCCGGCTTCCAGGTTTCTGTGGGAACAGGGTCCATTGGTCTGATCCAGCATACAAGATCCTGTGTTCTTATGCAAGGCATTCTTAAACAGGTGTCTGCCCAACGACCTTGGTAAGCCTGCATTCAAATAAACACATACGACGTCTGGTGTGAGTTAGCCACTGATGCCCAGGAACGATCAGTAGCCTTGCGATGTTCTCCTGGTTGCTGACTTGGATTCGGTGCCTTTTAAATTTGCAAATGCAAGACCTGCAGGGATTGTTTCCACTCAGGAGCTGCTCCCAAGCAAAGTCAATCGAGGCTGAAAGAAGAGCTAGCCGCCATCGCCCATCAACCTGTGGCCCTCCATAAAGTTTGGGGGCTCCATCTCCTATCAGTCCCAGCCAGCCAATAGTCAGAGGTGATGGGAGTTGTGGTCCAACTGGATCTGGAGGGCTTCAGGTTCCCTGAAGTACCTTCTCCTGAGAAGCTGCCAGTTAATAAGGAACCATCATGTGACCCGAACCAATCTAATTGAGGAGATAGCTTCTCTCGCAGTCTCTCCCTATGCTTTAGGCCCTTGTTGTGTTAGTTTTTCCAAGCTGACTCACTTCATTTTTTAAAAGCACATTTGTCCCCACCCTCCTATGCAATCAGCCCCATTCTGTATCCCATTGTGGGATGTTGGCACTGCGAAGGGTGTTGCATAACCAAACTTTGAGAAATACATTCTTCGAGGGAACAGGCAACAAAGGCTCTTGTGATATAGGCTTTGAGGTTGCTGTTTTTCTGCTCTGGGTGTCTGACTGCTGCAGTACTGGAGAGACACAGCTGGTAGTGTTATTTCCCGTCCCTCCACCCTGAAAGTCCCCCCCCCCCCAATAGTGCAAAACCGAGTCCACAAAACATACAAAATGGTTCAGATGATCCAAAATTTGCTAACTACAAAATAAGGGCACGAGCTACGGGAGCAAGACTTTCACCAGAAACAGAAGATGCCTTTGCATTGCATTTTACCTATGGCTGATGGCTGATGGCTGCCACTGCTTCTGTTTATGCCCCTACTGCTGTGCCCTATGCTGTCTTAGAAATCCCCCATGCGCCAGGTGCGTTGTGCGACTGGCGCAGGCTCAACTGTGACCACACAGAGATCTCTGGGTGCCAGGGTAGTGACTGACCTCTTCATCTGGCCGGCCCCTCCAGCTTTCTTAAGTAGAGTTCATTTATTGTATTTATATCCCAAGGAGTACATGGTTCACAACCTTCCTCAGTTAATCCCTACAATGACCCTGCAAGGTGGGTTAAGAGGTTGCAACTGGCCCAAGGTCACCCAGATCCTAGGCAGACACCCTAATCACTACACCACACTGGCTTCCTTGCATACTTCTGCTACGGGGGCAAATTAAGTAGGTAATTAAAGAAGGAGAAAGCAAAGTGTCATTTAGAGAAGGGCCTGAAATAATTTCCTTGAAACTTTGTTTTATTCAGGATGGTTTTATTTGATGTTTTAGTGTGCTGTAAACTGCTTCGAGGTTTTTAAAAATATAAAATGGTATAGAAATATAAATAATAATAATAATAATAATAATAATAATAATAATAATAATACAAAGAAGAAGAAGCCCCACTGCAAAAACAGAAAGGGGGCCTAGACATTTCACTGTGGTAACTGCAGCCTAGGTTTACGGTGTCATTTGGTAATTAGTTTATATATCTGATTTTCAAACACTGCACCTATTGGCCTGTCCTGTGAAAAGGACAGGACTGTTTGAGTGTTGCAGTAACCCTAGGAATTAAGATACACCCACACACATACATTTCCACCTTGTTTATGACGTTGCTAGAGGACTGCGAACCCAATAAACCCTTTACCATTGGAACAGAAAGCCGTATAAGCGAGGCTGAGAAGTACAGCATTGGCATAAAAGCAAAGCTTCACTCTGGAAACATCCAAGCATACCCGCAAGGTTACACAGTGTACTTCCCCTGGCAAATACCCATGGCAGCGTATACTGCAATCGCAAAATCTCTGGCAGAATACACCGAAAGAACATAAGAGCCTGCTTACTTTCTCACCCTTTACCACTTAACTCTGTTCCAGCAGAACTGCCAACGCTACACAACAGCTCTGAGGTTGGATTATTATGAATTGGACTTGTTCATCGCTTGTTACACAGACGTCTCCAAGTGAGCTGCAACGTATTTGAAAGCATAAACATAAATGCGCTTTAATGTTGAGGCGTTCATGCAAAACAACAAACAAAACCTGTATAAAATAACCCCCACATCCTCATCAACCACTGGGAGCTTGGCGGCAATGACCTGGAAGCTAGTTTCTAAGAGTGTTGTGGCATTTTAAAGGCTAACAATTTTATGACAGCATAAGCCAGTGCGGTCCAACTTTTCATACCAGATGGGCTGCAAGAGTACTTTGATTCCTCATTTCTCCTTCCCAAAACGGTAACTACACTTTGGGAAGAAGGACCCTGTCAGAGCCCTTATGCCTCCTTCACAAAGCCCAGCGCCTCGCTTACCTGTCTTTGGGAAGGCAGCATGAGGGCTGAGAGGGGAGTCAAATGTTGCTGTAAAGGTAATGGGACCCCTGACCTAGGTTGGCAGGAGCAGGGACCGAGCAACGGGAGCTCACCCTATTGCAGGGATTCGAACCGCCGACCTTCTGATCAGAAAGCCCTAGGCTCAGTGGTTTAACCCACAGGGCTGCCAAAAAGGCCTTGAGGACCACATGAGGCTCTCGGGCCATGTGCTGGACCACCCTGGCATAAGCTTTCATGAACCAACAGTCCACTTCATCAGATATCTGAATTGTTACAGGTATGCATATCCATACCTGCCAACCTAGCAATTTGAAAGCACATCAAAGTGCAAGTAGATAAATAGGTACCACTCCAGCGGGAAGGTAAACGGCGTTTCCTTGCGCTGCTCTGATTCACCAGAAGCGGCTTAGTCATGCTGGCTACATGACCCGGAAGCTGGGTCCCTCGGCCAATAAAGCGAGATGAGCGCCGCAACCCCAGAGTCGGTCACGACTGGACCTAATGGTCAGGGGTCCTTTACCTTTATGCATATCCATGGTTGGGGGGGGGGTGTGGCGGATTGTAAGCAGTGAGGTCAGAGGGAAGCAAACTGCAGAAAAGTACAGACAGTGACAACTGAGTCTTTCTCTTATAAAGAATGCACAATATACCTGCTAATAGCAGTGAAACTCTGCATTGCACAGAACTGGAAAAACAAACAACAGCAGCCCAAAAGCTGGGCTGTTGATTTTATAAAGAAAACTTGCAAAGCAGACGCATGTGAATAAAAGATTTGGTGTGGTGGAGGACTGATGATTAGCAGGATGATCCCGAGGAAAAACCATCTTCTGAAGCTAGTATTTGCTAGTATACCACTTTCCATTTTCATATTTTTTCTTGATGTTGTGCAAAGGCTAAACCAGCAGTTAGGGAATCCTTCCTGCCCACTGCAGAGGGGTGCATTTGTTTGGGGATAATATCAGCAATGCACCTGCAATAGGGGAGTCTAGAGCAGCCCAAAGTGGACAGGATGCGTCTCCCCTCTCTCCCTATACTTCGCTACCTGTCCAGCGATCAACAGATCAGTCCTGCTACAGCTCTGAATTGATCACTTAAGGGGTAAAGGGTTCCAACTAGTCCAGCATCCCAGTCTCACAGCAGCCAAGCAGATGCCTGGGGGAAGCCTGAAACAGGAACTGAGTGCATCAGCACTCTCCCTCCTTGCAGTTGCCAGCAACTAGTATTCGGAGGAATAATGCCCATGACGGTGGAGGCACAACACAGACCTTGTGGCCACTTGCCTGGGGACACAGGGAGATGCCATACACAGAATCAGGCCACTGGTCCATCTAGCTCAGTACTGTCTCCACTGGCTGGCAGAATAGAGCGTGTTGAATTTTTCAGCTTTCAAATTCCCAAAATGATGGGTGCTAAAAATGACTTTGAGAATTCAAAATATATTTTGGCTAAATTGATATTATTTAGTCTTGCTGGGTAAGCAAAATGGGCATAAAATTGCACAGAAATCTTTAAAACAATTGTCAAGTACTTGCAGTTATATTATTATTATTATTATTATTATTATTATTATTATTATTATTTAGCATTGCCTGACATTTTCAGAGAGAAAATTAAAATTCTTTGGTTTTCTGAAAGCAGTTCACATGCTTCTTCATCAAACATAGACTTACCAGTTACCAAAAAAAATAAAATAAAAAATAAAAAAAAATAAAAAAATAAATCCTCACACCCCCAAAACATATTTTTTTAAGACTCCTCATGGAAGATATTTTCAAACATTAAGTTTCACTCCCTAAAATGACATGCCCTACTGGCAGAAGCTCTTTTGGACAGCGAGTTCTCCTAGCCAATCTGGAGAAACTGGGAACTGAACCTAGGATCTTCTGCATGCAAAACAAATGCTCTACCACTGCACCATGGCCCTTCTTTTCCTTGTCAAATGCTTCTCCTGCTCCTTTCTTCATACCATAAACTTTGCTCAGTTTCCCAGCAGCTTTCCCCACCCTCACCTTCCTTCTCTGCCTCCAGGCTCCCCCACGGAGCATATTAGGTCCTCAAGCTGCAGATTCCCCATGCTTGGGCGAAACAAGAAAATGGATTACTCCAATTAAGTAAATATACCGTATTTTTCGCCCTATGGGACGCACTTTTTCCCCTCCAAAAATGAAGGGGAAATGTGTGTGCGTCCTATGGGGCGAATGCAGGCTTTCGCTGAAGCCTGGAGAGGGAGAGGGGTCGGTGCGCACCGACCCCTCTCGCTCTCCAGGCTTCAGGAAGCTATCTGCAAGCCGTGGGAGAGCTACGCGACTTTGCGCAGCTCTCCCATGGCTTGTGGAGTGCTGCCTGCACTGGGGGCTGGGGTCGGGGGAAGCTCGGGCTTCCCCCGCCCCAGCCCCGTGCCTGGGGGGGAAATAATTTTTTTTCTTTATCCCCCCCCCCCCAAAAAAAACTAGGTGCGTCCTATGGGCTGGTGCGCCCTATGGGCCAAAAAATACGGTATATGTTTGTCAATGGCACCTGAGAGTCCTATGACAGCCACGGACAAGTAAAAAACCGGAAGGTGTCCACATTCCTCTCGTAATGCACACACAAGGTGCCTTCACCTCAGCTTCACGTGGGACAAAGTGCCTAGTCTAGCCAAGAGACAACAAACGAAACAAGCAGCAGCAATGAGGCCAGAAGAGTTGATGGTTAGCTGGGGGATGTATAGGAAAACAGACCAAGGGGAATGCTAAAGACCTCTGGGATAGCAAGGCTCTGCATTTCTCAGCAAATTCATAAATAAACCCTTTCTTAGTAAAAAAACAAAAAACCCAGCCAACTACACAGGAAAAACTCTTACTCGGAGGAAGACAGGTGCAGAGGCTGGTATTAAAGAGCATGGAGCGGGCAGGGGAAGGGAGCTGTCCACTGGGAGTTTGCAATTCATGGTGCTGAACCCTGTCAACAGTCTTGGGTTCTCTACAATGCTTTGCCCTGGTGCATCGCAGCACAGAACGAGGGTGGAAGGCGGAAGCAATGTCACAACAGGTGGCTTGACCTGGATAGTACAAAGGGCTGACACTTTAGGCATTCAACACATCCATTTCCCTGTTTCCAGACTTTCCCCTCTAGCCTCACAGAAGTCAAATAAGCAATGGGAGCAGCTTCTGGCCTAGTCAAGTTTTACTCACAGGGCAATGTCTTAAATAAAATAAAAATAAGGAAAATAGTCTGTTCAAAGCAAAGCAAAATTGTTCAAAGCAAACACAGTTCAAAGCAAAACAAAACTGAGAAGTCAAGGAAACAGCTCCTGGAATTGCTATAGGGGATTCTTGCATGGGTTTGAGATCTTCTGAAAGGGATTCCCATAAAGCTGAGGAGGGACCATTGTGATATATTTATTTCAAGGTGGCAGCCACTTTGAACCGGGTGGGGGAACGGCGGCTTGAAAACTGATTCCTACTTATTCCTGTCCCGAGATTCCTGAATTGTATCTCTGTGTTAGCCCAAACACAAATGAAAATACAAATGAAGAAGTTGCCATATTCACACCAGACATACAAGAATGATTTAACAATAATTTTCTCTTCCCAGGGAACTCTGTGAACTCTGTGAGGGGAATAGGGGTCTCTTAACAACTCTCAACACCCTTAACAAACTACAGTTCCCAGGATTCTTTGGGGGAAGCCAGGACTATAAAACTGTATGATAAAGAGTGCTGGTGTGGCCACACCTCCAACAGCCTGCTGTTCTGCCCCAGCGCCCATCTCAGGCATCTCATTCTACCTCAGGGGCGGAAAAAACTTTTCTAAAACAAAACAACAACTGTAGGCTGCATTCCCCTTCCAGGCCAACCTTCCAGGGCAACATGCTTAGTGCCTGGTCAGAGGCAAAAGAGGACTTTGCCTGTCTCTTTAGCTTCTTGCATCTACCAACTCTTCGCCCACCCATCCCTTCAGAGAAGGGCAGGGCACTTTGCATTATGGGTTTTATAGGGCTATCAGGATAGGGCTCTATGGTACTGCCCCTCTTGGAGGACATAGGATGCCGCTTCCAAGAGAGGCGCAGGACATTGTCTGAATCCAAGGCTGGCCAGCAGTGGCTAGAGAACAGGAACATTTTCAAGCTAGCGTTAAAAAGTACCGTAACAAATCCGGAAAACAAGTGAGCTCCAACCCAGTTTTGTTTTGTGAGAATGACGTCTAAGAAACAGAAGCATTCTTTTAAGCTAGTCTTGCTTCTTTGCAAACAGAAGCCCTGAAAAGGGCTGCCTTTTATTTTAAAAACACACACACACTTAAATCTAATTAGTCGCAGAAATGGCTTTAGAGTGCATCTCACTCTCTTACCAAACCTATTAACTTTGATGACAGTCATCTTTAAGGCATCTTTCTCCCAGGCTCCCGTTAGCATTCCAGAGTTTTAGGCATGCATGTAAGCACAGCATCCTTTTTTCAATAGAGGCCTGATTTAATGCGGACGAAGCTAGCTGCTCCATGCTTAAAAATTTCCCCAGCGTTCACAGGCTCTGCTGCAATGCTGTAAATCTGCTTTGTGCAACCAGCTAGCACACCAGTGGTCTGAAACGTTGAATTTGCAAGCTACACATTGTATATGGAGGAGAAAAAAGGAACACTAACCTGGTGAAGAATGCAGCACTGCTTATAAAGGATATTTCGTCAGCTAAATCCATCTCCTCTGAGCGCAAACTGTCCGTTAAATGGACCCTAACGCAGGGAATTCCATCTGACAGTTTTGGCTGCGGCACCAAGCATGCTGGAGAAGATCCTTCTTGCTTGCACTTTGCAACCTAGAGAAACAAAGTAAAAGGGGGGGGGGACATGGGTAAGGGGCAGAGAAATTTTCCCTGCTCATTTGCAGCAGGCAGGCTGGGGTTGGTTTTTTTTAAAAAATAAAATAAAATGATACAGTGCCATGAATTCACAGCAAATAGTGAGTCAGCATTTCCACCCCCCGTACCCAATGGATGAAAAACCCAACCTCTTGCTGTAAGGCAATGGTTAAAAAAAAAGCAAGCACAAATCTGTAGTGATGAGAGTCCAGCAGGAACCTCACAGCACATTGAAGCAAAGTGTAAAAAAATAAAATAAAGCTGGGAATGTACACAAGAACCATGATGTCACAGCAGGCGCAATGAAGGCTTTTTGTGTGTTCCCTTTCTATTACTGCCTCACAATAATGTTACCCAAATCATGAGGTGGTTTTAAACAATATGATGATTATTGTGTAGCTCATAAGCTACACGGAGCTCAGACTGCCAAGGCAGAAATAATGCCATACAATTAGTGGTTTAAGCAATTATGTACATTATGTCGGCAGGGGCGCTGAATAGCTTAATAACGGCAACTCAGCTATATTTATGGCACCGTAACAAGTAAAACCATCAAAACCATTTGATGTATGTGACTCTCTTATTTAATTTTCACATTTAGGCCATTATCTTTATGTAACTCGTATGTTTACATCTCCTTCTTCTGCTTATGTAACACCTACCGTTACGCAAGAGGAAGTGTTAGAACAGCTTCAGCAGCAATAAAACAAATATGCAGGACATGTGAGGATCATAGAAGTTGGCACAAGGAAATTACGGGACACACACCCATGGCAAACACCCCAAAACTTTTGCAGGCACAAATGGTGTTCAAAGCAGGACTGCGTTTAACCACCCCACGAACATCATGAACACAAGCCATCACAAATACCCAATAAAAAAAGAACGTCTGGAGGGGCCGTCACACTTTCCCACTGTCATGGGGGGAAAGTAATCAACTCTCTTGGCAGATGCTAACAGCAAAGTGAGAGATTTCTCTAAGCTGCTGTTGCTTCTTGATGGAGCAATGCCTGCTCAAGTTACCCCCTCTGCCTCCATAAAGGTTTATGTAAGTCGAGTGGCTGTCCCAGCTTGAACTGCTCCCTAGGTGACCCTTTAGAGATGAGATCTTTATCAAGACCTATTTATCCACCAGAGAAGGCCACAGAGGCACAAACACACAACCTTATTCCATCCATCCACCAAGGTTTCAGACCCTTGGTTCATCTAGCTCATGGGTAGGCAAACTAAGGCCCAGGGGCCGGATCCAGCCCAATCGCCTTCTAAATCCGGCCTGCAGACGGTCTGGGAACCAGCGTGTTTTTACATGAGTAGAATGTGTCCTTTTATTTAAAATGCACCACTGGGTTATTTGTAGGGCATAGGAATTCGTTCATCCCCCCCCCCTCAAAATATAGTCTGGCCCCCCACAAGGTCTGAGGGACAGTGAACCGGCCCCCTGCTGAAAAAGTTTGCTGACCCCTGATCTAGCTCAGGATCCACACGCCAAATCCTTATCAGGATCCGAATCGCAGGCTGAATTTGACAGGTGGGTGGGAGAACCCATCTGTCAATACGGCCATAATGATGTTGCATGACTGAAAGGTGGGCGGGGTCAGCCCAGCTGTCAAAATCCCCTCCGCAGCTTCGTCATGTGTCCTTTCACGCAGGCTCTCAGCCAGGGGTGTAGGAAGGGGGGGTGGGGTGGCGTTTGCCCTCCTAGGTGTGTGACATCATACTGGGTTCATAAGGAAAGGGTTAACTAATTGTAAAAATGACTAACCAATGGGAACCCAAGGGGCGGAGTTAACTGTGTATAAGGTTTAAGCACAGAGGGTTTTTGGAGGAGTTAGAGTTAGGGTGCTTGAGAAGACAGTCTGGAGTTAGGAGAGAGAGGGAAGATAAGTCTGTGGGTTGGGCTAGTCTGGTGTGAGAGAGTGAGAGAATTTGTTAAGAGGAATCAGTCAAACAGTTGAGATACTCAGTCAGAAGGTATTAGGAAGGTACAGTGGTATCTTGGGTTAAGAACTTAATTCGTTCTGGAGGTCCGTTCTTAACCTGAAACTGTTCTTAACCTGAAGACCACTTCAGCTAATGGGGCCTCCTGCTGTTGCCGCGCCGCAGGAGCACGATTTCTGTTCTCATCCTGAAGCAAAGTTCTTAACCTGAAGCACTATTTCTGGGTTAGCGGAATCTGTAACCTGAAGCATATGTAACCTGAAGCATATGTAACCTGAGGTACCACTGTATAGGCCAGTAAAGAAACCAAAGTTAAGATACTGACAGGAATATTATCTGAGAAACCATAAACTTGTTAATGCTTGTAAAATAAACTTGGTTTTTTTGGTTCACCTTTAACAACTGACTGGACTCATTGCTTTACCAGAGAGTAACTGGTTGGTGGCAGCGGGGAAGCGAGCACAGAGGTGGCACAGGGATCAATAGACCGTTAAACGTCCGGGGGGGGGCCCTGTGTGATCGCCACAGGGGGGCAGTGGAGGCAGACCACCCTGGGTGCCCTCACTGAGAGGGTGACATTTGTCACACTGCCTGCCCATGACTCCCAAGCCTACCCTGAGCCTTCAGGGTAGGGGGGAGCTGTGCCGCTTTGCTGACGCCATTCCCTCTTCCCCCTTCATTTTGACAGCTTGGGGGAGGCTTGGGAGTCACGGGTGTGTGGTGTGCCGAATGTCATGGGTGCCATGGGTGGCTGCCTCTGCCCCTGGCTGCAGAGCATGCGCACTGCTCCAGGCACCTGAGCAGCTATCCCACGCCTAGAAGGGCACCCTCAGGAGCAAGCCTGCTCTGGGCAGCGCAGGCATATTTTCTGCAACTGCTCTCAGCTCCTCTGAAGAGAGTGGGGAGGCTGTTTCAAACCATGCAAAGCGACTGAAGCCCGGAATTTCCTCATACAAAGCAAATGCTCTACTGCTGGATCTGTGGTCCTTTCCTACATCTGCCAGTCTACCAAGATGGCAATCCCACGCTACATAAAACTCACTGCGATGGTGCCAAGTGAGTTAAAAGCTCTGCCTCGCTGATTTCCCCCCCTTGGCACATTTGACGTTTTAAACGATCCAGGGTTTATCATCCAACGCTGCATTATGAAGTTCCCCCAAGCTTTTAGGCATCACTCCAGCCAAGGTGTTAATTTATAGACCGTTTTGGGAAGAACAGGGAAATTCAACGAATTGAACCTAAGTAATCCCTTACCCATTAAGCAGGCCTCCAAGGAGATATTTTGGGCAGCAGCTAAGATATATGAGAGCCCAAACCCACCACACCCGTTACTGCCCCAGTCGCTGGGTGGCCTCCAGGAAATTCTCACTGTCTCGCCTGCTTTCACAAGAGCTCTGCAAACACAAATAGGAGCCAAAAGACATTGGAGGCTGTGCAAGTACACTGAATATATATATAGAGAGAGAGATAGAGGGGGAGAGAGCGAGAGAGAGAAATGTGGTCCATCCTAGATAATGGAACATTATTCCACTGTTGTCCATCAGTGAAAAGGCTGCACAGGAACTTGAAAGAAAGGAATAGCAGGCCAAAGAAATGGAGCAAGAAGCTTCTGAAAACAGGCAAGAGAAACTTCCGGAACCAGGCGGAAAAGTGGGCCACTTGGAGATAATGTCAAGATAAACGAAGTTATCAGCCGACTACAAAGATCATCATCAGCATAAGTGGAAAAATGTGTTTGGGGCTTTACAGTCGGCATCTAATTCTAACACTCCTTCACCAAAATGTATGCCAACAGCCACAGAATTTGCCTAAGAGTTAGTAACAGAGGTGAAGTGATGGTTCTCTCTCTTACTTGTTCTCAGCAGTATGTTTCTTGGGTATAAATATGGGTAAAAAGTCCAGTTGGAGTTTACTTTACTCACCAAACTAATGCCAGTGTCCTAACAAAAGAGGACTTTGCTGAAGTCCATGTATGTCCACCCAAATGGGCCAGAATGCTTCACTGAGAAGCTTGTCCTTCTCCATTTATGGTATTCTGAAACTTAACAGCCACAACACAGAATTACAGCCTAATGAAAGAATTTGGGTGCCTAGTTGACATTGTTGGCATTGTTATGCAGTGCACAATAAATCACGCAGGAGTGAACAGGTCTTTCGAGGGCAGAAGACAGCTCACATAAACACCATTGACTTCTGCTTCCCTTCATTGAAGCGAAAGGACTGGAAATTAGAAAGTTGGGGGCAGGGCACAGCACTCAACCATGGCAATCTTTTTCAGTCTGCCACCCTTCTTCAGAACGAGCCCAGTGCCACTGGATATGCAAATATTTCTCGTTAGTGTATTTATTTTAAATATTTGCATTCCACCCCATGCCCAACAGATTCCTGGGTAAACAGCATAAAACACTAATGTATACAATAAAAGGAAATTATATGGGGCCACAGGTAAAAACATGCAGCAGATCAACGCTTCACCCAAATTAAAATGCATGGCAAAAGAGGAAGCTAAGGCTTTTAAAAGACTCAATATGGAGGCCAAATGGCCGAAATATTGGGAAATTTTGGAACAAGAGGGAGATAAATTGAAATTGCAGAGCTTTGAGAAACTAAAAAACAAAGTGCGAGACTGGCTTCATTACTATCAGATAATGGAGGCATACAAATTGGACAAGAAAATTGGATTCCAGGTGGAAAAATCAAAATTAGAAACAGAATTGTTAGAACCCAAAACTAAGATTTTGTCAAAGATGTATAACTTGCTGTTGAAATGGAACACTCAGGATGAAACGGTGAAGTCTGCTATGATTAAATGGGCACAGGATGTTGGACATAATATTATGTTTGCTGACTGGGAACAGTTATGGACCACCGGTATGAAATTTACGGCATGTAATGCCTTAAGAGAGAATATTATGAAAATGATGTACAGGTGGTACATGACCCCAGTCAAGCTTGCAAAAATTTACCATTTGCCCGATAATAAATGTTGGAAATGTAAAGAGACTGAAGGTACATTCTTTTACCTTTGGTGGACGTGCCCAAGGATTAAGACTTTCTGGGAAATGATCTATAATGAAATGAAAAAGGTATTTAAATATACCTTCCTGAAGAAACCAGAGGCCTTTCTCCTGGGCATGGTTGGCCAATTGGTGCCAAAGAAGGACAGAACTTTTTTTATGTACGCGACAACAGCAGCAAGAATACTTATCGCAAAATATTGGAAGACACAAGATTTACCCACTCTGGAAGAATGGCAGATGAAGATGATGGACTATATGGGACTGGCAGAAATGACCGGCAGAATCCGAGACCAGGGAAAAGAGTCGGCGGAAGAAGACTGGAAGAAATTTAAAGACTATTTACAGAAATATTGTAAAATTAATGAATGTTAGAACGATGTTGGACAGAAATTAAGTGGTTTCCAGCTGTAATGGTTAAGAGATATGAAAAATAAGGTTTAGAAATAAGTAAAAACTAATGGTGAGGATTTGTTGAACTAACAATTTGAATACAAGAAAGGGAGGTATGAGGAGGTCTTGAAAATAAGTTAAAAGAAAATAAGTAATGGAAATTTTATGTGTTTTTTCTTTTTTTAATTATTTTTGTATTTTTGTATTTTTGTTATTTTTTCTTTTTTATTTTACATTGTATTATTTCTTGAAAACTTTAATAAATATTCTATAAAAAAATAAAAATAAAATGCATGGCAAAAGAGAAATATCCACACCTGTTCGGGGGGGGGGGGGGTTGTAACAAAGGTGGATGTATACCTCTTTCGAGAAGGCCTTCCATGACTTCCTGAAATCTGGAAGAAGCTCAGAAGATCAGGGATGAGAAACCTCAGGCTGGGGTGGATGAGGGTGAGAGATGCAGTCTCTCAATCTGGCCCTCCAAACTCTCCACAGCCCACACCCCTTCCCACCCCTGCTTTGCACTGTCCTTGAGCGTTTATCCCTGACTAGACTGTGTCCTTCAACTCTGATAATATAATCCTTGCCTGGATGTAGGATAAAAACATGAGTCTGTGTAGAAACAAGCCTACTGTAGCCGGGTAAATTTAATATTTGGTGCTCTGCCCACTTTTGTTTCTGATATCACTCACTGCTGGTGGGATGCGGCCCCAGGCAGATCACCTAGAAGGAAATGTGGCCCTCCGGCTGGAAAAGTTTTCCAACCCCTGAAGTAGATAGTCTAGTCCAGGGACAGGGAACAGATGTTGTTGAACTACAACTCCCATCATCCTTGATTATTGGCCATTGACTCAGATGAATGGGAGTCCAGCATCATCTGCAAGTTCACAGGTTCCTCTTAACCTACCCAACTGACCTGCCTTGAAATCTATCACTGCTTCTGGCTTAATTCTGGCTTAATTCTCATGATGGTATACCTCCGCCAGGGTTCTCATGGGTCTTCCATTTCCTACACATTCTCAACCGGCAGTGTGTATGGAGGTCTTGGGCTGCCCAGATGACAGGACACCCTTCTTGGCTATGCTGATGTAGTCCAAATGAAAGCAGAGCAATACCTTTGGCACCAGCTTGGCTGCTGGAAGGTGCCACCCAAATGCCTTAAGGGACTCTACTCCAGATTTACTCCTTAGCCTTTAGACAGCATCTTAAAAAGCAGAGACATCACCTAGCCAGCAAAGGTCCGTATAGTTAAAGCTATGGTTTCCCCAGTAGCAATGTATGGAAGTGAGAGCTGGACCATAAAGAAGGATGATCGCCGAAGAATTGATGCTTTTGAATTATGGTGCTGGAGGAGACTCTTGAGAGTCCCATGGACTGCAAGAAGATCAAACCACTCCATTCTTAAGGAAATCAGCCCTGAGTGCTCACTGAAAGGACAGATAGTGAAGCTGAGGCTCCAATACTTTGGCCACCTCAAGAGAAGAGAAGACTCTTTGGAAAAGACCCTGATGTTGGGAAAGATTGAGGGTACAAGAAGGGGATGACAGAGGACGAGATGGTTGGACAGTGTTCTCAAAGCTACCAGCATGAGTTTGACCAAACTGTGGGAGGCAGTGGAAGATAGGAGTGCCTGGCGTGCTCTGGTCCATGAGCCGGACACAAAGCGCCGGACACGACTAAATGACTAAACAACAACAACTTTACTTCTCCTGAAGATATCTGGCAAGGCAATGGAGGTTTAGGATCAGAGTTTTCATTCTCCAAAAGGGCTCCCTTCCCAGCTTGATGAGCCCCATCTGCCCCTCATTTCCCTCTACAGCATGTGAAGTAATCACCTTCTTGACCATTGGACCCACTATTGGCCTCATCCGCTCAATCCACCAGTCTGTCTTTGCATACAGAGGAAAAGCCAAGGTCAAAACTACTGGTGTAACTCATTGAACCACCTTTTGCCAAGTCTCCCTCCCTCACCGCCCTCGTCTCTCCAACCAGGAAAAATCAACGAATAACGTCATTGGAATGACTGCAATCCGAGTTTAAGCAAAGAACGGGAATTGTTACAAAATAAGGGGAATCATGAGGAAGATGAAATTCGAAGAATTAAAGAGATTAAATAATTGCTTTCTTTTCTGCAGAGCTGAGATGAAAGGAGAAAGCCATATATTTTGACAGTATGCTATTAAAGTATTTGGAAACAAAACAGTCACACAACTGTAGCCAGCATATTAAAACGCCTCCCCTTTATACATTGTAATAAAAGCTTAAAAGTATACAGGACTCATCTGAGAACATAAAAGGCGGCATTACGCACACTATTTGACAGTAACCTTTATGCGATTTGCTCCATTACTGATAATGGCAGATTCATGTTTGCACAGGACTTTGGTAGTCAAATACTTTTGTGTGTGTTGCGCGGGAGTCCAGACTGACAGCCCATTCCACTTCTGTGAATCTGTCGCTCTCACCCTGTCCACTCCTACTCCCTGCTGGTTTCCAAAACGGCAACGATTAGTCAGGGTTTTGTTACTTGGCAAAAACCCTTGCCGTTTCTAAGCTGGTTTTACCTTACAGTATTTCTAAGAGCCCTCCTGGGAGAGCAAAAGGGGTTCCATGCTGTTAAAGTGCTGATTCTTACAATGTCCAAAGAGAAGAGTACAAAGGAAAAATCTCAATGTGACGGAGCAGCTTTGAGAGCAGTGCTTTTCAAGATATTTTGGTGCAGCCACTGTGCACATGCAAGGCACACACGTGCACACACCAGGACTACATACTGAAGACACGTGATGCACAAGCCTTGCTGAAGCCAAGCAGGTCTGGGGTCTGGTTTTAGAGCACAGGGCACACGGGTTCAGGTATGGGAATATAATTTGACATTCTAAGATTTATGGCTTTACTTTTCACATTTTGCTTCAAAAAATTAAAATATCGGCAAGATTCCAGCCTTTATGGTTGTGAATTTAAACCTGAGGCAGTGTGGGCAATTCATGTTGAAATCTTGGGTGCCAGAGAGCAGGCAGGTTAAGATTTCCTGTGATCCTTGCCCTTCCTTACACAGCATAACATTGTACAAATGGGGCATAATTTATACTGGTATGATAACTAAACTGTAATTGGAGTGGATTTGAGATTCCACTGCCCCTCTCAGTCCCATTCACTGTTGCACAACATCAGCAGCAACCCTGAACTTCCATGTATCTCTTGCTGTGCTGGGAAAAATTATGAAAGACTCATCAGAAAAGCTGGAGATTGGCAGAGTCCATTTCCTTTATTAACACTGACTCTAGCCTAAACAAAAAGAAGCACGGTAGAAAGTGATAACCAAAGGTTTTTTTTTATTACAGGCAATGAAGCTTACAGAAGAGAGAGTGTGTGTGTGTGTGCGTGCACACACCCCTACCTCAATCTCAGCAGGTCATCGAACGTTCACACATGAACAATTCTGGGACAGGTGGGGGTTTGTGTTCCTAAATATTTTTGCCAGGCAATCTATTTCAAATACAAACAAGCAATCTTTAATGGTTAGCAATGGTAACCCTGATTTAAAAAATATATGTCTTTGGTTGCTTATCCATCATGGCCCTTCTCTAGGTTAATGGAAATGTTTTCTTCGTCTCTGTGTCATTTTAGCTAAATAGCTCGATGATGAGCAGCTTCCAAGACAGCAAGAGCAAGTATAAAGGGGAACCTTGATGAGCGTGATTTACTCGTGCCCAAGGTCACAATCTCCCCCACAGGCATGTGTGCGCACTTTCGCACAAGCACATCCAAATGAGGCTGCCCTTTTGAAAGTACCCTAAAAAGAAGGGAAATGCCTGTAATAGGAGAATTCTCATATCCAAGAAATGACTTAACTAGGACTGTGTGCCAGTTAAATAAATCTTGGTCAGTTCATTGGCCAACACTAAGCCAAATTAGGCTTAGTATAAGTGATCAAGCATGCTGGTGCAGTTAGAAAATTATGGCAGCTCAGCTGTTTCCAACTCCTGCTGCTGCCTTAACACCCAGAGCCAAGCCGTATTTGGTGGACAGTAATCCACAGACCCAGGCTTGCAGTTTTACTCACTACAGATAACCATTAACTGACACTAAGGTTTGGTTTTCCCCTGATCCTAGCTCAGCGTAGGGAACTTGGTGCCCTCTAGACTACCACTCAAAGCACATGGGTGGCGCTGTGGGTTAAACCACAGAGCCTAGGACTTGCCGATCAGAAGGTCGGCAGTTCGAATCCCCGTGACAGGATGAGCTCCCATTGCTCCTGCTCCTGCCATCCTAGCAGTTCGAAAGCACGTCAAAGTGCAAGTAGATAAATAGGTACCGCTCCGGCGGGAAGGTAAACGGCGTTTCCGTGCGCTGCTCTGGTTCGCCAGAAGCGGCTTAGCCATGCTGGCCACATGACCCGGAAGCTGTACGCCGGCTCCCTCGGCCAATAAAGTGAGATGAGCGCTGCAGCCCCAGAGTCGGTCACGACTGGACCTAATGGTCAGGGGTCGCTTTACCTTTAGACTACCACTCATCACTGACTATTGGCCACACTCAATGGGAAGAATAGAAATTGCAATCTGCTAACAATGGAGGGCCACAGGTTCCTCACCCGTTTCAGCAGATGATGCCAGGAACTGAAACTGGGACCATGCAAAGCATGTGCTCTCCCAGAGCATTTATTGAGTAGTCATCATAGAATCATAGCATTGGAAAGGACGCTGGGGGTCATCAAGTCCAAGCCCCTGCAATGCATGAACCTCAACTAAAGCATCCATGACAGATGGCCATCCAACCTCTGCTTAAAAACCTCCAAGGAAGGAGAGTCCACAACATCCCAAGGGAGACTGTTCCACTGTTGAAACGCTCTGACTGTTGAAATGTTCTTCCTGAAGTTTAGTCAGAATCTCCTTGTTTGTAACTTGAAGCCATTGGTTTGAGTCCTACTCTCTGGAGCAGCAGAAAACAAGCTTGTTTCCTCTTCCATGTAACAGCCCTTGAAGATATTTGAAGAAGGCTATCATATCTCTCCTCTCAGTGTCCTTTTTTTCAAGGCTAAACGTACCCTGCTCCTTCAACCGTTCCTCATAAGGCTTGGTTTCCAGACCCCTGATCATCTTGTTCATTTTTCTCTGCTCTTGTTCACATCCTTCTAAAACTGTGGCACCCAGAACTGGGCGCAGTAGTCCAGGTGTGGTCTGACCAAGGCAGAATAGAGTGCTTATTTGCTTGCACAAAGCTTACGCTGAGGCTAGATTATATCCAGTCTTTACTGAGCGTTTGCTTGGGATTGTTTACAGGGTGGTCATATGATAATGAGCATCCATCCTTGAAAGATGTTTATACATCTTTCCGTTTATTCACCCCACACTTTGCAATGCATTTCCCCTTCACTTCCCAAACCATAAAAAGTCCAATTTGGTCCACTTTAATTCTGCAAACCTAACATTCTGGCACGCACAAAGCAGTGACAGTCTGGAGACCCCCTTAGAAGAGACATTTGTTGTTCGGTCTTACATAAGATATAATGCCTATTACTGGTGCTTTCCATCTGAAGTTGTACTCCTTTCAAAGATCTGCTGCCTAATTAAATTACAGGTAGCATATTGAGTTGATCAAAATGCGTTTCAACTCATCCATCAAAGAAACGATTGAACTCTAGTTTGCTGTTTTTAACGGCTCCAAGAATGGTCAATGAGGACAAACTCCTTACAGTTCATGCAGTGCATCACAACTTGGCAGTTACCGGTAAGTCCCTAAACATTTATGGCAAGTAGAATTGACATATGCTCACGTTGCATCATAAACTAAAACACAACTCAGTGTGCATTTGTTGTTCTTAGACATGCAATGAGTCTGTTGTCACAATGAACCTTCACAGTAGAGTTCTCCAATAAAATGCTCTAAGTGCTTTGTGGGGTATTTTCAGCGTGCCTCCGCACTGCCTCCAAAAAGAGTCAAACAGAGGAAGCTGGAAGGTTCAAGGTCAAGGCCAAGATCTGGGGGGAAAGGTCAACTACCTTTTGCCCTGCTAAAAATCTTCTTCACAGTTCTGCCCTTGTGTGTAGCTAAGCAAACAACAGAAAACCTTTTCTACCACTGACAGTCTCCCTTCACTTCCTTCAGCATGACCCAATCAAATGGGCGAATTGCCTTCTACAGATTGCCCAAAGAAAGAAGTAAATATTCTCACTGAAAGAGGAAATGAACTATTTAGATAAACTAAAGAATGGCTACCTGGTGGATGGGTGTGTGTGTGTGTGTGTGTGTGTGTGTTGGGTGTGGCAAGCTGCTTTTTGCCAATGCTGTGAAATCTCTAAGGCAGAAAGCCTGGCTATGCACCAGGGTTGCAAATGAACCAAAGGGCTAACTGCCCTTATAAGACCACAATCCCCAAATAGCACGTTGCATGCAAGAAAGCCAGAGTCACACCTCTCCGACTGCATACATGTCAAACATTTAAAACACATTGCTTTCCCCAAAGATTTGTAGATCTCACAGATCTACAAATTCCCAGCACCCTTAATAAACCAGTTTCCCAGGATTCTTTGGGTGAAGTCATGTACATTAAATTTATGGTGCATCTCTTCCAGGTGAATGCAATGTCTTATTGTGCTCCCCACCCCATCCTGCCAACTCCCCGTTAAATCCCAGAGCCGCTACTGGGCACGAGGTGGGTAGCATAAAGATGCGTCAATTTAGCCATTTTTCTCCAGTGACAGTTCCTTTCATTACACGAGGCTGCCAAAAGGTCCAAAAAGCACTTTGAGACAGGGGGCATCTGCCTTCTACAAAAAAAACCCCGGAACTAAACAGTGAATTTTACTCTGCTCTTGGGAGTATAAAATACACTTAAATTTGCTGAAACAACTGAAGGGAAACATGTACAAAGGGCAGATTTATCTCCCCACATTTAAAAAAATATATATAAAAGAAGCCACTGGTCCTGATGTTACCAAGGAAACAGGATATATGAAAAAACCTTTTCCCGAAAGGTCTGGTGGAAGGGTGGAAAAGCCTGAGGCTTCTAATAACTTTTGCCAATCTTCTCCTATTCACAACTATTCTTCTTAGCAAGGTCTCAACAGAGGGCTCTGGTTCCTTTCAACTCTGGGACCTCCTTTGTGCATGGTAAGTCTCTGTGTATTCCCACATTTCGCCGGGTTCTTCTATACGGCACAATAAAAGCTGCTTGAGTTCCAGAGTTACATACAAGGATGGGGGAAGTGATGAATAACCAGCGGATTGTTTCTATATCTGACAATCAGACCCGAGTTGACTCAGGTTTCATGTACTGGGAAATGTTAAGTCTCTTGCTCAACTCAGATGACTGGAATATACAAGTGGAGAAATGGGACTTTGTCACTCCTTCCAGCATTCTAAAAACGGTTTCCTGAGAATGGCATTAATCCATAAAATTAAACTGGCACGTAGCTTGTGTAGAGAAATGGGTGATGCTGAATGAACTTGGTCAAGGAGGTCAACCTTCCAGGACTTTTGGTCAGATTACAAAACGAAATGTAAACTTGGTTTATACGTAAAACCAGGGGCAGCCTAAGTGGTACCCTCCAGATAATGTTGGACTTCAACTCCCAACATCCTAGATCATTGGACCTGCAGGCCAGGGAAGATGGAAGATGGAGTCCAACAAAATCTGGAGGGCACCACGTTACTTATCCTAGCGAGGCATAATAATAATAATAATAATAATAATAATAATAATAATAATAATAATAGTTTCTTCCCGGTTCAGAAAACCGGGCTCAGGGAAGCTAACAACAAATTTAAAACACTTAATTGATGCAACAAATACAGCATAAAATACAGTACAAAACGTGAATAACCATAAATTCAGAATTCAAAAATCAATTTAGTGGAAAAAACCATCCAATAAACATTAGATGATCACCAGGGCTAGATGGCTAAATTAGTCCTATTTTGGCCAGCAAGGAGACCAGGGGAGAATTAGCTATGGGGATCCCAGAGCGGGTAATCTTCATAAAAAGTGGAGGGGGCTATCCAATGAATGTTGGGAGGTTCAAGACATGCAATAGAATGTACTTTTTCACACTATGAGAATCGCCATCACATGATGGTGTGATGGGCAATTAGTCGCTGGCTTAAAAAGGGAATTACGGACTGATTTGTGGAGGACAAGGCTGTCAACACCTATTAGTCATGATGCCTTCTTCCTACTTCCCCTGCCAGAGGCAATACAGTGGTACCCTAGTTCTCAAACACCTTGGTACTCAACGCCTTGGTTCTCAAACTCCAAAAACCTGGAAGTGTTCCAGTTTTCGAACGTTTTTCGGAAGCCAAACGTCCAATGCGGTTGTCGGCTATTGTTTCTGGGGCACCTGCACCAATCAGAAGCTGTGTCTTGGTTTTCAAACATTTCGGAACAAAATAAGTTTGAGAACCAAGGTACCACTGTGTTTGGCGCTTTTGTTTTTGAGGCTTTTGGGGTTAATTTATTTTTGTGACTGCGTGGAACCCAGTTCAGCTACTGATTGATTGAGTGAGTGACTGCGGAAATGGATAAAAGCCTCCCATTGAAACAATAACTATCCTCAGTGCAGGTAAGGGGAAAAAAATGTAATTTTTATTTTTATCATCTACAATACTGTCTTATTTATTTTATAGTACGGTACATTGATTATTGCTTTCTTTTTATGGATCAATGGTCTTGTTAGATAATAAAATTGCTATTTTAGGGGTTGTTTTCAAAAGTCTGGAATGGATTGATCCATTTTGCATTACTTTCTATGGGAAAGCACACCTTGGTTTTGGAACGCTTTGGTTTTGGAACGCACTTCTGGAATGGATTAAGTTTGTGAATCAAGGTAGCACTTTATACCAGTGGCTGAGAATCACACGTGGGGAAGAGTGTTGCCGCGCTCGTGTCTTGCTTTCAGGCTTCCCATAGCCATCCAGTTGGTGTCTGTGAGAACAGGATGCTAGATCAGGTGGGCCTTTGGCCTGATCCAGCAGGGCTCTTTTTACATTATGTTATTACGCAAAATCACGCCAAGATGCATAAGAAAAGGCATTGAACACTGATGTGGAATGAAGGAAAGAACCAGACAATATACCCAATGAGAAGCGAGACGGCACAGCCATCGTGGTTCTCCTGCAGGTGCAAACTGGGCTGCTGGCCAATTTAACAAATGGTTAAAACATCCCTGCTACAAGCACACGGTGAACCTGTCAATCCCCAGTCTGCAAAGGGTGCATCAACAATATTTCAAGGCTGGCTCACTTTCCCGGATCAGCTCTTGAGCCGTCAATACAAACATCAGAGGCAGACGCTCTCTTCAGTCTGGGACGGTAAAAGCATAGCTTGCTTTAATATGCAAGTTCACCAGGTCCAAGGATCTATATGTAGCAGATCCCCCTTTCAGCAGGCCCGCCCTTATACATTCGTGTGTCGAGGTATCAAGTGCCCCTGGGAACAGGCACCAAAGATAGCATAAATACAACTCTATGAGTACATAACTTGCGAGTACTTGTGCTCTGGGTGCACTGCAGTGGGCGGGGTGATAAGGCACCAGTGTCAAAACTGAACCAATATCCAAAACAAACATTGATATATGGCAGGGGAATGGCTAAATATCTCCTGTCAATTTGCCAAAGAGCTGGGCATACGTGCTGGAACAGGCCAAGTGTGGAGTACAGCTGGGGTTATATCTAAGGAACCTTCGTTGTTTATCTGGTTCTTCCAAAATAAGTGCCTGATTTATCTACTGACTGAAAAGCAATCCTTAATTAGAGCACGCCCCAGTTATGGAAGAAAGCAAAGCTCTCTTGGAGAACATTTGCTGTGGAGGGCAAGGACACCACAAACAAGACAATGGTGCCTCTCAAAAGCAGCAATAACTCTCTGCTGAACAACAGTCCACATTTTAAACCAGTTGGTGAGGTTGGGAGGGAGACATATCTGGCAACCCAACATATCAAAAAATGTTTACTTTCAAAAGCTCTGCAGAATTTGCAGAGAAGTTGAGGGATTCAGGCCGCCTGTGAGTTTCTGTGCCCTAAGTGTCCGAAATTTGCACAGCTGATCAAGCGCCGCTTGTGCCAGATATTCTGTGCAAACTCCCCCTTCAAACAAAACACACCTTAAGCCTGCATTTAAATTTAGGGCTCTGGCTTATGTCTCAGAGATGAACTCCATGTGATGCTTTGCCTCGCACACATTTCCCCTGCGTATTTTATGCTTTTACAATACACAGCCACAAAGGTCACAAGAGAAGCCTGGAGTATGGGGGAGAGGGGTTTTTTAACACCTTTCCTCTGGGGAGGGGTATTTGTTGCAGCTTGAATTTTCTGTTTTTCCTCTACACACTATCTTTCCCCGCATGGTATGGGGAACAACTGGAAGGCTTTTTTTCTTTTTCTTTTTTGCAGGAAAACCACTGCAGGGAAATGGTTAAGACGTCCTTCCACCCCAGTTAATCTTCCACTGCGAAACATCAGAGGAAAATTGACATATGATTAAGCATCACGTGGAGGTGGGAAAAACGTGTCTGAGCTGGACCACAGCCAGCCTGCAGATGGGAGGCCACATGACTGAATGTGTCCAGCAAATAATATTCCACACTGCATTTCCCCATCATGGTCCATAATGCAACAAAAGTCTGATTTTGCGGGGGAAGCAGTTCTGATGCGCAAGAGCTCCAAATCAGCTTTAATGACGCTACCTGAATTTGTTGCGATCCCATCTGAAAATAGTGACAGTCTGGAAATGCCCAATGCCTTTAAAAGTTGCGAATGCAGAAGAAACGCCCGCAAATTTCAGGTTCATCATCTTCTCAGTTTTCATTTTTTAAAAACAATGCAACTTCCTCCTAGTCCTTGTGATATCTGAGACAATTACTGCTAAGTAAGATGAATTATAAAAAATCTGGCTTCATTCACATTGTTTATACAAATCATAGAATTCAGGTTCCCTTGGATATTATTTTATTTTCAGACACAAGACTAGGCATAGTCTTGGTTACGGCGTAGCATTTCAGAATGCCGAGCAGCTGTGCTATGTTGACTGTTCTCTCCCTTTGGCCAGGGCGTAGCTGTAGCTCGCCAGGCTGAATCCTGGCCCGAAATCTCTCAGGTTCCGAGTTCAAGACCTGCCACAAGTCCAAGCCCTGACAACCAGCGTTTGAAATTCGCCAGGTGCATTTTGCACCTGGGCGCTGTGGGCTAAACCACAGAGCCTAAGACTTGCCAATCAGGTCAGCGGTTTGAATCCCCGTGAAGGGGTGAGCTCCCGTTGCTCGGTCCCTACTCCTGCCAACCTAGCAGTTTGAAAGCACGTCAAAGTGCAAGTAGATCAATAGGTACTGCTCCGGCGGGAAGGTAAATGGCGTTTCCGTGTGCTGTTCTGGTTTGCCAGAAGTGGCTTAGTCATGCTGGCCATATGACCCGGAAGCTGTATGCCGGCTCCCTCAGCCTATAGAGCGCGATGAGCGCCACAACCCCAGAGTCGGTCACGACTGGACCTAATGGTCAGGGGTCCCTTTACCTTTACCTATCAACCACTTGCGAATAAGTGAGATTGCTCAGGGTGTCAGGATAGCACCTGACGTCTCCACCATTTGGAGGTGCATGCCTGGGGATCCTTGGATTTTGACTGTTTTCACACAATAGCAACACATCCTGTGGAATTCTATGCATTGTATTTTATCTGCACAATCAGAATGAATTTCAGGAACCAAAACATGACTTCCGAGCCATCTGGCCCCAAAATGGCAACAAGGCATTCTGTTTTGGTGACTGTAACCCTGGTTTAAGGAGTCATATGGTGCCCAGCTTATATGTCTGAGTTTCTAACACTACTGACAACAGCCCATTCCAGAGGCTCTCAATCCCATGAGGGGAGAGAATAGGGCTATGCTGATTGGCCCAACCCCCTCCATCGTGGTCCAATCAGCCCTGCCCCAACATCTTCCATAAGCTCTGATTGGAATTCTGCTGCAAGGAGGCTGTTCTACCCTCCACACAATTTAGCATCCTTCCCAGTGCAGATGTTCAGTCTCAGCACATGGAAGGCTGGGCAGCTAGGAATGTGACAGAAGGGGCAGGGCCATGAAAGGTACCCCATTCTCCTTCTTGACACAATGGAGGGAAGGGCTGTAGCTTAGTTGCAGGGCACCTGCTTTGCATGCAGAAGGTCACGGGTTTGATCCCCAGCATCTCCAGGTAGGGCTGGGAAATACTGCTGTCCGAAATTCTGGAGAGATGCTGCCAGTCAGAGAAGACAATACTGGGCTAAATGGACCACTGGTCCAACTCAATACAGTGGTACCTCGGGTTACAGACACTTCAGGTTACAGACTCCGCTAACCCAGAAATAGTACCTCGGGTTAATAACTTTGCTTTAGGATGAGAACAGAAATTGTGCTCCGGTGGCACAGCGGCAGCAGGAGGCCCATTAGCTAAAGTGGTGCTTCAGGTTAAGAACAGTTTCAGGTTAAGAACGGACCTCCGGAATGAATTAAGTTCTTCCTTGGTGTGTGGAGTGCCGCAGGGTGCAATTCTCTCCCCGATGCTTTTTAACATCTTTATGCGCCCCCTTGCCCAGATTATCCGGAGCTTTGGGCTGGGCTGTCACCAATATGCTGATGACACTCAGCTCTATCTGCTGATGGATGGCCACACCGACTCGACCCCGAACACACTGACCAGATGCTTGGAAGCTGTGGCTGGATGGTTTCGTGGGAGCCGATTGAAACTAAATCCTTCGAAGACAGAGGTCCTATGGCTAGGTCGGGATGGCATGGGGATGAGGGACCAACTCCCTTCTCTTGCGGGGGCCCAATTAGTGCCATTGCCTTCCGTTAAGAGTTTGGGTATAATCCTTGACGCCTCCCTTTCCATGGAGGCGCAGGTTACAGCAACAGCCAAGGCGACATTTTTCCACCTTCGCCACATCAAGCAGTTGGTCCCTTACCTTTCCCGCCCTGACTTGGCCACAGTGATCCATGCGACGGTCATCTCCAGGCTTGACTACTGTAATTCGCTCTACGCGGGGCTGCCCTTGAAGCTGTCCCAGAAACTCCAGCGGCTACAGAATGCTGCAGCGAGGCTCCTCACGGGGTCTCTGCCATGGGAGCATATTCACCCAGTGCTTTTCAAGCTGCACTGGCTCCCGGTGGAGTACAGGGTCAGATTTAAGGTGCTGCTTTTGACCTTTAAAGCCCTTCACGGCCTAGGAGCCTCATACCTACGGGACCGCCTCTCCTGGTATGCCCCACGGAGAGCCTCAAGGTCCATAAATAACAACACCCTAGTGGTCCCGGGCCCTAAGGAAGTTAGATTGGCTTTGACCAGAGCCAGGGCCTTTTCAACTCTGGCTCCGGCCTGGTGGAACGCTCTGCCTCATGAGACCAGGGCCCTGCAGGACCTGATTTCTTTCCGCAGGGCCTGTAAGACAGAGTTGTTCCGCCTGGCCTTTGGCTTGGAGCCAATTTGATTCCCTCCCTCCCTCTTTCTCTCTCTTTTTTTTTCTTTTCCTTCTCCTCCTGCGATGAGGCTACATTTTAATATTTTAATGTTCCATTATTTTAATGTTGTATTTTATTTTTGTTTTTAAGTTTGTAATCATTCATCTTGTTTTTATTATTGCTTGTAAGCCGCTCTGAGCCCGGCCTTGGCTGGGGAAGGTGGGGTATAAATAAAAAATTATTATTATTATTATTAACCCGAGGTACCACTGTATAAAACAGAAAAACCTCAATAGGGCTAGTGCCACTAGTCCCAGCGGCCCCAATCACCTTGGAATTAGTTCAAAAGCACAGCTCCCAATCCTGAAAGATGGAAACAAGCATAAAGAAGAAATGTAGTTCAAAGCAAATGCAGCAATAGGAAAGTATGATGGCGAGCACACCAATTTTTCTGTACCTTGTGCCTTGGACTCAGCTTTGGCAGTTCTCTGTCAACACTTGTCCGAATGAGTGACGGTGTCTGCTTGCAGCCAGCCTCCTAGAATGAGACATTACACGCAGTTAACAAAAAAAGGGGGGTGTCAGTGGGGGGGGGAGTGTGAAATTAGGAACGGCATGCTATTTCTAAGCATGGCTTTGTTCATACAATCTGAAAAACAACTTTGTTTAGTATCACATGTTTTGAATCTAAGTGCTTACATCTTCTCTTTTATGTTATCATTAAAAAAAAAATAATAATAAACCTGGATTTGCTAAAAGTGCAAGCGTAATGAAAGGGGGGATGGTGCTAAAAATAATAATCAAAAAGTGTATTGTTCTATTCTTTCTGCCTTGGTTCAGACCACACCTGGAGTACTGTGTCCAGTTCTGGGCACCACAATTTAAGAAGGATGTGGACAAGCTGGAATGTGTGCTGAGAAGGGCAACCAAGATGACCAAGGGTCTAGAAACCAAGCCTTATGAGGAACGATTGAGGGAGTTGTGTATGTTTAGCCTGGAAAAGAGGGAGATGGAGAGGAGATATGACAGCCATCTTCAAATATCTGTCAAATGGAGGCCTTTTTTCTCCTGCTCTGGAGGCTAGGGCCTGAACCATGGGTTCAAGTTACAAGAAAGGAGATTCTGACTAAACATCAGGAAGAACTTTCAGACAGCAAGAGCTGTTTGACAGTGGAACAGACTCCCATGAGAAGTGGTGGACTCTCCTTCCTTGGAGGTTTTTAAGCAGAGGTCGGATGGCCATCTATTCTGGATGCCTTAGTTGAGAATCCTGTATTGGACTAGATGGCCCTTGAGGTCCTTCCAACTCTCCAATTCTATGATTCCATGGAAGGGCAAAAGTAAAAAGATACAGCGCAGGTCCAAAGTGATAATTACCTCATCCAAAGATTCCCTTTGCAAATAATAAAGATTTATAAAAATGAAAGTATTCTCAAGTTGTGAACTCCATAATTTTTGAGACTATGGTTTCTATATAGTCTTAAAAGAGTCAGATATTTGCACATACTGTTGACACTGAGTGATCGTGTACCTCAATAGTTGTATGAGAAATAAAATCATGCCATTAAATTGAAAAAACAGCCATTCGAACTCTACTTTTAATTTATGAGATATCTTCCATAGACTGTCGCACCACATTGCTGGGAGCGAAGTTATGAAGCTAAGAGCTCAAAGGACTGAAAAACAAAAGCACATAAGCAGAGCCAAACCAAGGTTTGTTTTCTATACAGTGGTACCTCGGGTTAAGAACGTAATTCGTTCTGGAGGTCTGTTCTTAACCTGAAACTGTTCTTAACCTGAAGCACCACTTTAGCTAATGGGGCCTCCTGCTGCTGTTGCGCTGCCGCTGCACGATTTCTGTTCTCATCCTGAAGCAAAGTTCTTAACCCGAGGTAATATTTTTGGATTAGCGGAGTCTGTAACCTGAAGCGTATGTAACCTGAAGCCTATGTAACCCAGGTACCACTGTACATGTAGCTCAGGCTACAGTGGAACCTCAGTTGTCGAATGCTTCGGAAGCCGAACGTTTCGGTTTTTGAACACCGACAACTCGGAAGTGAATGCTTCCGTTTTCGAACGCGCCTCAGAAGTCGAACGCCTTCTGAAGCGCATTTCTCCATTTTTCCAACGGATTTTGCCAGCAGGCAATTCCGCCTCGGTTGTCGAATGTTTTGGAAGTCAAACGGTCTTCCGGAACAGATTACATTCAACAACTGAGGTTCCACTGTATAGTTCTAACCTATGGTTAAGTCTTAGCCACTTCACAGCTTGGGCAGTGATGTTAGAACTGAGCAGGAGTATCAAAGTAAACTCTGTTGACTCATACAGACAGAGAAAGATATTATGCACTTGTTGTGGGAAGGGCTATTTAAAGATTCGTCATCCTTTGAAAGAGATGCCCAAGTGATGACTCTGGTTGACTCATGCACAATAGATGTGGCAGACGATTCCGCCCCTTCCCTGGCAGCTAAAAAGGATATCAAAGGTAAAGGACGAAGACGTTGGTAAACTTTCACCTGCAAGGGATTGGACAGCTCTCCCCATCACTCCTTATTTAACGATGTTTTGTTGTCTTATCCTATTTCCACCCCAGTGATCCCTTGGTAAAAATACCCATGAAGTATAAACAGATATAGGCCCTATGGGAAGAAAATGTTCTTTTGGAGAGGAAACAGTAATCAAGGAAAACAATTAAGATTTTGTTGGCAGAGCCTTCACACGCTTTTCTTCCAAGTATACTGGCCGCATTTATGGCTTTACTGCTGGCATGAACTCTGGTATAGCAGAGGATAATTACTTTACATTGACAGTGCAACAGCAGAGGTGCTTGACACAAAGAGTGGATCACAGGATCACAGAGTTAAGGAAGTTACCCTAGAGATCATGCAGTTCAATTCCCTGCTCAGTTGTCAGGGCTGGAGCCAGACGCAGGTCAGCACGCAAGAAGCAGAGTTTGCTGGTGTGGTTAACCCTTTGTTCAAGGAAACGGCAACACTTCCCAGCAGGCCTTGCCCCTATAGGTAAAAAAGGTAAAGGACCCCTGGACAGTTAAGTCCAGTCAAAGGCGACTATGCGGTTGCGGCGCTCATCTTGCTTTCAGGCCAAGAGAGCCAGCGTTTGTCCGCTTTCCTGGTCATGTAGCCAGCATGACTAAACCACATCTGGCACAATAGGACACCGTGACAAGTGCCAGAGTGCACAGAAACGCCGTTTACCTTCCCGCCACAGTGGTACCTATTTATCTACTTGCACTGGTATGCTCTCGTACTGCTAGGTTGGCAGGAGCTGGGACAGAGCAATGGGAGCTCACCCCGTTGCGGGAATTTGAACCGCCGACCTTCTGATTGGCAAGCCCAAGATACTCAGTGGTTTAGACCACAGTGCCACCCGTGTCCCTATAGGGACAACCCCCATACAGCAGTTGCCAGGCCTGAGGGTTCCCCCTCCCTCTGCACTGCTCTAAGACTCCACCTCTGGATGTTGCCCAAGCAGTCTCAAACTACACCTGTGCACCTTTGAATGTGCGTTCTTCAGAGAACGGGGCTAGGGGAGTTTGTTGCAGCAGGAGAGGGAGACGCCCGGAATTTTTCAGCAGTCTCTTGACTCCTCCTCCTCTGCATCAGACTCTGAGTCTGAACTGCTCCTTGCCACCGGCTCTTCCCGCTCACTAAACCCTGTTGTCCCTTCAGTATCAAGCCCCTTCTCCCTCTGTCCTCTCCTCAGTGTCCCACCACCAATCGCCTGGCTCTGAGACTTCCTCCTCTGGGGTTTGTTCCCCGGCTGGTGCTTCCCACCATTCCTCTTCATCCAGCCAGTCCCCGACACCAGCGCAAAATTTGCAGTGGAGGCCTGCCTGGCCGATGTTCATCCGACCTCTGCTTAAATGCTTCCAGAGGAGAAGCCACCACCACCCCCCCGGCAGTCTGTTCAACTGCTGAACACTTAGAGGAGCATCTCCAAATGCAGGAATGAGGCACCTGTGAGACTCCAGCTGCCCTCTCCCCAAGCCAGCATGGCCAGCAGTCATAGATAACAGGGGAAGGCCACAGGACCCCCATCTCTCTCAAAACTTTTCAGCTCAGTATGAATGTTACAGAGTTTCGTTCAGAAATAAGCAGTCAGTAAGTATTAGCATTTTGCTGAAATAGCACCACACCCAAGCCAGTATTTAAAAGGTAAAGGGACCCCTGACCGTTAGGTCCACTCGCTGATGACTCTGACGTTGCGGCGCTCATCTCGTTTTATTGGCCAAGGGAGTCGGCGTACAACTTCCAGGTCATGTGGCCAGCATGACTAAGCTGCTTCTGGCGAACCAGAGCAGCGCACGGAAACGCCGTTTACCTTCCCGCTGGAGTGGTACCTATTTATCTACTTGCACTTTGACGTGCTTTTGAACTGCTACATGGGCAGGAGCTGAGACCGTACAACGGGAGCTCACTCCGTCGCGGGGATTCAAACCACCGACCTTCCGATCAGCAAGCCCTAGGCTCTGTGGTTTAGACCACAGTGCCACCCACGTCCCTAAGCCAGTATTTAGAGAGTGTTAAAGGAGAAAAGGAATTTAACATTGTATGAAAATCTTAAGATGCCTAAAGCGAAAGGCTTCGAGAGTCTTGCAAGCTCAAGGAGGAGACGCAGAGTTCCGGGGTTGTGAGCTGGGATGGCAAAGGTCACAGAAGCGGTAATCTTCTCCTATCGGGTTTTCCCGGTTAACGGGGCTGGGGCTTGCTGCCAAAGGACGGCATTGTGTTACAGGATGTAATGACAGCTGGCAGCAAAAGGTCTAAACAGTATGTCTCGAAGGATTGGAAGAGAACAGGTATGATGAAAATTTAACAGGATCCATTGTACACACTCTGGCTTTGGCGTTCTCAACAGACAACTGAAGCATATTAAAATCAAAACTACAGTATTAAATCTGGGGGATGGGGAAATCTAAACCACATGTCACACTTTGAGCACAACATTCCTTTTCCTAATGGAAGAAAAACTACCACGGGACACCGCTATCTTTTACCCCCAAGCTGCTTTCCTGCTCAGAATTTCACCCTTGTTTGCTTTTCTTCCCACAGAGGGGGAAACTATACAGAGACTATACTGAGGGGAGAGACTCCATCAGGCAAGGCCTCTTTCCACCTGTCTTGCTCTACCCTCGGCTTCTCAATGTGCATTGTATTGTTTTATGTGCAGTTGTTTTATTGATTATAGTTTAGATATTATTGTAACTGTTGAGTGGATTTCTGTTTAACTTTTCTGTGTTGATATTGTTATTTTATACTATTCTAATGATTGTTGAATGTTACTTTTTTGATGGAGGTTGCCTATTTTAAGGTTGTGTTTTATTGTCACATTTTTGTATTGCATTAGATTGTTGTGAGATGTACATTTTTTGTTTCTTCAGCTTGTAAACCGCCTTGAGTATTGTAAGGTAGAAAGGCGGTATACAAATTAAAAATGATGATGATGATTGGTATTATTTTCTCCTTGCAAGGAGAAAAGGCGGAGCCAAGAGGTGGGTAACGTGAGTGGGTAAATGTCTCTAGCAGGTATGGGGTTGAGGCCCTCCTCTCCACTGCTCACCCTTCCACTGTTGACCATAGCCTCCCCCATGGCAACATTTGGATGAATCCAAAACCACAGTGGAGGAAAGTTACCTGCAGCCTGGACCAAAGTCATGGAAGTTGGAGGTGGGGAGAGGATGAACAGCCTCCCATCAAAAGAGAAACTCCCACAGAACTCATGGCAAACTTTACCATGTCACCTGCCAAGGTACTACTTTGATACCGTGTGCAATTACTTGACCCCCCCCCCAAAAAAAGGAGAGAGGGGTGCAAAACAATCTTAATACAGGCACTCACTTTCACTAGTATAATTTTTGCTAGATCTTCACATGGGCGCTTTTCGTTCTCCTTTCTCGGGTGTTCCCATTCGAACAAGGCGGTATAGTTCTCCAGCATCTGGGCCATGATTCTGTTGCAGATTTCCTGCTCCTTCATCCCTTCAAATCCAGAAGACACGCTGCAAAAACACGAAACAAGGTTGGGGACATTATAAACAAATGTGACGTGTCAAACGGCTTGTAATGAGATAGCTGAATGCCAGCCAAATTGGGCACCAGGAAGAACATCGCCATGGGGTAGTCGTGGTGAACTTGTGGCTATCCAGGGGTTATTGAACGACAACCCCCACCAGCCCCAGCCAGCATGGCAAATGGCCAGGGACGATGCCAGCTGTAGTCTGGCAAAATCTGGACTGTCACAATAAGGGTTGGTCTGATGTAACTTCTTGAAGCTAGTATGAAAGGAGAGAGAGAGAGACAGGAGGTTCAGGGAGATTTCGAGACACAGCCCAAACACGATGGTTAGATCAGTGTTTCTCAACCTGTGGGTCCTCAGATGTTGTTGGACTACAACTCCCATCATTACTAGCCAGCATGACCAGTGGTCAGGGATGATGGATGTTGTAATCCAACAACATCTGAGGACCCACAGGTTGAGAACCGCTGAAGCGGCACCAAGCTGCTGCCAGACTACAACTCCAACCATCCTTGCCCATTGGCTGGGCCTGCTGGAAGTTGTCCCTCAATAACATCTTGAGGGCACCAAACTGGGGAAGGCAAGGTTAGATCTTATTATACACTTTATTTTGTAAATATTGCATACAAACTGGGTTGGATCCAGAAGCAGCCCCTAAGCAAGAGACTCCCATCGGCTGAAAAAGAGAGGCTTTTTTATGATTTCCCCTGTTCTCTGCAGTTCCCAGCTGGAGTCCTACAACATAGAACCGTACGTAGAGTGGGAAGGGTCTAAAGCAGCCTTTCTCAAACTGTGGGTCCCCAGATGTTGTTGGACTACAACTCCCATCACCCCTAGCTAGCAAGGCCAGAGCTCAGGGATGATGGGAGTTGTAGTCCAAGAACATCTGGGGACCCACAGGTTGAGAACCGCTGGTCTAGAGCAGTATTCCCTAACCTTGAGCCTCCAGCTGTTTTTGGACTACAACTCCCATCATCCCTCGCTAGCAAGACCAGTGGTCAAGGATGATGGGAATTGTAGTCCAAAAACAGCTGGAGGCCCAAGGTTGGGGAACACTGGTCTAGAGGGCCATCTAGTCCAACCCCCTTCAATGCAGGAATATCAACTAAAGCATCCATGACAGACAGCCATTCGACCTCTGTTTAAAAACCTCGAAGGAATGGATGAAATTTAAAGACTATTTAGCTAAACATGTTAAGATAATTTAAATAGAAACACTTGCAAGTACCAGATTGGCTTAGGATTTAAATATGTGATGTTATAGAATAATTTATCTAAAGTTAAAATGAAAAGCAAGAAAGATGTTAATTGATTAACATTAATTGGTGAGGTCCCTCCCATTGCTCTCCTAACCTGTTGCTGTATCTTCTTTCCTGAATGGTGGGTTTTTTTGGGTAGTTTCCTTTGCTGGGACAGCATGGCATGAATTTTAGCTTATTTTTATAATTTTATTGTTTATCTTTTTAATAATGTTTTATGGTCTTTTGTGTAAAGGCATGGACCTCACAAATTTAATAAACTTGATTGATTAAGTGAATTTTATGAGAAATGAGTTTTGGAAAACTTTTACAATGATATACATAGAAACTCAGCTAGGGGAATTTGAGGAAGTCACCAAAAAATGTTAGCAAAAGTGGAATTATTTTGTTTGTTTGTTTTTTGATGTTTGTTATAAAATTTGGAAAATCAATAAAAAAAAATTTGGGGAAAAAAACCTTGAAGGAAGGAGAGTCCACCACATTCCGAGGGTGTCTGCTCCACTGTCAAATAGCTCTTACTTTAAGAAAGTTCTTCTTGGTGCTTCGTCAGAATCTCTTTTCTTGTCACTTAGAATCATAGAGTTGGAAGAGACCACAAGGGCCATCGAGTCCAACCCCCTGCCAAGCAGGAAACACCATCAGAGCACTCCTGACATATGGTTGTCAAGCCTCTGCTTAAAGACCTCCAAAGAAGGAGACTCCACCACACTCCTTGGCAGCAAATTCCACTGTCGAACAGCTCTTACTGTCAGGAAGTTCTTCCTAATGTTTAGATGGAATCTTCTTTCTTGTAGTTTGGATCCATTGTTCCATGTCCGCTTCTCTGGAGCAGCAGAAATTCAATGATTTAGGTCTACTCTCCAGAGCAGGAGAAAACAAGCTTGCTCCATCCTCCATGTGACAACCCTTTAGATATTTGAAGATGGCTATCATCTCTCCTCTCGGTCTCCTCTTTTCCAGGTTATAGACCTGCAGGCTCTTCCTCCCTGCCCTACACAATGGTCTTCTAGAACCATCCTCGCCTCTACCTAAATTGGTCATCGTTCTCCAAGAACTGCAACTGATCCAAATGGGAAGGATAGCCCAGAGGAGGCCTTGTTAGTGCTGTGCTACAATTCTCCAAAGCTTGAGAAATGATGCTTCAATCAGCAATGCATTTTTAAAATGGCTTGGCAAGGCATAAGCGTCTCAGTCCTCATGAGAGCCAATTATTTCCCACCCTTCTAAAAGCCAGTTCTCCAGGGGTATTGTGTGTTTGCCAGCCAAACAGCAGTAATATAGTGGCTAAGTACTTTTGGTAAAGTAGGAAGAGTGCCAACAGAACAGTAAAAAATGCTTGTAAAGAAACAAAAGTATAGAATACCTTAAAAGTCCCTTAGGGATCAGTCTGGAGCTATAATTAGAGAGGAGTGGATCCCTGTCACTTTTAATAAAAAAATGCACCATGGCTGAGCCTTCTATTTACTCTTCAGTGGCATCTTCACAAATATCAAATGAGACAGCTGAATTATGAAGTTGAAGGACATTGCTCTGAACATGAAACAACAACTTTTCCTCTTCCTCTGTTGTGAATGAAGTGAAGGAATGAGATGAGAAGTGAGCCTAAGGGATGTTCCTAATCTCAGAAGCAAAATCCAGACATTGTGGCAAACTGTAGTTCAGGGAAACTGAACTACGGCTTGTCGTTACGTCCAATTGGACAAACCATGATTGGGAAACGGCTGGCTGAAAACATTGTTTTATTGTTTACCCAGTACTTTGGAAGCTCGATTCAGTCCAATATACCAAACCATGGCTAAGAAAAATGACACCTGATTTGACAAACCATTGTTTGTGATTGACTGGCAAAGCTGAATCAGAAACCATGGACTGAAGGATTGCAAAATGGATTACGCTAACTATGGTTTCTGTGATATCTGAATGTACAAACCATAGAGAAAGCTGCTGTTCACCTAAGACTGCTGAGCACGACAGAAAAAGAAAACAGATCAGCAGCACTAAGCCATAGTTTGCCTGTGTGTTTAGATGCTCCAGCCATGGTTTGGATTCTCAACTATGGTTGGTGCAATGTCTGAATTGGGTGGAAAAGATTCAGAACACCATGCTACACATGTATTCTCATAAGTAAGCACCACAGAATTTAATTGGTAAATGTGTAAAGGATTACAGCATTAAATTGAGTTTCCTTGAGTTCTGTCTAAGGAAGTAACAGGAGTGAGTCAAAGACTAATCATCTAATTTAGGTGTATGGGGGATGGGAGAATGGTACTAGCCCAGCCTGACTCCCTTCTCTCTTGTCTGATGCCATGCTGAAAACTGATTTTACAAACTTCCTTTGTTTGCAGACATCACTTGAAAAAATGTCCAAACCCACTGGGCGGGGGGCATGGAATTGGTTCCATAGTCCTTTGATTCCCAGACCATCTGTTCAATTACATTTTCCAACCAGATTCTGTCTAGCAATCCTCTTCCAATGACTTAGAGGTTTCTTGCTATCTGCATACTTTATCCCTTTCATCTTATTAGTGAACAGAACTAACCTGAAACCTAATCTCCAACAGACTTAATTGACAGTCTGAGGATTTCCTTGGTCATAACAACAATTTCCCTAATTAGCTCTATTTCAGTGGTAATTTGCACCTCATTGAGATAAGGAGCAGTTGCTTCTGGTAGGTGCTCAAGTAGAAAAATGCACCTGCCCTACATGGCCCTTTGATTCAGAAACAGGGAGAAGGCAGGGGGTCTCACCGACTTTTAAATATTTGGCAGTCTTATTTATTTCCAAATTTTATATCCTGTTATACCTTGTCCATCAGTACCTTATCATTGGTAAAGACAAGCAAGATCAATAAAAACAAAAAAGTGGGAGGAAATTAAAAGAATTAAAGAAATCCAGGAAACTAATGAACAAGAGAATCAAAATCTAACCATAGAAACAACATCGGCTCAGCTTTAAGCACTTCTCTAAAAAATAAAAGAAAGCAAGGTTTTTCCTCCCATCCTGAAGTATCTCTGTCTGGTGGGTTTCCCTAAGCAATGACAACTATTTCACAATGCTGGCACCACAACTGAAAAGGCCCTTCTTCTAGTAGACATGTGCCAGACCTCACAGGGTGTGTCTCCAATGCTGAATGGAGTGTGTGGGGAGGCACTTTCCATTGTACTATTTTCACTCACTGAAGCATCTCCTTCTAACAAGTGGGAGATGGCTACTGCTTACAAATTTCCTGTAGGCATCTGATGGGGCACCAAGAAAACAAAATGGTGGACCAGATACCCCTCTGGTCTGATCCAGCAGGGCTCCTCATGTGTTCTGACATCACTTCTGATGAAAATAGGTACACTTGCTTTGGCTGCAACAGTTCTTTGTGAGTGAAAGAAAAGGGGAAGAGTTCGCTAGCTGGTTAAGATTAAAAATATTTACTCCCACGTAGGTCCCACTGAAATTTATTATTTAATAAATGTCTGTACCACCTTCCAGAAATAAAATTCTTCCCCAAGGCCTTTCACACAAAATACCATTAATAAAATACAATAGGTGACCGGGGGGAAAACTTCTCAGTAAAGCAACTGCGTATGATTAAAACTAGTCATCCAGCATAAAAAATTACAGCATAATATATTCTTCCAAGACCACATCGCATTCTCAGATTCTCTGTCACAACTAGAAGCCAAGGCCCAAGGGAATCTGTGGCCCTTCAAATATTAACAGACTACAAATCCCATCAACACGCTGGCGGGGCCTGGTGGGAGTTGAAGTCCAACAGATTCTGGGAACCCAGAGAGTTCTCTACACCTGCTGTACAATTTTCAATGCCCGTTTAAAAATATCCAGGAGTGGGAGTGAGGTGGGGTGTTACTGCTGAGTAAACAGGTTTCAGTTTTGCACTGAGAGTTGTTCTCCATCTTTTACATTATCAACCACTGGGGCAGGTAGTTTCCCCCCTACTACGTGTGAACTCTTGTCAATGGCCAGCAAACTAATGAAACTCTTTCACACTCTAGGCAAGGCGTAGGGTTGGGTAAGCCACCACTTTGCAAAAGTGTGCAGGCAGAAAATGCTGCTGTGCCTAGTTAGCAACAAATAGTCTCTAAGGTCCTCAGCTTCACCAAAGGGGACTCTGCTAAAAAAATAGGCAGCATAAATATTACTTATGATAAATGTTACCGATGATGCCCTTGTGAAGTTTATTCTTAGCTCAGCGGTTCACATAATTTCCAAAGAAATGAAAGGCTCTGAAAGAACAGCCTCTTGTTTTTGGTTATATTTCAGATGTGGGAGAGCAGGTGGAGGAAGGAAGAAGCGAACCTCTTTGTGGCTTTCAAATGTCAGGGATAAATTGTTGTTTTGTGAACTCCTGATAACAGTCAAGCTATTCCACAGCTGGGACAACAGTATCTGCATTCTGCATTTAAAATGGACATGAAATGTCGGATTGGCCATTGTTCTATTTGTGTTGAGGTGACCTAGGCCAGGAGCATGACCGAAAAGGGACATCATTTCAGGAAATGGTCAGGGCAACAGATATTTGCAAACCTAAGAGCTGGGCTCAAGGACAGAAAAAGCGTCACACTGGCACAAAGAACACTGCATTTTTAACCTTATGTTAAACAGATATCTGAACAAATCAAAATTAGGAGTCCTCCATGTTGCCAGACTCCCAACTCCCATCAGACCTAGCCATTAGGGCAGACAGTCAGGGATGATGGGAGTTCTAGCCTAACATCAGAAGGCTACAGGTTCCTCATTCCTGATGTCAATAAAAACAAGGTGTCTTCTTCCTTGATCTACAAACCTGTGGTTGTGCTACAATGACTGTGCCTTGTTTTCCAGAAAAATGCTAAAGAGGCATTCAGCGTGGCTGGTGTAATTGGCCCTAACTGGCTCTCTGCTGGTCCTTTGCTTATACTCGCTACTTCAACCAATCCCCTTCTTCTGACTAGGTCATGGTCATAAGTAAGAGGTGACCCAATAACAAGATCAACTCTCATTGGCTCCCAATGGCTTTTCAATCAATGCCACAATCCATCCATTTTTATTTTATCCTAACCCTCCTGCAAGGGACGCAAGTGGCGCTGTGGGTTAAACCACAGAGCCTAGCACTTGCCGATCAGAAGGTCGATGGTTCGAATCCCCACGACGGGGTGAGCTCCCGTTGCTCGGTCCCCTGCTCCTGCCCACCCAGCAGTTCGAAAGCTCGTCAACGTGCAAGTAGATAAATAGGTACCGCTCTGGCAGGAAGGTAAATGGCGTTTCCGTGTGCTGCTCTGGCTCGCCAGAAGCGGCTTAGTCCTGCTGGCCACATGACCCGGAAGCTGTACTGGCTCCCTTGGCCAATAAAGCGAGATGAGCACCGTAACCCCAGAGTCGGCCACGACTGGACCTAATGGGCAGGGGTCCCTTTACCTTTACCTCTCCTGCAAACACCTCAGGATGACACAAATGTTTCTTCTCCCATTTATCCTCCTAGCCCAGGTTTGTGGCTGGGGCGGGTTTCGAATCCAGCTGTTCCTAGTCAAAGTTCAACACTCTGCATCACACGGGCTCTTTCCCAGTGTAGAAAAGAGCCTGGTGCAAAGCTGAATGAGCAACCTATGCCTGAAAGGGTTTTATATCACATTACCAATCCCTGAATCACCCAGCCTGACACAAATCTGATTAGAGCAGATCAGCACTGCATTAAAAAAATAAAATAAAGACTTCGAGGAATTTGATTACGTGGAAGTGAAAACACCAGAACGACAAGTGAATCAGGCCCAGTTAACATCCGCTTTTAGGAGCACGGAGTCTCATGCCACTAAAGTCTTGTTGCATCTCACCAGGGAAGCAATAAAAGCCATTTGCCCAAGCTTAGTTTGGGTTTTTAGATGGACACTAGCTCTTACTGAAGAGTGTGAGGTCGCGAGAAATGTTATAAGCATTTCCCAAGACTAAACCAATCCAATTAATTAATTCACTTTTTAATGATGCAACTGCCTCTCCCCCAGTAGAAGCACCGAAGGCTATTAACAGGAGATGAAGAAAACATCATGTACCAAACTGGGCACTATTATAAGGTCAAGGTAGCACTTTGTAGTTAAACATTCTCTAGAGCTGTATCTTTAAAAAAAAAGAGGAAGTGTAACTAAAATCGTTATGCAGGGTTAAGTGGTAAGAGAAGGTAATCAAAACAAGCCTGCAGTTCACCAGCCATTTATCTTGCGCTGGCAGACTTGAAATTAGACTTGTGAAAAAATAGGATTGTCAAGAGCAAGCAGTGGGTGGCAGGCTGTGAGGGCAAAGGGCACACAAACAGGTATGCAAACACACATTTCCCCTGGTAACAGTTGTCCGGATGTGAGCTGTTGAAAACAGGTGGAAATATGACTAAGTCAGAAAACACAAGGGTGCCGGGACTGATCAGATCCTCGAATATCCTGTCTTTGGGAATTACTAAATCCTATGCGATTAACTGAAGTTGCAAAACGTCTGCTGCTGGCAGCAATGGAACAACCTTTCCCTAAGGTTCGTCAGAAGGGTGAGGCATAAGCAGATCTTTCATCTGGGATTATTCCAAACCATGGAAAATGCCTGGTGTTGCAATTGCTTTTTCAAAGAGCTACCAAAACACACACACACACTTGTAAATCAAATAGCAAGCTGCTCCTTAAGAGAAATGGACAACAGGGGTGAGGATCCTGTCGACAGTGCAGACAAGGCGTATATAAGTATGTACATGCATTCATGCTTGCATGGGGCTTGAGGTCAATTCCACAGCTTCATTCTCTGAGTGAGGAAGAGATTCTTCGCAACTCTTGTCTGCAAAAGGTGTGAACATTAGTAGTGCATGCCTATCTCTGTTTAACTCAGTTGTAAGTCCCACTGATATAATGCTTACTCGGGGGTAAGTGTAACAGCCAAACCCTGTGCATGTTTATAGGAATGTTGCCTGGCAGCATATTTCTATGCACGCTTACTCAGATGCGAGCCTGATAAGTTCAATTGGATTCACCCCAGATTAAATATATATGGGACTGAAACCCCGACCCGCTATTCTGTGCTACTTTATGCAATGAAAGTTGGCTAGATTTTTTGGTTGTAAGTCGCTTTGAGTTGCCTTGAGCAAAATAAAGCGGCTAAACAACAACATGATACTGAAAATGTAAACTCAATCAAGTTTCTTCTACATCTCACCCAAATGCAACTGCTAAAATACAATGGTACCTTGGTTCTCAAACTTAATCCGTTCTGGAAGTACGTTCCTAAACCAAAGCGTTCCAAAATCAAGGCATGCTTTCTCATAGAAAGCAATGCAAAATGAATTAATCTGTTCCAGACTTTTAAAACCAACCCCTAAAACTGCAATTTGACATGAATTTTACTATCTAATGAGACCATTGACCCATAAAATGAAAGCAATAAATAACGTGGTTCCACACAGTCAAAACAAAAACAAAAAGAGCCGCAAAAACAAAAACGCAAAATAAATAGCAAAAACAGACAGACCTCTGCGTAACACTCAAAACGGAAGTGTGGCACTCAAAACAGAAGCGTAAAACTCAAAACTGAGCACGTTCGGCTTCTGAAAAAAAGTTCGCAAACCAGAACACTTACTTCTGGGTTTGCAGTGTTTGGGTTCCAAGTTGTTTGAGTACCAAGGCATTTGAGAACCAAGGTACTGCCAACACCCTCCTTGCCCCAGGTTTCTCTGCCTCCATTCTCCTTTTTCATCATGTTAGAAATACATAGCTGGTGCCTACAACTATCAAAACAAGAGGCTGCCTACAGCACTCTTTGCATATTGCACAAATAAAGTCCATCAGAGATCCTTTCATTGCTGCCCACTGATCAGCGCTCTTGAGATTCCACAGCATCATAAACAAGCCAGTCACAAGAGGCAGGAAAAAAGGCACAAACATCAGCTTACAAAGATCAACAGCAAAAACATCCTCAAAGGGTTGTGGGAGGGCATCCTTGTCTTACATAACAAGTTTTAACATCACAAAAACAGCACGTATTTGGGTGACAGGCAAGGGAGGTGGGAAATCAGCAGAGTTCGAAAGATAACAGTAGCTCCCTCGCCAACCTGGTAGTCCAAAACATCTGGTGGACACCACTGCCATCATCTCTGACTGTGTTGGCTGGGGCTGATGGAAGATGCAGTCTAGAACATCTGGAGAGGACTAGGTTGGGGAAGGGTGTGTTTACAGTATCCTTATTGTTGAGGTGCTCATCTTAAAAGCAAATACTGTAATTTGAATATGGTTCAAAATACAAAAACAACTTATCAATATCACCTGCATTTTGAAATGCATACACCACCAGCTCAATAGGTCACTGTGTGCCAAACCACAGCAGGAGGAGCAATGTGGCATATGAACCAGTTAGTCAGCCACCAGTTTATTAGTCAATGAAAAAAACACCTGCCTGGGTCATCCACTGTGATGATCTGCCATTGCAGTTACTTCCAGGTAGACTTAACTGCTTACCCAACACAGCAAATCTGAGTCAGGTATGTCAGGTACAAGGACAAGGAAATGGAGGTGTTAGAAATGTCTCAAATGTCTCCAATGTCTAATTCCGCGCCGTGGCTTAATTTTTGCTCCAAACCAGGAGCTTCTTTCAGGCAAGGAACTTACTGGAAACAGTTTGGTCCGAATACTGTGGCGAGGTTGGAAACAGTCATCTTGTTCTCTGAGTGATGATTGGCAACTCTCCTCAGGAATCGGCAGAGGAACTTAAGCAGGGAATAGTGGGGCTCAGGTAGCTGCCTCAGGAGTTCTCTCAAAGTGTTCACATTTGGGCTACAATTCTGGATGTCTGTCAGGAAGGAAAGAAGAAGACAGACAAGGTTATGGACACTCTGTGCTGAAAATCAAATACAAAACAGCACTAGTAGCACTAGTTGGAGGATGGATGGTGGCTAATGGATTGAGGTTGAATCCTGACAAGACAGAAGTACTGTTTTTGGGGGACAAGGGGCGGGCTGGTGTGGAGGACTCCCTGGTCCTGAATAGGGTAACTGTGCCCCTGAAGGACCAGGTGCGCAGCCTGGGAGTCATTTTGGACTCACAGCTGTCCATGGAGGCGCAGGTCAATTCTGTATCCAGGGTAGCTGTCTACCAACTCCACCTGGGACGCAGGCTGAGACCCTACCTGCCTGTGGACTGTCTCGCCAGAGTGGTGCATACTCTAGTTATCTCCCGCTTGGACTACTGCAATGCGCTCTACGTGGGGCTACCTTTGAAGGTGACTCGGAAACTACAACTAATCCAGAATGCGGCAGCTAGAGTGGTGACTGGGGGCGGCCGCCGAGACCACATAACACCGGTCTTGAAAGACCTACATTGGCTCCCAGTACGTTTCCGAGCACAATTCAAAGTGCTGGTGTTGACCTTTAAAGCCCTAAACGGCCTCGGCCCAGTATACCTGAAGGAGCGTCTCCACCCCCATCTTTCTGCCCGGACGCTGAGGTCCAGCGCTGAGGGCCTTCTGGCGGTTCCCTCATTGCGAGAAGCAAAGCTACAGGGAACCAGGCAGAGGGCCTTCTCGGTAGTGGCGCCTGCCCTGTGGAACGCCCTCCCATCAGATGTCAAAGAGATAAACAACTACCTGACATTCAGAAGACATCTTAAGGCAGCCCTGTTCAGGGAAGTTTTTAATCTGTGATATTTTAGTGTATTTTTGGTTTTTATGGAAGCCGCCCAGAGTGGCTGGGGAAACCCAGCCAGATGGGCGGGGTACAAATAATAAATTATTATTATTATTATTATTATTATAGTAAGGTGGCATTAGACTCGGGGACTGAACAAGCATATTGAGGAAGTACGTTGAGCAAAAGGTATATAAAAAGATATGTCACCACTTTAAAACAGCCATGGCTTTCCCCAAAGAATCCCAGAAAACGTAGTTTTTTAAGGATGCTTAGAGGAGACTCATTTTCTCCTCCCAGAGCTACAATTCCCTGGCTAGTTTAACAATCAATCCCTCTTCACAGAGAACTCTGGAAATTGCAGCTCTGTGAGGGGAATAGTGGTCTGGAAGTTAATCCTCAAAATACCAGGCTGCTCCTCAGCTTCCACACAACTTGACTGGAATCAGCCACCACCTGTCACAACTGCTGGAAGATGGGAATTAAACAATCCCAAGTTGAAAAGATATCTCCTGAAAACAAATTCTATCCTTATCGCGTCTCGTACTAGCTGCGTAACCAGACTGTGGCGTTCCTATATTTAATCTTTGGATGGAGACTAACAGAACCATGCCAACTACAGGAAGCCAATGTAATTTACACTGGGGTAAATTATCCTTGTGTAACCTTTCTCTTATCTTTAGACCCAAGCCCACTGCACCTATGGAAGAAATAAGAGACCCTCTGTTTGAGGTGTACTGCTGGGGTTCTCCTCCACCTAAAAGGTAAAAGGTAAAGGACACCTGGACAGTTAAGTCCAGTCAAAGGCGACTATGGGGTTGCAGTGCTCATCTCGCTTTCAGGCCGAGAGAGCCAGCGTTTGCCCACAGACAGCTTCCTGGGTCACGGGGCCAGCATGACTAAACCGCTTCAGGCACAACAGGACACTGCGACGAGTGCCAGAGTGCATGGAAATGCCGTTTGCCTTCCCGCTGCAGCGGTACCTATTTATCTACTTGCACTGGTGTGCTTTCGAACTGCTAGGTTGGCAGGAGCTGGGACAGAGCAACGGGAGCTTACTCTGCTGTGGGGATTCGAACCGCTGACCTTCTGATCAGCAAGCCCAAGGCGCTCAGTGGTTTAGACTGCAGCACCACCCGCTCCCACCTAGACTCAGGATGTATATATGTGTAAATAAACCGTATATTGCAAAGATGCCACAGTCTCCGCTGAGCCTCATTGTCCAAAAGGAAACACAAGACCCTGGTGCCTTGGAATCTCGCACCACTCAGAGACTGGGGTGGGGTGTAATACTGTGTTCCCAAATCAAACAAGCTGGAGAATCTGAGACAGGGACATGTGCCAAAGGGCGACCTGTCCTGACACGGGCCTGTGTCCTGCATGCTATGAGTGCCTATCAGATGACACGGCAGGACGTTCTTTTACGATGTTGCTCGCCTGTGGCTGGAGACTTGTGGCTATCTGGCTCCTGCACACCCTGTTTCACTCACTGAACTGAACAGCTGTGACATGGATATAATATCCTCCCTTTTAAAATAGAAGGGATGTACAAATAAAAACTAACAGGACAGGCCTTTTTACGGGCAGGCAGATACTAGCATTTATGCAAGTTCAACCCCCCAATATGCATTGCAGGGGGGGGGGGTGTGGACTAGATGATGCTCAGGGTTTCTTCCAGCTCTACAAATTCTATGATTCTGATGACAACGTGGAAATGTCAGCTTTTGGCAGGACGATACACTCAACCAGCTTAGAATCATAGAATCATAGAGTTGGAATAGACCACAAGGGCCATCAAGTCCAACCCCCTGCCAAGCAGGAAACACCATCAGAGCACTCCTGACATATGGTTGTCAAGCCTCTGCTTAAAGACCTCCAAAGAAGGAGACTCCACCACACTCCTTGGCAGCAAATTCCACTGTCGAACAGCTCTTACTGTCAGGAAGTTCTTCCTAATGTTTAGGTGGAATCTTTTTTCTTGTAGTTTGGATCCATTGCTCCGTGTCCGCTTCTCTGGAGCAGCAGAAAACAACCTTTCTCCCTCCTCTATGTGACATCCTTTTATATATTTGAACATGGCTATCATATCACCCCTTAACCTCCTCTTCTCCAGGCTAAACATGCCCAGCTCCCTTAGCCGTTCCTCATAAGGCATCGTTTCCAGGCCTTTGACCATTTTGGTTGCCCTCCTCTGGACCCGTTCCAGTTTGTCAGTGTCCTTCTTGAACTGTGGTGCCCAGAACTGGACACAGTACTCCAGGTGAGGTCTGACCAGAGCAGAATACAGTGGCACTATTACTTCCCTTGATCTAGATGCAATACTCCTATTGATGCAGCCCAGAATTGCATTGGCTTTTTTAGCTGCCGCGTCACACTGTTGGCTCATGTCAAGTTTGTGGTCAACCAAGACCTTACAAAGCACTTATATGTGCATCGCACTGAAATCTTAATCAGTGGTGGGGAACATCTGGGTCTTGTGGGGTGGGTCTAACTGAGCCCAGCAGAAGCCCCAGTTTGCCCCACAAGCCAAATGGAGCTGAACGCAACCCCTATTCGTATCAAGCGTCGATCAGGATTTCCAGAGTGCAGCTGATCCAGTTAGGGCTTGCATTTGATGTCAAATTTAAAGGGAGTCAAATGCACGCCCTGCTTGCAGAAGGAGTATCCCTCCAATGTTCCAGCTTGTCCCTTTAAAGCTGCTGTGTTCCTTTCCCCGTATCTGATGTCAGGAGCTATGTCAGGTGTAGGGCAGGTGAGTGTGATTGGGGGAAATCTATTTTAACAAAGGTCCTTTTCATCCCTTGAAAAACCAGCAATACAGTGGTACCTCAGGTTACATACGCTTCAGGTTACATACGCTTCAGGTTACAGACTCCGCTAACCCAGAAATGGTACCTCAGGATACTATTGCTTCAGGATAACTTTGCTTCAGGATGAGAACAGAAATTGTGCGGCAGCAGCGGGAGGCCCCATTAGCTAAAGTGGTGTCTCAGGTTAAAAACAGTTTCAGGTTAAGTGCGGACCTCCGGAACAAATTAAGTTCTTAACCCGAGGTACCACTGTATGTTCATCTTGTCCAGGATAAAATACTCTGTAGCCAAGGCAGCTGTAATCTTTAGTCAGTTGGCCCCAGCGAAGTCCAATTAAATAAATGTGGCTTTCCAATTTCTTTAAGTGTATCACCCTGGACAATACCATTCTCCTCCAAAACTCAACTCCATCTTCCCAACTGTTACTTGGAAGTTGGGAACATGCTAAGGACTTCATTTATTGAGGCTTCCTCATCTACTGTCTGGAACGTCCCCCCAACAGAGCCTCTAACCACAATTTGCCATCAGATCTGGATTGGCAGGCTACAATTATCTCCTTGCCTCTTGTGCAAAGAGTTCATCCATGGTGACCAAGATTCAATGGGGAAGTCTCTAAATTAACCATAGTTTTCCAGAATATGTAAGCTCTGGATGATAAAGGAGCTCACACGACCTCCCTGTGCAACTTCCTTTTCACATCTTAGGCACACAAGAGAGCTCAGCGCCGCATCTTTTCATAATGTTTAAAGTTGCTCCAATACCTTCAAACCACCTGATTCTGCAATGTGAGGGAGTTCAGCCAAGCCCTCTAACCTTGTTCCTAAATTACAACTTGTTTTATCTGTAAACAGTGCAGAAACGCATTATTACTCCTTGGCTGAACATTATTTCCAACACAGGAGCACTGTGTGCTTTGCTGAGTGGTAAGTATCTGGGATTTTTATGGCTACAAACAAGAAAGCATTCTTCTTCACAGCTAACCTTGATCTTATCACAACACAAGTTCAAGAGCGTGTGGCAAGCTGCGCTGGAAAAAGGATGAACCCGCCACCAAAAAACCAAAAACAGCTGACTGGCAAGCCATTTTTAGTGCAAAGCTATGCTCAAACGAAGGGCAGATGTCAGCAGTCGAACCCACTCATACTGGAAACTCTCTAGCATTTTACAAAAAGAGGAGTTTAAATATGTTCTGCCCATTAACCAAGAGGAATATAGCAAAGAGAGAGAAAGTGGAGTGTTTGGCTCAAAAACCATGACCTAGTTCTCACCGAGATGGTAAACCTGTTGCTGGACGGTAGCATGTTAACCCAGGGCTTCCCAAATCTTTTGAGCCCCTTGATGAGCTTATAAAGTTGCCATCAACCCAAATTCTTGGGAACGCAACTGAAACAAAGTCAACACTTCTTAATCAGAAATTACCATTATTCCAAAGCCTTTTTTTAAAAAAAAAAAAAAAAAAAAAAGCCTTCTTCAAGTTTCTCCAAGGCAGCCTGCTTTTGTATCTTTGGGGAAGGAAAAGAGGGGCGATAGAACTATTGTTTTGACATTTCAAAGAAATCTTTAGAAAGTGAATGTCTGCACCTTTACACATTTTGTAAAGCAATGAAGCTGCATGGTCTGAGGATACTGTGGAATCATCTTATTAAACACAATAGTTTTCAGTTGCAAGGGAGGTACACTCTGCCCATGCTCTTTATTTCTGAGGCTCACAGTCCTTTGAAAGCTTCATCCCCTCTGAACAGGACACCTGAGGGAAGGGATTCCACTGCCTTGCGATGGTGGTAGCTTTGGGGTGCTTCGCACTGGTAGAGGGCTAACTCTGCCTCATCCAAACCCCTCCACCCCAGCAGATTCACTGATTCATCTATGTCAGTATTGTGTACACCAGCCTTGCCCCTGCCAGATGTTGTGGATTACAGCTCCACTAGCTCCAGCTGGCCTGGTCAGTCTAAACTAATTGGGAGTGGCTCTCCAGATTTCAGATGTGAGTCTTTCCCAGTCTTACCTGGAGATACCAAGGACCAGACAAGAGACCTTTCTGCACACTCTTTATTGCTGAGCAACACCAACACACCTTTTACAGTGGTACCTCGGGTTAAGAACTTAATTCGTTCTGGAGGTCCAGTCTTAACCTGAAACTGTTCTTAACCTGAGTTACCACTTTAGCTAATGGGGCCTCCCGCTACCACTGCACCTCCGCGGCATGATTTCTGTTCTCATCCTGAAGCAAAGTTCTTAACCCAAGGTACTACTTCTGGGTTAGCAGAGTCTGTAACCTGAAGCGCCTGCAACCGGAGGTACCACTGTACTCATTTAGCGAAATTTGCTTCAGGAGTGGGGAAAGTACAGGAACTGACCCTCTTGTAATTCAGACTGGCCAAGTGTTCAGAGAAGCAAAGCAACCCAACTCAGTCACATAAATTTTATCCACTGACTAGCACAAGTTGTTTTTGCAGGACAACATTTTTTTCTTCTTCTGCGACTTGGAGTACAGTTGTACCTTGGATCCCGAGTGCCTTGCGAGTCCAACGCTTTGGCTCCCGAACACCGCAAACCTGGAAGTGAGTGTTCCAGTTTGTGAACGTTCTTTGGAATCCTAATGTCCGGCAGGGCTTCCGTGGCTATTGATTGGCTGCAGGAGCTTCCTGCAGCCAATCGGAAGCCGCGCCTTGGTTTCCGAACGTTTTGGAAGTTGAATGAATTTCCGGAACGGATTCCGTTCGACTTCTGAGGTACCACTATATACATGTTGCCATTTCCCATGGCAACTGCCCTGTTTAGGGGAAATGGTTAAAATAATAACACCAGCACCAACAGCTATAGATCTAGTGAACTCCACCAGAGATGTATGCTTGATGAAAAGATTGTCACCTTGATACAGGTGTATGAATTTGGGATGTGCTGCAGAAGTGATCACCCGATCAGGCAGCTCCCTCAAAAACAATTTCAGCAAACTGGCCGCTGAGCTGACATCGCCTTCCACAGGCAGCTTCACTTCCTTTCCGCTCTCGTACTTCCCTCGAAGCCGCTCCATGGTTTTCAGGTTGCCGTTCACCCTGAAAAGACCTTCCTGTTTCAGCCCTGTAATTACACATTAAAAAGGAGGAAGATAAATAAATAACTGGCACACCCGCTGCCCTGCTTTAAAAATAACATGGCCAGAGCAACCAATGGCAAATGCTAAACGTAACAAAAAAAAAAAAAAAGCCTAAGTCGGCTTTTAACTGTCTAGCAGTGAAAACGAGGGCCAAAAAAATGTAGGCCTGGGATAGACATACATGCACAACAAGGTGGTAAAGATCCAAGTGGGAGAATGGAACTGCCTCATTTCGAACTGTGAAGGGGGAAATATCACAATTCTGAATGCTCTCTTGTGTGGAAAAAAACACACACCCAACAAATAGGAAATTAGTGCAGTGGAGAACAGCCTGGTGACTATATATATATATATATTCCCTAAAATAATGTTTAGGGGTACTCTCATTTTGACTCAAGAAAATCACAATTTTATAGTTCAAATCGGAGAAAATAAATACAGTAAATGGACAAAAGTACAAATAGTCACAAAATGTTTAGAGGTATGCATACCCCTGCTTGCCCCTGGGAAAAAGCACTCTCTCTCTCTCTCTATATATATATAGGTGCCAGGGAAAAACATTCCTCTTCAACCAGGCCTTTGGCTGTTTAATATTCTACAGCCTTTTAAATGTGCCTGTGGGAAGGGGGGCTTATTGTTTTGCCATTTTGTTTTACTTATTTGCTTGTTTTCATCCTGTATTTTAATCTGTGAGCCATCCTGAGATCTTACGATGAAGGGCAGCATATAAATCTAATAAATAAATAAATAAATAAAGTAAAGAAAAAAACCCTTTGGTTGTTGTTTGGCCCTGACAAGAGCTACGTGTTTAGCCCACAGGAGTTCGCATCAAATGCCTCAAAAGGTCCTCAGCAGAAACCGGCCTCCACTAAAGCCTAGCAATCCTTCTCTGACATCTGCTGGAAAACAGGGCACATTGCAGAAAAACAAGATCCCTTTAAATCAGAAAGCTGAGAATTATTCACACACCATCAAACTTAAGACTACTTGCTTAGTTCTTTAACTTGCATGCACAAAAATATAAGCATTACGGAGCATTTAAGATTAGATTTATTTAATAATTATGTGAAATTTGAACCTGAACCTACTTAGTATGTTGGTGCTCTTAGATCCCCACTTTCTTCCATTTTAATTTTATTTCACTATTATTATTATTATTATTATTATTATTATTATTATTATTATTATTATTTTTAAGCTCCAAGGAGCTTAAAGCTCCAAGGAGCTTTATATTTAAGCTCCAAGGAGCTTAAAGTGGTATACACGATTCTCCACCTCTCCATTTCATCTTTACAACAGCCCTGTGAGGTAGGTTAGGCTAAGAGATGGTGACTAGCCCAGCGTCAGCCAGTGAGCTTCATGGCTGAGTGGGGATTCGAACCCTGCTCTCCCAGGTCCTGGTCCAACACTCTAACAACGTTACAGCACACTGGCACCCTTAGATCTAACCATGACACCACACTGGCTTCAGGAAGTCTGCATTAGAGCATGACAATCAGGGGGCTTTGAAAATCACCGCAGAGATCAACACCCAGGCTTGGTCTGAAGACACATGAGGCAGCCCCCTTGCACACGATAAGCAAGTCTGGGTGTTGACAGTGTCTGTCCAGACTATCTTGAGTACCAGGATGGAAGAAAGTCAGAATAGAACTGTTCCACGTAAAATGAAATAAAATATACACATGCATCTACACCACAGACTTGAGCTTTCAGATCAGCTATTACAGTCGTACCTTGGCTCCTGAATGCCTTGGGAGTCGAACGTTTCGACTCCCAAACGATCGAAAACCGGGAGTGAGTGTTCCGGTTTTCGAACGTTCTTTTGGAAGCTGAACATCCGACAGGGTTTCCAATTGGCTGCAGGAAGCTCCTGTAGCCAATCAGAAGCCGGGCTTTAGAAGCGGAAAGTTTTGGAAGTCGAACGGACTTTCAGAGCGGATTTGTGCCAATACGTTCACACAAAACATGCACAGAGGTTACACAATGTCCCCTGTTAATTGAGCGTTCCTCTTGAAATGTTCTCAGAAAGTTATACAACAATACCAGATAGTGGCTGTTATTCCACACTTCCCGGGGGCAATTTCCCACCATTTTTTTATTTGACTTTTTGCAGCGACGAGATAATTGTTCAAGAAAGTGTGTGGTGATGACGGCCAAATCTTATGCAAACCAACAAACAGTGTCCCTGGAAGAACCCTGAACTTAGTTTAGGAGTTTTCTTTTAAGGGGAAACGCAGTCCTAAGAGGGCGCCTGGGGTCTCTAATAGACACTTCCCAGAATCACCAAACTACAATTCCCAGCATTCTCTGGAAGTAGGTGGGAAGAGAGAGCCAATAGAAGTTACAGACTGAGATAAAATGCATTTACACATTGAGAGTACAGGCAGCCCCTTAAAGCAAGAGCGAGGAACCTGCAACTCTCCAGAATTTGTGGGACTCCAACTGCCACCTTGAAGCAGAAATCCCAACAGAAGGCGAGACAGGAAGCTGAGTTCTTGTTCTGATTTACTGTATGTAAGCTGCTCTGGGGGCCCTTTTGGCTGGAGAGTTGGGTCCAAATGCCCGAAGTAAGAAAATAAATAATCTTGTGAACCGCCCCCAGATCTTTTGATGAAGGATGGTATATACATTAAATTAATAATAATAAGCCCCCACCAGTCCCAGTCAACATGGCCTATGGTCAGGGATAATAATAATAATAATAAATTGTATTTATACCCCACCCTCCCCGGCCAGAGCCGGGCTCAGGGCAGCTAACGTCAATAAATTTTCAGTAAAAACATAATAAGAAAAAAAGAACACAATTTAAAATACAGGTTTAAATGCAATTTAAAATGCAGCCTCATTTTAAAAGTCAAAACCATACGGTGAAGGAAACATAAGGGTCAGACTGAGTCCAAACCAAAGGCCAGGTGGAACAGCTCTATCTTGCAGGCCCTGTGGAAAGATGTCAAGTCCTGCAGGGCCCTAGTCTCTTGTGACAGAGTGTTCCACCAGGTCGGGGCCAGTACTGAAAAAGCCCTGGCCCTAGTTGAGACCAACCTAACCACCTTGCAACCTGGGACCTCCAAAATGTTGTCATTTGTGGACCTTAAGGTCCTCCGTGGGGCATACCAGAAGAGGCGGTCCCGTAGGTACGTGGGTCCTAGGCCGCATAGAGATATGTAAGCTCTGCAACATCTGGTGGGCCACATGTTCGCTACCTGTACCTTAAAGATAAACCTTTCTTTTCCCCTTTTTCCAACAAGGAGGGTTCCGCTAGCAGCTTACCATGCAAAGTCAGGTATTCAACAATCTCCCACACGACGGCCGGGACTCCGTTCTTGCTCAGTCCCTGCTGCTGAAGTTCATGCAGGCTTACACCAAACACCTTCTGGCAGGCAGCTCCCCTCTGGCCACTCAGTGGGGCTGCCGCAATCTTCTTCATGTCTTCTTTCAGCCTGACAGCGGATTTGCTTTGCTTGAAAGAGCACAGAAAGAGGGAGCAGTCGGTCATCGTGACAATAGGGGGCTGCATGGTGGCTCTACGAAAGGAAAGCTGAGCATTCAAAGGCAGGCCTTTCGGGTTTTAAATTCTCAACAAAAACAAACAAAACCCGGCGGAGAGGAATTCTTCCGAAAAGATCTGGGACGGAAACATGCACACACAGGGAGAGACTGAAAAGGGAAAAAGAAAGTCAGAGGAGGAGGAGCCTGGAATACGTAGCCGAGCAACAGAGTGGATAACTTGGAAGTCTCCAAGCTGCATCGCCAGAGCAACTGTGGGTGGAGCAGAAACGAGAGACACGCTCTATGAATGGAAGCCGTTCTTCTCTGAAACATCAGGGTAAACATAGAGGTAAATAGCCGAATGGCCTGGCAGAGTAACCAGACACTGAGAAATGGATTTCTGCCACAGCGGAAGAGCAGCAGCGCTGTTTACAAGCTGGATTTTTCCTAACAGCCTTGCTGGTTCAGGCCAATAGCCCATCCAGTCCAGAATCATCTGGACCGATGACCCCCCCCCCAACTTTTCCAGTTAAAATATAGAGTTTGGGATATACTCGCTTTATAAGACTACCCCTCTTCCAATGCACACCAAATAAAAATTAAAAAAACAATCTCCAGTCCGGCTCGGAAATCCGCTCCACTACCCAGGGGCCGGAGGCTTCTGGGGCCAATTTTCAAGCATATTTCTGCTTCATCTAGAGAGCTTGGTGTCCTCTGATTTAATTTGCTGTCGTTTTATCCTTTGGTGGGGAGTTGCTGCAGGAGCTGCTGCTGTAGCCGGCATATAAGACGACCCCCGACTTTTGAGTAGATTTCCCTGGGTTAAAAAGTAGTCTTATACGCCAGAAAACACAGTATCTATCTATCTATCTATCTATCTATCTATCTATCTATCTATCATCTATCATCTATCTATCATCTACCTATATCTATCTATCTATCTATCTATCTATCTATCTATCATCTCCTTGGGCTGGTTAGTCTATAAAATTTTATCTGTTTGTTTTCTGGAAGATAGAGCAAGCTTGTTTTCTCCTGCTCTGGAGGGTAGGACTCGAACCAATGGCTTCAAGTCACAAGAAAGGAGATTCCGACTAAACATTCAGAAAAACTTTCTGACAGCAAGAGCTGTTCGACAGTGGAACAGACTCCAACAAGAGGTGGCAGACTCTCCTTCCTTGGAGGTTTTTAAGGAGAGGTTGGATGGCCACCTGTCATGGATGCTTCAGTTGATATTCCTGCATCACAAGGGGGTTGGGCTAGATGACCCTTGGGGTCCCTTCCAACGATTCTGAGAGTCAAAGCTAAAATGTGGATGTTTAACAGAAAAATAGCAGTGTGCGTTATTTTTAACACTGCTAGCTGGCATGTATCAAAAACAGCTTCCTCCATCACTACCTGTTGCGATATATCCTCCATTCACACATCTCCCAAGGATGTCCCATTGGTAATTCAATGAAGCGCTATATGACATTCATTTTAAAACTGGGCTGCATAGCGCAAATGTTCCAGGGAACATTATGCCTGGTGAAAGGCCTCTTGTAGCTCTTGGAGCCGTGCTATGAGGCCACCTGATAATCGTGTTCATCCTAGCATAAGGTTCTGCCACTTTTACTGCATTCCTTCTTCAAGGGCTTGCAGAGCAAAGGGGTTCTGCTTGGTGAGCTGTGTGGTCCTGCTCTAAGCCACTATATAAACATAACTTTACCAGCTTTCTACTCCTGAAATGATGCACGGGGCGGGGGGGGGGGGACGACAACTATTTAAGTTCCAAAGAAGCCAGCCAAGATTCCCACTCCTAATAAAACTTGTTTTAAGAATGAAGGTGGCCATCCTATTACAGTGGTACCTCTGGTTGCGAACGGGATCCGTTCCGGAGCCCCATTCGCAAAATGAGCAGAACGCAACCTGCATCCGTGCGGGTCGCGATTTGCCGCTTCTGTGCATGCGCGTGACATCATTTTGAGCGTCTGCACATGCGTGAGCGGCGAAACCTGGAAGTAACCCTTTCCAGTACTTCCGTGTCGCTGCGGGACGCAACCTGAAAAGATTTAACCTGAAGCAAACGTAACAAGAGGTATGACTGTACACATTTACCTTGGGAGTTAAGCCCCACTGAACTCAAAAGTGGCTGGCTTCCGCACAGACTTCAGAGAACTACACTGCTAACCTGTCCTTTCGAACATGAAAAATGGGAAAGGTTCAAAAGCGAAACATGCAAGACTCAAGAAATGGAAAAGGCAGACAGTGCGTACTAATTCTTTTAATGTTATTTATTTATGTGCATTCAGAAAAAAGCAGAGAGGGGAGCACATGGTCTTCTGCCTACCCATCTGCTAAATCCACTAAATCTCTAGTGCCTACAAAATAGGCAAAATATATGCATGGAACAGCAAATCCTTCCCTCTGAAACATCCATCTTGGAATGTTAGTTAAAAAGAATAAAATAGTGTACACATTATCAATCCTGCCTCACAGTGCTGCAGGAGGAAGTTGAATCTCGCTTGTTTCTTCATTGTTTAAAAAATGCCTTTAAATCTGCACATTTATCTGAGCGGCTCCAATTTTTAAACACAGCTTCAAACTTACCCATATTGGTGGCAAACATGCACGTACTTGCTTAGGAGCAAAACCTTTTTTAGAGGGAAGACTGCAGGCATGATCACTAACAGAGAAGACATAACACAACAGAAAGCCCTACTCTGGAAAAAAATGGGTTTGTTTGTTTATTTTACATGCAAACCTGGCACTTATACAATGACTTTAAATGAAAAATAAACCAAGAACTGCAAAGTGCTTAACTACAAGCTACTGAAACAATTTCGGGAAATAGTTATAAACAAAATAGAAGTTGTGGTGCAAAAATAGATTTTTAAAAATACTACTGGAACTGCAGTTCTATACATTGGGTGGGGGGACGGGACTGAGGCCCAATGAATTCAGTGACATTTACTTTTGAGTCTATGCATAATTGTGCTGCTGATCAAACACCCAGAATCTAAACAACATCAACCCCCCCCCAAGTCTCTTCATCAAAACGAAGGAGGCAAGCTACATCTCCTAGGTGGAATTGCTGTACAATTATTTTCGAATCACGTAGATTATAAAATAAGAGAGGCAGAGAAGGGCTGACTTTTGAGGCTGAGAAATAACAGCAGAAACGGAATGAACTGAACATAAGCTTAACACTGGAAAAACAAAATGCTTTTTATACACGTCTAACCAATGTTTGGTTTTTCATCTCTTCTCTATATGCCCCCCCCCAATCCATGGCTCCGATGTTATTTATTCTGTTTTGCACCTATTAAAAAATGCCCCCAAAATTACACACACACACACACACACACACACACAAAACCTGGAAGTCCCCCACATTGTAAGACAACAGATCTAGACACACCGACTGACTAAACCACTTTATTGCACCATTCAAAATGTTAGACTGAGCTCAATATTCCCCCCTCCCCCCACGTCGTGGGTGGGCGCAGAGAGAGAGAGCGCGCGCGCAGGCACCCATTTGCGCGCAATTGCGCACCCATTTGCAAGAGAGAGCCTCCCTCGGTTTCCCCGCGCAGCCCGCCGCCTCGTACTCACACAGATGGCTAATGCGCCTGCCCCCATTCTCTCCGGAGTGTCTGAAAGAAGTAATGAAGATAGGATGAAGGCATTAAGCAGACTGCTGGAGACTCAAGGCAAAGCCTCCCTCCCGAGACACGGAAAGCTTTCTTCCAACTTTGCCTTCTGCTGCGGCTTCGCGGGAGAAAACAAAACAAAAACAAAAACAGCAGCTCTCAAGCGTTTCCCCCAAAACTTTTCGAGCTCTCCTTCCTGCTTTGCATGCACATGGCTGGAATCAAGACCCTGGAACTGAAATCTGAGCCAGCGACTCTTGCATTGGCGGACTGGGAAGGGTCATGTGACCCGGGACTTAAGAGTCGCCAACGTCTTGCCACTTCCAAGGATTTCGTGCAAGGAAGGAAGCTGGTCTGAAGGCGTCTGCCAGCAAAGCCACCCCACTCCCGGCTGCTTCCTTTACAGGGCTCTGAGATATCCTGATTTCGGGCCACAAGATGCTGATTTCCTCTACCACCATCACCTTTTGTTGTTGTTGTTTAGTCTTTTAGTCGCGTCCGACTCTTCGTGACCCCATGGACCAGAGCACGCCGGGCACTCCTGTCTTCCACTGTCTCCCGCAGTTTGGTTAAACTCATGTTGGTAGCTTCGAGAACACTGTCCAACCATCTCTGTCCTCTTCTCCTTGTGCCCTCCATCTTTCCCAACATCAGGGTCTTTTCCAGGGAGTCTTCTCTTCTCATGAGGTGGCCAAAGTATTGGAGCCTCAGCTTCACGATCTGCCCTTCCAGTGAGCACTCAGGGCTGATTTCCTTAAGAATGAATCGGTTTGATCTTCTTGCAGTCCATGGGACTCTCAAGAGTCCACCTTTTGGACTGATCCAATTCCTGTGTGAAGATTTCATTTCTTCTGCCAACTCACCCAAGCCTATTCATTTTCTAAAGGATGTAAGGAAAGCTCTGTTGGATCTACCGGGGCCACACTTATCAGCGGTGCTGTTCCACGGTGCTTCTGCCTGGATAGGTCTTCAAAATACCGATTGCATGCATTGGGCTAGGACCAGGGGGATCAGGGTTCAAATCTCTACTCAGCCACAAAACTCATGGGACCACCTTGGGCCAGTCAATGTCTCTCAGCCTAATCCACTCCACTGGGTTCTTCTGGACAGGGGGTGGAATGAGGAACGGAAGAACCACCTTTGCTGCCTTGAGCTCCCTGAATGAAAGGAGCGATATAAATTTAAGAGTGAATAAAGTCCTGAACCCCCGGCAAACCTGGAGACAAGTCCCCACTGGCGTATACACTCACACTTTGCTCCTGGAAAATCCAAGGCAAGGTCCATCAACGTGAGAAGTTAAGCAGACAGAGCAACTCAGCTCTGCTTCACTTTTATACCTTGAATCTTGATTGCAGCATCTGGGCTTGATGAGGCACGTGACCCTCACCTGTCCTGAGCCTGAGAAATCACACACCTCCTCCCAGAGCTAGCAAGCCTCACCTGGCCAGCTAGGGAGCTGGGCTGTGAGCCCTTGCCTGTCTCAGCCTCCTAGAGCAGGCACGTCCAGCTTCCAAGAGGTTGCGATCTACTCCCACTGTAAAAAAACAACAACTGGCAGTTATCCACCCATTGGATTGACCAGAGTTGTTGTTTTTCTTTCGGGGGTGGGGATGTTATCAGGGTATCGCGATCGACCACGATTGACCAAGGACACTACGCAATCGACCGGTAGATCACGATCGACCTGTCGGACATCCCTGTAGCCAGACAATTATAAATAGTTCAGTAGCCATCTTCATTTATACATAACATAACTTTATGACCACTGCTCCATAGCAGTCGTCGTTATACAATTCCATTCACCATATCAGTGGGTTTATGAAGCATTTCTGTATCCTTCTGCTGTGTTGAAGATTTCCACGAAACAGTGGGTATACCCAGAATTACTGTTCACTATGTCTGTTTGCGGTCCACTTCGGCAGTGTTGGACGTCACTAAACACAGCTTTTCGGCTTGTTGTTACCAGATCTGACGCATTGCTTCTTTCAGAGACTTGCATAGCCCACAAAGACTTTCAGAGACTTATAAGACTTATGTTTATTTGGTTCTATGTTTTCTAAAGAACCCATCAAGAGTGCATATTTTGTGACTTTCAGAGATTTATAAGATTTCTGTTTATTTGGTTTTGCAGAGAGTGCATATTTCATATATTTCATACTGTCCATGTTCTGTATAGATTATATAAAGAGTTCATATTGACATCGCATTGTTGTACTTGGTCACCGTGTTGCCTTACTGGACATCCCTGTAGAGCATACCTCACACTGCTCCCTATGCCTCAGAGCCCACCGTGTTCGTGGAGAGAGGGGCCCCTCTGGTTCTGGTGAAGGGTTCTCCTCTGGTTCCTGTGCACTGACTATCATCCCCTTGCCACCCTCTGTCTCCCCATGAGTATTTTCTATGCCCCCAACATCTCCTTCTCCACCCCCCAGCTTGCCCCCGGTGTGTACCAGCCACGGCTACACCCCCTCGCCAGGATCCTCCTCCTCCTCCTTTCCATTGTCCTGCCAGTTCATGACATAAATAAAATGTGTGTCGAAACTTCTGTCTTTTGTGTGACTGGAATTGTTATGAATTCTTCTTCTTTATTTATCTACTGCTTATATGCCCAAATGGCTACTGAACTATTTATAACTATAAAACCAATATATAATTAAAACGTGCCGTAATTCCATTGGGCATTAAAATATACAATAAAGCAAGCAATTAAAAATACGATTCAGAACTGCTTTTTAACCAAATAAAGCTTATAACAGTCAAATAAAACTCAAACCCTAGTTGAGGGAAATGCTTGCTTAAACAGGTGTGCCTTCAGGAGCCGTCAATGCCAATGCTGATAGGTCCTGTTACACTGGTGGAATTAGCCTCTGTGCAACAGTAAGAGTTACGTCCCTTTGCTCCAACCACTTTTTTGCCTCTGGCCCTGCCCATCACTGGTATGTGGCCCTCACCCCAAAGTTGCTGAGGTACGGATGCAGCCTATTGGCTGGGAAAGGTTCCCCACTCCATTGCAGGGGGGAGGGTGATAATTGTTTGAAACCACCCTCTGCCCAATCCTCTCTAATGTACTTTCCTCCCAGCGCCTTCATTTGCTGTTACACAAATGAAACCAGACTGCGTGTTTGCGTTGGGTCTGCCTAGCAGTTAAGAAGCAGCACAGAAGCTGACACTTCAGTCTAAGAAACAACAAAGAGTTCTTGGGGAACCTTAAAAGATTGACAGATTCATTGTGGCATCGTATGCTTTTGCAGACTTCATCAGATGCATTTCGCCGTGTTGAAGGTACCAAAGGCACTTCCCTTTAAAAAAAAAACCCACAGAAGGACAGTTTTCCCTCTCAAAGTTCAGCCATTGCCACAGAGCCTAAGGCTCTCTGATCAGAAGGTCAGTGGTTCGAATCCCCGCGACGGGGTGAGCTCCTGTTGCTCGGTCCCTGCTCCTGTCAACCTAGCAGTTCGGAAGCACGTCAAAGTGCAAGGACAGTGGTACCTCAGGTTAAGTACTTAATTTGTTCCGGAGGTCTGTTCTTAACCTGAAACTGTTCTTAACCTGAATCACCACTTTAGCTAATGGGGCCTCCTGCTGCCACCACGTGATTTCTGTTCTCATCCTGAAGCAAAGTTCTTAACCCGAGGTACTATTTCTGGGTTAGCGGAGTCTGTAACCTGAAGCATGTGTAACCTGAAGTGTATGTAACCTGAGGTACCACTGTAGATAAATAGGTACCGCTCCGGTGGGAAGGTAAATGGCATTTCCGTGCACTTCTCTGGTTTCGCCCGAAGCGGCTTAGTCATGCTGGCCACATGACCCAGAAGCTGTACTCCGGCTCCCTCGGCCAGTAAAGCGAGATGAGCACCGCAACCCCAGAGTCGTCCACGACTGGACCTAACGGTCAGGGGTCCCTTTACCTAACACCAACCCAGGAAACAAGCTGGGAGACAGCTGGAAGGTGAGTGGAGGAAAACTCTAGTTGAGAGCAGTCAAACACTGGTGAGGACTTATTATCAAGCCGACCGATTGCTGTGAAGACAGCAAAGAAGGCATACTTTGCTACCTCAGTTGCATCGTCACTGTGTGGTCCAGCATAGCTTTTTTGTGTAGTTCAGGGTCTTTCACAGTCTGGCCCAAAGGAGGTGACTAATGGTAGCTCACAGTAACTTGTTTGCAAAGCGTTTTGAGGATAAAATCGCTTGCATCCATCAAGATCTTGACTCCGCTGTCATAGCAGATGATTCTCATGGGATGTCCAAAGCACAGTCAAGTACCATAGTGTTGGATGAGTTTCAGTTGTTAAGGCTTGAGGCTGGAGCTATTTTTTTGAGGAAATCAAAGTTGGGAAATCATGGGTATAAATACCCCGTGAAGAGGACATTACAGGGGGCAGGCTTCTGCTGGGGGTGGTGGTGGGGAAGAACCTCAAATAATTAAGTACTTTCAATGCTTTTTGATAATTTTTCTGGATCTAGGCCCCCCCTCGCTGCCCCCCTTGGCTTCACCCATGGATTGATGTGGACAAGATGATTGGATCTGTCAGGTTACAGACTCCGCTAACTCAAAAATAGTACCTCAGGTTAAGAACTTTGCCTCAGGATGAGAACAGAAATCGTGCTCTGGCAGCGCGGAGACAGCAGGAGGCCCCATCAGGTTAAGAACAGTTTCAGGTTAAGAATGGACCTCCTGAACGAATTAAGTTCTTAACCCGAGGTACCACTGTATATGAAGAAGCATGAATTAGACTGTATGTACTGTATTAGTGAAAATATGGTCCTCATAAAATACTATAGACAAAACTGTCATTAAATATATAATCTATTCTCTTTTCCCCAGCATTTGACGGCGCTTTGTTCCTCCAGCAGCCTTTCATTAATAGGTAGCAATGCTGTCAGCCCTTCTCACCGATCTCTGCTCATAATATAGTTCCTCTTCAGTCATTTAATAATAATGAAAGTCAGGCTCCGCTGAGATGAACACTTGTGTCTGACTATTTGTACAGCTCATAATTATTCCCACTGGGAGTTTGCCATGGCTGAACTATTTCACAGGATATTTGTTAAAAGCTTTTTATATTCTTTTAATTCATCCTGTCACTGTTTCTATACTTGCGCCTGCCAAATGTCACAAGCCCATACCACTTCTTGGTTACTGTCACCGTGCCCAGCCATCTCAGAGCCAATTCACACATGCAGAGGTAACATGTCATACAGGCCTGCTTGGGCTGCATCAATTCAGAGAATAGCAAAACAAAAAAAGTCTCTGCAGGTGGAAGGGTGCCTCACAGCAGGGAGGTGGTTAGGTTAAATCCACCTCCCTGAATTGCTAGCAGTCTGTGTGCAGGGAGATGGCAGGTTTATCAAAAACCAGGATGGGGCCACATTTTTCCTGATTTATTATATTAATACTGGATAGCTCAGTTGCTTAGAGTGTGGTGTTGATAGTGCCAAGGTTGCAGACCCGATCACGGTAAGGGAGAGCTGCATATTCCTGCATTGCAAGGGATTAGATGATCCTCAGGTTCCCATTCAACTAGCTCTACAATAGCTCTTACCGTATGTGCAGAACTTCACAAGTCTTGAATTTCCACTACCTTGCTGCTTCTTCACCAAATTTTGCAAAAAACAAACAAACACCCCCCCCCCCAAACCATTTGCAGTAGCTTGGAAGCTCAGAGCAACATTTCTCCCTCCACCCTCTTTTAAATTATTACTTTACAGGACCCAGGGCTGAGTCCCCAGAAGCAAAAACAAATCCGGGTCTGAGCTCTGGCTCATAGTAAGCTATGTGATCGAAAGGTAAGCCTTGGAACATTCCGATCCCACTGAAGTAAATGGCAGCATTCTGGAGCAGGTTGCTTTCAGTATGAAGCTTTGACTTGCTAGAGTAGCTAGCTTGTTACTGATCCTTTCTTCTGACTTCACAAATCCATCCAAGAAGCTGGGTGCTCAATGCACAAACAGAGGCAGGAAGGTGTGTACATGTGCGTCGAGTCCCTCTGTTCCCCCTACACATACTCTGCACTGTTTCAGCGCTAGGTGATGAATTGTTGTGCTCTGGCTATTACATTGTTTCTGGAAATGCAAATTGCCTAAGTCTCCCATAAAATGCAAACAAAACTTTATTTCTCCGCCATCCCTACTCTAGACCTGCCTATGTGTATCTTTTCTTTTTAGCGGCTCTACGCCACTTCGGTGGTGATGAGAGACTCTGGATTCAGGCTGTATGGGTATTGGATTTGGTTAGGTATCCTTGCAATAGGGACGGGGAGGTGGGTTACCCATAGACTGGCCCTATTCTGTGTGGATAACCATCACCCAGCTTCAGAAGTAAAGTCTCCCCACCCCTTATCCCACATCCTGCAGCTAGACTGGTGACTGGGAGCGGCCGCCGAGACCACATAACACCGGTCTTGAAAGACCTACATTGGCTCCCAGTACATTTCCGAGCACAATTCAAAGTGTTGGTGCTGACCCTTAAAGCCCTAAATGGCCTCAGCCCAGTATACCTGAAGCAGTATACCTGCAGTATACCTTCACCCCCATCGTTCAGCCTGGACACCGAGGTCCAGCTCCGAGGGTCTTCTGGCGGTTCCCTCACTGCAAGAAGTGAGGTTACAGGGAACCAGGCAGAGGGCCTTCTCAGTAGTGGCACCCGCTCTGTGGAATGCCCTCCCATCAGATGTCAAGGAAATAAACAACTAGCTGACGTTTAGAAGACATCTGAAGGCAGCCCTGTTTAGGAAAGTTTTTAATGACTGATGTTTTAATCAAAACAAAAAATTCCTTCCAGTAGCACCTTAAAGACCAACTAAGTTAGTTCTAGGTATGAGCTTTCGTGTGTATCTGAAGAAGTGTGTATCTGAAGAAGTGTGTATCTGAAGAAGTGTGCATGCACACGAAAGCTCATACCTAGAACTAACTTAGTTGGTCTTTAAGGTGCTACTGGAAGGAATTTTTTGTTTTGACTATGGCAGACCAACACGGCTACCTATCTGTAACTGATGTTTTAATGTATTTTTAATCTTTTGTTGGAAGCTGCCCAGAATGGGAAACCCAGCCAGATGGCCAGGGTATTATTATTATTATTATTAATAATAATAATAATAATAATAATAATTGCCATTCCCACCCCAAAGAGAGAAAAGGCATGCCCGCGGATAGGATAGGGAAAAGATCATTTTTAAAAAGGCTGTTTTGTCTCTGTTAGAGGCAAAATCTAGCCTGCAGACAGGGCAGTATTTTTAACCCATAGCTCATCTGTCTCACAGTCAACAGAAGATGGCAGTATTTATTTCTAATGCAAGTGCTGATCTCTACCTCTTTGCCTGATCAAGTTGTTCCTAACTACAGCAGCATACAAAGCCCGAGCTGGGGATCAGGGCTGTATTCGGAAGACCGACGTGATCAGTGGAGACCCTTCCTTCAGCCTTCCTTCAGTTCTGCTTGCATGGTGTTGCAAAGAAGTGCTTCCATACAGATTGCCACAGTCTCCTTTTAGCCAATGCCAGCTGACCCAAGAACATTAGAAACGAGGAAACTGTGTTTAGAGCTGCTTTCCCCAAACCTGGCTTCCTCGAGGTGCTTTGAACTACAACTCCCATCAGCCCATAGCTGTCAACTTACAGATTTGAAAATAAGGGACCAGCAGCCTCGAAAATAAGGGATCAGCGGCCAAAATAAGGGATTTTCCCAGCACAGGTATGTTCAACTTCTGAGCCCCTCCGAGCCAAAGGCAGAAAGCCCAGCCAGCAGCCAAACGAAGCCTCAAGCGGTGGTTCCCACAGCGCAGCAACCCAGCAAAGGGGATGCAGCAAGGAAAACCACCGTCACCTCTCTACTGGGAAGCACTGAGCAAAGGCGAGTCCCCAGGCAACGCGGCCGATTTGATCGGCACAAGGCATGCAAGCTCCACCCCCCCCAGTCATTCTTAGACTCCTTATTGGGTGAGCAACGCAGCCAAGCAACACAGTTGGAGCCTCCCTCCTCCCTGGCTGGCAGGGAGGGAGGGAGAGGAGCTGCTTCCTTTGAAACCCAGGAAATTTACAGGATATCATCAATCCGGGACAGCAGCGGGACACGGCACTGGGATAAGGGAGTTTCCTGCCAAATAAGGGACGGTTGACAGCTATGCATCAGCCCCAGCTGTGCAGATGCGAGTTGTAGTCCAAAACACTTGGGAGAGCGTCAAGTTGGGGAAGCCTGCTTTAGTGTTGCTTGTGAGTGTAGCCATTTAAGGGAGGGGAAAAGAGAGCAGAATGAGGCCGTGCTCAGGACATGCAGAGACCAAAAAACATTTTACTTCTGCCAGCGGTCTTTTATTTAATTGCCATTTTGGAATCCTCATGATTAGCTTCCATCAAATCAAGGCTGAATTTCTTTTCTTCTTAGGGCTAAGCAGTTTATGGATTTTATCCTTTGGTCGCTCTCACGGGTAAAGGTTAGCCATGTCAGTTGGAAGGCAGGATATAGGTCAAATGAGCCGAGAGAACATTTAGACCATTTTGATGTATTTCTAGCTGTATTCCTGGGAGTCATTTGGCATCAGGCATAACACCAACGCAGAGAGGGGCCTAGTCTATTTTTCCCTCTTTTCTCTCTCCTGTCTTCAATGAACAGTGCAGGCAATATTGATCATTTGGATATTAAACTTGTTTGTGTGGTTATTATTATTATTTTAATTGTATCCATCAACATGGAACTCCAGTTAAAATTTGTTTTTATTTTCTGCTTGATGGTAATAAAGTCTCAAAGTGGGTTGCAAAATAAATAAATAAATGTTAAAATGGTCAGGCCGTTAAAAACAGGGTTTAAAAATATTCAAAAGATCTTTAGAATCAACAGGAAGCTGAAAAGAAATTAAAATGCATGCTTATTTTTACATGTCTAGATAAACTAAACAAGAATGTTTTAAGCAGGTGTCCAAAAGAGGGCAATATCATATCCATGGGAAGTCCAAATGGGCAGGGAGTTCCAAAGTGTAGGTGCTGTCGCACTAAAAGATTGATTTCATCAATGTGCATCACCTGTAACAGTAACAGTTCTACAGATCAAAGCCGTTGAGTTGCTCTCAAGACCCTAGGGACATTGGGTGGCAGTCAATGCAAGTTCTACTCAAGAGTAAACCCTCTGAAGTGTTTTTTTTATTGGTTTGAAGTTAATTGATGCAACTTAATTAATTTCAATAGGACTACTCTGAGTAGGACTTGCTTGAACAATACAACTTGCATTGTTCCATGCAGTAGAAAATCTATCTTGACTGTGAGTCCTGGAAGGACTGCTCCTTGCCTTTTTTTCAACTGGCCTGAGAGGGCAGGGCCTGGACTGACTCCAGCTACAAAAACAGTCTCTTGCTCTTGGATATTGTTTAGGCGGCTTCGTGTACTTTTTAGTGTTTTATTCATCGTTAATTTTGCTGTGTTTGCAAACCTAAAAATAAAAAAATCCATGCAAACTGAGCATGATTTGAACTATGGAAAGGTAGCATGCAAATATAAGGATGCATGCATGTATCTTGACCTCTTCCACTGCTGACTGTTTGTTTCTCTAAACTCCTTAGGGTACATCACCCATGCAGGGGTGGGCAACCTGTGATATGATGGGTGCATGTGGCTCTCAGCTGTATTACATGAAGGTGGCAAGGAGGGGGGCAAATGGGGAGAAAGGGGTGGCAGAAGAAGAAAGCAAGAGGATAAGGGTGGCCCGTCCACTTTTTTATTTTGTTTCCAGCACCCATTGCTCTAATACCAGACAACTGGTGCCCATTGGGATTGGTAGGGCAGAAGGTTGGAAGATGAACAGCAGGTGGCGCCAGAGCCAAGGACAGACAGAGCCACCCACTTGATTGGTCAAACAGTTAGAAAGCAGGCTGGCAGGGATTGGCTGAAAGCAGACTGAGATGAGTGGAGCAGTTTCTTAATTTGCCCTAATGGACCCTCCTCCACTGTCTAAGCCCAGCTTATCACTGGCCCTGTTCCATGCATGCCCTGACAAGGGGGCGGGGGAAACTTCTCTGTCCTTCAATGCCTATTTCAAACAAAATTTTATATTAGTGTTAGATTTTGAACATGAGGTCAGGTCCTGGCACTGAGTCACGGCCAGTGGCGTAGCGTGGGGGGTGCAGGGGGGGCCCGGCTGCACCGGGCGCAACATCTGGGGGTTAGGGTTAAGGGGCGCAAATCCACGGGTTAGGGGGCGCAAATTACTTGCCTTGCCCCGGGTGCTGACAACCCACGCTACGCCACTGGTCACGGCTCTCAGGGCAATAATACGGATCAGTGCTGATGTACCTCAGTTACATTTTTGAAGTGGATTCAATTCCCTTGGCCAGGGGAGCCAGTTGGAGCGAGCCAGAATTCCCCTGGGAACAAAACCATACAAGGTGAAAGCTCCTCTGGCTGGCTATCATGCCAAGGAGAGAGCGAGAGAAAGCAAACAGAGGATGTTGTGACAAATTCGGCAACAAACCATCCTGTGGAACCATTGAGAGGCTGGTTTTGTCTGCTTGCTCAGACTGTGGCATAGGCATCAACTCCCCGAGGCCGTGGGTGCCCAAGCACCCACAAAATGCCCCATGAAAGGGGCCCAGGCACCCACAAATTTCAGTGCTAGGGCCAGGCACGCTACATGGCACCCATGGCCACTGGGTCAAGTTGGGACTCCTGAACTAAGAACACCACTAGGTTAGAAAACATTGTAGCTGGCAAGATGTTTTGCAAAGAAAAGGCTCCAGAATACTGGTAATAAAGGGAACAGGAGCTCCTCCTTTTTGGGGTCTGCTGGAAGCCCACATCGTGGGAACGGTTCCATAATATTTGATATGGCAATATATCGTAAATCACTCTGTGTGTGTGTGTGTGCGGTATGTAAAAAATCGTGTTGTGGGAAAAACCGTGAAGCTGGCCATTGCTTCTCTTGCTGCCGCTGCTGTTGCTCTGTAATATAAAATAGCAGTTGTAACCAAACATTAAAGGTAAGTAAAAAATGCATCCGTTTTAGACCTCCCTAAGTAGTAGCAGTTACCAGGTCATTACCCCGTTCACCTCTACATACCGTAGTTCCATCCTTATTCCAGACGTTGTGATATCTTGGTATATTGTGAAGTTTAACTGGTGGTATATATCATAATGTTGAAAACCAGACATTGCTCAGCAGTAATGCATTCCTTGGAGCCCAGATCTGCTGCCCCCTGTGGATCCTGCTGCCCAAGGCAGACGTCTCCCCTTGCCTCAAGGTCAGGCCAGCCCTGTGCCACCCCAATCTCTGAGTGGCGAGAGACTCCAGGGGTTCCAATGCATACTCTCTGTTGGGTTTCCTTGGGAGGAGGGTCAGTGGAGACGGCAGTGTCTTTAGGATATATGGTTTTACTTACAGATATGGCACAACCTGAGCACAGGATGGAGGGGCTCACAGCATTAACAACCCAACAGAGCTTGTTTCCTATTCGGTTCCCAAGGGAGCTCCAAAGTCCAGTGCAGAGCTACAAAAACAACTTCACCCCTCTTTCCCTCTCCAGCCCCCCCCCCTGTATTTTACCCCTCTGGCTATTGTTCTTGGAAGACCCACCCCTTTGTTCTATGGCACAGGGCAACTTCTTTGGTCATGCTAATTATGGTAGTCAACGAGCCAGTCAAAGTAATTATCTCAGGAAAGGAAGTGGCTTGGCTGGTTTTCTTCTTGCCTGTGTGGTGTAGTGGTTAAGAGCAGTAGACTCGTAATCTGGTGAACTGGATTCGCTTCCCCGCTCCTCTACATGCAGCTGCTGGGTGACCTTGGGCTGGTCACACTTCTCTGAAGTCTCTCAGCCCCACTCACCTCACAGAGTGTTTGTTGTGGGGGAGGAAGGGAAAGGAGAATGTTAGCCACTTTGAGACTCCTTCGGGTAGTGATAAAGCGGGATATCAAATCAAACTCCTCTTCTTCTTCTTGTAGATTCTAACACACACACACACACACACACACACACACACACACACTCTCACAACACACACACACATGAGGTTTGGAAGGGGCACACAGGGTATCATCTAGACCAGGGTTTCCCAAACTTTGGTCTTCTGACTGTTTTTGGACTACAATTCCCATCATTCTTGACCACTGGTCTTGCTAGCTAGGGATGATGGGTGCTGTAGTCCCAAAACAGCTGAGAGACCCAAGTTTGGGAAAGCCCAAACTGATCCTGCAACTCACAACATGGGGTTTTAATGAATGAATACAGGTGGTCTTACTTCTAAGCAAACATACATTTCTCTACCACCAGTTTTTCTTGGATTCCTTATACTGTTATGTTCCAAACTGCAAAAGTCCATTTCTTATTTTAACGTGGGTTTGTTGCTCCAGAGTCCCTTAATCTACTGCAAACCTAAAATATGCACCTGAATTCCTCCTGCAATATAGTGACAATCTGGAAGCAGAGTGAGAGGGGTTTGGCATCAATGGCCAAACGCCTATGTGGACCCAGGCCTGCTGCCACTCAAGCAACGGGGGTAAACATGATGAAAACATGCTCAACTTTCGAAACACTTTGCTTGAGAGACTTGTCTGCTGAGGCAGGGACTTGCCTAACCTGAGAGTGCTGGGCGAGGCAGAAACGCTGTAATTCATTGTGAAAAACAACCTGACCTCTGAAGTCCCTTTGGCAAACATCTTCCCATCTGGCACGTCCGTTGTTAAAACACCGTAAAGAGAAATATTGGCTTAGATATGTAGCACAGTGTGGCCCCCTTCAGAAACAGCTGGAGTGCATCAGACCAATGGGCCATGGAGCCTAGCTTTCTGGCAGCTTCTGATATTCCACAAGGAAGTGGAGCCAATGGACATCCATCGCTTGCTGCTCAGGAGATAGCCAAGCTCTCGTTCCGTTCCTTTGCAGAGCAATCCTTTGCAAGCTCCTTACTAAGAAGCAAGTTCTGCTTCATCTGGGCTTGCAAAGGATTGCCGCCCTTTGATTTTTTCTGGATAGATGCACGCTCTACTCCAGGCATAGCTAAGCTGTGATATTCCAATACGCTGCTCAACTACAACTCCCATGATCCCTTGCCATTGGCCACACTGTCTTCTCTCTCTGTGTGTGTGGACATACACAATTTGGAATACTACCACATACGTGAAATCAAGTCAAACCGAATTCAGATACAAACAGAGATAAATATCTCCATTCAGCAGAGAAATGTCTTTAGCAGGCAAGAGAGAGCACCCATGTGATATGTCCATGGGAAGACTTCCCCTGAGTTCCTTGTCCTGCATCCTTGCATGTCCTTCCCAGTGTGGTGTAGTGGTTAAGAGCGGTAGTCTCGTAATCTGGTGAACTGGGTTCACTTCCCTGCTCCTCCACATGCAGCTGCTGGGTGATCTTGGGCTAGTCACACTTTGTTGAAGTCTCTCAGTCTCACTCACCTCACAGAGTGTTTGTTGTGGGGGAGGAAGGGAAAGGAGAATGTTAGCTGCTTTGAGACTCCTTAGGGAAGTGATAAAGCGGGATATCAAATCCAAACTCTTCTTCTTCTTCCCAGCAATGTGGTGTGGAGGGAGGGAGCAGGATGGAGGACAGAGACCACGCACATTCTCAGCAATTGACCCTTGTGGCTATAATGCCCAGTATAACTAGTATGTGGGGACGGAAGGAGGCTGAGATCTTTCCAGCAAGGGAGGGCTGCTTTGATTCCTCTTTTCTGCTCACAAGTAAATCCCAACAGTGCATGCAAGCAGCCGCGTGGTGTGTGGGTCTTCTGTAAGGAGGGATTTAACAGAGGGGATGCCATGTTGAGTGTCTCAGCTCAGCCCTGCCACTGCATTGCTTGGCTTCCCACTGATTTCAAAGGGGCTTGTGCAGGAGAACTTCCTGCTTGGTTGTGTCTCATGCATGAGTGTCCATCATCCTCAAGATATCCCATCTGTTCTGCAGGGTGCTCAAGGTGGAGTGTGTGGTTCTCCCCCCCCCCCCACACCCTTGTGTGCTGTTGACACATGTGCTTCCCACTCACACGCAGGCCAAAAGCTGTGCCAAAAGGGGCGGGGGCAGAACATGGCCGGAGCAGAACAGGGGAGTCCCTACTAAACACGTCCTGCAATGGAATCCCAGTGCAAGTGGCTCCCACAGGGGAGCTGCAGAACGAATGCGGTTGGTCAAGGGCACCGTGGACTCAAAAAGGTTGAAAACCACTGGCCCTGTGCCAGAAGCTCAGTCCTGCCCTCACTGGTCCTGGAAGGAGCCTTTAAAAAAGTCCCATATGCTCAGAGACTTTGTGCCTGTTCATTGGGGGAAATAGGAAGCCCAGAGCACTTGTTCTTTAGATGTCCCTTTTATGAAGAGGCACGTAGTGAGACCATTGATGGTTCGCTGACCTACCGGAAAAGCAAAAATTCGACCTTTTCCTGTTAGGCAAAGATCAGAAGATGATCCGGACGGTCGCCAGATTCTGTGTACAGATCTGTAGGTGCAGACCATATCCTAACTCAAACTAGTTCGTTAAGAAAATCCCCAAACTCAGTTCTATGGGTGACTCTGCTCCCTGAGGTAGTTTATTGTTGTACATTGTTTTTAAATATATTGTTGTACATTGTTTTAATTGTTTGTTTTCCTTCTGTGACTGTACCCCCAAGTGTGTTTTATAAGCTGGGCTCCGACCGTAATAAATTATCTATCTATCACTGTTCCCCTGGCGCCTCCTCCAAAAGCTCTGGAAGCTTCTGTCCAGTTTAGGGAGGCTCACATGCCTGGCTTCTGTCCCCTCATTGCCTTCGCAAGCTGGCACCTCTGGCCCCAATTGTTCCCCCTGTGAAAAATTTAACCGCATGCCACTGATGGGAAAGAGTCCCCAAAGGATGGGGGCCACCAAACTTTGGGACCTATTCTGACATTGTGTGGAACTGGAACCAGTGTTGTTTTTGCAGAAAAAGATGGGCCGGAACTCACCATGAACGCCTCTCTTGTTCTCTTATAATGGCCATGGTGCACACTTGAGAGGTGCTGGAACCGAGTTCCGATGAGTTCCAGCCAAACAAAAAGCCCTGTGCTGAACAGACTCAGTGGAGAGCATTTCTTATATCCAGGCTTCCAATTCAATCCCTGGCACCTCCAGGCATGGTTTGGGAAATCCTGTCCTGCAAACTTCAGGAACTTCTGTCAATCAGTGTAGACCAATATTGACCTAAATGGACCAATGGCCCGACTCAGTAGAAGGCTGTTTCTTCTGTTCCTCATACAGTGGTACCTCGGGTTAAGTACTTAATTCGTTCTGGATGTCCGTTCTTAACCTGAAACTGTTCTTAACCTGAAGCACCACTTTAGCTAATGGGGCCTCCTGCTGCAGCCGTGCTGCCAGAGCATGATTTCTGTTCTCATCCTGAGGCAAAGTTCTTAACCCAAGGTAATATTTCTGGGTTAGCGGAATCTGTAACCTGAAGTGTATGTAACTTGAGGTACCACTGTATACCCAAGGTAAAGGGACCTCTGACTGTTAGGTCCAGTCACGGATGACTCTGGGGTTTCAGCGCTCATCTCGCTTTACTGGCTGAGGGAGCTGGCGTACAGCTTCCGGGTCATGTGGCCAGCATGACTAAGCTGCTTCTGGCGAACCAGAGCAGCGCACAGAAACGCCATTTACCTTCCCACTGGAGTGGTACCTATTTTTCTACTTGCACTTTGACGTGCTTTCGAACTGCTAGGTTGGCAGGAGCAGGGACCGAGCAACAGGAGCTCACCCCGTCTCAGGGATTCGAACCGCTGACCTTCCAATCGGCAAGCCCTAGGCTCTGTGGTTTAACCCACAGCGCCACCCGTGTCCTCTTTATATACCTACACAATCCTTTTTTTGCTAGATGTGCCAGATGAACCCAGAACCTTGCCCCATTGTCTCTTCTTTTCACATCTTCCAAAAGTAACCCGAGGAAGCAGTCCCTCGCATCACTGCATCCAATTGCCTCACCAGTCCTGCATAGCAGGAATGCCTCCCTAATGATCCTTCAGCACATTTCATGCTCAAAATATTACTTGGCACCAGAGATGGCAATCGCACCTCAGATGAAGCAGCACAAATGTCTCCTTTTAGCTGATGTGATTTGTGGGATGGCCAGTGCTGTGTTGTCACTTGGGCCTCATCCGCACTGTGCATTTAAAGCAGCATCATACCGCTCTCAAGACTTATGCCCCCCCCAAATCCTGGGAACTGTAGTTTAATGGTGCTGAGAGTAGTTAGGGGATCTCACTTTCCCTCACGGTACTATAATCCTTGGAGTGGTTTGACAACCAATCCCTCTTCCCAGGGAACTCTGGGAATTGTAGCTGTGTGAGGGAAGTAGGGATAGCCTAACACACTCTCAGAACCCTTAACAAACTATAGCTCCCTTTAGCCCAGAGATGGAAAGAAGAAGAAAGGCAGACTAAGATGATGGATTATGCCGAAATGGCAAAAATGACTGGAAAGATCAGAAATCAGGAAGACCAAAACTTCAATAAGGAGTGGGGGGGATTTATAGTTTACACTCGAGAGACCATTGCAAACAGTCAAAATCATTAGCAGGACTGCAATAACACTTGTGATGTAAAAAGAACTATAGATACAATGGAGATTTAAAAATTGGAAGAAGTAGAAAAGGATTACCGTATTTTTCGCTCTATAAGACGCACCAGACCACAAGACGCACCTAGTTTCTGGAGGAGGAAAACAAGAAAAAATATATATTCTGAATCTCAGAAGCCAGAACAGCAAGAGGGATTGCTACGCAGTGAAAGCAGCAATCCATCTTGCTGTTCTGGCTTCTGGGATAGCTGCGCAGCCTGCATTCGCTCCATAAGACGCACACACATTTCCCCTTACTTTTTAGGAGGGAAAAAGTGAGTCTTATAGAGCAAAAAATATGGTAATAATGGAACCCACGGAGGGGTGGAGGGAAGCCCAAAGATTCATGGGAATCTTTTTCTTTTTTTGATTATGATGAGTGCAAATTTTAACTTGTAAAACCAAATTAAACAACAACAACAACAACAACAACAACAACAACAACAAACTACAGCTCCCTGGATTATTTGGGGGAAGCTGTGACTCTTCAAAGTGGTACAGATAAATATAATGCAGATATATGGCCTCTCCCTGGGCCTGCTTCCATTCATTTGCTTCCCACCACCTCCTGAGCCCAATCTCCCAAACTGCCCAGAGGAAGAATGTGTGATGAGTGAAGGATGCTGCTGTATCTCGCCCTTGGTCACTGCATCAGTGCTCAGGGAGGCCAAGCGAGCAGGAAGCGATAGCCAGGAGGAAGGGCAGTGTGTGTCTCCTGCAGTGGCATACCCTACAATTTTTCTCTGATGCAAAAAGGGATGTCCTATTCAACAACAACAACAGTTTTACCATTTATACCCTGCCCATCTGCCTGGGGTGCTCCAAGCACTCTGGGCAGCTTCCAACGTATATATAAAAACTTAAAACATTAAAAAAACCCAACCACTTCCCTATACAGGGCTGCCTTCAGACGGCTCAGGGGTCAGATAACTCCATACCCTCCAACATTTCTCCGTTAGAAAAAGGGACGTCCCAAGGAAAAGCGGGACAGTCCAGGATCAAATCTGAAACCAGGACAGCTTCTGTAAATCTGGGACTGTCCCTGGAAAATAGGGACAATTGGGAGGTCTGCAGTGATGGAAGACTTGGCAGCCTGATAATGGAGCAGGGAGGAATTTCCTTTGGGGAAATGGCATGGGGAACGGGTTAAATACCCCTCCCCCTAGTGCTGCTCCCCTGCATCAACTAGAGGGTTGGACTAGATGACCACTGGGGAACCATCTGAACACTACAGTTCTATAAGCACATGAAATTTTATTAGACCACAACAACCACCATCCGTGAGCACTGGGCATGCTGGCGGAGACTGAGGAGAATTAAAGTCCAACAATATCTCGGAGGGTCACGGCTTTCCCCATGTCTGTGCTAGGCATTAATTCAGAAGCCAGTCTTCCCTCGCTTGCGTGTTCCAAACAAACTTATAAATTTGGGCCTTCTCCCCATTCACAAGCAAGCAAGTTAATAAAGACATTGTTTATTGTGTTATATTTTTTTTATTGTGAAAATCCAGAGATGTAAAACAGCAAAACATGGAATTTCCTAAAGGGAGTCGACCGAATCAATAATGTAACTTCAGTGTATTATACAGAACTGTTTTCCACATGCAAGTTTCTAAAGGTAATATACCAAAATAAATGCTATGATATAGCTTGGAAGGCTAAAACTAGCTCTGTTTTGTACAGTGCTTCACATTTCAGTCCCTGGACGTAGAAAAAGAATACAGCCGCAAGAATGCAAGACAGCTTTAGGAGCCTATCAACCTTCTGATTTTCGGTAGACAGATTTGTGGCCATTTTAGAGCGATCTTTTGCAACCGTCTGGAATGTTAAGGTCAAGTTCCTGTGTAGGCCCAACACTGATGTCATCCCTTATTTAACCAACTCTTAGGTCTGTGTTGGCACTGGCAATGGCGTAGGAAGGGGGGTGCGGGGGGTGCGGTCCACCCCAGGTGTCATCACTGAGGGGGGTGCCCAAATGACAAAAATATGTGTTTTTGAAAAAATAACTCTGCACCCACCACATGCCCCTTCTTACTGCCACTGCAGGAGCAGTCTCCCCTCGAGTGATTTCCAGAAACCAGAAGCATTGATTGCTGCCTCCAACTTTGAAGGCAGAGCACAGCCTTTATGGCTAATAGCCTTCGACAGCCCTCACCTCCATGAATCTGCCTAATCCAGAGGTGTAGGCAGGTGAGGCAGGGGGCACTGGGCGTCACACTATGGGGCCTGCAGTATGCCTGAGCCACGCATCTCTCCTGAGGGGAAGGCGGCGGGCGGACTACCTGCAAGCTCTGCGCTGCTTTTTTGAGCAGCTCGGGGCTTGCATCTGCCCAACACCTCAGCCGCCCTACAGGGGCTGCAGAGAGGCTCAACGCTGTTGAATGGTCTCTTTAAATTAGAAGGTTCACTATTGTTCCACAAGATATGTATTTCTTTAAGGGCCAGAGCAAATAATGTGACCTAGTTTTACGGCTGTGAAGCAGTAGAGCAGGTGCTGTTAAGTTATGTTAATTAAGCTGTTGGGTATAGTATATAAAGAGCAGCACCTAGCTCTCTCAGTACCCTGGTTGGGTTGGTGGATGGGTCATGCTTATTGATATATTTAGTGTAAACAGAGTTTTTGTTTTTGTTATTAAAACTTAGCTGAAGTTATTTTTGCGTTCCTTGTAATGTGTGGTCTCCCCAGCGCGCTTTCTGCAGCGCAACTAATCTGCAAATAGCCAAGAAACACAGCACGCCTTGCCTTGGCTCGCCCTGCTCTCATGGGTAGCTTGCCCTGCCCCATGGCCTGATCGCTTCGGCTCCAACTGCAGGGCGCGAGCGCCGCCCCAGGCACCTGAGCACCTAGCTACGCCACTGGGCACTGGGGAGCTTCTGATAGTGGAGGCACATTTTCACTTAAGGATGTTCCTTCCCGATTGGTTGCCCTTCTTGCTGCCACATGAAGCACCACTGGAAGAATCAACCCTGCCTTAAGGGTGTGTTCACATTACTGCCTTAAGAGCGCAGCAAAGTTGTGTACCCCCGCTGTGTGTTTCACAGCTCTCTCTCCTCCCCACAGCTGTTCACCTCAGCACAGCTTCAATTCATTGCTGAACACGCCAGGTGGGCTAGAGACAAATTAGGAACCGCTTGAGGACTCCAACTGGTGTGAAGCTGGTTTGAGAAACAACGCATCAAACAATAGTATTTTGTAATGAAGTTCAGGATACATACGCGTCTGGGCCAACATTGTGTGAACACAGATTTGACAAAGCAGCTCTGCAATCGCAGAGGGAATGTAAACACAGCCTAAGAAGAGAGGATACTGTTAAAACATCTCCCTGCAGCTCTAACATGCTTTGCAATATAATCAGTTCCTACAGATTATATGCATTTCAGGGTTGCACCCCCCCCCCCACAAGTTGTTTGGCACACTTTATACTCGCACTCCAGTATTTAGGTGATTCTAAGCCAGATCGCTTCTCTCTTCTGGGCCAAACATGGGGATGTATTAGCAGAATGCGATTGTTTGCTTGGGATCACTCTATAAAGGCCTTTGTCCATGACAGTTAAAACAAACACACACAAACACACCAGGCACTTAATGCTGCTTGCATTCCGTCCTATTAGAGCCAAGTCTTAAAAATAAATACTTTATACCATGGGATGTGCTGGTGTTGTGGTCTTTTTTATTATTATTTTGAGGGGGGAGGGAGAAGAAAGGGAGAACAGAGGACACACTATTGCTTGACTGCAAATGCATTTTAGCAGGCCTCTGTGCCCATTGTATTGTATTCGCTAACAGTCCTAATTTCCCTTCACTTTCCATGATTGTTCCATTTATTTAAAAGCAGTGTACCAGAGCTGTATTCTACAACTTACTCTCTCTGTTCGTGTGCACTCAAGTTCCCTGGAAGCCAATTATTCTCAGTTTCAAAATATCTAGCTAGCTATATATATATATATACACATACATACATATATATTTGTATTGGAAACACTATAATTAGAGGCATTTTTTCAGCTGGAAGGTGAGGTGGGTTGAATACTTCAGCTGATAAGCTGCTGCAGATCTCACAGTTTTGTCATGGAGCAGAAAACTTCCATTGTTTTTGACCACATTTTGGACTGACTTCCTCCGCTACTGAAAGGCCAGTAAGAACGTTTGCTGTAAATGAAGAAGGGAGGAAGCTTCATCCCGATTTTTCCTCATGAGATTCAAGTTCGTTTAAATACAGATATTTGTTTATTCCCTCAGTTCTTCCGACACATTATGAATAGTCCAGTCACAGTTTTGTTTTGAAAAAAATAGTACAGTATCGGCTCAAGAAAATCTTGTCAGAAGAGTTTACCATACAGGAGAGTTTTACCATAAAGAGAAAAAAAACATTGGAGAAAATGACAGAAGGTTCCTTGACGGACATCACTTTCACAATCCGCGAGGACAATTTAGGGGGGAAACAACGGATTTGAAGGCACGAGAATAAACATCAAGAAACTTTAGATCATCTGAATGTGAGACAGCCACAAACAGGGCAGCAGTACGCTAAGAGCGAAAACACACTTTGGTGCCCAGCTGAGAGACAAACGATGGCAAGAGATCCCAAACATCAAAGACTCTTACCGAACAATACCAGTCATGGGATACTACCGTTCAAATAATAAACCCAACGTTCACATTTTGGACGATGATAAGGGAGGCAGGAAAATTGATATTACAGACCTCTTTCACAGGCATATACAAAACAACAACAACATCCCCCATCCCTCAAATATGGCACTTCAAATATCATCTGCGAGTGAATCAAAAGGTGGAATATTAGAGAATAACTTTTTGTTATTTAAGAGTTTGTTCCGGTGACTGACGGCTAGACAGATCAATCCAGGGCCCTTACTTATTTGCTGACAAACAGTGTGCTCAAAATTGGCTGAGGCTGAAACCTGGAAGGAAAAACAGTAACAGGAAACACAAGGTTGAGGCCAGGTCTTAAGGCATTGCCTAGAGCAGACATGGCCAAACTTGGCCCTCCAGCTGTTTTGGGACTACAATTCCCATCATCCCTGACCACTGGTCCTGTTAGCTGGGGTGATGGGAGTTGTAGTCACAAAACAGCTGGAGGGCCAAGTTTGGCCATGCCTGGCCTAGAGCTAATGGATTTTGTGTACCTATGAACTTGTTTCATGTAAAATGTCAATTTACCAGCCAAAGTCTGAGAACCTGATCTGGTGCACATTGCCTGTTATCTGCTACTATCGTTTATCGGACTATACTTAAAAGAAATGCTGAAGGGTCTTAATATCTCCTTGTTATCTCTTCCTAAACCCTGCTTCTTTAGCAAATCAATAGTTAAGGTACTGAAGGCCACATTAGTTAATTTTCATTTAATTAAGTGCACAGCGAACACAGGGAAAGCTTGGGGCATTGGCTGGGATTCGCATTGTTTGGTTAATGCTTGTTTACATCTGTCTGTCTCTAGCACAATTTTCACCGGCACCAGTGCAATTTTAAAACACACAGAGACAATTTACACCAATATTATAGTGTCAATGGCCAAGTATGCAATTGTTTTTTAAGATTAGGGTGTCAGTTTGAAGACTGAATAAACAGTGCTGTTGATAGCTAGGAGGCAATTTGTCTCTACAGATTTTGACAATAATAATAATAATAATAATAATAATAATAATAATAATAATAATTTACTGTTGATACTGGAGAACATGGAAAGCATCTGTCACAGAATTGCAATGCATGGAATATAAAACTGAAATGGCAGCATGGCAATTATGATGAAGATTTAATGAACTTAAATTTCTAATCCATTTGATTTTGGTACTCCATGCAGAAATATGTTGTTCAGTTATGCAAAAGGAAGATTTACACATTGGAAACATCCCATATTTTGTAAAATACTTGCCATGAAAGTCCTATCAGCATGTTCTATTTACCACTTGCACGGTATCATAAATGCTTGCCCCCAATCCGCCTCTCTCTCTCCATAAGGAAGTAATTCCTATTAATATGGCATTGCATCCTTCATCCCATAATAATGCTTTGTAAATGATGAGAAGATTAGTGCTTGGTAGGATGGCCTTTGCAGAAAGCAGAAATAAACCCAGGCAGATATTCTAGGGTAAAGTTTTCGAAAACAACTCAAGTCATTTAAGCAGCAACTCCACACTCACCTGCCTGGCAGTAAGCCTGTTTGGACCCCATGGGATTAGCTTCTGAGCAGTTGCATATAGGATTGCATTGTAAAAAACAACAACCCCTCAGCTTTGTGGTATGTGGAAACCAAAAGGTTAAAAAAATAATAATTTTCAAATAACTAATAATAATGAACTTTTAGATTTATTTCACAAGATTTACAGCGGAACCTTGGTTCTGTCAGAGCAGGGTTTCCCAAATTTGGGTCTCCTGCTGCTTTTGGACTACAGTTCCCATCATCCCTGACCACTGGTTCTGCTAGATAGGGATGATGGGAGTTGTAGTCCCCAAACAGCTGCAGACCCAAGTTTGGGAAACCCTGTTGTAGGGGGGCATTTTGTTGTAGGGAGGTTTCCAATGTGGGGCCCTTCAGCTGTTGTGGACTTCAATGCTCATCAGCCCCAGGCAGCATGGCCAACAGCTGAGGAGTCCAAAAATATCTGGAGGGCACCATGTTGGCTTCCCATTACAGATTGGCCCCCAAGATCATTCAAGGACCCTTCCAAATATGATTCTATAGGGACGATCAGGACTGCGCTAAGCCCTATGCTGAGCCCATTTGGGGGCTGGGTGGGAGGGAGCTCTGCCTGCTGGTGGAGGCATTGTGCCTCAAATCTCCTTTTCTCAAAACCAGGGTTTCCCAAACTTGGGTCTCCAGCTGCTGTTGAACTGCAAAGGAGATTCTACTCCCTCAAAATTAGATTGGCAGAATAAAATGTCAGAGTATGCAGAGCTAGCAAGATTGACAGCAAGACCATACAGATCAAATATTTAATAGAGAGTGGAATGTTTACAGAGAATACTTAACAGAACATTGTAATAATCTAAGTTTTTTGGCAGGCCTCAATTGATTTCTGCATGAAATAAGAGAAGTTTACAAAATTAACAGAACCGAATAACCTAGGAGAGATAAAGTTAAGTATGCAGTCGTAATGTAAGTTAGGAATCACAATGGGGGAATTGGAAGTCATGTTGGAATTCGTGACGTGAATTCAATCTTTTCTTTTTTTGTGATGTGTGTTACTGATCTTGGATTGCTTTTTGTTGATCGTTGAGTATTGTTTTGTTTTGTTTTGTAATTGTATTGTTTTTAAAACCAATAAAGCATTAAGAAAAATAATAAATAAATGAACTACAGATCCCATCATCCCTAGCTAGTAGGTCAGGGATGATGGGAACTATAGTCCAAAAACAGCTGGAGACCCACATTTGGGAAACCCTGCTCCACATAATACCCTATTTCCTTAGCTGCTAATTTTGTTCACAGCCCTTGCTACAGGCACCTAATTACAGATGGATATGAGCCCTAAGGAAGCACAATGGGTAAAGTAAAAAACTAGACTGCAAATCTTTCTAAAGAATATGGTGATAATATTTGTGCAAAACACAACGGTGAAAGCTGTTGCTGTTTTTTGTTTTTGTTTTAAATGCAACTGAATTAATTCTTTTAAGAGTGTTCAATGTTTTTCATTTATTTGTTTAAGGACAACATTTCAAGGAAGGATTTGCTGAACTGGCGCTCCTTACAGTAAGTTATCTCCTATCATTATTATGTGTGTTGTATGCCCACCAGAACAGCCTGTTTTGCTGCCAGGAAAGCAATGAAGCAAGGGTCAGTAAGATGTACATCTAAGTACATTCTAAAAAACACCAGTGCCGATAGCTTCAAGCCAATACGTAAAACAGAGCTTTTGAACATTTTTTCCCCCTTACAAAACAAAACAGAAGGAAAAATGGTTTTGCACAATGCATGGCAATAAAGGAACTAAATGATTTCATGCTTTTTAAAAACAACAACAACTGTGGAATACATTTCAGACAAAGTTAAGCATTTGGAGGGGTATTTCAAAAAAGTTCTATGCAGGCCTTGTTTGCACGTCACAGTAAACCATGGTTTGTGCTTTACTGTAAATGAGTACATTGCTCGTACTTGGCTCCTCCCTTTAGTGTGAATGAAAACAGACTATGAAGGCTTGTTGTGATTTGTGAATGTGAACCACACCCTGCATTTGCTTATCTCAAGAAGCCAAACTTCAGGTTTCCTAAAGTCCTGTTTAGGGAAGAACAAAGCGGAAGGTATTTGCTTTTTTCAGGGTAAGCCATAAACTACAGATGGCTACCCTGTCACCCTCCAGATGTTGAGGACTCCAAATCCCAACATCCCCATCCCGTGGTCAGGGATGATAGGAACTGTAGTCCAACATCTGGAGGATTGCAGGTTAATCAATCCCACTATAAACCATGGTTTGTGCAACATGAACCAGGCCACTTTCCTGTTGAAATTAGTGAGATATACAAGTGCTTAATCTTGCCAGGATTGTGGTCTATGGTCTTATTGTGATTTCTCTCATAGCTGCATCCCACGAAGGATTGGCTAGTGTAGTCTTAAAGATAGCTATTAGGCAATGGGAACAACCTACCAGCGAAGTCATGAAATCCTAGGCAGGTTTGGATTTATGCCAGCTTAGTCTCTCCAAATTTTTCTGGGACTCAGCTAATTCAAATCCAAGGATTTAGGTTTAATCAGTTTGTTGACTTGGTTCTTAGGAAACTTTTAAAAGTGAGCCTCTGTTTTACCGCATTCCACATGAATTTCTATTATCCCAGTATGGCATTGTGGTTTTATTTTTTAGTTTCTCTGATGGGGAAAAATGCAAGTATTTTCTTTTTGAGGACAGACAACACCACATACTCAAACTGTGCTAGTTATTGGGTCTGTTTTCTGACTATGAAGAAAAGACAGAGGGGCAGGCATGGGAGATTGGAATTGGATGGTCAGAACTGGAATATGTTGATGTCAAAACTGACATCTTATGTAAACTCTAGTGTGAAGGCAAATCTCCGAATGGGACAGTGCAGCTACATGTCATAAGGAACCCAGGGTTGCTGCCAAAATGAGCAATAAAACTCCCCTTACAGCTAGATGTCATAACGTCATGCATGTCTGCAATCTCAGTTACGGAAAGACGGAAAATGCACGAAACAGTGGCATCAGAAATAGGCCACATGTTTTACTGCACACGGGGGAGGGGAATAGTTAGCAGAGGGGTTCCACTTTTGGAAGCAGACTATTTTTATTTTGTGCAAATGGTGGTTCCACCCTGAAATTTATCTGGAATAAACATGTATATGACTGCAAAATTTGAATTTCACTCCTGGAATCCAGCCTACTCTGCTTGAGCAGATTCTGCTGGCATGCTTAAGCCTTTTACCCATCCAACCTCAAGCAAGGGAACAGATATACCACAGACCTTTCCACTTTCAGCTGGCTAGGCTTGTGGCTTTTGCTTTTTTGACACGGAAAGCCCGGCGAAGGTTGGGCAATTATCCGGATGCTGTGATTTCCCTTCCCCCAGATTGTCTTTCTTAATCTAGCCCCCAGATCCATAAAGCACTAGTTACACAACTGGAGTGACAAAATCAATTAACAATCTACTAAGCTCTTCTGGCTGAGTGGCCACCGCCAATTTGCGGAGAGGGGAATAATTTGGACTTGGTTTTTTTTCTTTCTTTTTTAATAGTTAAGTTCAGTAAGAGTGCAAAGGTTCTCAGAACTGGGAATCCTATATGGGATGAAATCTTGCTTAAGCCTTACTGAGTGAAACTGATGGAAGGAATGGTACCTTAAAAGCATGGGAAGCCTCTAAAGGTGCTCTGAGATCATTCAGGAGAGGATAGCAACGCAGATTTTCCCCACAATGTTATCATCCACACTGAAGCCACTTCAGAGGCACTTCCCACCTGCCCTGAAATGAAGGGGCACTCACATTTGCCTCTGAGCTAGAAATTATAACAATTATATACCACCTTTATCCTCAAGGTGGTGTATGTGGTTGTCCTCTTCATTTCATCCTCACAACAGTCCCGTGAGGTAGGTTAGGCTAAGAGATGGTGAGTGACCCAAGCTCACCCAGTGAGCTTCATGGCTGAGTGGGGATCTGAACCCTGCTCTCCCAGATCCTGGGCTAACACCCTAACCATTACACCACACCGGTTCTCCACATGCTAACAAGACAGAGTAAAGAACTAGCAGTTATTTCACCCTCCCAAACAAGCTTCTTAGGGACATTCTGTAGGGAAACACAATGTTTGAGACACCTACGACAACATTGTCCTGTTGGTTGCTCACATTCAAGACCAAGAGATAGCTTCTATTTAGCATGGCAGCGAGCAGACGGTCCTGGCACCATGAATTGCACCATAAATCTCTAGCTGAAAGGAAAAGAATCTAGGGGCTGTGATAAGAACGCTGCAGAGATTCTGGGAGTTGGAAAGGAGTATTAAATATTCAGCGCATTTGAAAACTGCCCACCTTTTCCTAGGCTGAGAGGGAAATGGCGAAGATCTGTGACATGGTTTACTAGTGAGACGGAATGGTTTCTAGGAAACTGTCACCTGTTCCGAGACATCAAAGCAAGGGATGGAGAGATCAGACCTCTGAGAAACTTCGAGATTCAGTTCTGCACCAAGTCAAAATGGGAGAAAACAACAAGTTGGAAAGTGAAAGAGACAACATCATATATGGACAGAAGGAATCTCTATGGACCTAACAGTTTTCACACGCAGGGCAGAATAAAGATAATAGTTTGAGTTCCTCATTTGAAACTTTATAAATCTGTATCTTATAACATCATGAATGGAGATCATTAATTATGTAGCTGTTGACTAAAGGGTTGTTATTATTATAACTGAAATGTAACTGACATAAATTAAGATCATGGAACGCGTTGATATAAGATCAGAAATGCACCAAAATCACCATATGGGGAGCCACTTTAACTAAAATGTATTAATTGGAAGTTGATTGGCATTTTGATAATTGTACCATTTGGGAATTAATTATTATTGTTATAATTTGGCTACTTTGGGGGGTATAGTGGAAAACTAATTTTAAAAAATTATATATAAAAAAATAGTTTTAACAAGGCTGCACAATAACCTTTTGCGCCCTCTCTACATTGCTGCTGAAAATCCAAACAATTTCTCTGCTTCTCTGTGACATGGAAGTATCACCTGTATGATAAAACATTGCAAAATATAAAAATTGCAATGGGCGGGGTGGAGGAAAGAAAGAGGAGACCCATTAAGGAGCAAATAACAGTCAAAATCTCACACTTAACAGAAATTCTGGCACCCACTGAAATTTCCTGGGTATTTCTGAAGTCCCTTATACTCCAGTCTGAAGGACCTTTATCACGTCTGGGATGCCAGAGGTTTCCAGAATCTTCAAGAGGAATGCCACCAGCAGGCCTTTTGGCACACTGTAACCATATATGTACAGATTAACCTTCTCCAACTGGATGTCCAGATGTTTTGGACCACAACTCCCAACATCACAGTTGGGGCTGATGGAAGATGTAGTACGAAACATCTGGATGACCCCAGGTTGGCAAAGGCTAGCATGTGATTGGCACAGGATCCCTAAGGGCTCTTTAGCATGTGAGGCAAAAGGGGTGGATCGTCTTTGGGGTGCCTCCTTTTGGCAGGTGTACTTGGAATACCACCCTAATTGCAAGTTGATATCCTCTTACCCCCTCCTCAAAGAGTGTCTATCATTTTAAGAAAACCAGCTCTGACTCTCTCAGCACCAACGCAACCTGATCCAGGTACTTGGGAATATTTGCTACATTAACACAGAGTTGTTGAAGTTTTCGTTATCGACATTATTAAGACCTTGTCGTACGTGAAAGGCGTTTGCAAAGGGTTTGATGCCTCCCTTCTCTTCCGTCTGCAAAAAGCTGCCACACCGTTGGTGCAGTAAATTGGCAATCTCACACTGTGCTTTGTTTTTAAGTGCTTATGTTGTCGTTTGGCAACAGACCGGAGTGGCTTCTAAGTAAACGTAAAAGCTGCACGTGTCATTTACAGAGAACAAGACAGCTCAGATGTGATGACTTACTGGGCATACAATACACAGCCGTTACTCTGCCCCCCTCCCACCCACCCCCAATCATTATATCAGAATCTCAAGCATCAAAGCTGAGCTCCTGGGCTTATTTTCTACAGATTTCTGTGCACACACAGAAACAAATGGCTACAAACGGACACTCGTCGCCTTCCCGACTCTTTCAATCCAACACAGAGGAAGCAGCAGGGCGAACGCAGCAATTGGGGCGCCTGAAATTCTGCATCATGGACTGGAAAACACTGTGCTGCCTCCCTTTAAGTTTTCTATTTGAAGACGTATCCGAAGAAACAGATTTCCGGGTCTGGCTGTTTTGGGTCTTAATCAGTTTCTCGTGTTCTCTAATCTGCCTCTGCAAGTGATTCTGGATGGCGACCCCCAACGACTCGGGGTCAAGGGAGGCCCCGTAAACCTCCCATGTCATGCCCTGCTCATCCCACACGACATCCCGGACGCGCTTAGACTGCTTCAGGTGCCCTTTGCCCTCCGTGGCAGGTTTCCCTTCCTTCTTCTTCTCGCCCAGCTTTGGCAAGGGCAAAGCAGGAGAGGCTAAAAGATTGCCCTTCTCTCCCTTCTTAGTTCTGTTGCTTTTGGTTCCTAGGCCAGGGCCAGAATTTCTACTCAACCCAGACTCAGCTTCCAGATTCTGAATGCTAAATCCTCCCGCCTCTTTGTCTGGAAGTTTATCCTGCTCAATTTTTGCTGTGGCTGGGGCACACATGGTCGGGGGCACAGTAGCCACTGCTACAGCGTTAGTTGTCCCCTGTTCCTTCGGACTGAGAGGGACGGATTTCCCTTCCCCCTTCGGTTTGATGTCCACATGGAGGCTGGCTGGAACTGTCTCAAGACTCCTAACTGTCTCAGTGTGCAGTTGCTCTCTGCAACCGCTATTGGGAGTGCTGCCAGTGGTGTGGAGAGCCTTGTCTTGTTCAGATATGCTGCAGGAGGCTGGAGGCGTCTGCTGGCTTTCCGCAACAGAGGAGGGTCCAAGGTGCTGAGGTTTGCTATTGATTCCTGGCAGAGCAGAAGGTGGAGGTAGCTTGGTTTCGCTGTGTGTGGGGTGCGGGGAAGCGCTGCCATTGACAGTAATCTGGTCAATCGGCGCTGTCTTCAGCATGGCTGAAGCGTCCAGCATCTCCTGGGAAGCATCGCTGCGATGGCTGGCTGCATTTGCTGTTTGTGCTTCTGTCACCTTGGGCGACGTTTCTTGCACACCGCCAGGGCAGGGATACGTCGCGTCGCCTGGCAAAGTTGAGTGGGCTATATCATGAGTGCCTGCTGTGCCCTCTTGAAGTTTGACAGCCTGAACTGCCAACCCCTCGTCTACTGCAGCTGCTGCCTGGATATGGGCTTCGGTCACGGTGGCAGGAGACACAGCTGTCTGGACAAGCGCCGGAAAGTCGTCGACGATTTCCGATTGCTCCTTCCCGCCGGCTCCTGTGTAAATAATGTGCAACTGCTCTTGCTTCTGTGTTGCCTGGGGAGGCATGTTTTCCCGTAAGAATGCAGCAAAGATGCTTGGGCTGGTGGACGCTGATCTGCTTTCCATGCTGGCTACAGCCTGCACCCCGGCATCCTGATAGGTCCTGCTGGCTACCTCTCCACCCTCAGGTTGCACCATCATGGTCCCTGTGTCCTTCAACTCGGAGGGCTCAGGCCCTACCTTCTCCACAGCCTTGTCACTGCACGAAGACTGTGGTGGGCTCCCAAGGCTGGGTTTGGGGACCATCTCTGGTGCAGTTCTGGAGCCAGACTCAGAGCCTGCCTCCTTTGAGCCCTTTGGCTCTGCATCTGAGCAACCGTGGGCCTTCAGCGCAAGATCAGAGACAGGCTCCAGTTCCTTTGCTGAGTCTGGCACCTGCGTCACTTCGGGACCAATCCTTTCACCCACAATTTCCTTTGTGGTTGGAGCAGCTTGCTGGGCATCTGAAGGAGGAGAAGACCTGCCATGAGCTCTGCTCTCTGTGACTCTGCCACCACCACCACCTCCAGGCAGAGAGCTTGCCTTATCTGCTGCACTGTAAAGTTGCCCTCCAGCAACACTTGGCACAATTTCATTGGCTTCCTGGGTAGCAGGTGCCTTGACTGCAACATGTTCTTTTGCTGGGTGCTGGCCTTGAGCTCTGGCATCACTACTGCTTTCCCGCTCAGAGTTATTCCCCAGCTCCAGAACTGCTAGGCAGCCTTCTTTGGATGGGCTGGAGGACCCAGGAGAAAACATTCTTGGCTTTTCAGTGTCATACCCACAATGCCGTTCGCCCGTTGCAACATCAGCTTCCACCCCGCAGTTCCCTTCAAGCAGGTGATCTCCAGTGGGTTGCACCTTGGCAGTGAACGGAAATCCATTACTGTTGCTCTCTATGCTTGCTTGCTTGTGCTGGTGTTTAGAGGACTGCAACCTTTTCAGGTCGTTTTCCTCCTCGGAAGCGGTGACCAGTGGACGCTTGGCAGACCTCAGAGGATCTGGTACAGTCCCCATGGGAACGCAATGCGTTGAAAGGCTCCCGTCAGCTTCGCCTAGCTTCTGGCTGAGAAGGGCCTAGGCGGAGAGAGGTGCGGCCACAAGCGACTCTTCCTCGCAGCTGGTCTGTTAAAGAGAGACAGAGATATTTACAAATTCAGATAAAAAGCAATGAAAATATCCAGTGTAGGCTCTATACCCAAGCAGGTTCAAGACGGGGGAAGTGGAGGCTGGACCATTAAGCCAAACAGGGCACTGTGCCACCAACTCACCCTACCTGCCTTCCCACAGTCCAGGGGTTGCCACTGTCTGCTAGGTTCCTTTTCTTCAAGGGAGGAGGATGGCAGCCAAGGTAGAAATTGTTGGCTCTGCCAATCATTGACTCTGGCTCCACCAGCTGCCACTGCATGAGGGGTATTCCTCCAGATGTTTTGGAGTACAACTCTTATAAGTTCTAGTCAGCACAGAGAGTGCCAAGGTTGCAAAGTCTGGCTTGAAATTTTACACAGAGATTCAAGTGAGCAAACTCAGGTGTCCCTTTCTATTTACTACCTGGAAGAGCCATTCCTGGGGGCCGGGCGCAGGGCTTTACATAAATAAGCAGTGGGTGCTTAACTTTCCCCCTACTTCAAATTAATTACTTTTTCCTCCATGAAGTTCTTCATACATGTTTGCAAGGGTAAACACGTGTGGAAATCCTGCAAGGAGAGAAAGCAGCTTGGAGGGTGGGAAAACTGGAAGCACAAATGCAAAAACGGATGGAGAGAAAAGGATAAAGCACACGCTCCCCCTTGCTGCTTCTCCACACAAAACTGTCCCCTTACAAAGTTGATTTTGGAGGGGGCGAGGGGAGGAGACAGGGAATGTGTCCATTGTGCTTTCGTTTCACACAATGACACATAACATGCAGCTGGGCTATCATCAGGCGTTTCCCCCTTTGCATGCTGAGAAAAGATTGAAAGCAACCTTAAAAAGGACATCCTTTTTATGTGGAAATTATCTCCGTCCGGGGGAAAATATAGGATAGGCTCCAAAGAGCTAGCACCTGGCTTTGGCGTACTCAAAAGCCTGGCATGGCCAGTGGACTGCTCGTATTTTGATCAGGAGACCCCATGGCCAATCACCACCTGCTTTCGAAAGGCCCCTCAATCTCGAAAGCAGTTTGGCACACAGCTTCGGAGTTCCAGAAAAAGAAGCCCAAATCTCCACTGGGCTGAACAAGTCTTTAGAGCCCATCAATCTGGTTCTCAGGCAGTGACCTTGACCACATTTGCAGGAGAGCTTGCCCAACATTTTCCCTCTAGGCTTTTTACTAGGTAATAACGCCTCTGGGAAGAGATTCTTGGCATTGTGATATTAACACGCCTCACATTCAGGTTTGGAGGGTTTAGCCTATTGTGTAATGCGCTGTCAGCAATCCACCAGCTCTGCTAAGATTGATTTTGATAAAATGCACAGAGAACAAGAGCCATATTATGCCAGTACAGAAAGGAGCCAGGAGGAGGTTGGACATCCAAGCCAATAAAGCAGATCCCACTAACATGCAGGGCTATGTTTTAAGATCCTTTAAAACACACCGAGTTAGAATGCCTACATCAAATACAACTGCAAGATCTTGAATTAAACCAACTTGCTTCTTGGTTATCACTGAATATTGCTTCCTCTTGTTCCCAACAATTACAAGATCTTTCTAAGTATGTAGAATTGCTTCACATCTCTTACCCTTGTAACTTTCAAACTGTGGGAATGCTTCTAAGGCTGCCCTAGTTAAGGGTGGAGTTCATTGCACTCCAGAAAAACAAATGCCTGAACATTCACCCCCTCCTCCCAGAAGTAATGAATCGCCCCAGGCTCTAGAACAGGCTTTCCCAAACTTAGGTCTCTAGCTGCTTTGGGGGTACAATTCCCATCTTTCCTGACCACTGGTCTACCACTGGTCCTGCTAGCTAGGGATGATGGGAGATGTAGTCCAACAACAGCTGGACACCCAAGTTTGGGAAAGTCTGCTACAGAACAAGGCTGAGGGATGCCACATGAATGCTCTTTCATGCTAAATAGTTTGCCTTCAGCTGTGGTGTCCAAACTTTTTTCAAAGAGGGCCAGATTTGATGAGGTGAAGGGCCGTGAGGGCCAACCAAAGGGCCAAAGTTGTTGAGCTTTTTTATGATTTTATCCCAAAGTTCTTGAGCTTCTTTTTAGGGTTTAGGTTGTTGCCACAACAACCTAAACCCTAAAAAACCAACCGGCGGGGCACATTAGGCCCCCGAAGCAGACTTTGGACATACCTGCTAGGCAAACTGTTGGGCTCCAACTCCCACCAGCCTCAGCCAATGGCCAGGAATGATGGGAGTTGTGGGCCTACAGCATCCGCAGAGCTGTAGGAAACCTGCTACAGTTAATTCCAGTGTCTCAGTGCTAGATGGTCTTGGTCAATGTTAATTTTCCTCTGTTGGCTAAGCATAATGATTTATTTACTTTAAAAAACAAAACAAAACCATAGTGCTGAATGCAGCCATGTGTTCGGATCTTCAAAGAGGATACTGGGAAAAGCAGAACAGGGAAGGAGAAGCCTGATGGGCAAAATTACACCATGTCACAAAGGGGCATAAATAAGGGGAGAGAAAAATACAATGAAGTAAAAGCACCTGCTCTCAGAAGAATTGCAAGCTGAAAATTTGCAGTGTTTATAGCCCAAGTCAATAACCAGAGGTTTGGGTTTTTTAGAAAGACGGTCAAAGACTGCTTTTCCAAATCGCTGAATTAAAGTGCAAGTGTTACAGCCAAGGCTCTCTAGCTTCATACAAATCCAAGCCCATTCTCATAACTCTTCATGTACTGACCTCTTCATTCAAAAGAATGGCTAGGCAAGGCCATCTGTCAGCAAACAAATGGACAGTTTCTCATACATAGGCTCCAAAAAGAGGAAACCCTTTGTTGAAGCAACTTCCCTTGCAGTCTCCGACAATTTCACCTTTCTTCTGGTGGCTAGGCATAAACACTTCAGGGTTGTGGAAAAGAAGTACGGTGATGATTTAGTTCCCAAATCTCAGCTGGACTAAAACATATAAAAGCCTGGGGTTTAAAATCTGAACTGCAAGTGCCATAGAAGCAGTTATATAAAGCTATTTCACATTGAAGCAATGTATTAAAAAGCTCCCCACGTTACCACCAACATCCACGTGGACTTGTTTCAGGGAGAAAGTAAGAAGAATTTTATACATGGTGAAATATACTTGGAGTCCTGTAGTGATTTCATGCTCTTTATTGCAGCTTGTAAAACAGTGATTTTTTGCCCCCCAAACCTCAGGCTTTTATATACATTATTTACACAATGAGTCCCATCTGATTGGCTGATTCTGCTTCCCTCCTGGAGCCTGATTGGTCTTTTCCTGCAGACCAATCAGTTCTTGCATTCTACAATCCTACCAGCCTAATAGGCTGATTAACTTCCTCCTGGAGCCTGATTGGTCTTCTCCTGCAGGCCAATCAGTTCTTGCATTCTAGGATCCTACTTGCCTATTGTTCTAGGATCCAAGCTTAGTACATAACACATGGTAAGCTGCTTGTGAGTTCCAAAAGCGGGCCAGGCCAGGTAGGAACTATGGCCCTGACTCCTTCAATACTCACACACTAATATCTGCATACTAAGAGTAAATACAGTGGTACCTCGCAAGACGAATGCCTCGCAAGACGAAAAATGCGCAAGACGAAAGAGTTTTCCATTTTTTGAGTCGTTCCGCAAGACGGATTTCCCTATGGACTTGCTTCGCAAGACAAAACGTCTTGCGAGTTCTTGCGAGTTTGTTTCCTTTTTCTTAAAGCCGCTAAGCCGCTAATAGCCGCTAAGCCGTTAATAGCCGCTAAGCCGCTAATAGCCGCTAAGCCGCTAACCCGTTAATAGCCGCTAAGCCGCTAATAGCCACGAAGCCGCTAATAGCCGTGCTTTGCAAGACGAAAAAACCGCAAGACGAAGAGACTCGCAGAACGGATTAATTTCGTCTTGCGAGGCACCACTGTAATACTACAGGAATCGTATGGACTATGAAAAGGCTGACGGGGGGGGGACACCCTATAGTAACTAAATCAAAGTATCAGAACTGTGGAGTTGGAAGGGACCCCAAGAGTCATTATGTCCAATGTAAAAATCTCAATGCAAGCACCCATGACAGATGGCCATCCAAACTCTGCTTCAAAACCTCCAAGGATGGAGAGTCTGCAACCTCCTGAGGGAGACCGTTCCACTGTCTAACAGCTCTCACTGTCAGAAAGTTATTCCTGATGTTTAGTCGGAATTTCCTTTCTTGTAACTTGAGCCCTACCCTCCAGAGCAGGAGAAAACAAGTTTGCTCCATCTTCCATGTGACAGCCCTTTAGATATATGAAGATGGCTATCACATCTCCTCTTGGTCTCACCTTATCCAAGCTATTCTGTGAAGACAATACAGTGGTACCTTGGAAGTTGAATGGAACCCATTCCAGATTCCACGTACGTTTGAAGCTGTGTAGAACGTTTGGGTTCCAAAGAACGTTCGCAAACCAGAGCACTCACTTCCAGGTTTGCGGCGTTCGGGAGCCAAAACGTTTGACTCGCAAGGCGTTTGGGATCCATGGTACGACTGTACTGACTTAGATAGACCAAAGAAAGCTTCTTGTGTTCCTGGACTTCAACACCTTCTGAGGTAGCCTGTTCAACTGTTGAACAGCTTGTGCCCTAAAGTTTAGTGAAAAACCCTCTTCCTTGTAATTTGAGCAGTGTTGGTTCAGGCCATACCCTTTGGTGAAACAGAAAACAAGCTCCTATCTGTGCCACACATTCGAAGAAATACTCTACCACCTTCAACGAAAGAATCCTAGGAACTGTGGTTTGTTAAGGGTGATAACTGCTGAGAGTTGTAAGAGATTCCTGTTCCTCTGAAAGTTACAATTCACCAAGTGGTTTAAAAATCATCCCCTCTTCTCAGAGAACTCTATCTATCATCTATCTATCTATCTATCTATCTATCTATCTATCTATCATTATCTATCTATCTATCTATCTATCTATCTATCTATCACCTATCTATCTATCTATCTATCTATCTATCTATCTATCTATCTATCTATCTATCATCTATCTCTCTCTCTCTCTCTCTCTCTCTCATCTATCTATCTATCTATCTATCATCTATCTATCTATCTATCATCTATCTATCTATCTATCATCTATCATCTCTCTCTCTCTCTTTCATCTATCTATCAGAATGAGAGAGAGCGATCCTGTGACTAGGAACTCCTGGTAAGAACATGGAGTAAAGAACTATTCTGGGTCCTTGAGTATTTTATATGAAACAGGAATCCTTGTATCTTTCTAAGCTCCTCTTCCTCTTCTTTTTTTTAAAAAATGTCATTTGTCTACCATTGATTATCATGGTTTCTGCTGAGCTGTGGAACTCATTGCTGCCAGATCAGGTCAACGAAGGACCGTTGTCTTTCGTTCTTTACTAAAGCCTGCTGTGAATTAAATAAAGGTGTTTCCTGTTTAAAAGCAAAAAGCTAAAGCCGTGTGCTGTGAGCAAGGAGCATGAATAAGCTTTTCTGCCCTTCCCCACTTGAGAGTCCGAGAGCTATTAGGCATTAGCGCTGGTGTGCCACCATTCCTCCTCTGGGGTCAGGGCTGCATTCGCAGTGCCGGCTGGTTGCAAAACGAGTATCATTTATTTATGATACGGCTGTCAGCTTGATTTCTTAAGAGAAAATATGGATGTATTGAGACCTCTGTGCACTGAGACATGCGCCATCTGGGCTGCAGGTTTGCTTTTCTGAATCAAAGAGCCAGTGGTAGGTGCTGGGTTGCTTATTGCAAACACTTATTGCAAACACCTCCTGCCTCAACAGGAAATGCTGGCGATCCATGGCGGAATTTCCATTTCTATTTTTACTTATGAGCAGCCACAAGGGGTTTTTGATTGGATCAGAGCAGCAATGTACAGCAAGGCTCCCCCCCCCCACTTTTAAGTGAAGACAGAAATGCACCTCTAGACCAGTGTTTTTTTGTGGTTGTATTCTGTGACATGTCATTGACACAACAGCAACGCATTAGTGATGGATTTATACTGGACCGTCCGCACATCGTTCCCCTGTTACGTGATGCTTCTGCAATGTCACGGCATTAATGCCATCTGGAGGGACACTCTTGCAGTACACCAAACTTTCCCAGAATATTTACAGTATAAAGGTTACAGGATTTCAGTAGGAACTTGTGGGACGTGCACAAATTTGAAGCCAAGCAGTTTGTTCTTCCTGAAACTCTTATAGGCACAAAGAGCACTGAAAGTATAACTGCCCTGGTAACATCGTGGACACAAATGTTCATGAACCGGGGTCAGCAAACTTTTTCAGCAGGTGGCCTATTTTTCAGGCTACAGAAAGTCGTTAAAAGAATGCACCATTTCTAAGGCATGTACTCTCCCTTGCCAAAACCCAAGCCTATTTATTGCCCAACGCTGCAAAGAGATTTATTTCTCTTTCCAAGGTGAAAGGCGAGGAGACGTGCCTTGTAAAGGATATACAGTAGTTAAATCAAACAATACCCCAACGAAGTGACGGCTACAAGAGTTATTTAGGAAAAAGTTGTTCCGTAGCTCTGGGTACCCTGGCAGGAATGTTATTTATTGGCCAAACCACGGGCCAATGTTTGCATAATGGCCTTTTGTATGCTTATCTGCACGGTCTTGTTTAATATCTGGACTTAGAGGTTGATCAAAGGCAACTCCTGTTAAAACAAGAATGCACTAATTAATAGCTGAAAAATAAAGGGAATAATTATACCAAAAAATGTAAGAAGAGCCCTGGCGGATCGGGCCAAAGGCTCATTTTCACAGTGGCCCACCACATGCCTATGGGAACCCTGCAAGAAGGACACGACGGCAATAATTTTCCGTTCATGGTCCTCAGCTGTTGGTAGTCAGAGGCACATTGCCTCTGACAGCAGAGACAGGCATAGCTGTTGCAGCTAGTAGCCATTAATAGCCGTTGTGACATGCTCCCTCAGTGAAGATAGGAGAAGGGCAACATGACCGTGTCTGAGGAGATTTAACCTTGCTCACAGAGAATTCTGGAATTCACCTTATGTGGTAGCGTATATAATCTTGATATTTGGGTTCCTATGACAACATATTCCCCAAGAGAGGTATAAATCAAAGTTGAGACACAATGGAAGTGGAAACTGTATTTTATTACCACTTACTCAAAGAGGCTTGGCAGCTTCACTCTCAAAGGCACAGCCTTGTTTTCTGCCCGAAACACTGTTCCAGGTTTAAACAAGAACTTTACCTGGAATTATCCACCACAGAACTGTTTCTGTTACAGCTATCTCCCCCAGGGACGGCTATCTGCTTTACTCTTCCCATAAAAGCACCTCTAGACCCTTTCTGAGGAAATTAAACAGGTTTATCCTGCCTGACAAACCCCTAAGAATGCCTAGCTATTTCCGTAGCCAGACCTTATATCGCCATTAAACTGTCAAAATTCTCTCCTTATTGGTCATTTCTCCTCCCTGCCATGACCAGGACTGATACCTGGCTTCAGAACTGTAGTGGTTACTGAATTTGTGGTTGTATTTTAATCTGTATTTACTGTTACTGTTTTTTATTTACAACAATTGGTTCAAAATTTAGATTTTTGGATTGTTTTCTAAGGTTGTAAACCATCTTGGGTTGGCATGGAAGATGGCATATAAATGCTTAAAAAAAATGCATTAGTTTTAATATATTTTAAATAACTTGTTATGGAGTATCTCCTACAAGGTCTCTCAAGCCCTGCTCCAGTAGCACTTTGGGGACTGACTGGATTTCTGTTACCTGCACTCACTGTGCCTAACTATGGGGGCCACGCTCAATCATCACATGCTCAATGGGTCACAATGCCAAAGGGGAAAAAACAGGACCTGCATGCCAGAGAGTACCATATGAGTCAGAGCAGACAAGACATATCCATACAAAAGTGGTACCTACCCACCGGCTTGAAATGAATATTTCAAGACCAGGATTGCACTACAGCTGTCTGCCTGAAGATTTCTGACAAAAACAAACAATTTTCATTGGCATGCTGTGTGCATTTCATGCTAGAAAACACAGGAGAAAGAAATCCCATAATTTTTTTTAAAAAATCCGTAATTCGGCAACCTATCTAAATTATGTGAATGACTATGGTTTGCTCCACTCACCAACTTCCCTTCCATTACCCTAGAGCAGGGGTCAGTAAGAAAGAGCTAAATCAGGGGTCAGCAAACTTTTTCACCCGTGGGCTAGTCCACCGTCCCTCAGACCATGTGGTGGGCCAGACTAGAGTTTGGATTTGATATCCCGCTTTATCACTACCCGAAGGAGTCTCAAAGCGGCTAACATTCTCCTTTCCCTTCCCCCCCAACAACAAACACTCTGTGAGGTGAGTGGGGCTGAGAGACTTCAGAGAAGTGTGACTAGCCCAAGGTCACCCAGCAGCTGCATGTGGAGGAGCGGAGACGCGAACCCTTTTCCCCAGATTACGAAACTACTGCTTTTAACCACTACACCACACTGGCTCTCAGACTATATTTTATTGGGGAAATCAATGAATTCCTATGCCCTACAAATAACCCAGAGTTGCATTGTAAATAAAAGCACACATTCTACTCATGTAAAAACACACTGATTCCCGGACTGTCCGTGGGCCGGATTGAGAAGGCGATTGGGCTGTATCCTGCCCATGGGCCTTAGGGTGCCTACCACTGCCCTAGAGCTTCCCCTTACTACCCCATGCAACTGTTAAGCTGGTTTTTCACCTTCCCAACCTCATTTCGAAAGCCCCACCTTGCACCTGTTTTTCATGTTCACCTCATGCCCATGCTTTCCTCCTTCCTTTTGTGCAACTGCCCTTGAGCAAAAACGAACCCCGTGGGCAGCCTCCTGCAGCTTCCTTCTCCCACACATTGAAACTACTATGCACCCTTCCCACCTTCCGCCCAGTTATGAAACCACCGTTCCCTTCCGCTCCTAATAAGCCATGATTAATTTTTAAACTTCAGCAAAGAACGTTGAAGGCCTTCTATACAGCAAACCCTGAGGCTCGCTGATAACGGAAGCTTGGATAACAACATTGTCTTCCGTTAATTGTAGGCTAATAGATGCCGTTTTTCTGTGTCAGGGCAAGTGCTTCCTTGAGGCAAGAGATCTAGATTGTAGAAAACTTAAGTTAAGAACCAGTTAATTGGGTGGGAGAGGGTGGGGGAAGGACAGAGGAAACCGTCTGGAAAAACCTTTCGTCACAGTTCTATATAAAAGTAGGGCAAAAGGAGGGTGATGGAACCCAGAGAGAAGGAAGCACGAACTACTTTGGATAGGCACTGAAATAAGAGTAACTGCACTGCCATGATCAGAGATAGGCACAATGTTCTGATATTTGTCTTGTTTGCTGCTGAAGAGAGGAGGGATTTCCTGGAGAGTAGTTTATCATTGTTTTGAACTTCAGGTGCTATTATAACCGATCCTGGTCTGATCAGGCCTACTGAAGGCAGTCTCTCTCTCTCTCTTTCTCTCTCTCGATAATCCTTCAAGCATTTCTTCCATGTGCATAATGAATGGCCAAAGGAATACAGTGGTGCCCCGCAAGACGAATGCCTCGCAAGACGGAAAACTCGCTAGACGAAAGAGTTTTCTGTTTTGGAGGTGCTTCGCAAAACGAATTTCCTATGGGCTTGCTTCGCAAGACGAAAATGTCTTGCGAGTTCCTGCGGGGTTTTTTCCTCCCCCCCCTTTCTAAGCCGCTAAGCCGCTTATCCGCTTATCCGCTAAGCCGCTAAAAGCCGCTAAACCGCTAATAGCGCTAATCCGTCAATGGGCTTGCTTCGCAAGACGAAAAAACCACTAGACGAAGAGACTTGCGGAACGGATTCTTTTCGTCTTGTGAGGCACCACTGTACACAGGATTGCACCTGCTGGTCTTGGCCCTCTTTGACCTCCAGGTGTTCAGTGGAAGCATGTGAAAGAGGTGTGTGAAATCTGTACAAGCGCAGCAGTGTGAAAAACATGTGTACCTGTGGATGTGAAATCTGGACATGTGCAGTGTGTGAAACCTACCTGCACAGATCCTGTCATGCAATCGCCAACCCTGCAAATTAGAGGATTCTGCTCAATGCATGGAGGGTGGGAGCGAATATATCAGGATAAGTTGTGTTCCTGTCTTTGTTTTCAAGGAGTGGGCTAACCTCACCTTCCAAATTCATATTTGTCTACAGTTTCCATTTTGATTCTTGTCCCCCCCCCCTTTGGCGATTCTAATAAAATCATAACTCATTTGCTCTGATTAGTGTGAGAGAAGCAACACAAATGAATAAAGAAACACAGTAACGGACCAGTAAAAAGTCACTTATGGCTCTATTTTTGCTAAATAATGTTGCAATCAAAAGGCATTGGGTCAAAATTAAAAATCATTAGGAAAGAGATGCCATTCTCACAGGTTAATGTTCCATGCAGACTATTGGTCCATTTATCTCAGTAGTATCTGTACTGACTTGCAGGGGGTCTCTGGGGTTTTCAGACAGAGGTATTCCCCTAACTCTACCTGGGATTAAACTTGGCTAGGGATTAAACATGGACTCTATGTGTTGATTTAATAAGGAGTGTCCATTTAAGCCTTCTTTTAAGACAGCAGGGAGTAATGGAAGTCAGCCCACAAAAAGAGATAGGCCTAGGCATACGTGTTCAGTTTTGCTATGGTTGTTGCATCTTGCTTTCCAGGAAAGCATTGGTGAGCTACTTCTGCCTTGATTCTTGGACACAACACTCTCCCCTCAGCCACAGTCAGATGGTATTCTGGCCATCTTCTAAGAGCTAAGAGTGGGTGGTTTGCTGCAAACTGGTAAGAGTTCCCAAGTCTCTTTAGTTCAAGATTAGGAAGCAAAACTAAAAGGTCTATCTATCTGTCGGCTGTCTTTGTGTTAAGGCTGATCTCTTAGCTTGATTGTTCCTAACTTGTACAATATCCACATTAACTGGGTGCCTTTGACTAGGTCTTTGTGAAACTGTAGCAGTCTCTTGGAGACCATTTTTCAAAAAGTTAACTATAGGCACAGATTTGTAGATACAGTGTGATATGAGGCTATTATTCATGGGGTATAATAGGCAATTGACTCCACTCCCCCCCCCCCACACACCTTGATGTACTTGGAAAAAACAAAGTAGATCTCATAAGCCTGAAGTCTGCCCATCCATGGTCTAAGAAGCCAAGATCAAAGTCCTTAGCATAATCTGCAGGCTGAATCCTACCAATACCACCACTATCTTTTCCATGCCACAAGACTTTTTGACATATCATTGCTTGTTTTTATAACTTGGTCTGCTCTATCCAGTCCACATACAAAGACATCACTGAACCCATGTGAGAATTTCATGAATCATCAATCACAACTCCCTATTCATCATCCTTTGGGCAAGCATTCATCAACTGGGAAAAACTACAGCCTTCCTTAAAATTAAAGATAATGGACCACTGGGCTGAACTTCACCGCATGTAATGCTCTGAAGGAAAATGTAATGAAAATGATATATAGATGGTACATGACCCCAGTTAAGCTTGCCAAAATATACCATTCATCTGATAATAAATGTTGGAAATGTAAAGAAAATGAAGGAACATTCTTTCACCTCTGGTGGACATGCCCTAAGGTGAAGGCCTTCTGGGAAATGATATATAATGAGCTGAAAAAGGTATTTAAGTATACCTTCACTAAGAAACCAGAGGCCTTCCTTCTGGGTATTGTCGGCCAGAAGGTGCTAGAGAAGGACCGAACATTTTTTATGTATGCAACAACGGCAGCAAGGATACTCATCGCTAAAAACTGGAAAACTCAAGATCTACCCACACTGGAAGAGTGGCAGATGCAGCTGATGGACTATATGCAACTGGCCGAGATGACTGGCAGAATCCGAGACCTGGGAGAAGAGAGGACTGAGGAAGACTGGAAGAAATTTAAGACGTATTTACAAAAACATTGCAATTTGGTTGAATGTTAAGAAGGATGCTAGATTATAAAAAATTGGCCACCACTAAATTAGATTTGAAGTTGATGATAAGTGAGATTAAAGAAAACATAATTTTTTTGGAGAATTGCTAGATTATATTTAAATGAGTGGATATAAGATCGTAAACAAGTTGATAATTTGCTTGGAAAAACCTTTTTACGATGTAAATGGGAGCGGGAGACGTGAGGGAGTCCAAAGAAGCGATGAAACCACATTATGATATAAGTAGGGTTGTTTATTATTTGTGCATTTGTATTCAAAAATTTTAATAAATATTTATATATATTAAAAAAATTAAAGATAATGAATGCCGTCTCCTCACAAGGTTAGCACTTTCCCAGCACTTTGATAAATACCATTTTAAACTGGGTCTGGGGAATTGGAACTGCAATATATCAAAGTCAGGCATAACCACAGGCATCTCAAATCTAGTTCACTCTTCGGTGTTTTCCAAGCCCTGCAACTGGAGATCCTGTAGAAAAAACCTTCTGTATTCAGTCAGCCTGGAAGACTTTCCAGTGCTTTGCTGTAAATGGCACCTAGCAATCTGATGATGAGCCCTAAATTAAACTGGAACACCCTTTGCTACTTATTGATTGATTTAACAATAATTACTCACTGCTTGATTGTACGTGAAATGTCTAAGTGGATTACAAAAAAGAGTAAAACCACCATTAAAATTGTCAATAAAAGACAAAGTTCCAAAATTCGAAAACTCAAAACAGAATTAAAACTAAGAATAACTAAAGCACACGTTGACATTGACATGTCAGGACAGACCTCCCTGAACAAAAATGTTTAGCAGGGAAGTTCCAAAGTATAGAGGCTGATTTCTTATAATTACATAACAAATATTGTCTGGCAGCTGTTATAGTTGCCAGTGTTTATTTTCTTTTAAACTTCCTCCACTGAACAATTTTTAATCCTTGGAGGATGACAACTCGGCCTAATGGCTTTGTATTTTGCTTTGTATTTATAGCAATTTTGTTTTTATTTGTTATTCTTAGCCACACTGAGCTTTTTAAAGGAAAGTTGAGATATAAATGCTTTAAATGAATGGAACAAATCACCACACAGGACGCAGGCCAACACACATCAACAGGGCCACAGCTGGACTCCCAACTGCTTCTGATACCAACCAGCTCACCAGATTCAGGAGCCATGCTGAATTGGAAAGTTTTCCAAAGCGCTTCAAATGCAAACTCAATTCACGGACAGTATCTGATTAGTGCACTGGAGAAGGCTTAAAGAAGTCCCTGCAACTGAAAGGGGTGAGAAGGTGCCGTGTGTGTGTTTCTGCGTTGTTCTCGGTGTGTTACTAATCAAAACGATTAAAATGGGCTGGCCGAGATGGAGGAGAATCGTGTATTTATTCTCAACCTTCCAATGTACTCCTTGACTTTGAGATATATTTAAGGATGCAGAATCATCCGCCAACGGAAGAAGGAAGAAATAAAAGAGACAACAGAGCCAGTGCTGGCAATGCATTTGAAGAGAGGCACAGAAAGTAGAGAGGAACAATAACTGTTTGGGGTTAGGTGGTCTTGCCTGCACCCCTCCCAATGCAGCTAGACTTAAAATAGGAGTAGCAAACATGATGCTCTTTGGAAGTTGTCAGAATCCATCATAGATGCATAGAATTAAGGAGTTGGAAGGGACCCCAAGAATAATCTAGTCCAGCGGTTCTCAACCTGTGGGTCCCCAGATGTTGTTGGATTACAACTCCCATCATCCCTGCTAGCTAGGGGTGATGGGAGTTGTAGTCCAACAACATCTGGGGACTCACAGGTTGAGAAAGGCTGAATTCTAGTCCAACCCGCTGCAATGCAGGAATGAATCCCTCACCTTTGGCCATGCTAGCTGAGGCTGATGGAAGCTGGAGTCCATTTTGGGGGTGGGGTGGGTGGGGAGAGAATCATGTTGGCTACCCCTGGTTTAAAACAACTGGCTGATGCAACATTCCCGATATTCTAACCATGGAAATCCCTCTACATCTCTTGGATTAATACCCACCAGCATGACCTTTTCTCTTTTTTCCAGGGCAACACTACATGCAGCAGTGCTAGTCATGTTTCTATCCCTGTTGCAAAACCATGGCTAGCATTATTACTGATGTCCACGTACACCATGGTTAACTCTGACAGGACAGAGGAGAAATTCATGGAAAAGGAGGACAAACAAAAGGGATGGAGGCTGCAACCTCGTGGTGCATCACCCAGTGGCTCATATAACAATTGTGTACTTTTTCATGAAAACACCAAATATGCACCATTTCTTTTAATACATGGTGGCCATTTTCAGATATTGAGGCATATGGTAATGCACATATATACACATGCATAGCCAATTGAAATATATTAATAGTCCACAAATGTTGCAAATTTGGGTGCTTTTATGAATAAGTGCATGACCACTGAACAGGGCAGCTAAGCCAGCACATTAGGAAGACTCACTTCTCCTTGCAGAAGGCAAGCATCATTTACCATGTATTTACACAATATTTGCAAAAGCAAGTTTTTCAAAGGTGTAATGACCAAGATAGCAAGTGTAGAAAGGGAATCTTAAAAGACTGGATTCTGTCCTGCCTTTACCACCCACTTACACTGTGATCTTTAGCAACTGATTTAAATGAGGCTTCCTATTCTGAGAGCAGGCGAGGGTGCTAAATAATACATCCCGAGACTGAATTCCAAAAGCATACAGTGTGCTGCTTACTGCAGACAACAGGAATGTAAGCTGTCAAGTGATTTGAAGCCTGCTGCAACCCCCCTGCCCGCACACCCAGAAAAGGCACATTTCGCCATCTTGTCTCCCACGCCCTGGCCAAAAATGGTATCTTGGCTTTCATCTGAAAACTGAGAATAAATGACAGCACTTCACCTCCCAGAGTTGCTTTGAAGATAAAAATCAATAGCGTTTGCAAAACACTCAGCTGCTCATTTCTTTTATGTCAATGAACTGGGGAAGTTAATAAAATTGCTGTTGAGTGAAGAGATTGGCTCCCTTTTGTATAGGAGGCTAAATACAAGATTTAGAATCCTAACATTGGACAACATTGACCTTTACCCATGAATTACATAATGTGAGTGTGTGTGTATCTGTGCGTGAGTATCTGTGTGGTCTAGCGGAGAGAATATAGATAGGGAGAAGATCAAGTTCAATTCCATGTTTAAGACATAAATCTACTTGCATACTGTGGAACGTGGGTGTCCACATACTATTTGCAACCTGATACAGTGGTACCTCAGGTTACATACGCTTCAGGTTACAAACGCTTCAGGTTACAGACTCCACTAACCCAGAAATAGTACCTTGGGTTAAGAACTTTGCTTCAGGATGAGAACAGAAATCGTGCTCCAGTGGCGCGGCAGCAGCAGTAGGCCCATTAGCTAAAGTGGTCTTCAGGTTAAGAACAGTTTCAGTTTAAGAATGGACCTCTGGAATGAATTAAGTACTTAACCTGAGGTACCACTGTATTTTTCTCTTTGTTTTGAACATATTAAGGAAAGTCCCATTGTGGGTTGCCACTTAGCCATAATTTTACAAACTAGAGCTGCACCTTCTTGGCCAGCTGTTGCAGCTAGAAGTTTTAAGTTGGTCCGGTAGGGGGGCGAGGATGCCAGCCCAACGCACTCCTGCTGTCATGGCACAAGAATGAGCAACAAGGCATCACATGGAAGCAGTGCCCGTAGTTGTGTCCATGGATGCAATGTTCAAAAGCATGTGCTATAAAAGTGTGTGTCGTGCTGCTGTCCCATGTACTTGGAGAGAACTGCATTCATGTGTCTGGCTGTCTGATGCTATACAGGCAAAGCAGCCAGCGCAGAATAGATGCCAAGCATCTCCCACCCGGTAGAATTCATCATTAGAAACATTCACAGGAATGCAGGAATCTACCTTAGACCATCTAGTTCAGTGGGGCTCTGGTGTTTGGGGCAGGAGGCTCTCCCAGACATACCTGGAGATGCTGCGGACTGATTCTGAGGCCACCTGCCTGGGAAGCAGATGCTCTAGTCCTGAGCAACAGCCATCTTCCTTGCCATTTATTCCATGCTTCTTTCAGATACGCAGTACCCGTTTAAGGAAGGGACCACCACTCAGTGGCAGATTGGAGGTTCAACCCTTGGCATCCCTCATTAAAGAAAGACCAGGCACCAAGTGATGGGAAAGGCTTTCTGCTTATAGCTAGGCTCGAATAGGTGAAGAAACAATCTGGGCCAGTAGAAGGTGGCTTCCTATGTTCCTATATATTCCCTTGCTCAAGAGGATGCTACCAGCCTTGGCAGACAATCTGAAATGTAGAATTAAAGGTTCTGCAGGACACTCCATAAGTCTGTACAGGCAAAGAAGCATCCCCTCCACAATGGCTTGATGCAAGGCACCAGAATTTAGGAAAATGAATGGTGGCAACCATTAGCCACATGAAAGGATATTGCACATATCTTGCAAAAACCTTTATGGCAGGCCTCCACAAGTTGCGATGTAGCAAACAGACTACGGTCCAGACACAGCCAGCCATGTATTGTCACCTGCTAGGTGCTTGGGCTTCTGTCCCCACAACAGATTTTGCCGTCTCCAAAACTGAAGTCCCTAAAGGGACCCCTGACCATTAGGTCCAGTCGTGGCCGACTCTGGGGTTGCGGTGCTCATCTCGCTTTATTGGCTGAGGGAGCTGGTGTACAGCTTCCGGGTCATGTGGCCTGCGAACCAGAGCAGCGCACGGAAACGCCATTTACCTTCCCGCCGGAGCGGTACCTATTTATCTATTTGCACTTGATGTGCTTTTGAACTGCTAGGTTGGCAGGAGCAGGGACTGAGCAACGGGAGCTCACCCTGTGGCAGGGATTTGAACCGCCAACCTTCTGATCAGCAAGTCCTAGGCTCTGTGGTTTAACCCACAGCGCCACCCACGTCCCTCTGAAGTTCCTAATAGGCCACCAAAAGAAGGCTGGGGGGGAGGGCGGGCAGGGCCAACTCTATTGTTGGGCAAAGTGAAGCAGCCATCTCAAGCAGCAAAATTTTGGGAGGATGGAGCTGTGTGTGCCCTCACACACCCTCCCTATGACAGCCCACTGCCCTCTGGTGGAGTGGAAGACACTGTCCCATCAGCAGTGGGAGCCAGTGTGGTATAGTGGTAGTCTCGTAATCTGGTGAACCGGGTTCGCTTCCCCGCTCCTCCACATGCAGCTACTGGGTGACCTTGGGCTAGTCACACTTCTTTGAAGTATCTCAGCCCCACTCACCTCACAGAGTGTTTCTTGTGAGGGAGAAAGGGAAAGGAGAATGTTAGCCACTTTGAGACTCCTTCGGGTAGTGATAAAGCGGGATATCAAATCAAACTCCTCTTCTTCTTCTTGTAGATTCTAACACACACACACACACACACACACACACACACACACACACACGATGTTTGGAAGGGGCACACAGGGTATCATCTAGACCAGGGTTTCCCAAACTTTGGTCTTCTGACTGTTTTTGGACTACAATTCCCATCATTCTTGACCACTGGTCTTGCTAGCTAGGGATGATGGGTGCTGTAGTCCCAAAACAGCTGATAAAGCGGGATATCAAATCCAAACAACTCTTCTTCTTCTTCCTCTTCTTCTTCACTGTTGAAGTAAGATTCAGTTGCCAGTCTTTTCAGTTTCTGTATATGGAATGGGAAAGGCACCATTTCTGTATATAGAATGGGAAAGGCATGTCTCAGGCAGCAAAATATCTTGAGCCAGTTCTGCTGGTTGGTTGTGTTCATTATGATGGGCAACAGGTTTTTTGAGGCCTCTTCTCAAATTTCTCTATTGTTGATTTCATACTTGAATGTTTCGAAATAAGAGGATTGGGTGTGTATTTTGCACTTTTCTGGCTCTCATACAAAGCACAAGGAAGCAGAACAACGGAGAAAAATTTTGATCGCCGCATCGAAAGGTGATGGGCAGAAGAAGCGTTTTAAGGAAGTCGTCCACCAAACATCCTACAGAAATGATTCAACAGAAGAAATGCCTGTTGGGTAACTTTTGTGAACAGAGAAACCTTTGACAAGTATCAAATGCCTCTGCATTTATTTGAAATCGACTCCCCTGTAAGGAAGTCAATATTTATCACCATACATATAGGGAGGGGGAAGAAAATATATATATATATATAAAGGAGGAGAAAGGCAAGACTGCTTAATGAGACTTCCTTTGCCTAAGATAAGCTGGCAAGTTAATAAAGGTGAGCTTTTGGACTGAGGAATCAAATTCTTCATCACACGACACAAACTCTCTTTTTCACTATTCGTGGCAAAGGAGGGATCGTTTAAATCTGGTTTCCCAACCTGGTGCCCAGCTGTTTCCAATTACAACTCCCATCTGTCTCCGCCAGCACAGCTTCCTGTGGCGGATGGGGGTTGTATTCAAAACATCTGGAAGACACCAGGTCAGGAACGGCTGGCTTAACAGCTTTTATTTTATTTTATTTTCTTTCTTTCTCACTCACTCACTCACTCACTCACTCACTCAAGTACATCTTTGTGCTTATCTGCTCAGTTGTCTGCTCAGTTTAAAATTCATTTTTAATTCTCCTCACCTTCCACCTCCTCTGTCTGCCCTTGACAATCTACATACTATATGTGTGTATGACTGACATGAGGTCACTGGCTGAAAAATGGAACACAGCACCTTGGAGTGCCTAGATTCACTGTTTAATTTATTATCCCCCTCCCCACCCCGCTCTAGACTCTGGTCCACTTTTTAATCTGGGGTCAGTAATTTAAAGACCTAGCCTGGAAAAAGAGTCCTGTATCCACGCATAGGAAAATATTTCAGAATGTTCTTCTGCCAAAAGGTATAGGATGATGTAGGGTCAAGATTTAAGTTTCAGCTAATGCCGTTTGGAATCAAAAGAAGGAGACAAGCATGTGTGGGTGGGTTTGTTTGTTTTTTGATAGCTACTCCGTAACAAACCTAAATAAATCTTTTCCAGGTTATGCAAGAATCCCATTTTAAACTTTTTTGGGGGCCACGTGTCCTTTGCTGGCCTTTCCCCCCACATTTGATGGATTGTGCCTGGTGTCAGTTTCTGTGGAGTAGCCTCAATTTGAACCCATCCATTTCTGCCTTCAGACTTTTGGTAAAAATGCAGTGGGCACATCCAAGAAGACACGCCTTCAGGACATCAATTTATTTTAATGCCACAGAACCCCTGTTCATGTTAAAAGTGTATTCTCCCTTTTAAAACAGCCATATAGTGCTGAAGTTATACACCAGCAACTGGAAACCTTCGGGCAGTGGGCCTAAATAGGTGTCAAGTGACTGACAGGTGATTTTCAGTGTTCACTCATAGAGGAGTGTCCTGCTCCGACTCTTGGACACAGAATTTCAAAGAAACCCAAAAGATTTATTCAACAATTCAGCACACAGTCTAAACATTAGCCCATAGTACAGGATGCACAATTCATAAGTCTTTGACAAAGCTGTAAGATAAATGACTAGGAAGAAGGCTAGACATTGAACTAATAATAATAATAATAATAATAATAATAATAATAGTAACAATAATAATTTATTATTTATACCCCGCCCATCCGGCTGGGCTTCCCCGACATGCCTCTCCAGCCCCACATATATATTATATATATGACGGGTGGAACTGGTTATTCAAATGGTTCTCATCCCAAGCGAGAAGACTGTGCTTGCAAGTGTGCACTCCTATGAGGGTGTGTGTGATGGGCCGTCCTTGGCAAATGGACCCGAGTCCAGCAGCGGAGCAAGCCGATCGGGTGCCTGGGGGTGTATGCGTGCCCTGTGCCCAAGGGTGGGGTCAGCCACCCACGGAGATGGGGCCAGCCAGGGCAGGATGCTCCGTGGGGCCTCCAAGGAGTCTGCCTGCCTCCTCTCACTCAGCCACCCTACAGCTGAGGGGGAGGCGACAGGCACTCTCTCAGGAGGCACATGGCTTGGGCGTGCTGCAGGTAAGTATACAACTGAACAGTAAAGGAGATTCTAGAGCAGATCACCACCTCAAGTACAGCCTATACAATGGCCAAATAGGGCATCAATGAGCCACCTGCTTCTGCAGTTTCCTTTGGACTGAAAAACACCTGGCCATAACCTTTCAGCTTTAGTGGCTCACAATTTGTGCATGCCTGATGTCCTATGGGGAAAATACCATTATGAAAAGCCACCTGTCTCTTCCCTGCCCCAGCTAGGAAGGGCTGGTGCTTTTAAAAACATTCAATTTCCCTACCAGTGACCAAACTATATGCACACGTCGTTCTTCGTTGCCTCCATGGAAAACACAAATTCACTTTCTCCCATGAATATTCTGTTAAAAGTACAACGAAGGAAGACATCAGCAGCAAGGACTTCAGGGTCTATGGATTGGAAAATGTGTTTTCTGCCAGCACTGAGTTTGTCCGGCTTCTAGAATATGATGGATGGAGAACTGCTGGTGCGTGATCTCAAAAGTTTCTACATCACTGGCTGACCTTACCAGAAAGAAGTCAAATGCAGATCCTGGGGAAGATTCAACTTGAATTTGTATACCCTTTTTAGGATTTGTACCAGCCCGTAACAAGATGACACAAAAAAATAACAAAATCTAAGAATTAGTTCCACACCATGAATCCATTACGGTGCAATCCACATAAAATTAAATATGGTCAAGAAATACTTCACACTTCAATTCTCCATTCAGCTGCAAATAATTATCAATTCAATTATCCATTACAATGGCCCTGTCAGATTCCCATACAGACTCTGGGAGACAGATATACACCAGGAAGTTCCACTTTACGGTTCTCACAACCGAAAATAAGCCCTGAGTATCTTAAAGCATTTTCTTTAAGAAAGAAGGAAAACCAATAGTCCTTTTTTGGGGGGAAGACACAGAAGGCCACATTCCCTTGTGGGAAATCTTCAAGGATCCGCATGCCAAGGGCGAGCTTAGCCAGAGGCAAAAATGAGCTGAGTAATGGATGCAAATTTGTACAGTAGGCTTTCAGCTGTGCAAAACTTAGAGGCTTATATATACAGTCATACCTTGGTTCTCGGTTGTAATCTGTTCCGGAAGTCCGTTCAACTTCCGAAATGTTCAAAAACCAAGGCGCGGCTTCCGACTGGCTGCAGGAGCTTACTGTACTCAATAATAATAATAATAATAATAATAATAATAATAATAATATATTATTTATACCCCGTCCATCTGGCTGTTTCTCCAGACACTCTGGCTTCCAATCGAGTGTTAAAAACAACACAGCATTAAATATTAAAAACTTCCCTAAACAGGGCTGCCTTCAGATGTCTCTTAAAGATAAGATAGCTGCTTATTTACTTCACATCTGAAGGGAGGGCGTTCCACAGGGCGGGCGCCACTACCGAGAAGGCCCTCTGTACTCAAGCAGAAGCTGCATCGGACATTCGATTTCCGAAAAACGTTCAAAAACTGGAACACTTACTTCCGGGTTCTCGGCGTTCAGGAGCCAAAACATACAAGTACTGAGGCATTTGAGAACCAAGGTACGACTGTACAAACACACACCTCTCTGTCCTCCATGCAGGCAAGAAATGGCCATTAACACAGTTGAAAGGCACATTCCAGCCAGGCAAGTGCACCTGAGGAGGGTATGGAGGAAAGTCTGTGAGGGATGTGGTTTGGGTAAGGGACATGGCCTAGGATAAGTCCTGGGCAGTGTTTGAAACTTGTGACCGAGGATGGCGCCAGAAGTCTCCACCATCTGGGGATTGTTGGATCTGGACTGTTTTCACAGGCAAATACCCCACCCTGTACAATTCTATCTGCTGTTTTATCTGCACAATTGGAATTAATTTCTGGAACCAAAATGCTTTTTCTGCGCAGCCAGAGCAGGAGCAGGAGCAGGAGCAGCGAACAACGTTATAGCTAATGGTTGTCGCTTGTCTTTACTCACCCCACCTTACTCACAAGTTGTGAGCAATAGCATTACATTATGAATGGTCGGTGTAACCATTAAGAAAAAGAGGTAGGAACAGGCCAATATATATGTAGACTGTCCCTGGATCAAGTGACTTTTCTCCTTTGAGCTCTCAAAGTTCTTAACCTGGCTCAAGGTAGTCATCTGAACTAGCCAGATGTTTAACTGAGAATCAATCACAGTCAGCCCATCATTTGAAAAACAAGACTTTAAAGGCATCTGACTCCAAAATGGCAACTAGACATTCCGTTTTGGCGACTGTAACCTTGGTTTAAGGAGCCATTTGGAGCCTAGCTTATGGATCTGAATTTCTAACACTGGTCCTGAGGGCCAGCTAGAGAGGCCTGGAGGGCCACATTCTGTGCCAAAAATCCACACCCGGGGGGGGGGGGAAACAAGGCTGTAAGCAGCTGACAGGACAGGAGGAGTGGTAGCATGAAGTAGGGCCTTAGGGAGAGCTCTGTGTGAAACTTGAGGGCACAGCCAGTCTGAGGAAAATCAAAGAGCAGAGAATGAGGCGGTAATGCTGGCCTCTCCACATGTTTCCCAACCCAGCCTGCTTCAAGAAGGGGAAAAAATCAAAAGCCTCCCAGGAATTACATTGCTTCCTCTTATCACATGCCGGTTCAAAGGTTGACAGCAGAGGGGTTCTCATGCTAGATGGAGCTAGCTAACTGACTCCCTCATTATTATACAGTGGTACCTCGGGTTAAGAACTTAATTCATTCTAGAGGTCCATTCTTAACCTGAAACTGTTCTTAACCTGAAGCACCACTTTAGCTAATGGGGCCTCCTGCTGCCACTGCACGATTTCTGTTCTCATCCTGAGGTAAAATTCTTAACCTGAGGTACTATTTCTGGGTTAGCAGAGTGTAACCTGAAGCGTCTGTAACCTGAAGCATCTGTAACCCGAGGTACCACTGTATACAGTTGAAATCTAATAAACTGCCACAAGATTCGAGTGAAACACATCTGCAACCCAACTATTTTGATAGCAATGGCTCTATCAAGGAAGGGGAACTTGTGGCTCTGCGGATGTTTTTGGACTACAAATCCCATCAGCCTCAGCCAATGGTCAGGGATGAAAGAGTTGCAGTCTAGTAACATCTGAGGCCTAGAGGTTCCCCTTCCTGGGATTACCAAGCCTAAACACGTGGCGCTCTAGCAGTAGTCTGTTCCTTCCCATGTACCCCAACTTCATCACCCTCCTCTTCCTCTTGAGGAAAGGACCCTCATTCTTTGTAAACTTCCATGTTAATACAAACAACAACAACACACACATAATTGGCTTCAAATAGAATCACAGAATTGTAGAGTTGAAAGGGACCAAGAGGGTCATCCTAGTTCTGCAACGCAGGAATCTTTTGCCCAACGTGGGGCTCAAACCCACAACTCTGAGATTGAGAGTCTTGTGCTCGACTGACTGAGCTACCCAGTGAGAAGTGTAAGCTGAATGAATACTAGGTGAAATGGGTCAATGGCCTAACTCGGTATAGAACGGCTTCACGTGGTCATAAAGTATCAGACTTCCAGTGCAATCCTAGGCATCTTTACTCAGAAGTAAGTCCCATTATGTTCAGTGGGGCTTCAACCCCTTCGTTTTCTTCTAGGTCCAGCGGTAAGGACTGCCTGAACCCTGTCCACTGAGATCATTCAGAGGAGCACTGTTAGTTGTCCCTTGCACCATGGTGCCTGAATAGCATCTTCTAGATGTTGGGCATTTAGTGTCGCAGGTCCCAGGCTGTGGAGCACTCTTCCAGCAGAGATTCGGAAGGCATCTTTGACTCTCAGGAATCTCTTGGAAGACTTGCTGACTTTTTAACGCAGCTGCTTAAAACACTTCAGACCAACCAGTTATTTTAATGATTGCTTTGTACTTTCTTAAACGGCGATTTATGTTTCACTGCTGTATACCACCCCTGATATTGCATTATATAAATGGTGGTATATAACTACTTTTACAAATATATAAAATGTTCCTCTATTAGTCTTTTAAAATCGAATATAAAGACACACACACATGGTGTAACCACCTAGTACATCCTTAAAGGTGAGGCTCTGTAATGTGCCTTAGAAGATGTACATACCAGGACAATCAGTTGACAGTGATGATATATAATTCTGTGGGTTCTTTTCTTACTTGTGTCAAAAAGCAGCTGTTACGCTAATGAATATTCTGAATGCCAATTAAAGACACTTCTTTTTTTAACCTTAGACAAAGATGGCAGGGCATGCTTTTCAGTTATTTTAATTTTTAATGTCACTTAACAGAAACCAATCTGTTGTGCATCTGATGCTGAGGAACCTAAGTGAAGAGGGGAAATGGGAAAGATCAGCTGGGGGAAAAAATGTCAATTGCTTAAAAACACACACAACTAAACAAAGAGGAAAGAAGACTGCAATCTCATGCGCACAGAATAGTACAACACAGAGAATATGTGCATGTCTTACGGCAGGTGGGAAGTCTTTTAGATAGGTTAGGAAAAGAAAGCTATTGAATCTGATAAATATAGCTTTTGTATCATAGCTTTTTGTATCAGGTCTGTAACATTTAGTTGTGCCCTGGCATTAGGAGTGTTTGTCACAAAAGAACCACCTGCCTCCTTGGAGGGTTGATGAACATGAGGAAATAACAGAACAAACCTTACAACTGTAATGCCGTATGATTTCTCCATGTATGAGCAGATTCTGCACAGAGTTTGAGAACTGGTACCCTGTTCATCATTTTTAGCCATTGCATTTATCAGCAAGTCACAAAAAATGATGCACATTATTTTGGAATCCATATACTTGGAAAGGGGAAAAGAAGATGACTGCCCTTCTGTTCTGTCCAAATCATCTATATAAATACAGTACTGTGCAGCACCCTAGCAACTGTTTCTATAGACAAAGAGCTTTCGGATTTGAAGACCATGACAAGGTATTAGGGCATCTTACCAACTTAATGTATCTGAGATGGTAGGGATGATATTCCCTCTGCAGTGTCAGCTGCAACAGCTTTTGCCTTTAAAACCCTAAATGTTTTTAGGACTGAAGTGCCTAAATAATGGACTCCCTATCTCAGGAAGTAAGCAATGTGGTTTCCTGCTGATATTGTTGGATTACAGCTCCCAGCAACCCTGAATAGCGGCCAAACGTGGTGGACAGGGCCTTTTCTGCTATGGCACTCAGGAATGTGGAACTCTCTGCTCCATGAGATTACACTATCTCTTCCTACTTAGCAAGTGTTCCATTGATGTCTGGGGGAAAAAGTCACTTTCTGCAATGTAGATAGGTTTCAGCCCTACTATTTTTAGGTTTCATCAGTTTAAATGTTTTATTGCTGCTTCCTGTATTCTGTTGTAGCGATCCACTTTTGTTTTTGATGGTACTGACTATTGGTATAAATATTTTTATTTGCTGTGGACTCCTCCATTTTAATATAAATAAATTAACTTTAAATGAACTTTGAAAACTGCTCACACTCACACCCTGCAATAAACCAAGTTACTCACTTTGATGCAAGAGTTTTGCAGATTTAATAAGTAACTAAATATCTGTGATTAGAATACCAGTTATCACCGGTCTTTGTTTCAGCAAAATAGCTGCAGAGTTCAAAGTCCACAAACCAGTTTACTTACACTTACACACACACACACACACACACACACACACACGATTTCACCCAATGGATAAGAGTTTCACCAGGAAATGATCTACATAAAGCATTTTCCACAAGGCAATTTTGTTAAAACAGACATAAATTCACTTGCCACAAAGTATTATTTATTTTGGTTAAATTTGTTTCTCTTTGTTTGCAACATTCAGACATCACCACAGACAATACTTTGTTGCATCTGAGCTTGTGTTGGGGAAAAAATAAGCCACAATCCTTGGATCAGTGTTACATCCAAACCAGCAGTCATGGTTTGTTCCGCTCTAAACAAACAGCAAACCAATAAGCCAAGAAAACCTTGGCTTATCATTGTGGATTGTTTGGAACAAAACAAATCACAGTCCCTGCTTCAGAAGTAATGTTAATCTGAGGGCCATGGTTTCTTCCCAATGTGAGCGGAAAGAAGGAAAGCAGGCAAGCTGGCTTATGCACATCAAACCATTAGCTATGGTTTACTGCAGGGCCAGCCTTATCATCAGGCAGAATGAGGCAGCTGCTTCAGGCAGCAGATGATGAGGGACTTGGAGCAGAAAGAGTTGCGTGAGTCGTATGGAGTGCCCCGTGTTCCCTAAGCTAGCACTCAAATTTGGTGAAGGATGCTCTCCATCACCTGTGATGATGTCAACTAGAATCTTGCTGGCTTTGGAAGGGGCCATGCATTAGCTTGTGACAGGAGCAAGACTGCAGTAAATCACACCGAGAAAGTTGGAGTTCACGTTTATTAGCAAGGAGAGGATCTAACACAGGAGTGTCAATGAGCACAGCAGTTCTTCATAGGTTTTCCCTCCATGAAGCAGTTGCTGAAACTGAAGGTTCCACAGCTGCCTAAGTCCCTTCCTCTCCAGGGGTTTTCCCAAGCAATCTGAGACTGTGCCTGTGTGAAGCTAACTTCTCCGTCCTCTTCATGCCTCTCCTGGTTCTGGGAGACCAGCAAGGGATGGAAGCTTGCCACTGCAGGAGAATATACCCATGCCTTTTCATCAGCCTGACTGATCTCTGCCTCTTGGCCTCCGTCATTCCACTCTCCTGCTTCAGTTTCTGATTCCGGACTTCTCTCTGTGACAGACCCTACTCACTAAACCCTGTTTTCAGCTTCCAACACCTCCTCCCAGTCTTCTCCCTCTGACCACACATCACCATCCCACCACCAATCCCCTGGCTCTGAGCCTTCTTCCCCAGCTGATTCCGCTCACCATTCCTCGGCATCCAACCAGTTTGTGACATCTTGTGTTTTGGCTCAGGCAGATAAATGTCTTGGTCCAGCCCTGACTAACCTGATGTCTGAAAGTGGCCAAGGCTACAGTAGAATCTGTGCTAGAGCTATCAGGTGGATAAAGGCATTTCTGCCAATCTATACATTACAAATACAGGAGGGATCCAGCTATCTTGTAAATATGTGTGTATATTTATTGTCTACCTCAATTTCCTGCCAACCTGATGCTTTGAACTCTAATTCCCCTCAGCCCTAGGCAGCATGACCAATGGTCAGCGATTAAAGGGAGCCGTGGTCAAACAACATACGGAGGGCATCAAGTGTTTTAGGGTTCCAACTACATTGAAAGAGCTTCCAGTTTCATAGCAGCCTTATCTGGTTGGGTAGATAAACATCAATAATAATGCATTGCCTAATTTAACACTCAAACTGTGCAGGTAAGCACTTGTTATGAAAAGGAAGCATGAGCTTATCAAAGGCCAACTCGAGCATTGGCACCAGAGGCCAAAGCTTTCATCTGCTCTGCAACAGAGGAAGCAGCAGGTGGACACTATCACAAAACATTAGGAGAAACGACCTCACCGTATGAGCTTTGAACAACGGCTTGGAAGATGGTGAGCTTTCCTTTACTGGATATTTTTTAAGCAGAGACTGCACGGGCATTTTATTTAGTAAATAAAAAAGCCCTAAACGGCCTCGGTCCTGTATACCTAAACGAGCGTCTCCACCCCCATCGTTCAGCCCAGACACTGAGATCCAGTGCCGAGGGCGTTCTGGCGGTTCCCTCATTGCAAGAAGTGAGGTTACAGGGAACCAGACAGAGGGCCTTCTCAGTAGTGGCGCCCACCCTGTGGAACACCCTCCCTTCAGATGTGAAGGAAATAAGCAGCTATCCTATCTTTAAAAGACATCTGAAGGCAGCCCTCTTCAGGGAAGTTTTTAATATTTAACACTGTACTGTTTTTAACACTTGATTGGGAGCAGCCCAGAGTGGCTGGGGAAACTCAGCCAGATGGGCGGGGTATAAATAATAAATTATTATTATTAGTAGTAGTAGGAGTAGTAGCAGTAGTAAAAATTGTTAGCTGCCTTTCAAAATAACTGTTTTTCCAGGTGGCTTGCACTCAGTGGCATAGCATGAGGAGGGCTATAGGGGCAGTTGCCCCAGGTGCAAAATAGTTAAGGGTGCAAAATTTCAGTACCCGGTGCTGCCTCAATACACTTCCATCACTAGGCTCCATTGAAACGGATTCCCCATGTGAACCAGGAAGTGACCTCCCCAGGCAATGGATGATGCAGACACCGCTAGGCAGTTGAATGTGCATACATACTCCAGTTATTTAACCCCTCCTTCACACAACCCTGGGCTCTGGCAACCCACGCCATGCCACTGCTTGCAATGTCTGATAAAGCCAGCAAAAAACATAGTCAATGTCACAATAACACAACACACAAGAATAATAAGCAGAAAATAGAACAGTCTCAACATTCTTCCAGCAAGTCACCATAGAACAGAAACTAAATCAGTCAGGGATGCCTTTGGCAGGGGGGTGGACTAGATAAATCAGAGGATCCCTTCCAACTCCACGACTCAGTTTCTATGAATTGTTATGTTCTTACAAGGAACTGAAATGTACCATTCTGAAGGTGCCACAATAGCTTAAAAATACCTAATTGAGAATATATAGAGTAGACATAGCCTGCTCATGCATTTAATAGGCTGCCTAACAAAAAGCTCAACAGGAGCGGTGTCTGTCACAGCAGCAGAAACAGCTGGATCTGTTTGAATTTGTTCCTGCAACACAGTCGTTAAAAATACAGTATTATTCTGTGGGGTCTCTCTTTCTCTGACTTCATGGACAGGAAAAGGTTTTCACAGGGAAGCTGTCATATGCCAGGTGAGAAGATTCATCCCCATCTAGCCCAATGCTGTCTGCCCTGATTGGCGGTGGCTCTCCAGGACGTCAGGCAGATAGTCTTACCTATCACCTGCCACCGTAGCCTTTTTAATTGCAGGTTCCAGGGATTGAACCCAAGTCCATCTGCACATGGAGCTCTGGTCTCCTGCTCAGCAGGCGACAGTGGAGAGAAGCAGAGGAGGACTCCATCCCAGGTTTCTATGGAAGCATCCCTTGGTTTTTGGCAGCTGGTTGCACAAACCAACTTCGCAAAAAATAAAATAAAATCACTGTGTTTAAAATGCTATGAGAGTCCTCCATGGAAGAGAATTATCTCATTGACAGCCCATTCATGTTTGGAGATCATTAAAGTTACAGTCATCGAATGATAAACCTGCACACAATCCTATGCGTGCCTAGTAAGAAAAGAGAAATGTCTGCATTTTTCAGAGAACAGACCTTATTTGCATGTTCTGGATCAATAAGCACTTATCTTTCAGAGTTCACGCTTCTCCACACATTGCAATGCAGTTTATGGCTCAACCAAAAATGCATATTGAAATGCACTGTTTTAGGGCAAAAGGCATGCAAAAATGTGGTTTGTGCGCGCGCATGCATTTAGACAAGATTGCAGACTGATGCGGTACGGACTGATTGAATGAGCACAACCAAAATAGACACGGGCTGAAAAAAGACTTGGGTCATCCATCATAACTCAAAAGTATGTCCTGTTGAGTTCAATGGAGCTTACTCTCATGTAAGCACACACAGGATGAGTGATGTCATGTGTTTGTGGGAGGTTTATCGCATATATTTTTGAGAGAGACCAACTGGCTGGTTGAGACTTCCATTGTGAATAAGGAAAGGGAAAGGTCCCATCCTTTGCTTTTGCCTTCATCTTGGGGACAGAACTTCCAAAATGACAACCGGTGGGGTGGGGAGCAATCATAATTATAGCATGTCCCCAGATTTCCCACTGGTTGCCTCCTTGATGGATTCAAAGAGAAGGTTCAGAACCAGAAGCAATTTAATCATGGTCTTATAAGTATGTGCGCAGGGAGAAATGCCCTATAGGAGAGGCCTGTCCCTATCTAGCAGACAAAGGCATAACAAGATCAAATAGGAGGAAATGGCGGCAGCGATGTTCCAAGTGGGTATATTTTTAAACAGGGCTAATTAGACAATGGTTCAAAAACGTAGGGGAATGGGGTGGTGCCTCCCTTTGCTAGGAATCTTTTAAAACTCAGGAGCTGCAGACCTATAGCAGCTCAACCTTGTTACTACCTTATGTGTTCTTGTGTTTTTGTATTGTAAGCTGCCCTGTGGCCCTTGGATGAAGGCTGGTTTAGAAATTTTATAATAATGGTAATGATAATAACCTCACCTCTGCAGGTTGGGAGGTCTCTTGCCAGCTCAGTGTTTCAAAAAAAAATCAAGGGACACTGCAGAGAAAGCACAAACTGTTCCAGGAAGCTGCAGTGTTCCAAAATTTGTTGCCGTTTGGCTGTTATTGAGAAAGCAGGGAGGAAAATAATAATAATAATAATAATAATAATAATAATAATAATAATAATAATAATAATAAAGAAACAATCTTAAAATGAAATTATTCAGATTCTTCTGGGGGAAGACAGATCTGTGTTTGTTTCATTAGTACTCCAAATATTTAAGAGTATGCCTGAAACATCTGTGTCAACTGGCCTTCAAGTCAAAGCTGGACATCTGCCTAGGAAGCTCATGATTCGTCCAAGTTCTAGTTGCCAATTAATTACAATTACTAAGCTATTATTATAATTTCTAGAGTATAATCGACGGGCACGGTGCTTTAAAAAGTACAAGAGGACAGGTCCCTGCCTCAAGGAACTTACAATCTATATAATTCACTGCATGGGGGTGGGGAAGAAGAGGAGGGAGGTGAATTCAGTGGTAACAGTGGTAAACAGTGGTAATTCAGTGGTAAACAGGGAAAGAATCTGCATTATTTCAGGTACACATGCTTAGGGTTAGACTACAATCAGATACCCACTTCTCTATGAGTAAAACCCACTGGGCTCAACGGGACTTTATTTCTGAGTTAACAACCACTGGGTGGTTAAGTCCAGTCAAAGGTGACTATGGGGTTGCGACGCTCATCTCACTTTCAGGCCGAGGGAGCCGGTGTTTGTCCGCAGACAGCTTTTTGGGTCATATGGCCAGCAGGACTAAACCGCTTCTGATGCAATGGGACACCATGACAGAAACCAGAGCGCACGGAAACGCCATTTAGCTTCCCGCCGCAGCGGTGCCTATTTATCTACTTGTACTGGCTTGCTTTCAAACTGCTAGGTTGGCAGGAGCTGGGTCAGAGCAATGGGAGCTCACTCTGCTGTGGGGATTCAAACTGTCGACTTTCTGATCAGCAATCCCAAGAGGTTCAGTGGTTTAGACCACGACGCCACCCGCGTCCCCTAAAAACAAACACTGTAATCGCTATACTATCAAACACAATGGCACATAAATAAAGCAGATGACAACAAATTCATCAAAACGATTCATGCAATTCAATAAAATCATAGTAATTCAAAAGATCAGAAAATACTACAAATCATTCATCGAAATGAGTAATACAATGCAACAGTGTCGTGGCAACTTTCCCTTTCATCTGCCTTGTGTTACTATTGATACTTGTCTACATTTCTGTCCAAACACAGCTAAGGCTCACCATTTCTTTCCCAATCCTCTTGTGCTTATTTGCTCTTTAGCCATCAGCCACCAGTTGCTGCTCTGGTAGCAGATTCCCACCCAATTAATGCAACCACAAAACCAGCCTTCCTTCACAACGTAGACTCAGCAAATCTGGGCAAGACTCAGCACCCAGTAAAGTGGCTGCACTTCCTCTGGGCAGCCATCTGGCAATTCAGCCTCACTTAGAGAGAGCTGCTGAGAGCAAGTTGCATTGCAAGCAGGCGAAGCGCGTGGCCAGGGGCTCCAGATGGACCCACTGCATGCCAAAATCTGCAAGGATCCGCTCAGCTCAGGTGCCAATTCAGTCCTGGAGAATTTGTCCTTGTCTGAGGACCTTCGGAGGCAACATGTCTCTGCTCCAACATGCAACAATGTTCCAGGACAGCACTGGGGATCTGTGGCCTTCCAAATGTTGTTGTATGACAGCTCCCATCTTCCCTGTTCCTATTCTAGAACAATAGAAATGTGTCTGTACCCTACACAACCCCCTCAATTTGGCATGGACCCATCATCACCATATGGGACAATTGAGAACACCTGTATAAATCACTAACAATCCATCTCTATACCAGGGTTTCCCAAACTTGGGTCTCCAGCTGTTTTTGGACTACAACTCCCACAATCCCTGACCACTGCTAGCTAGGGATGATGGGAGTTGTATTCTAACAACAGCTGGAGGCCCAAATTTGGGAAAGCCTATGCAAACCGGATTGTATCAGTTCAGGTCTGGTGCGTTTATGTAAGGATGGGGAGGGAAATCATTCCAGTTCATGTTTAAAGGCAAACATACCAAGTTTGAACCTTCTGAAACATCACACCAACCGAAACACAGCCATACGTCAATATTCTCACTTTCTGGAATGTTGCAGTGCAGTTCTCTGGCTGAGTAACATGTATAGAAATGCACATACTAGGGTAAAATGTGCATTAGAATGCACATATTCGAGAAAATTACATGCAAAAAACACACTGCATGACGGGAAACGTGTTTGGAGACATTCGCTGGTGAATTTTCACGAGGTCTTTAATGTGCAAATTGACTGGAAATGTGGGGAATGACCTAGGATTGAGGGGAAAAATGCAAAACACAGAGCGAAACCAAAACTTCCAAATCCACCCATCCCTGGTATTATTTCACATGTGCAAATGCTCCCTGAAATGGATGAAGAAGGATCTGTACACATGCAAAAGAAGAGATCAAAAGAAAGGCTGGGCTTTTCATTGAACGCAAATCACTTTGTTGAAATTGGAGAAGTGACTCAAATTCCATTGATTAGACCCCTTCTCCCTAACACCCAGTTTCCCTGTGAAATTGAGGGTTAAGGTGAGATTGAGTTACCGGCCCTAAGTCACCTAGTGTGTTTTAGGCCCAGTAGGGGTTTGAACCCTGCTCTCTCCCTTCTCCCTAACACCCAGTTTCCCTGTGAAATTGAGGGTTAAAGTGAGATTGAGTTACCGGCCCTAAGTCACCTAGTGTGTTTTAGGCCCAGTAGGGGTTTGAACCCTGCTCTCTCCTCCCAACACCCTTCAGCATTCTCACAGAATTAGGTGAGGCCATTTCCTTTGCCTTCTCCAAAATATGGAAAAGTGAAGGGAACAGGGGAAGGAGGGAGTTTTCTCTTTTCTTTCTAATTCTAGTTATTTTGCTTCTCTGCAGAGAGAGGGTCCAAGATAGTCTTGCCGGCCTTGCTTTCCTACATCGCGAGTATTGTTGCAATTTCAGGTTGCCTAAAGCTATAAAAGTAGGTTAAGGGGAAAGGGCCGCCATCTTCCCTTCAACTTTCCCAGACCCACCAGCCTCATTCTGGGACATACCTGGAAGGACATTTATTATAGCTTATAGTTTGCAGTCTGGGGATAGGTACTGCCTGTCCAATTGTGAACCACCCTGAGATCTATGGGTATAGGGCGGTATACAAATTTAATAAATAATAATAATGCTTGTTAAACAAATCACAGCTGAACAGCAAACTCAAAGAATATGAATTTTTTAATCTTTCAGTGGACTTGTTATCAGCTGGAAGAGAGAAGAAACCACAATATTATATGCTTGCCACGCCGGCTCCCTCGGCCAATAAAGCGAGATGAGCGCCACAACCCCAGAATCGGCCACGACTGGACCTAATGGTCAGTGGTCCCTTTACCTTTTTAAGGAGTCCTGGTATGCATAAGGAACTAACGGGAACAGTTATTTGGAGAAGGACCCGGACCAGCCCAAGCCATTTTGCTGCCCAAGGCACAAGAGAAGATGCCACCTTTACCTACTCCATGCACAGAAGCAAACCAGACTGGCAGCTGATGTTTGGTTCAACGCTGGAGATGCAATTGTGTTCTCTATAGCACCCAAGGTCAGTGGGATAGTTCTGGGGAGCACAGAGCACATACAGCTGCGTCCTTTACCTGCCCCTCTGCATCTGCCGCCTGAGACAGCTGCCTCACTCTGTCTAATAGCAGGGCTTCCTTGGGACAGAAAAATCGCTCAATGGTAGAGTACCTGCTTCGCATAAAGAAGACCCCAGCAGGGGCAGACCTTGGTAATATGGTGCCGGGCTTTGGGAAGAAGCCACGATGCTCTGGCAGGGTTCTGGAGCCCTCCCATCTCCTTCCCAAAGCTAGGCAAGAGCAAACTAGGCTTTGGGAAGGACCCTGTCAGAGCCCTCACGCCTCCTTCCTGAAGCAAGCACTTACTAAGCTTTCGGAAGGTGGTGGGAAGGCACCCTCTCAGCTTGGCAGCCTGTAAAAGGGTCCCAGACTGTAGGAGAACCATTGCTTCCGAGAATTGACAACACTGAGCAAGGTAGACAATGTGGCCTATACAGTAGTACCTCGGTTTACAAACAAACAGTCCTGTTTACGAACTATTCAGTTTACGTACTCCGCAAAACCAGAAGTAGTGTTCCGGTTTGTGAACTTTACCTCAGTCTACAAACAGTAGCCAAACGGTGGAAGGGCACTGGCAGTGGGAGGCCTCATTAGGGAAAGCGCGCCTCGGTTTAAGAACAGATTTGGTTTAAGAATGGACTGCAGGAATGGATTAAGTTCGTAAACAGAGGTACCACTGTACAGTGGTACCTCTGGTTGCGAACGGGATCCGTTCCGGAGGCCCGTTCGCAACATAAAAAGAGCGCAACCCGCAGCAGCACATCTGCGTATGTGCGGGTTGCGATTTGCCGCTTCTGCACATGCGCGTGACGTCATTTTTGCGCTTCTGCGCATGCGCGAGCAGCGAAACCCGGAAGTAACCCTTTCCAGTACTTCTGGGTTGCCGTGGGACGTAACCTGAAAGAACATAACATGAAGTGGATGTAACCTGAGGTATGACTGTATTGTATATCTTCCTGTGATCCCCTTTCTTTCAGCAAAAGCACCAAAAGCATCTGTCTGTTCTCCTGGCAACCCTGTTGGGACAATGAGCACGATAAGGCAGCCACCTCACACAGGCTAGTCATATACCCTGGCACCCTGCTTAGGCCTTCTTGCTATGACCCAGCCACATTCCTGTGGACATTCAGGGGAAGTCAACATGGTGTCCATCCAGCTGTCTCTGGACTACAGCTCCCATCAGCCCCATCCAGCTTGGCCAATGCTGAGGGGACTGACAGTCATGGCTAAGCATTGCAGAGCCATCTGGAAATCAATGAATGAAAAATGGAGGGGGCAGGGGGAGAGTACCAGGATACATGCAGGCTGGCAGGGGAAACAGAAAATGCGGGGGATGCAATTTTTTGGCACAAATACAGATACCCCACTCTCCACCCCCCCAGTAACAAAAAGTGGCAGCAGGAGCCACCCAAACCGTACGTGTGAATTAACGAAAGATGCCACAAGGCTTGTGTTCTGTTGTTGTCTTGTTTTCCCCATCACCTGTACTGAGGAAGTATTTTGGTGCTGTGACAGTGGTGTTGCTATGGCAATGACTCTTCTGTCTACTGGATTGAGTCGGGAGGGGGCACCCTGCACAATCCGAACACACTGCAGCAGTGTGATAGAGGGCAGGATCCGGAGGGAAGTTCTGCTTCACACATTCCTCTGCAGCTCCCATTCATCTCAACAAACCGCATGCCAAAGAGAACCTTCTGGACTCTGTCCAGATATTTTTAACCATTTGTTGACAAAAAGCCTCTGAAGTGGGCATATTGTGAACCCATTTTTTATTATAAAAAATTAATACATCTGACTTACATCTATCTGTTTGTTGGCAGTTCTCCTCCCTACCTTTTCTTTTAAAAGCCCTCTGAAGGCAGTATTGAAAAACACCTCCGTTAAATGAAAGATAATTAAGTCAATAAACCAAGAGTTAAAATGCCTTCTTGAGACATGTGTCTATTACCTAGTCTGTTGTTCAGCTTTTGTTACAGACAACTCACCACTTGGAAACAGGAAGAAGAAACTCAATGTGTTTGTTTAAAGGTAAAGAAGCAAAACTTTGCACCCTCCCTGAACCCTCTTCTCCATTCATTCTGAGCAATGACAAATGAGAGTGTCCCTTTTCGTCCCGTCTCCAAAATGGCTATGGTGGTGCAATTGCTAAGGTTTGCTCTAGAAAGTGGTGGTTTTTATTGCCAATTTTACAAAGGGTGTATATGGAAGATGATTGCTGTTCTTGAGACTACATGTATTCCCAAGGTAAAGCCGCGTTCACACGACGGAAGGCAAGGCTCTCAGCTACCCCTGTATGAGTTAGAATCTCTCCCCTGTTTTGTGCTTACAGACTCTCGCACTTGCACTTCTAAACAGGGAAAGCAGAACAGTGGTGTATGTGCTCAGGAGAACACCTGGGTTGGTGCAGGCCTCAATTTACCTTGACTTCCGGCAAGATCAGAATCGTAGTTAAAAAGGATTGAGATCTTTAAGTCGCCTGGAAGTATCATTTGTGCAAAAGTAGCCTAGGAAGCAGCTGGCCTCTTGAAAGCACCAGGGCCTCTCGCCCTGACCTTGCGTCTGGGAAAAGTTCCCTCAAGTGCTTTATTTTCATAATAAATTATCCAGCCATCAAAGCAGCTCGTAAACAATTAGTACACATGTCACGCATCTGGGCTTCAATCCAGTCCCCTTCGTTTGTTCCCTCTTCCCCAAGGCAATTCTCCTTGGATGTCTCTTCCAATTCCTTTCTAGGGGAGAATAGCAATCCTAAAGGCATCAAAGCTTTTATGGGATGTAACTAATAATATCATCATAATTTGAGTTGGCCATTGACCTGATTTAATTTTTGGTTCATGCAAACTGAAGATCACTTGAAGGAGAGGACTGGCCCCCTTTAAAAATAAACATATTTGCCCATCACCCCCATACCAAAAACACACGTGCAACTTTTTTTTTCTTGGTCTCTCCCTACAAGGGCCAATAAAACTACATATCTGCAAAGAAGATATTAGGGTTGAATGTGCCTGAAATGAATGCAACCACGGCCAGGGCAACTGAACTTATCTGCAAAGTTCACCTATTAGTAAGTGGTTTCTTCCTATCAAAGCGGGACTTCTATAATAATACTATTTACGTATTTAGAAGGGGAGAGAAACGATGAAAACAAGACTGGCGAGGAAGACTGGCCATTAGGCGCAGCGCGATCCTAAGCCGATGCCAATTCCGCCGTGCTTATGGCGGTGGCCATGCGCTTTTCGGCACGTTTCCTTGGAAGAATGAATTACTCCCCAGTTACGCGCGCGCCTAGGAGTAATCCAGTCAACGTACATTTGAGACGCGGCAGGATTTTTATCAGGATCCTCACCGGCCGCCGCCTGCAACCTGCATTGCCCCAACGCAAGCGCAACTCCCCGAGCCTCCGCTTACCTTCCGCAGCCAGGGGGAAGCAGCAGCAGCGGCCGCCGCCGCAGCACCGGCAGCCAGGAGAGATGACCTTGCAGAGAAATTCCTCATCGGAGCAGCAACCGAGCAGCTTTCCCCGCTCGCAGCCTGGCGCGTAAAAACGCAGACGGCAAGAACCCTCCAGGTCGGGATCCAGGCGCCCAAGCTGCCAGGATGGACCTCAACGCGGGAGAAACCCGGAAAGCCTCGTCTACGAAGGCTCGGATTTTGAGGGGAAACCCACCGTGGGGAGAAGGAGCCACAAGTCGAAAGCGGAGGCGAAGCCGGGAACGCCGCGGCTGCTTGGGTGGCTCCGACTCCGGCTCCTCCCGGCGCGCATTTGGCGCTGTTGCAGAGGGCGGCGCAGGTGCCTCCTGGGGGGGCGTTTCTAGCCTTGGCCGGGCGGGCGGGGAGGCGGCTTCTTCCGCTGCCGGCGGCTCCCGCAGCGGCTGTGCCCGCGATCGCCTTCGGAGCAGCCGCTCCTCCAAGGTGGCCCGCGAGGTGGGAAGGCGAGAGGGAGCCGCGCGCCCGCGCCCGCGCGTCACAGGCAAGGAATCGGGGCATTCAGAGCAGCCCCGGGAGGCGGAGCAGGAAGGCCTCTCGCCCCGGTTGCCTCTCCGCCCGACGCATTTCTCAAAGAGCTTCCTGCTGCAGGAGAGAGGAAGACACAGCAGCTGAAGTTTCCGCCCGTCTGGGGCCAGATTTTCGTTCCTCCCCGCCAAGTGCCATCCAGCATCGCCCTTCTCTTCGTTCCCATTTTGGGGACGCAGCTCAGTTGTAAACTCTCTTGGACGCCAAAGATCGGCAGCGATGGAAACGTGGAGAGTGCTCCTGCCCATGTGCAGAGTGTTATCCACCCCACCACACTCACACCTTGCTACATACCCAGAGCCAGCGCCCCCAGTTCAGAGTACAGTGGTACCTCGGGTTACATACGCTTCAGGTTACAGACGCTTCAGGTTACAGACTCTGCTAACCCAGAAATACTACCTTGGGTTAATAATTTTGCTTCAGGATGAGAACAGAAATCGTGCAGCAGCGGCAGCAGGAGGCCCTATTAGCTAAAGTGGTGCTTCAGGTTAAGAACAGTTTCAGGTTAAGAACAGACCTCCAGAACGAATTAAGTTCTTAACCCGAGGTACCAGTGTAGATGGCTCAGTGCAGACAGCTTCCAGCAGACAGGAAACCTGGTGTTAATGGCCTGTTCGTTTTTTGGTGTTAAATATTGCAGAAGGCTGAAGCCTCTCTGTTCTATCAATCATGGGTGCCGGATTGAATAAAATTGGGGGGGGGGGGTAAACCCCGCCCTGCACAATCAAATCACCTGATGCAGTGCACCCACAGCATTTGAATGGCAATGCCCATCAACTTGGGGTGGGGGGCAGTTCCCTCAAATATTTTATTGAAGGGGTGTGTGTGAAGGGACCATGCATTCTACTGATGAAATGCTGGGGTGTCTTGTGGTGGGGAAGTAGACCAGATTTCTGTGAAGACAAACGTAAAATCATAAAAGATAGACGCTTAACACGAATTATATGACACTATCAATATACATGGTACTTCACTTGCACAGATAAAGGCTTGTAATAACTCACTATTGATAATAATAATAATAATAATAATAATAATAATAAATTTTATTTATATCCCGCCGTCCCCAGCCGAAGCCGGGCTCAGGGCGGCTAACAACACTAAAACAATACAACATTATAAAAACATTATAAAAATTAATTAAAATCAAAATTGATGGCAACCATAAACTAAAGTTTTGTAAAGATTGCCAAAGGAGGGAGTCAGGCTGCGCCCTGATCAAAGGCCAGGTGGAACAGCTCTGTCTTGCAGGCCCTGCGGAAAGATGTCAAGTCCTGCAGGGCCCTTGTCTCTTGTGACAGAGCGTTCCACCAGGTTGGAGCTGCAGCCGAAAAAGCCCTGGCTCTAGTTGAGGCCAGCCTAACCTCTCTGAGGCCTGGGACCTTCAAGGTGTTTTTATTTGAAGACCGTAAGTTCCTCTGTGGGGCATACCAGGAGAGGCGGTCCCGTAGGTACGAGGGTCCTAGGCCGTATAGGGCTTTGAAGGTTAAAACCAGCACCTTAAACCTGATCCTGTACTCCACTGGGAGCCAGTGCAGCTGGTATAGCACCGGATGAATGTGATCTCTAAGTGCACACCCCGTAAGGAGTCTCGCTGTGGCATTCTGCACCCGCTGGAGTTTCTGGGTCAGTCTCAAGGGCAGCCCCACGTAGAGCGAGTTACAATAATCCAGTCTGGAGGTGACCGTCGCGTGGATCACAGTGGCTAGGTCAGGGCGAGAGAGCTAAGGAGCCAACTGCTTAGCTTGGCGGAGATGAAAAAATGCCGCCTTTGTTATAGCTGCAATCTGCGCCTCCATGGAGAGGGAGGTATCGAAGATTACACCCAAACTCTTAACGGACGGTGCTGGCACTAATTGCACCCCCGCAAGAGATGGGAGTTGCCCCCTCAGTCCCATGTCGTCCCGTCCCAGCCAGAGGACCTCTGTCTTCGAAAGATTTAACTTCAACCGGCTCCCACGTAACCATCCAGCCACAGCCTCCAAGCATCTGATCAGTGTGTCTGGGGCCGAGTCAAGATGGCCATCCATCAACAGATAGAGTTGGGTGTCATCAGCATACTGATGGCAGCCCAGCCCAAAACTCCGGACAAGCTGGGCGAGGGGGCGCATAAAGATGTTAAAAAGCATCGGGGAGAGTATTGCACCCTGGGGCACCCCACACACCAAGGAGTGGCGGGATGACAATTCCCCCCCAAGCGCCACCCTCTGTCCCCGACCAGAGAGAAACAAGCGCAGCCATTGAAGGACTGTGCCCTGGATCCCCAGGTCGGCAAGGCGGTGGTCCAGGAGTTCGTGATCGACCATGTCGAAGGCTGCTGACAGGTCTAGAAGAATCAGCAGCCCCGACCCGCCTCGATCCAGCTGCCTGCGGAGATCATCTGTTAGGGCGACCAGAGCCATCTCGGTCCCATGACCAGCGCGGAAGCCGGACTGGAATGGATCCAGAGCCGATGTTTCATCCAGAAACCTACCAAGCTGTTCAGCCACTGCTCTCTCAATCACCTTACCCAGGAATGGAAGGTTCGAAACCGGGCGGTAATTGGATAGATCTAAAGGATCTAATGATGTTTTCTTTAAAAGCGGGCGCACCAATGCCTCCTTCAGTTCCCCTGGGAATATCCCGGTGCCAAGGGACAGATTGATGATATCCCCCAGGGGGGGATAATAATGAATAAGAAGAAAAAGGGTATGTGGAAGAAAGACCTAGAAACACTAGCGATGACCGTTTGGATTTGCTTGTGCAATTTCTGTTCCTGACCTTGGGCGAATATGTGAATTGTGGCAATTTCCACTCCTGTTTCCATTTCTGACAAATCTGCAACATCCCTACACCTCTTGCACCTCTGGTGTTGCGCCATTGCAAGAAGGTCGCCCTTCACCCACCTGTGAGGTCAAGGGAATATTCCTCTCCGTAAAAACGACATAATGCCTCTTTGCAAGTACAGTGGTACCTCAGGGTAAAAACTTAATTCGTTCTGGAGGTCCGTTCTTAACCTGAAACTGATCTTAACCTGAGACACCACTTTAGCTAATGGGGCTTCCCACTGCTGCTGCACTGCCGTCGTGTGATTTCTGTTCTTATCCTGAAGCAAAGTTCTTAACCCAAGGTACTATTTTTGTAGCGGAGTCTGTAACCTGAAGCGTCTGTAACCTGAAGCATCTGTAACCTGAGGTACCACTGTAGAGAACTGTCAGACCATGGGCCAAGTGCAGGGTACAGCCTTCTATGGCCTCCACCTGTTTGCTTCTGGAACTAAGCTTCATCTGTGGGAAAGCTTTTAAAAAGTGGTAGCCACCCTACAATCTCAAGTGGTACAGTCTGCTCTGCCACCTCATTCCATTGCACGTGCAGAACACGCCCAAGCACTGCATCTATTCACCAAGCTTGAGATTCCTATGGTGAGAGAACACTAAGCAAGGCCTTCCAAGAAGAAGGAGGAGGAGGAGGAGGAGGAGGAGGAGGAGGAGACGACGACATTCAGGAGGGCAGGGAACACATTTTAGCAGGCTTTCCCTTCAGCCTTCACCTGGATGTTACAGGGATCAAAAGGGCAACAGCAGAACTTTGAATTGAGCCCCAAAAGTCACCAGTAACTTAGCGTAGCTCCTTCACAATTGGTCTCATTTTCTCAGCTGGTACCAGTCACCAAATTCTGAACCAGTGGCAATTTCTGAGCAGGCCTGCGCATGTGGTGTCATTGGTGTGCGATGGCATCTTGCAGAGCGCAGGTCAACAAGACGGGTCTTTGCGCCAGGGAGGTTGCAATCTACAATTTGACACAGAGGAAACAGCAGAGGGAGGGGAGGGGAGGCAGGGATAAGCAGGGAAGGAATATGCAATTGCTCAGGATTAATTTAAGGGCATTACACTTAATTATAGTTTGAGTTGCAGGAGGGCGTGGGAAATCGAGGGTTGAGCCAAAGTCTTCACGGACGAGGTGGATTTTGAGGAGGTATTTGATGGAAGAATGAGAGGTGGCGTTACACAGGGGTTCTGGGAGGCAGTACGGAACAAAGGGAAAGTCGCTTGAGGGTGTGGGAGACCTTTGGCTGGTGGAGGCTGGTAGTGAACAGCAATGGTCTCTTCAAAGGCAGCTTCCATGCACTGCCATGCGTCTAATCTAGAGGTTACCAAGGGGTGTGTTAGTTCAGCTGCAGCTGGTGAGTTTATGTTTGCAATCTTAACAAATCACATCCAATCTGAGTCGCTTCCCTAATTTGGTTCAGGGTGTGGTGAACTTGCAGGATTTATAATAAACTTTGGGTGGTTGGATAGAAAAATCTGCAGTGTGTGAAATACTTGTTGTATTCCAGCTTCTTGGACATGACCTTGAGTTGCATCTATGTATGCTTCAGAGTTTCTTCATCTCACCCCACCCCACTAACAAGCTCTTTCGCTGTCTCCAAATTATGAAAATGGAAAACCTATTACACAGCCTGCCATCAGAAGTCTATTTATATCTCAGCAGCATCTATAAACACCAGCTTCAGTTTATGTAGTAGAATCTATTCTAGGATTTGGCTAACAGAGACGAATTTGACAAAGAGATATCCAAGGCAATAATTACCCTAGGTTTATTCAGAAACTTGCTAACAACCAAAAATGGTTTTCTCTGCAAGGCCTTTCTACGCACAAAAAAGAGAAGTTTCTCTTATTCGTGCATACTTGCACTCTAAACCAAAACTCAAAAGTGCCACTAATGTGCAAACTAGATGAGGTATGAGGGTCTGCTTAATCCTTTCCCCACTCACCATTTTCCCTCTAAAAATCACCCAGCAGCTGACTTTATAGCAGAGATACAGACATGCATATGTTTCCTCCTGTAGGTGGAAAACCAACAAGGAGAGGCAATTTTGAGCAAAAGCAAGTCAACAACAACGGGTGGAGGGAAAAGGGTTAAGCCTTCCAGAGAGCCTTCTAGTTTTGTAAACAAATATGTTAGACGAAAGATGCAAATGACTTCATGCCACATCTAGTTTGGCCCTGGATTCAGCAGGGCTTAGGGTGTAGATATATATTCCATCTGTTAACACAAGTTCCCAGCCACTGGGTTTGATGAGGGCCATAAATGCAGGGCAATGGGCGTGAGATATATTTGCAGAATAGAAGCAGCAGATGGGATGGAGTCTACAGCTCTCCCCATGACTCTCCCCATTCCCCTGCAACCTCTTCTGCCTAGCTATTTTGCTCACATCCCCTTGACTCCCAATTCCACAAATAAGTCAGGCTGCAGTGAAGCAGCTGGAAAGATGGGTTGGTTGGGGGAATGAGAGGTGGAGAGAAGGGTTAAGCAGCCCCACATTACTTGGCCATTTCTATCCTGGAAATTGTCACAGTCCTCTGCACACATGGGTTTGGGAACCTCTCTGGCAATACAGTGGTACCTCAGGTTACAGACGCTTCAGGTTACAGACTCCACTAACCCAGAAATAGTACCTCGGGTTAAGAACTTTGCTTCAGGATGAGAACAGAAATCGTGCACCAGCAGCGCAGCGGCAGTGGGAGGTCCCATTAGCTAAAGTGGTACCTCAGGTTAAGAACAGTTTCAGGTTAAGAACAGACCTCCAGAACAAATTAAGTTCTTAACCCAAGGTACCGCTGTATAATGTATAGCTTTGCCCAGAGCCATAGCTACCCGGGGGGGGGGGCTAACTGGGGTTTTTTTTTGCCTCAGGTATAACCTCCAGAGGGGTGCCACTGAGGCTCCCAGCCTGTGTGTGTGTGTACACAAATGTGTGAGTGGGTGGGTGCCAAACTGGGTTAAATAAAGTGTGCATGGAATTTCAGACAATCCTGAGCAGGTTTAGTGGGACTTGTCTTAGAACTGCAACTGTGCAGCCTGACTTGCTAATTTCACTGAATTCAATGGCAATTTGTGCTTGATATGTGTGTTTAAAATTGCAGGCTGGTGTAGCCTGGTCTGGTAAAACTTAGTTTTTCTCCACCTGGAGCCAGGCATAAAGTTTATTCATTGTGGCACATTTCTGACTAGCTTTGCAGTTAAGAGAAGGCTCAGGTCTTGCTATGGTCAGAACTTGTATTCAGCTACCTTAGGCTTAGGGTTGTATGGCTCTGTTTCAGGAGTTATTATCCACTGGGGCAAAGTGAGGAAGGGTTTGTAGCTCCATAGTCAAACATATTTGCATGCAGAAGGGCCCAGTGTCAGTCCCAGGCATCTGCAGGCAAGGCTGAAAAACATTCCCACCCCGAAACCATGCAAAGGTGCCGGTGCCAAACATTGCTTTCCTTTGGACCACATCAGTGAGGTCAAGGGGGGATGTCTGTGTCGACATACAGAGGGCCGGGAGGCCAGCTGGCTAGCCCCAGCTGGGCCGTCTCCTTCCAGCTGTCCCGCTGCGAAGACCATCGGCCTCTGTTCCAACGTAAATCAGCGACCCGGGCTTCTGAGCCAGGGCACACTATCAGCTGATCGAACTGCGCACACAGAATAGGCGTGAGGCTTGTGAAAGCATACTACAACTACAGATTTATTAAGCATAAATCAGGACAAAGAAACATGTCGTCTCTCTCTCTCTTCATCTTTTTGGAGAGAACTGGAAAAAGCAAAAGCTATACACACAACGGAACTTCCCAGCAAGCTGTGCTGGAATGTAAACAGACATGTGACACGCAACAGTTCCACACGTCTGCTCCTTAAGGTGGAATAGAAATCTCAACTGTCTTCTCATCTGGGCAGCCCAGGACCTCGATAAACGCTGCCCAGGCTTGCACCCCGCAGTGGTCACCTCAGTGTTGCTAGCACAGCTGTTTGACTTCACCCCCAGAGGCGCACTCCATTGTCTCTCAAGACAGACGGATGCCAACAACATTTATAGGGTGATTGTAAACAGCTACCTGTTTACAATAGGGTATTTTACTTACTTACTTACATTTATATCACACCTTTCTTCCCAGTGAGCTTTCCAAAACAATATGAGAACAGAAACACAGCCATCCTTTGAAGTTTGCAATGCTCTGAGTTTTGCAATGCACTACTCCAGTCAAGTAATGCCTATAAAAAATGCATATACTGAGGTCAAGTGTGACTAAGTGGAGAGGTTCTGTGGTGGCAGGCTGAAAGACGGAGCTTCGGAGGTATGGTGCTCCCTTTTAATGTTTGTAGTGCCATTTATGTAAAATCCACACACATACGATTAAAACACAATATTGTTATTGCTTGATGTTTACAAATTATATTCTAGTTGCCTCTGCACAAGTCCTTTGTTAGGACTCCCCTGCCGCCACCGCAGGAACGTCCTAAATAAAGAACTTTAAATACATATAAAAGAATAGTGAATTTTTTTGAAGAGTTACAGGAACAGGGACACCGACCTTGCACTCTTAAGATAAATATAGCTGACTTGTGAAAGCATGTTGATAAGTCTTGCCATATTTGGTATTTGCGGGGCATGGACAGATAAACTTTGCAATTCCAACAATCACACTAAGCTGCAAGAAGTCAGGGCAAGAGGTGGCTTTGCCAGAAATGAGATCTGGGACTTGGCCGCTGACAGGGTGGTGGAGGAAATAACTGGATTCTGCCAACCGTATCAGGTCAATTGGGCTGTTGCTTGATAGACCTCAAGAGAGCAATTGGTGATTGATGACTGAGAAGCACAGCTGTATGGGAAGACACGCAAGGCAGAATACCACGGGACCATTTTGGTTTGCTGGGTCGGATCACAAATGAATTTTCTCTGGAAGGATTTCTATTCTGGCATGGTCTCCATTTCTCCAAGTGTTGAGAAGCTCCACTGTCACTGCTCCTCTGATTTGATTTCCTGTGGATGAGAGAGTATTGGAAATTGCAAGCCTGTCTTAACATAAGCAGAAAATTCACCTCACACAAAAACAGAAATGTTATCAGAAATGACTGGGGGCTCTGCAAAAGCACATTGATTTCTCAAAGCCTCATAGCAGGATGACTTTTGACATCTTCACATCCCCTTGGTCCAGGCATAGGCAAACTCGGCCTTCCAGATGTTTTGGGACTACAACTCCCATCATCCCTAGCTAACAGGGCCAGTGGTCAGGGATGATGGGAGTTGTAGTCTGAAAACATCTGGAGGTGCGAGTTTGCCTATGCCTGCCTTGGACTCTCATTTTGAATATTTTCATTTCCCTTTCTCTCTTGAGCTTCTGCTTGTAAAAATTCAGTCATCTTCCCTGGTGCCCCTTCTTCCTGATACTCTCTCCCAGAATAGGATTTCACTTCTCCCTTTCTTCAGCTCAAAATCTACCTTTCCCATGAAGCCATTGCCAGCTGAGGCCTCCCAGCTTGAGACTTGGCTGACTGCAGCTGAAGACACATAGGTTCCCCCCCGACCTCCTGCCAAAGAAAATATTTTCACACATTGACCTGGTTCGCATATAATGCTAGGCCACAGTTACAAAGAATGAAATGAAGCACTAACAGCTTAATACAATTCAGAGTGCATATTTATTCCCCTCCCAATGTTTCCTTACCCAATAATTTCAACATTTTATGTGGTTTTTCATATGGCCTAGAAGCCACTTCTGGAAAATCTAGTTGAATTTAGTGCTTATTTCCAGGTTCATTGCTTCCGGGGGGTGGGGTGGGGGAATGGCACACCACTAACCTGGAAAGTTGAGGGATGAAATTTGGGGTGCCAACCCTGCATGCAGTTCTTTCCCGCTGCTTTCATACATGAACCATGCGGAAACAGAAGGACAACTGCCCCAGGAAAACCGGGACATCCCATTCCCCCCTGCGAGAGTACGGCAATCATTTCAGGCTGCAATATCCCGCCCCCAAAAAGCTGGTTTTTGGAGTCTGTGATCTTGCACGGTGCCCCCAAAAGTGTGTTTTTGGGTACCATACCTGACAGTGTGCTTTTTCTGGGTCCAGGATGTCATGTGACTGGCACGGGATTTTGGACCTGGAAGATGGTGTTTGTTGGGGGGTATAAAGGGGCAGAAGGTTGGCAATATGTCCAATGATGCCTGTTTTGGCACACCACACGCACTGGCGAGAATGTAATTTAGTGTGACATGGTGGTATATTGATAAAAAAAGCCACCGTTCCATAATGCCGCAGGTGATGTGGTGTAAAAGGAACATTAGAAACTGGTTTGTGTGTGTGTGCGCGCGTGCATGAGTATTATAACCAGAAGAACCTAACACAATGATCCCAATGTCTGAATGAACCATCAGCTGCTGTTTAAAGGACAGAGGAAAATATTTCAGCCTGGTATTTAAGTCATAACAATGATGACCCCAAGGAGAACTTGTCTCGGGAAGAGATTTCACAGCCAGGATGCCGGCACAAAACAAACATTATTTCCTGGTTGCCACCTGCCTCACCCGCAAAGGATGGCCATCGGCAGCTGTCGTTACACAAAACCCCACTGTAAAAAAACGGATGCAGACATTCCCAAAGAACAGGCAATTAGAATGATAGGTTATCATTTTATTAATAGCCTGCAACACGCTACCCCTGAGCAAAGTGAAAAAAGAGGCAAACAAATGAGCCACCTTCCCCCCGGCCTTTGGGTTCAGCGGATGACAGAGTCCACTCAGATTGCCCAGCTCCCTCGCAAGATGTGGTTAATTGTACAATTAGAGACCCAGCTGCATTGGGGATAAAATAAGCAAGAATAGCGATGTGGAGCCTGTGTGCATTTCCTACTCCCTCTGGTCACGCACTCTATCCATGCGACCTGAATACAGCAAATATTCCACATGCTGTTTCAGTGCCTCTTGCTTTCCACCTTGCCTAATTGAGTGCTTCAGGTATCTCACAAATGGATCTGGATTCTGGCTAAACAACGGCACCTTTGTGTCACCGGGCTTGAATCGAAGAGGAAACAAAAAGCATTTGTTCCAGGTAGTTGGAAACCCTCCCTCGTTTTGGATGGAAAAACATTAAGGTACATAATGGATGCTATGCTAATACAAAGTATGCAAATATTTTGGGTGTCATCTCAGTCTTCTGCAATGAAACAGCACTGCAGAGGTTCTGGAGGCCTAAAGTGAAGCAGATACTCTTATTTCAATATCTATTTGAAATGTTTCCGGCCTGCCCTTCAATGTCACCGACCCAAGGGTGGGCTACAAAACATAAAAATGTAAACATGAAATATTACAAACAGACCAAAGTAGACAAAAGTACCACAAGTGAACCAATGATTTTAAATATACTATGTGGCAGAAGACGGATGTTCAGGAGAGCCTTTTATGCCCAATGGCCTTGTGGAGTAGGCCAGTTGTGCCTTTTACCTGGTAAAAAAAAAGGTAAAGGGAGCCCTGACCATTAGGTCCAGTCGTGACCGACTCTGGGGTTGTGGCGCAAACCAGAGCAGCACACAGAAATGGCGTTTACCTTCCTGCCAGAGTGGTACCTATTTATCTACTTGCACTTCGACGTGCTTTCGAACTGCTAGGTTGGCAGGAGCAGGGACCGAGCAACGGGAGCTCAGCCTGTCGTGGGGATTCGAACCGCCGATCTTCTGATCAGTAAGTCCTAGGCTCTGTGGTTTAACCCACAGCGCCACCCGCACACCTGGTAGTCGCTGCCAACACTTCCCTCTGAACTTACAGTCTTCTCCAGCTCGGAAGAAATCTGGGGATCCTGAACCAACGGAGCCTGTATTTTCCAGTCGATCCCTCTCAGCTCACTTTGAGGTTAAAGCCAGCACCCAACTCTCTCTCTGTCTCTCCCACAGATCAGAAGAGTGTGATTCTCTCTCTCTCTTTTTTAAATAAATTTTTTTTTAAAGCAAGGTTTTAAAGGTTACAAAAAGAAAAAAGAAAAAAAAGAAAACAATCAAGGAAAAAAAAAAAAAACAATACATATCATCAAAAGACAGAAAAAAGAAATAAAGAACAATTCAAACCTTTAACTCACTTACATACATTCACTTACTTCCTTGACTTCCTCACGCCTCCCATTTTTGTATTCTAATTCAATTAAATATTCCAGCAAATCCTTCCAACTTTGTTTTTATCCTAATAATTTATCGTAACATATTATAATTTTACCTTCTCTCTTTCACCAGTTCATTTTTACTTAATCCTTTATATCCTTTCTGCTAAAACCACATAATTCCCCCCCCCCAACATCTTTCTAACATTCCTTAATTTTACAATATTTCTGAAGATAAACTTTAAATTTCTTCCACTCTTCTTCCACCAACTCTTCTCCTTGGTCTCGGATTCTGCCAGTCATCTCAGCCAGTTCCATATAGTCCATCAGCTTCATCTGCCATTCTTCCCGGGTGGGTAAATCTTGTATTTTCCAATACTTTGCGATCAGTATTCTTGCTGCTGTTGTGGCGTACAGAAGAGTGTGATTCTCTATAACAGCCAAATCCTATATTCACAGAGTGTCCCAGCAGTTTAAGCGAGTGGGAGATTGCAAAGATCCCTAAGGTTGGTAAGCACCAAATTCTTAATCCTTATTAAGGACCTGACAGATCCGAAGCTGGTCTCCTCAAGAGTAGGGCTGCCTGGACATTACCGGGATTTCAAAGGCGGAATTGTCGTCATAGGGGGATTTATGAAATGTGACGCTTTGTTCTGGATGTTAGGCAAGTCAAGATTTTTTGGCGTTTTTGTAAAAAAAAAAAAAAAAAAAAAGGCTCCACAACTTTTGAGTCTTCATTTAAGAAGCTAAACTACTTTCAGGGTGTCCTGGTTTTTACTTGTTGAAATATGGCAACCCTGCTCAAGAGTAACACAACCAGGATGGTCACTTGCAAGTTTCCTGATGGTCAGCTATCAATTCTGGAGTTAGGGTGGGGATGGAGCCTAGTGTGCATACGACAGCTCAGTTTTTAAGGACTCCTTCTCTCTCCCATTGGTTTGTGTGACAGTTGTCATTCAGTGATCAATCAGACCTCATGCCATGTTTCATAGGTAAGGGCGGGTCTTGGCACCTGAGATCAGAGGAAACCAGTGATCTTGGTGCAGTGGCGTAGCGTGGGTTGTCAGCACCCGGGGCAAGGCAAGTAATTTGCGCCCCCTAACCCATGGATTTGCGCCCCCTAACCCGTGGATTTGCGCCCCCTAACCCGTGGATTTGCACCCGGTGCGGCCGGCCCCCCCTGCACCCCCCACGCTACGCCACTGTCTTGGTGTTCATAAGCACCTGGATTCCCCCCACTTTCCTCTTTGTGGATCAAAGAATTTGGCAGGACTTTCCGTGTCTGTCTCATTCAACCAAAATGGAGGGGCACCTGGGCAAGGATTCTCTCCACCCCACATAATATACTGTACGGGGGGGGGGGACTGCCTTCAATATTGCAGGTGGCTCTGTTCTTCCAAGACTGGGCCAAATTAGTCTTCTGCAAATGACTGGGAAAATAGCTGCATTATAAGTTGGCTCCAAAGAGTCCTCCAGGCATCTCCCTGCTGCTGATGAGTCACGTGAAGCCACCATCCCTCCCTGGCCCTGGCCAATGTCCTCCTTGAGTGTTTTTGCCCAGCTTGAATGTGTTCTTGAACTTGTGTTTTTGCTGCTTCCTTCCCTGGGTGGAGATTTGTATGTAAACCTCTGACCTTGGCACAGCTGGAATGTAGCTAGCAGAAGAAAGGTAAGAGTCACATCCATTATTCCGCCCACTTTTGCCTCTGGCTCCACCCACCATTAGCATACGGCCCCTGGAAGGTGGCTTAGAGAAGAATGTGGCCCTCAGGTGAAAAAAGGTTCCTTGCCCTTGCTTTAAAGGTACAGGCATATTTGACCTCTTTGTCTATCCAGTCCCACTAATAGGTTTTATTCATCATGAGGGTGAATGTTGCGTCTTATTTCTTATCCTGGAGTACCTTTTTTAAAAAATTGAAAAAGCTTGATGACTTTGCCAACTAATAGCTTCTCACAGGCAATTCAAAGAACTAGGCTAACAGTTTCAGAGCAATTATCAGTGCACTTCCATCCTTAAAAATGCAAATCTCATTAAATTTGCACAAAAAAACCTGGTTGTTTCTGGCCAGAGGTGCTCTGGCGACTCTGTGCATATGGGCGAATGTTTAAAAGTTACATTTCTGCCTGTTTCACTAGGCCACATGACAGCTTAAGCCGTTTGCATCCAGAATAACAACCATACATCCTCAAAGCTATCAAGGAACTATTTACTTTCTTTCCTTCTTTGTTCCCCAGGACTCACTTTGAATCTTTCACTGTAGGAAAGGCAGATAAGAAAAGAAGGGACATCTTCACACAGTGCAGAATTAATGTATGGGATACTCTGTGAAAGCAAGATGTCCTCACCATCCATCGTCAGCTTAGATTAGCTAGCAGGCTAAGGGACAGGCAGTGGCGTAGCGTGGGTTGTCAGCACCTGGGGCAAGGCAAGTAATTTGTGCCCCCTAACCCATGGATTTGCGCCCCCTAACCCTACCCCTAACCCTAACCCCCAGATGTTGCACCCGGTGCGGCCGGCCCCCCCTGCACCCCCCACGCTACGCCACTGGGGACAGGTCTATCAGAAACACAGGATGGGTCTATCAGTGGCTATTGATGGCTGTATCAGAGGGAGCATCCCCTGAATACCCATGGATGAGGTGGAAGCAGGAGTGCGAAAGAGCTATTTCATGCATGCCCAGTTTGTTGGCTTCTTGGGAACATCCAATTGGACTCTATTAATCTTGAGTTTCCTTTGATGGGGCCTCTCCTTTATCAGTTGACCCTGGCAAGCTGGCAAGCTGATCTTGCAGGTTTGGCAGCAATCCAGGCAGGGCCACCCCTTTAATTTCCCATAATGCTCCATAACAATGATAGGCCAACACATACACATTGTACACACATAGCCAAGTACAAAGCAAAAGTACAATATTGGATTCTGATATATGAGGTGATTGTGAGGGAAGGAGGGGGCGGGCTGGGTTCAGCCCTGCCAATTGGTGGATTCCAGCTTCTTGGATTCCAGCTTCTGGTTTATGTGTGTGTGACCCTGTCTGCCACATAAGTCAGATCAGATCCAAGAAAGAGGAATATTTTGTTTAACGGAATATTACTGTCTACTCTAAACAAAGGCTCACCTTCACTACATATCTTTAGGCGCCAGGCAAAAACATTCCTCTTCTCCCAGGGCCTTTGGCTAATTAAGCAATCTATGGCCTTTAAAACTGTTTACGATGTGTATACTGGGGGTTATTGTTTTTCTTTGTTACTATGGTATGTATTTTTGTGCTTTTATGTCGTAAACCGCCCTGTGATCCAACAGTGAGGGGCAGTATAGAAAATTAATAAATAAATACAACAAACAAGCAATAAATAAATAAATGCAACCTATCAGAATACCTCTGCAAGAAGTTGCTGGAGAAATGTAGAAACTCCCCAGGTATATGAGAGAAAGATTTATCTGTGCTTAATTATATGAACGGTAACTATGAAGTAGCCCTAAGGTACCAAAAGGATTTCCCACAAACAGTAACATTTCATTCTGGGTGTGCTCTCTGACAGGGTTCTGGGACAGAATATTTGCTTGGGATGTGAAACTACTTATTTAACTGTGATTTGTGGAATGGATACATTTTGGTTGAATGGATACATTTTCAGATCCTAAGTGACATGTTTGGAAATGAATGGATGTCAGTTCATTGTTTTCTCAAATCACAGGATGTCACATTGATGCTTGGAAGCCTATCAACCCTATAACATTGATCCAACCTTGTCTTTTCTTTTTTTAAAAAAGCTGATTCTCTTAATGAGTAGGCTTCAGACAAAGAGCAGCAAAAACTACCAGGATAAATGACAGCTACCGGGTTAAGAGCAGCATTTTGGCTCCCTTGAGGAGCCAGAGACTGTTTTTTATGTGGCACTCCTGGGTAGCTTTTTAGACTAGACCTGACCTGGAGCCTCTTAAAAATCAGTGCTTTGATAAGCACCAGGTAGCTGCCATTTTTATTTCCCACAGTGCCCACAATGTAGCATCTTTCTGGTGCATTGTGGGAAATTAAAATGGCAGCCATCCAGCACCAATAAGAGCACAGCTACTGCTCATCTAAGGGATACATGGAAGTAGAAGGGGGTCTCACCAAAGGACACTTATCTTCAGCCAGCCTAGTTCACAGCTGAGAGCCCATGCAGATAATTTGTCCTGGCAAATGCATACAAATTGAGGACCACACAACACAAGAGGAGTGGGGAGCAGCATTCTTCTCGCTGAAACTCCTTTAATTAAAATGAAAAGCGGCAAACTGCTTTTCTGCACACTGCAAAGGAGAACCTTAGGGGCCCGTGCAGAAGGGAAATTGCTTACATTTACATCCCATTCCCAAACCTTAATGCTGTTGCCAGGATACTTGCTCAGTGTCTCCTGATCATTATTCTCTCCTTGCTGGCCAAAAAATAAACAAAAATCAATGCAGTGCTTTGGTTATGGAAAAATTATTTTAATGCCAGATGGCTGGCCAATAGTATAAAAACTTTTCTAAATCTAGAGTTATTCCAGATAGGTGTTTATTGTAGAGTCAGTGCTGCTTACAGATGATACTTCTTGTTCAAACATGCATCAAAGTCCATATTCCCCACCCCATGCCTAGTTTAATCTGGCTTTACCTTTTTGGGGGAATATCTGGAAAGGTCGCTTCTAGACAACCTGTTCATTGAGCACCCACCCTGGATTGTTTGCACAAAGTTTGCAGAGAGGTTAGACGATGTCAGCTATACATCGATAATTTGTTCTGATTCGTCTGCAGTGAGGTTATACAACATTGCACCAAACAATTGAAACCCCAGAATTCTCAGCACACTTTCTTTATTACAAAAAGTTAAAAATAAAAATAAAATAAAAATGGAAGAGGGAAGTAGGTTTATTGTACAAGAGCACCATATCAACTGCAATTGTGCAATCTGAATTTGCGGGTCTGTTACTGAATCACACCAAAAAGCAGTGACAGTCTGGAAGCCCCCTTAGTTTCCAATGACCCACTGCCATTTTCTCCATGACATGTTTGTAAGTTAAGCCCCCATCTGGAAACATTTCTAGATTCATAACTAAAGCAAAGACAGGTTGTTGTTTCATGCTTTGTTTTTTGAAACTTGCATCAAAGGTTTTACAAGCAGAGCATTCGACTTTGGCAGTTTGACTGTGCATAAGGCTGCCTTAGGGACGCGGGTGGCGCTGTGGGTTAAACCACAGAGCCTAGGACTTGCTGATCAGAAGGTCGGCGGTTCGAATCTCCGCGACGGGATGAGCTCCCGTTGCTCGGTCCCTGCTCCTGCCAACCTAGCAGTTCAAAAGCACGTCAAAGTAGATAAATAGGTACCAGTGTGGCAGGAAGGTAAACGGCATTTCCGTGCGCTGCTCTGGTTCACCAGAAGCAGCTCAGTCATGCTGGCCACATGAGCCGGAAGCTGTCTGCAGACAAACACCGGCTCCCTCGGCCCATAGAGCGAGATGAGTGCCACAACCCCAGAGTCTGTCACGACTGGACCTAATGGTCAGGGGTACTTTTACCTTTTTACCTTTAAGGCTGCCTTATACTGAACCAAACCATTCGTCCATCTAGCTCAATATTTTAACACCGACCAGAGAGGCACTCCAGGATCTTCACAGAGTCTCTCCCAGCCCTACCTAGAGACGCCAGGGATAGAATCTGGAACTTTCTGCATCGAAAGCAGATGTCGTGCCACTGAGCTACAGCTCTCATTCAGTTTAAGAGTCTGAATAGAACTTCGCCACAAGCGTAAATTTGGTCGGCACGTTTGCCTTCACTCTCATGGACTCAGGATCTCATTTGTAGTCTGCAACGACTGTGCATTCATCCACTGATTATAGCTTAATGGCGTTCAGACAATGCGTCTGATTGCTCTTAGCGGAACTGAATCCGGTACTGTCCTCAGAAAGTGCTAATATAGTGTGTTTTGCTTTTCGTTGCTGGTGTCGCCACATCCCGCAGGAGGAAGGATTCAGGACTGGGATCCAGCCCCAGGCAAAGACATGTCTAGCCAAGGCATTGCCTGAGGATACAGCATGAATGAAGAACTCGGGGTTAATCCTATATATCTGCTACATTCTCTTTGTGGAGTTTGTAGCAGCAGCAGCAGCAGCACCTGTTTCTGGAGGGGCCTGCGCTGAGAAGCATCGACACGAGGCCCAAAACATGTGAATGGATTCATGAGGGATACGTCTTGCCTCCTCAATTGCATCATGGCTCTATCACTGCAGGGAAAGTTGATTTATGAAGCTCAGCTCCCACGTCTGTCCTGGCCCGGTTTTGTTGCTTAATTTAGAAACACTGAGCATGGGCTTGCTGATTGGCTGCCTTCCCCCTTCAAGGCAGTCCAGCAATTGGCTGGTCTCTCTCACTCTTTCTCTCTCTAGTGTAGGTCACACGCTGAAGAGCGTGAACATGTGAGCTTTGCTGCATACAAATTGAGTGGGAGAAAGCAAGGAGGCGTCTGAGGCAACTGTCTGGCTTCACGGCAAGCTGGGAGAAGCTTCCGGTGCACGTCTCTCTCCCCCCCCCCCGTATTTTTCAATTCATTAACAAAAAAGAAAGAAATCGATCCCAATACCCCCTTCACTTGCAACTACAGGTGGTTTGGGATTGGCAAATCGTTAAGAGATGGTAGAGGAATTATAAAAATGCAATCAAAGGGATTCAATGCAGAAGGGGGTTCACATTGCAGGCTGCAGCCAATCCCTCCCCCCTCCCAAAAACATACACACACCAGTGTTGCCTTTTGCAGGACTAGCAACTAAGGAGTGGAACTACGCATGCAGCAGAATGAGGTGTTACAGCCCGAAAGTGCCTAGAATAGATTGCATGTGGGAGAGATCATATTGGGGGAAAATCTGTATCTTCACGGGTCACTAGCATGGTGCCCGTGGGCTTCTGTTTCCTTGTCAGTACAGTGGTACCTCGGGTTACATACGCTTCAGGTTACATACGCTTCAGGTTACACACTTAACCCAGAAATAGTGCTTCAGGTTAAGAACTTTGCTTCAGCAGCGCAGAAGCAGCAGGAGGCCCCATTAGCTAAAGTGGTGCTTCAGGTTAGGAACAGTTTCAGGTTAAGAACGGACCTCCGGAACGAATTAAGTACTTAACCTGAGGTACCACTGTACCTCCTATAGGGCCCACGAAAGATCTCGGAAAAATATCCCTTCCCAACCTCACAATGCATGGCAGAGCTTCCTTCCTTCCTTCCTTCCTTCCTTCCTTCCTTCCTTCCTTCCTTCCTTCCTTCCTTTCTTTCTTTCTTTCTTTCTTTCTTTCTTTCTTTCTTTCTTCATTTTTATTAATTTTTGCATATGTTTTCCAGACAAAACTTCATATCACATTACATCATCCTCATTTTGGCTATTTTAGCCTGAGACTTCCATCAATCCTGTTTAGTGATTTTCAAATTCGCTAGCCATAAAGAAGGCTGATCGCTGAAGAATTGATGCTTTTGAATTATGGTGCTGGAGGAGACTCTTGAGAGTCCCATGGACTGCAAGAAGATCAAACCTCTCCATTCTTAAGGAAATCAGCCCTGAGTGCTCACTGGAAGGACAGATTGTGAAGCAGAGGCTCCAATACTTTGGCCACCTCATGAGAAGAGAAGACTCTCTGGAAAAGACCCTGATGTTGGGAAAGATGGAGGGCACAAGGAGAAGGGGACGACAGAGGACAAGATGGTTGGACAGTGTTCTCGAAGCTACCAGCATGAGTTTGACCAAACTGCGGGAGGCAGTGGAAGACAGGAGTGCCTGGCGTGCTCTCGTCCATGGGGTCATGAAGAGTCGGACACGACTAAATGACTAAACAACAACAACATTGAACACGGGCCCTTAAACACGCCAACATTTCACAGAATACAGTGGTACCTCGGGTTACAGACGCTTCAGGTTACAGATGCTTCAGGTTACAGACGCTTCAGGTTACAGACACTTCAGGTTACAGACTTCGCTAACCCATGAATAGTACCTCGGGTTAAGAACTTTGATTCAGGATGAGAACAGAAATTGTGTGGCAGTGGTGCGGCGGCAGCGGGAGGCCCCATTAGCTAAAGTGGTACCTCAGGTTAAGAACAGTTTCAGGTTAAGAACGCAACTCCAGAACGAATTAAGTTCTTAACCCGAGGTACCACTGTACCAGGATTCGACACCCACCCCATAGCTGTCAACCTTCCCTTTTTTGGCAGGAAATTCCCTTATTCCAGTGCCATTTCCCACTGATTCCCGCTGCTATTCCGGATTGTTAGATATCCCGTAGACCGTCCTCAGGACAAGTGAGGCTGCTGATCCCTTATTTTCGAGTTTGCTGATCCCTTATTTTCAAATCTGATAGTTGACAGCTATGACCCACCCACCCACCCTAAATAGAGGAGAGGCGCAAAGGGTTTGTTGTCTGTCCTAGCTTGTCCTGCAGTGATTTAAAAGTCAGCTGGGGGCATAGGCTCTTTGGGATAGATAGATAGATAGATAGATAGATAGATAGATAGATACACACACTAGAATGGGGAACCTCAGGTTTGGGGGTGGCACCAGGCAAATGCAGCCTCTCAAGCAACAAAATGCATTCCACCCGCCCTATAGAGTCAGTGTGGTGTAGTGGTTAAGAGCAGTGGACTCTTGATCTGGTGAACTGAGTTCGATTCCCCGCTCCTCCACATGCAGCTGCTGGGTGACCTTGGGCTAGTCACACTTCTCTGAAGTCTCTCAGCCCCACTCACCTCACAGAGTGTTTGTTGTGGGGGAGGAAGGGAAAGGAGAATGTTAGCCGCTTTGAGACTCCTTCGGGTAGTGATAAAGCGGGATATCAAATCCAAACTCTTCTTCTATACAAATCTAGCAGCTCACTCTCAACAACTGAAAAAGTGAAACAAAAGAAAAGAAGGCATCTTCAAAACACACACACACACATGCACACACACATAGGAGCAAGTATTGTCCAGGGGAGAGGGACTGCCTCTAGTAAATTGGGAGTTGGAATGTATCTTGTTCTAATAGCAGCAGCAGGATGAGGCAAAATAAAAAAAATATTGTTTTCTTGTTCATGACAGTCCCCCTGTTCCCAAGCGGTAGGGAGTTTCACAGGGTCAGTTCCCCTGTGAGGCGAGTGCTGGCGATTGATGGCATTTTAGTGGAATCTGTTTATCTACAAATATAGTTATGGAGGCCTGCGGGAGCAGGCAAAATCCCTGAGACAGACAGTGTCCGACTGCAAAGCAGCCTTATTTCCCCTCAAAGTAAACAGCTTCCACTCTCCCTGCCTCAGTCAGCTACAAAGAGTCAGGTTAGTCTGGTGCCTTCCCTTGTTCCAAGACAACCCTCACGTAGGCAAAATTTCGGTTTCCTTTCAGTTTCTCATTTTTCAATCGGTTCTCCGGTGCATTTTTGAGCTGACAACTGCACCACAAAACCCCGCTTTTCACTATACAGTGGTACCTCAGGTTAAGTACTTAATTCGTTCCGGAGGTCAGTTCTTAATCTGAAACTGTTCTTAACCTGAAGCACCACTTTAGCTAATGGGGCCTCCTGCTGCCGCCATGCCGTCGGAGCCCAATTTCTGTTCTTATCCTGAAGCAAAGTTCTTAACCTGAAGCACTATTTCTGGGTTAGCAGAGTGTGTAACCTGAAGCGTATGTAATCTGAAGCGTATGTAACCCGAGGTACCACTGTAGATCCCACAGCAGGTGAAATATACTGAGGAGTCAAGAGTGGATTTCATGCTCTTTATTCAGCTCATAGTGGTGGGGAGGAGGAATGGAAGTTCCCCCAGAATGTCTGCTTTATATACAGTTACAGATAGGTAGCCGTGTTGGTCTGCCATAGTCAAAACAAAACAAATTCCTTCCAGTAGCACCTTAAAGACCAACTAAGTCAGTTCTTGGTATGAGCTTTCGGGTATCTGAAGAAGTGTGCATGCACACGAAAGCTCATACCAAGAACTGACTTAGTTGGTCTTTAAGGTGCTACTGGAAGGAATTTGTTTTGCTTTATATACATTATTTACACAATGGATCCCACATGATTGGCTAATTCCAGGATTCACCTGTAGGCCAATCAGGTTGCGGATTCACTTCCACCTGGAGTTGGATTGGGTGGTTTCTGTGGACCAATCAGACTGCTGCCTTTTGGATCCTATTCAACTCAGTACATAACAGCAGGTTTACACAACAATCAAAACAGTTCACCAATCAAATAATACAGTCTTTAAAACAAACAAAACCGTAGGTAAGAACATAAGAACAGCCTTCTGGACCAGGCCAATGGCTCAACTAGTTCAAGAATCCTGTTCTCACATTGGCCAACCAGATGCTGTTTTCCTACATAGGCACAAAACAACTTGAAATACCTGCTGAAACAGTTGAATCTGAGTTCTGTACAGACTTTCTCTTGCTTTCTGTAAGACGAAGTAGGGGAGGTGAACTCCTAGCTCTCAGTTAGGAGTTTTACAGACAAGTTTTCTTCTTTTTTAATGTTTGCAATACAGCACTGTAACTGCTTATTTTTGTTGGATCTGGTGGCCAGAATCTCCTGCAGTGAGCTTGTCTTTCTCCCAGGGGTGTGTTTGCAAGAAACAACATCCTTTTTGTTGGCAGTTGCAGACCCTTTCACAGCTTGGCATCGATCCAGTACTTCATGCAGCGCAACCTTGTGTATGTTTGCTAGGACACAGATCCTAGTAGTTTTCCCAGGCAACTCTGCAAATAGGATGCTTCACCATTCTTTTGATATGGACAGTATCACGGGCAATATTTGATGTTAACTTTCAGAGAGGCTGAATAGATCCAGACCCTTACTAGATTGAGACCTGCTCTTAGCTCCTGCAAGGTTGCCACTTCTACTTAAATTTTTTTTTTAAAAAAAATTAAGCAATTTCAGCATAACAAATTATCAAACCATATAACCATTATTTTCCCCCCTTCTATCCCTCCCCCTCCACCAAAGACTTCCTTCAGCTCCTCTCTCTGATTTCTCAGCACATATCATTCTCTGCATGCTATAAAATTCTACATATCCTTACGTTATCTATCTATCATGTTGTCAACCAATAAATTTGTGTATGTTTATTCAAAACCTGCCAAGGAGTCCAATTCATTTTGTTGTCTTTTTAGATAACGTTCCCATTCTTCCTTAAAGTCCTTGTCTCGCAGTTTGTAAGTCAATTTAGCCAGCTCTGCATAGCTCATCAATTTTTCTTGCCACTGTTCTTTCGTTGGGATTTCTGCATTCTTCCATCCTTGTGCTATCAAGACTCTTGCCGCTGTTGTAGCAAGGTTGCCACTTCGTGGCCTCAGACTTTTCCTGGAAGCTCTGTCTCCTGCCAAAGACATTTCATTTTTTTAAAAAAAACAACAACACAAAACTTGTCCTTTGCAACAAAAGTATTGGTGAAACTATAACAGGAAATTTGTTTTAGTTCCTCCTACTCATGCAAGGCTATTTTAGCACCGGAGAAACACACATCACTCTCTTTTCCCTTTTCCTCTGAAAACTGTAACAGGAGAACCAGAAGTGGGTGGCTGGGTGACGCATACTTACATTGTACTACAACAAACCCAATGGCTGTGGAGTTGATACAATGTCAGATTATTACTTTTGTGCCTCTTTTAAACTATCAATAGCTTTGAACAGTTTCATCCGCCTGTAACGTTCTTCGGCCATGCACAGGAAGGGGCCTTCTCCTTAAAGCAGGCCTGCAGGACTAAATAGCCTACCTGCTGCTGCTAATAATAATAATAATAATAATAATAATAATAATAATTTCTATTTATACCCTGCCCTTCCTGGTTCAGAAAACTTGTCTCAGGGTGGCTAACAACAAATTTAAAGCACTCAATTGTGATACAACAAAAAAAATAATCATAAAATACAGTATAAAAGTGTGAATAACAATAAATTTAAAGTTCAAAAATCTATTTTGGGGGAAATCCATTCAATAAACGTTAGCCAGGGCTAGCTGGCTAAATTAGTCCTATTTGGGCCAGCGAGGAGGCCAGGGGAGAATTAGCTGTCTTCAAAGTGCTTGACAGTCACTCACTCGCCCCCATTTCTGCAATGTACTGCAGACAGCAAAACCAGGAGGTTTGTGAGCCACACATGGCTGCTGGTGACTGGCATTCAGCTTAGTGGGTCACGGAAGATACACAGACCAAATGGAAAACCACTAGCTTCTGAAAGAGCTAAATAGGAATTAAAGGTGCATTCCAACGCATGTTTGCACAGCAGCAAAACCCACTTCTCATAGCATATGTAGGATTGCAATATAACTGTAGCAGCTAGGAGTTCCTTGGGAGCTATTCAAAGCTGATGTGGGCAACCTTTAGGCCTCCAGATGTTGCTGAACCACGACTCCCATCAGCCCCAGCAAGCATGGGCAACAGCTGGGGATGATGGGAGTTGTAGTTTAGCAGCATCTGGAGGACCAAAGATCCCCTCCAGACCTGATTTAAAGGGTGGCAGGTTAGTGAGTGATCTTTTCTCCTAGAGCTAAGGAAATGCCCACATCTACTGACTCTTGAGAGTCCCATGGAGTGCAAGAAAATCAAACCTATCCATTCTTCAGGAAATCAGCCCTGAGTGCTCACTGGAAGGACAGACCCTGAAGCTGAGGCTCCAATACTTTGGCCACCTTATGAGAAGAGAAGACTCCCTGATGCTGCGAAAGATGGAGGGCACAAGGAGAAGGGGACGACAGAGGACGAGATGGTTGGACAGTGTTCTCAAAGCTACCAGCATGAGTTTGACCAAACTGCGAGAAGCAGTGGAAGACAGGAGTGCCTGGCGTGCTCTGGTCCATGGGGTCACGAAGAGTCGGACACGACAAAACGACTAAACAACAACTGTCACACATACTTGGAAGGATCCTAGCATTTTAAAATGTCTTTCTGCGTTTTCTCAAACGCATCCCTTGTTTTCTTCCAGCATAAGATGATTACGTCAGCTCCACTGGGGTGGGAACAGGTCCTTTTTGCTTATGCTGGGAAACAGAATGTGCATAATGCTACAAGGACCTTGGCATCTGAAAGTACAGCTCAGGTCTTGTATTCAATTAGCTATATTTTCTCACATGTTCTCTGTGCAGTGTCAAAATCCAGGCTGCAATCCCACTGGGACAGGGACCTGTCAATTTTGATTATGTTCGAAAACACATGGCTGACACTGCACTATTGTCGTTATGAAGCATTTATTGTTTCAGTACAATTGCACAAGAGATAACTCTAAAAGTAAATTGCAGATATATTTAAAAATCCACAGTTACACCATCACAAATGCCATTCAGCCTGGAATATAGACGGAAACTTGCAAATCAAACAAACCACCACACTATAAGATTTGCAAGTTTCCTTCTATATTCCAGGCTGAATGGCATTTGTGATGGTGCAACTGTGGATTTTTAAACATATCTGCAATTTACTTTTAGAGTTATCTCTTGTGCAATTTTATTGCAACAATAAATGCTTCATAATGATAATAATGCAGTACCAATTGATTGTATGTTTGTTTACTTGTATGTACGTCTGTTTTTCATAAATGTATTTATTTTAAATTAATAAAGATATATCAAATTAAAAAAAAGAAAAGAAAAAGAGAGAGAGAGAAAGAAGGAAGCTTGCAAGCCAAGCAGCTGGAAAAAAAAGTTTGTTCTTAGACGTCTCCAATGGCAGATACTTAAGATTAGGTGTCATTTATATATACAGTAAAAATATGAATGTGTTAATTGCCTCAAACAATTAAACACTATATTACGGTACTTAACTTTCTGAGAGTCAAAAACTAATTGTGTCATCGCTCAGTCCATTGCAGAGGGTAGAATGAGATGAAATATGCTCCAAAGGACAAGCTTTTCTTCAGATCATGTCTCTGTTTCATTCAGTCTATTTCTGTTAGCTTCCAGCAGGTACATTACTGTGTAGGGCTGGATAATTGTAGGCTTGTGAATACTGCCAACCATATGATCTGAGATTTTAGATGGGTGTGTGAAATGACGCTGCAATTTGCTGAGTCACTTGCACCTGAACCCAGCCCTGCCGATCTGGAATGTGGAACAGCTGGAACAAATTTTTGCTGCCCTGGCTTCAGTAACCTCAGAGCCTTCAACAGCACAATTATAAATATTATATATTTATATATATATAAATAAATATATATATAATATATATATACATACACAATCCTAAACAGGTGTACTCAGAAGTAAGTTCTGTTGAATTTAGTGGGTCTTCAACCCAGGTAAATAGGTTTAGGATTGAAGGTTTACAAAAATAAAATGTCACCCTACAAATATTTTTTCTCATGATAATCCTTACAATGGCCTTGTAAGGTAGGTCAGGGGTATCACAGTTTTTTGGGGGGAGAGAGGGGGAGGGGATGTTTGCTTTTAATTGTATTGTGTGGTCTTCCCATATTGATTTCCTCTGGATCCATCATTTTAATTGCACCTTAGTTTCCATGCTGTTGTTGTTTTGAATATTGATGGTGAACTGCCCTGGAAAAGGTGTCAGATGGAAGGGCAGGATAGTAAGCATTTTAAACAAATAAGGTTTCCAAGTCTCTAAGGTCACAGTCCTGTGTGTGCTTTGCTAGGGGATAACCCCATCACACACAGTGGGATTTACTTTTGAATTAAAATCACTGCTGAATCCAAGAGTTGTTCAAAGGGTAAGACCAGGGGTCAGCAAACTTTTTCAGCAGGGGGCCGGTCCACTGTCCCTCAGACCTTGCGGGAGGCCAGACTATATTTTGAAGAAAAAAAGAACAAATTCCTATGCCCCACAAATAACCGAGAGATGCATTTTAAATAAAAGGACACATTCTACTCATGTAAAAACACACTGATTCCCGGACCGTCCGTGGGCTGGATATAGAAGGCAATTGGGCCGGATCCAGCCCCCGGACCTTAGTTTGCCTACCCATGGGCAAGACAGTGTCCTCCCTGCCTTCCATTCATCAAATACTGACCAGACTGAGAAATGAATCTTACCCCTGACACCGGTGATAACTAGGGATGGAAGGATCTGTCCATTTTAGTTCTCCGAGTTTCCAATTTTTCAAATCTTAAATTCAGTTCTCCACACCTTGCAGCAATTTGCAATATTTTTTTTTTTAAAAAATAATTGCCAAAAATTCATCATTTGTGCTACTAAACACATTTTTAGATGCAGCTTTGAGTTTGCATGAAATTTGCCCTAATATAATGCATTCTTAAATGTTACTTTCACCAATATATTCAGTTTTAGGCACACCTAATTTCTGCATTTTTGTAAGCACTGGTTGGAGAACTGCACTGCAAAATTCGCATTGGTGCGAATTTTGAAACAAGGTTGTGTTTCGTTCGCATATTGTTTCACAAAGTGCACATCTGAATGTTTTGTCTTAAAATGAATACTGAATATAATTTCTCCTCCATCCCTGCTGGTGACATAACAGTGGTCTCCTCTGTACCTGAGCTTAGGAGGCAAAGGACAACCTTTGTAGCACACACACAGCTTTGTCTTCAGACACTTCACCCTCGGTCCCCAGTACTACAGACGCTACCGCCTGAGGCCTGCGGCTCACACTGCCTCGTGGCAACTCTGGCTCTGATGTTCAGAACTGAAGACCAGACATTATATTTATACGCAACAGTAGCCGCAAGGCTATTGATTGCGAAAAATTGGAAAAGTAGTATTATACCGACAAAAATAGAGTGGCTTGCCAAATTATTGGAGTACTACAATATATCCAAAACAATGGGAGAAATTGGAAGGATCTCAAAAGAGAAGATAGACAGGGACTGGAAGGTGTTTAAAGGATACTTGCAAAACCATACTGAAAAATCAGAACTCCTATTAGAATAAACAAGTTCCGTTTTAAATACTGGAATACTAAATAAGATGGATAACAATGTGTAATAGAAAAAGAAGCATGAAATTAGGTTAAACGTGTGTGAAAGAAAGTAATAGAAGTGGAAAGAAATTGCAATTGAGTAGATTGGAAGTCTAGCACAAAGGTGGGGTGAAGGGTGGTGGATGGTGATGGGAAAAGGATTATCTGTGGGATTGAGTGTAGGTATGTTTGAACATTTTTAAGGATTGTATGAAATGTATGTTTGTATATTTGCAATATGTGTGTATTAATGCTAAATTATTTTAACAATAAAAACTTTTCAATTTTTTTTAAAAAAGAACTGAAGTCTTTGTTTAATTCCCAGTTGGTTATAATTTCTACATTAAAAAATGCTTTTCTTTAAGTAGCCAGAGGGGGTCCATCTATTTGGGTGGGGAAGAGGGAGGAAAAGCAGAGAGAAGTTTTTCTTTCTTTCTCATAACACTAGAACTCATATACATCCATGAAACTAAATGTCGGAAGATTTAGGACAGGGGAAAGAAAGTATTTCTTCGCACAGTGTATAGTTAAACTCTGGAATCTGCTTCCATAGGATGCTGTGGCAGGAACCAAGGTGGATGGTTTTAATAGAGGATTAGACATGGGAACTATGTTCTTCCTCCGCGGTCTGAGGCAGTAATGCCATCTGATGGAAAACACAGGAAGGTCTTCTGCTCAGGTCCCGCCCACTGGTTTCCCACAGGCATCTGGTTGGCCGCTGTGAGAACAGGATGTTGGACTAGAAGGGCCATTGGGTTGACTCAGCAGGCTCTTCTTATGTTCTTAAAATGCTGAAGAATTTTCATAAGGTGGTTGTTGTTTTTTTTAAAAGGAAATTGCTGCAGAAATATGGAGTTCTGAATTTAATACTGCAAAAATGAGAAATGGGCAGAACCGGAAAACGGCAGAGCCATCGATCCCTACCCTTTCATCAGATTTGGCTGGGTTGTTATGTTCCGTCTTAAGTTCTGCCTCAAGAGCAGATTCTATCCTTACTATACTAATATTTAGGTGTGGTCTTACACACACACACACACACACACACACACACAGAGCAGGTTGAAGTCAGAAGGGACGGCTAGAATGGCTTCAAAGTCACTTAACTGCTTAGGAGACATTTTGGCATCTTTGTTGTTGTTTAGTCGTTTAGTCGTGTCTGACTCTTCATGACCCCATGGACGAGAGCACACCAGGCACTTCTGTCTTCCACTGCCTTCTGCAGTTTGGTCAAACTCATGCTGGTAGCTTCGAGAACACTGTCCAACCATCTCATCCTCTGTCGCCCCCTTCTCCTTGTGCCCTCCATCTTTCCCAACATCAGGGTCTTTTCCAGGGAGTCTTCTCTTCTCATGAGGTGCCAAAGTAATGGAGCCTCAGCTTCAGGATCTGTCCTTCCAGGGAGCACTCAGGGCTGATTTCCTTCAGAATGGAGAGGTTTGCTCTTCTTGCAGTCCATGGGACTCTCAAGAGTCTCCTCCAGCACCATAATTCAAAAGCATCAATTCTTCGGCGATCAGCCTTCTTTATGGTCCAGCTTTCACTTCCATACATCACTACTGGGAAAACCATAGCTTTAACTATACGGACCTTTGTTGGCAAGGTGATGTCTCTACTTTTTAAGATGCTGTCTAGGTTTGCCATTGCTTTTCTCCCAAGAAGCAGGCGTCTTTAAATTTCATCTATGTAGTAAATAAATAATAAGAGTTCCAAGTGGATAGACTGAAATGACTGAGAGCTGACAAGCGCCCCCACTTTTCACACTACCCTGAGACATCCTGGAAAGGGCAAAGGTTTGGAGTGGAAAAGGGAACAGCATGACTCCACTTCCTCTCATTGAGATTTATTTAGCATCCTCCATGACAGCTGATATTTAAACTGCAGCACCGTAAATTACACTGCTTTTCATTCAAAAGATTAGATTATTTCCATCGGATCATTTCCCTTATACCTTTTTTTTGAAACTGATATCCAGGCCCACCCTTCCAATGAGGCCACTGTTATTTTCTACAAAGTCCAAGTCTCTAGCCACAACACCACATGTTTCATATGAAACCACGATCATTATCAGCAGCGCATATTCTTTTAGAATCTGGGAGTTTTCAACCACAGCTGTTGAGAAAAAAATGAATAACTTTTTACTTTTGCATGATAACTGGCATACTACTCTATGCTGAGTTGGTTAAATGTATTAGAACTGCACCTCGGACAAGCTGAGTAGGATATTGCTTTGTAAGTGAAAATTAAGCCTTTTTCTTTCTTTGGTTCTTAGCGCCTGGCTTTTAAGTAGCAGCTGCGTGTTGGGAAAATGTAGCTTTGTACAATTCATACTGGAGTCTTTTCAGTGGGTGGTTTGCTAGACTGTGTCCAGGTGTGTGCAGGCCATATATACAGTGGTACCTTGGTTTAAGAACAGCCCTGTTTACGAACGATTCGGTTTACGAACTCTGCAAAACCGGAAGTAGTGTCCCAGTTTGTGAACTTTACTTTGGTCTAAGAACAGAATCCAAACAGTGGAAGGGCACGGGTGGCGGGAGGCCTCATTAGGGAAAGCGTGCCTTGGTTTAAGAACGGTTTTGGCTTAAGAACGGATTTCCAGTTCGTAAACTGAGGTACCACTGTATGTACATTGCCTTGACTAGGCACTTCAGAGCACAGATTGGTGTACCTGTGGCCCTCCAGCATTGGTTGAAGTACAACTTTCATCAGCCTCCTCCATCATGAGCAATGGTCCAGGGACATCTGAAGGGCCACAGATTCACCATTCTAGGTTTACAGCATGCATGCACAAACTTGCCCTCAGCACACTTCACGCTAATAGTGTCCAAAAGATATATCATGCAGAATATGAGGACTGTGTATCCTAAACATGTCCCTAGGTGGTCATTCATTTGGCATTAGTGTGAAAGCAGTTCCACATGTAGATTTTCATAGTTCACTTTAGCCCATCAGAGTTCCTGTTGCAATGGAGAAGGAGTCCCTGTGTGCTTACAATTTAGAGGAAGAGCCACAGCTCAGTGGTAGAGCATCTGCCTTGCATGTAGAAGGTCCCAGAATCAGTCTTCACCATCTCCAAATAAGGCTGGGGAAAATCCTGGAGAGCTGCTGCCAGTCAGTGTAGACCAGTGGGTTCCTAGAGGTAGCTGGACTACAGCTCCCAACGTGGTTGGACTGCAACTCTTATTCGATCATTGGCTAAGCTGATGATGGGAATTGTGGTCCATGGGAAGGAGATGATTGGAACTGCAGTCCAACAATGTCTGGGGATCCAAGGTTGAGGAACACAACAGTAGTTGGTCTGTCTTGATTTAAGGCAGTTTCCTACTGTTCTCACTGTAAGCATATAGTTGCTCTTCACACAGACACTGAATGTGTGGTCCTCCATGGATGCGGTTAATGCATCAGCTGTCAGGTCCGAAGCTGGTGGGGCATAAGGCAGGCACTAAGCAGAGCCCTTTATCACCCCGGTCCTACTTGTGAGGAGGTGGACAGGGCTGTTTGCTTTTGCAAGTAGTCCTTTTGGATTCTTCATGACATCTCTAGTTATAACCCAGAGACAGAGAGCCTTGGGGATTCATTTTGGAGAAACAGGGACTCTACAAACAGAGTAAAAGGCACAAAAACAGATTCCTTTTAAATCAGATCTATCTGCCATCTGAGAAGATTCTGCTTTAACATGCAGTTTGGGGGTGAAACGTTTCCACTTAGGCAGTTGAAAGCGTCTTGCTGGATTGACAGGCCTGTACTGATAAGTTGCTATTTGTTATTTATGGTGATTATATGAGGTGTTCTTTATTTCGCTGTATTACGTCTGCAGTGATGTAGGTCTTCTATTTAAAGATAATATTTATTTATCATGCCAGGAGTATCCGGTGTCTAGGAAGGTTTCTATCGGGAAAGTAAACACGAGGCGCAGGCAAACAAAGTGTAAGTGAAATGCTGTGTTTACGTTCAGTATTGAATTTTTAATTTCATTTCCCAATTTTGTAAGAAGGGAAAAGCCAAAACAAGAGTCATGGTGAAGGGATGGAAATGCAGAACATTTTGTGCTATCTATGGCAGCTGTTGATAGTCTTTGCGTACTCCTTTATTCATTTATTCCTGATAGTCTAGTGTTAGGACATAGAGAACACAGGAAGTTGCCTTAGGGAACACAGGAAGTTGCCTTATACCAAGTCAGATCATTGGTCCATCAGGGTTTCAGGCAGAGTTCTCTCCCAGCTCTACCTAGAACCTTCTGCATGAAAAACAGATGCTCTACTGTTGAGCTAACGCCCTTCCCGATTTTGCTAGGCATGTATTATCAGCAAAGTCCTCCCGATGCTACTGTATGGGGTTGAAATCTGGGGGTGGAACTTAAAAACACTACAACGGCTCGAGATTCTACAAAACTCCTTTGCACGAAAGGTACTGGGTCTCCCCAAGGGCTCGGTTGCTGCACAGTTAAGAACAGAACTGGGCCTCCCCTCCATTGTCGCAAGAGCCCACATTAGAATTATTAGTTTTTATTGTAAATTAATCAAAGCCCCAGGTTCCCTTTTAGCCAGGCAAGCCTTTTTAACCTGTTCTCACAGCAATAAATGGTCCAAGGCCATGGAGACTATTACTGCACGCTACTCCCTCCCAGATCTGGACACGCTGTCAGCTTGGGATCAACATAAAATCCGGGCCTGGATTCTTACTAGAGACGAGGCCATGGACCGGGCACAGTCCACCACAGCTCGCCTCTCTATGTGGCTCCCTAAAGTGAAAGTGGTAAGATCACTTGCCAACTACTTGATAGACCTGACAGAGCCCAATTTGAGAAGAGCGTTTACCATGGCCCGTTTCCATTCTATACCCACGGCCTTCCTGCAGGGGATTTATTCTAAGACCCCTATTACTCAGCGTCTATGTCCATGCACAATGAATGAAGTAGAGGACTTCATACATTTCTTTTTCTACTGCCCTATTTATGAGCTAATAAGAACTAAGCTCCTCCTCTTGATCCCGTCCACCATCACATCTAAGGAAGACTGTTTGAAATCGCTTCTTGTGGACGCAAATCCCCAAGTTACACGTGGGGTGGCAATCTTTATAGTGCAGGCCTTGAAACTCAGGGCTACTTTGACGGGGTAGTGTGTCCTAGACCTGGTCCTGTCTTAATTCTTTTATTACCTTTTTAACCTAATGTCCCGAGCCTATTTTGGGGCCATTATATGCTTTATATACATTCGCATTCTAGATTCCCGGCGCTGGCAACTAAATCTTTACATTATTGTCTTAGGGTAATTTAAATGTCATAACCCCAGCAATATCACTTTGAATTTTGTGTGGTTGTTTGTTTCTAGCATTTTTTGTTTTGTTTTATCCTGCTATGGCTGTATGCTAATGCAATAAAGGTTTGATTGATTGATTGCTAGGCATGTAGTAAAATCAAATTTACTGCACAGCGTTGTATCAAACTAGTGATTTTAAAAGTACCTGGTCATTCAGTAGAGCCTGAGAAATACAGTGGTGCCCCGCAAGACAAATGCCTCGCAAGACGAAAAACTCGCTAGATGAAAGAGTTTTCCGTCTTTTGAGCCATTCCGCAAGACGAATTTCCCTATGGGCTTGCTTCGCAAGACGAAACGTCTTGCGAGTTCTTGCGAGTTTTTTCCCTTTTTTTAAAAGCCACTAAGCCGCTAATAGCCGCTAAGCCGCTAATAGCCGTGCTTCGCAAGACGAAAAAACCGCAAGACGAAGAGACTCGCGGAACGGATTAATTTCGTCTTGCGAGGCACCACTGTATTTCTTGAAAAAGATTTTAAAGGGAAGAATTACTAATGAGGAGCAGCAAGAAATAAAAATAGCTTTTTGTCAGAGAAATTCTTTTATTCCTAACACCCTGACTGAAGAAAATGCTAGCACTGTACCCTAATTCTGGTGGGTGCAGCTAGAAACAAAAGACACCACATCTTTTTGGCTTTCCTTATGACCCCTTAGGGCACCACATCAAGCTGAGAGGAAGAGGCTCTCTGAGGGACCCCAGGATTAGCCCCAGAAGTCTTAAGTTGACTTATTTCCTCCAGCAAGCTCCCTTTGGTTGAACAAAAGCCACAGACATTTCCCTAAGATTTAAATGTGCGCCAGAGCAAAGAAGAGTAACGCAAATCAGGACCGACTGCTATTGAGCATCTGATGGTGAACATGCCACCAAGACTAGCTTTTAATTACATTTTTCCTGGAGAAGCTCCTTGTTTTGTACAGGAGTCAGGTCTTCAGAATGGCTGGCAACACTCCAATGGGAAATTAATCTGCTTTGAAATCAACGGGTCTGCACTTACTTAATTCTGAGTGGGTGCCCTTTAAAAGTTGTGTTTTTAAAAAGCAGCCAAGGCAAGTCGGAAGCAGCCTCTCTCCATTCAGTACAACTGTATCCTATTCCAGGGTTGACTAACTTGTGGCTCTCTAAATACGGCTGAACTACAATTCCCATCACCCCGGACCATTGGCTGTTCTGGTTAGGGGTGTTGGGAGTTGTAGTTTGGCAACATCTAGAGGTCCACCAGTTTGCCATCTCTACCCTGGTGTTGTCCCTGATAAACCATTGGTCCCCTTTTGTCCCACTATCCTTTTGGGGGGAGATTTGGATGAAAACATGCTTTCAAGTGAGCATGCTTAGGATTTCTGCCATTATTTCTAATTTCTGGTTTATGATTCAGAGCCGAACAATATGCTATGTTAAACGTGCTTCGGCATTTAAAGTAGGTTCAGTTTTACGCAGTTGCTGCCATGACAGGGGCACTGTATTCCCTCTCCTACTTTGGCCCCGGACAAACATGCCACCCAACCCTCACAGCTGCAATTTCCTTCAGAAACTAAGCAACTAAGCCCCCATTGGTGCCAATGAAAGCTTCCCTGCCAAGTCAAACTGCAGCCATGTGGGTGTCAGGAACTGGCTAGATGAGGAGGAAGAAGAAGAGTTTCGATTTGATATCACTACCCAAAGGAGTCTCAAAGTGGCCAACATTCTCCTTTCCCTTCCTTCCCTACAACAAACACTCTGTAAGGTGAGTGGGGCTGAGAGACTTCAAAGAAGTGTGACTAGCCCAAGGTCACCCAGCAGCTGCATGTGGAGGAGTGGGGAAGCGAACCCGGTTCACCAGATTACAAGTCTACCACTCTTAACCACTACAGCCAGGGAACACCACAGGGAAGCATCAGCGTGGGAAGGCTCCAAGCCGGGAGAATGGTGGTGGGATGCAGGAGATAGGTCCGACAAGGAGGGAGTGCAGGAGGGTTGGAGGCTGAGCAAGCAACAGGTTTAGGTGAGGTTGAGGTAGCTGAAGAGGAGGCTGAGATCCCCAGCCACCTGCCATTTCCACTGTTTCCTTCTCCCTTCCTCCTATTTCCCCAAGAACAAGGAGGGAATTACATGTAGCAGAACAAAAGGCACAGAGAGTCCCTCCCCAAAGGAGTTTGCAGCTGTTCGGAAGGCAGTTGGCTGGGGAGGAGCCTTCAGAGGAATTAGGAGGCTCAGTTCTCAGTTCTGGCAACTGCCTCACCAAGCTCGTCCTGGCCGTGGAGTTCTCTGTTGGGTTTTTTCCTCTCTGAATAAAGAATCAACCTTGCTGCTCACCTCTGAGCTTCTGCGCTGAACTGCAGCTGAGCCAGCCCTGAGAGTGGGAGAGGGCTGGACTCACAGCAGGGGAAGAAAGAGCTAAATCAGGGGTCAGCAAACTTTTTCAGCAGGGGGCCGGTCCACTGTTCCTCAGACCTTGTGGGGGGCTGGACTATATATATTTTTTTGGGGGGTGAACAAACTCCTATGTCCCACAAATAACCCAGAGATGCATTTTAAATAAAAGGACTCATTCGACTCATGTAAAAACACACTGATTCCCGGACCATCCGTGGGCCGGATTCAGAAGGCGATTGGGCCGGATCTGGCCCCCGGGCCTTAGTTTGCCTACCCATGAGCTAAACCCATGTACTATGATTGTAGTGACAATAGTTTAAAAATGCACTTACATTTAATACATTGTAGCTTATTTAATGTGACATGCAGGTTGTTTTTGCTCAGTTATAATTCGTATGTGAAGAAGTGCCTTTCCTTTAAGTAACCACAAAGGTCAACTAATGCCAGTCAGCTGGAGGTGTGAACTATTGGGTTTGCCAATCCCCTGCCCACCCATTTCTGGTACCAGGCAAGCCTGTTAGAGCACTCCTTGAAATGCCAGCGGAAATGCATGTTCTATCATCAATAAAGTCAGCAAAAGTCTACCTGGCATTTCTGTCATCCTTTAAGTCGAGGGCTTCCTTTTAGATAGTTTCTTAGAGCTGAACAAGACAATGTCAGCTGAACAACAACAACAACAACAACCAAAATGTCATGGCATCTTCCCTAAGCAGGAATTTTTTTCCATCCTTGGTGCAAAAAATAGCCTGGGAAAGGAGGTGACATGCATGGCAAAACATCAATTAGCTTGTAAAGAGGCTCAGATGGGTTGTAAAGTGCTGATTAGCTTGCCAAGGAGGGAAGCAAAGTGGGGCTTATTTGCAAAATGTGTTATTGCAAAGAGTGTGCCAACTGCATTTGGGAAACATCACTGCAAATGAAATTGAGTAGAATAATGAAAAAAGGAAGGAGATGGTATTTTGAAGAAGGAGAGTGACATAGCTTCTTTTAACGGATCCGCCTTCAAAGTGAGAGAGAGGTGGCAGGACTAATCAATGCACGATGTGACTGGAATATACTGGTAATAGAAAATGGCTGCGCTATTTCAGGCTCTTGTGGTTCTAGCTTCAGGACTGATTACCAACTTTCCACCCAGCGGCGTAGCGTGGGTTGTCAGCACCCAGGGCAAGGCAAGTAATTTGCGCCCCTAACCCCTAACCTGCCGCCGCTGCCAGCTTCTTCTTGCTGCTGCCTGGGCTGGGGTATTTACGGTATGGTAGCCATGGCGGTGGCGGCGGGTCTGTGTCAGGTGATCTGAGGCAAGTTGCTGCTGGTGCTGCCGCCCAAACGACGCGACTTGCCCGGAGGAGGAGGGCAGAGAGGCGAGGAAAATGCAACATGGCCCAGCCGCTGCACCAGCAGCGGCGGCGGCAGGGCTGTGAGGAGGGGCTGCCTGGCGCGCCCTCCGCGGCCCTGACGCGCGGGGAGCGCTGAGAGCCGCTGCCTGCCAGACGCCTTCAGCCCAGACGCGCGCACAGCTCGTCGGTTCCGCGAGACATGGGGCTCTGCTACAGCCTGCGCCCGAGGCTCTTCGGCGACTCCGGAGGTGGCGAGCGCCCCCCCAGATGTTGCGCCCGGTGCGGCCGGCCCCCCTGCACCCCCCACGCTACGCCACTGTTTCCACCACACACGGACAAAAGCCTTCCTAACTTCAAAACATCACAACTGTTAATATGAATGCCTTTTTGTTTCTGTCCTTCACACAGTGCCACCCCCATATTACCTATCACCAATAAAATGGTGTTTACCTAGCTGCTCCTTCTTACTAAATTCTCAGTCTTGTTACCTGAAGTTGAAGAGAATACAGACTCCCCCAGTGTCCCTGTTTTCCAGGGACAGTCCAGCATTTACAGAAGCCATCCCAATTTCTGATTTGATTCCAGAATGTCCCGCTTTTCCTTAGGATCAGGGCTTTTTTCCCAGCCAGAACTCACCGGAAGTCAGTTCCGGCACCTCTCAGGTGGGTGCCAATGCCATTATGAGAGAACAAGGAAGGCATTCATGGTGAGTGCCAGCACCTCTTTTTCTAGAAAAATAGCACTAGGCACCCCTTTTTCCATCAGAGAAATGTTGGAGGATACCGTATACAACAGGATGTCCCTATAATTCATGGGGACTAAATTCAGGAGAATTCTTTCAGCATTCACAAACTAACCAACACTGGAATGCAGTGCCACTTAGTGGTTTTGCGATAGCATGCTCCCAGTTTGGTCTGAAGACAAAGACTGTATTTAATTTAATTAGAGTTGACTATGGTGTGGTAGAGTTGATATTCATTACTGTGAAGTGTTTATACATAGTTACATAACCCTTGGACTGCAAAAAGATCAAACTTATCCATTCTGAAGGAAATCAGCGCTGAGTACTCACTGGAAGGACAGATCCTGAAGCTGAGGCTCCAATGCTTCGGCCACCTCATGAGAAGAGAAGACTCCCTGGAAAAGACCCTGATGTTGGGAAAGATGGAGGGCACAAGGAGAAGGGGGCAACAGAGGACAAGATGGTTGGGCAGTGTTCTCGAAGCTACCAGCATGAGTTTGACCAAACTGTGGGAGGCAGTGGAAGACAGGAGTGCCCGGCGTGCTCTGGTCCATGGGGTCACAAAGAGTCGGACACGACTAAACAACTAAAGAACAACAACATACACACAAATATCTACACACACACACACACTCAGCCTCCACCATTACCACTTTGTCCCATTATTGGTTCATGCTAAATAATTTATTTTAGCACTTCAGAAGCCTGTGAAACCTACCTTGTCTTCTCCAGTTTTGTTTCTAGTAGCACCTTAAAGACCAACTAAGTTAGTTCTAGGTATGAGCTTTCGTGTGCATGCACACTTCTTCAGATACACTGAAACAGAAGTCACCAGACCCTTCTATATAGTGAGAAGGTGGGGAGGGGTATTACTCAGAAGGGTGGTGGGAATGGGTGATTGGCAGATAGTTGTGATGAGCCTGTTGACGACTCTTAACGACTGCAATAGGTCTTACAGGAAAAAGCAAGGGGTGAGAAGGTGAAAAATGGCTTTGTCATGTATAATGAGATAAGAATCCAATGTCTTTGTTCAGACCAGGTCTCTCCATGGTTTTAAGTTTGGTAATAAGTTGCAATTCAGCAGCTTCTCTTTCCAGTCTATTTCTGAAATTCCTTTGTAATAGAACAGCTACTTTGAGATCTTGTATAGAATGTCCAGGGAGATTGAAGTGTTCTCCTACTGGTTTCTCTGTCTTCAGGAATCACAAGACCAGTCTGCAGAATGCTGCGGTGGTAATTGAGGAAGCTCTTTGTGGGCGAATCAGGTTAAAATGGGCAAAAAAGATCACAGGATGGTGTGGTGCATACTAAGACAAAGAAGCAAAGTCAGCAGTTAATGCAACTCTGTCTCTGTCACTGATTGGAACTCATGGGCTCCTTTGCAATGCAAAACAAATACAAAGCTTTTACGGTCAAAGGACAAAGACGAAAGCCACAGAATTTTTTTTTACTTCTTGTCTACAGGGATCTGTGGCATCAACGATCAATTGCCTGCTCCTTCCTTGCTGTCTACGATGAGCACAGAATGTGATGTTTAGGTAGATCAGTTAAATTAGGGTCAGGGAATCTGTGTCTCTTCAGATATTTCTGAATTATTTATTTACTTATTTGATTTATGAACCGCTTCCCACAAGGCATCCCAAATCAATTTTTTTCCAGTGGAAAATAATTTTATTCTGCAATTTGCAGCACACTAGAGGACAAAGATAGCAAAACAAGCAATTACAGATTTCTCGTGTGTCACTGTTACGATATATGGTTGGGAAGAAGTGATAAGCACTGAGAATCAGATAAACAACAAGTAAAACAACAATCTGATGCAGCCCCCTTCGAAACCCAGCGTGCGTCACTGAAGGTTGTGAACTCTCAAGAGAAGTATTTATGAAAGCTAGGAGCGGAAACTGTACAGTTCCAGATTGGTTAGATGCAGTTTGGCTCCTTGCTTTCTACTAGGATTGCCAGGTCAGGAGCATCCCAGACCCTGAGAATTCAGGGCTCAAATCTGAAACCTAGGGGTAACCCTTGGAGAAGTCACATGGGCAGGCCCTGGAGATGGAGGTTAATTGGGAGAGGGGAGTGGAGAAGGGCAGCCCGCCGCTGCCTCGATTGCCTAAAATGCTATTATTTGCAGCCAGCTCCTGCTGGGCCAAGCTTGCAAACTATATGCAAAGTCTTCTTTGTTTTGTTTTGTTTTATTAATTTTTAACCACACTCTCGCCCACCTGGGGATTCGAGCCCCCCCCCCACCTGGAGGGGGCCAGGCAAATCTGGAGACTTCAAGTCACACTTGGAGGTCTACTCTAAACATATCACACATTAATCGTTCCATGAGAGCAGGATGCGAAACACGCTCATGCAGTGGTGGATTGTGTTTTAATGGCCCCAGACGCACGGGCAAAATGGAGCTCACCACACGCCAGCCCAGCCCTCACCGCCCTAAGTAACACCAGCCCTAAGCTGCTTTGTAACCCAAGGCATATGTAACCCAAGGTACCACTGTACCACTTTTCATTAAAAAATACAAAATAAACCAGAGGATGTTTTTCAGTCACTGGCTACCAATGATCTGACTGCAACCAATAGGAAATTAATAAGATCTTTATGGAGGAATTTTGAGGCAGTGAAAACAGAGAGAAGAGTGAAGGGCCTGCTCTGGGGACAATCAGGTTTGTTAATTTAGAAATATGATCAAATATTTGAATTCATAAATCTGGATATAATGGGTCTTGTCAGGTGTTCCTGCCTTTCATAGAACTACCGTTATAGAAGAATGTTCTAAGTCTGTAACATATTTTATATTTGCGGTGTTTCTGCTATCTCAATGATTTTCAATGACAATAGTAGCCAATTATTGTGGTTGTCTGCTTTGAATCTGCTAAGTAAAAGGAAGACAGGCATTTAAAAATGTGTGCATTATTACGCCCTTCTTTCCAGCTTGCTTCCAGCACTGACAGGGATACGGGTGGCGCTGTGGGTTAAACCACTAGGACTTGCTGATCAGAAGGTTGGTGGTTCGAATCCCCATGATGGGCGTTGCTCAGTCCCTGCTCCTGCCAACCTAGCAGTTCGAAAGCACGTCAAAGTGCAAGCAGATAAATAGGTACCACTTCGGCAGGAAGGTAAACGGCGTTTCCGTGTGCTGCTCTGGTTCACCAGAAGCGGCTTAGTCATGCTGGCCACATGACCTGGAAGCTGTACGCCGGCTCCCTTAGACAATAAAGCGAGATGAGCGCCGCAACCCCAGAGTCAGCCATGACTGGACCTAATGGTCAGGGGTCCCTTTACCTTTACCTTCCAGCACTGATAAGACATCCTGAGGCTAATTTGACATCAGCCTTGGCTCCACTGAGCCTTGGAAGTGATGAAGGAATACCCCCCAAAGGTGTTGTTGCAGGGCACAAAGGGGTTCACTCCAGCACTCACCTTGCACCTACCTTCTGGAACATGTGCTCTTCAAACACGTGGCAAGCAGAGGTCTTCAGAGCATGATGACCCTCAGATGCTACCAGAATCATTTTGTTTGTTTGTCTGCCAGACAGTTGGGCCATATTATAGGATCCGGAAAGGAATGCTAAAAAAGCTCATTCTCATGCTTTTTTTCCAGGATTATTTAGGTTCACAGTCAATCACTTCCAGGAAAAGATGTCAGTGGGAAATGGGAAACCAACCGGCCAGTGCCTAGCCAGCTGCAGCTAACTTGCAAAAAATGCCAAAATGCAAGCGAGCTAATGACTCATTCTTTAACTCATGACTCATCTCTTAACTGTAAGATAGAGAAAACTTGAAAACCACAAGAAAATATTTGGGACCATATGTTGTGATAAAAAGAGGATCTGCTAAACACTCGCACACCCATCTTGGTACTGATCTCTCATTCATTGCCAACAGCCATCACTGCCTTGGCTTCCGTGGGACTTAGGCTATTTTAATCTTGGTCTAGCATCTGCATTGCGAATTCCCCCCAGTCTGAACCACAAACAGAGAATGAAGAAGAGGGAACTTCCTGTAACAGGGTGTGAATCTGCACTCTCCTCTTTATGTTTATTCATTTATGGCATTTCAACCCCACCTTTCTTCCAAGCAGCTTAAAGGGCTATAGGTGGTTCTCCCCACCCCCACTTTATGCTCACGATAGCTCTGTGAACTAGGTTAGGCTGAGAGACCGATCCACCGAGCTTCAGGGCCAGGTGGGCAGTTTTGAACTTGGGTCTCCCACGCCTGGGTCCAACGTTCTAACCACTACACCACTTCTTGATTCCATCTGCACTGTACATTTAAAGCAGCGCCACACCACTTTAAACAGTGGTTTAACAATAAATGCATCTTCACAGTGCCCTCTGGGAATTGTGGCTCTGTGAGTGGAACAAGAGTCTCCGAACTACTATCAGACCGTTATCAAACTACATCTCCCAGAATACTTAGCGGGAAGCTGGGACTGTTTAAAGTGGTGTCACAGTGCTTTAAATGTACGGAGCGCATGTCATCATAAGCAGCCTGTGATGGCTTCTCAGTTACTCATATGTAATTGGGGAAGGGTCTAGTTTAACACTGTATTTCTATCACTGTTTGTGACTTAATATGCTTTATAAACCATATTCCAATTTTAAAAAAGAAACATCTCACTGCTTTCAGGGTTAAAAGGGCTGGTGTCTAATGGCTTAAGTTAGCCTTGCTGTTCTTTTCAATACTTGTCCACTCTTGCAAGCTGTGCAAGGTGGTGAGTTTCACCCAATGTCTCCTTGATTTATTTTATTTTTTCCCTCCCTCTCTCCCTCCCCCTCTCCTTTCTCTGTGTAAGCAAGGGAGGGAGGGAAAAACATATTACATGGGTAAAAGTGGACCAAATAGTTCTTAAATGGCTCCATGCCCAGCGACGGCAACTGGGACAATTTTCAAAATGGCACTCTGCAAAATGCAGTGTTTATTTTATTTTCGCACCTTGGAAGGAAATGTGCTCTTCGGGGAAATTGCCACTTGCACATTTTGTTTGCTATAATGGTAAGCAAAAGTTTCAATTTTTATATAAACGCCTGGGCAGCCATCTTGGCTAATTCAAAGCCCTTAACTGCAGTAAGGCTTAGCAATTGTCAGGCTAAGAGCTGGAAAATGGGGAGGGCAGCCTGCCTTGAATGGAGTTGCACTTCCTTTGCAAACTCATGTTTGTGGGGAATAATCCTAGACCTGGCTTTGATTATCAGGGGATGAGTGACACATACTTCAATGGCATCAAGGTATGATTCTGTGATGCACTCTATGTGGGGCTATCTTTGAAAAGTGCTGAGAAACTTCAGCTGGTTCAGACCACAGATTTATTATTTATCCTCCAGAATATTGTATACCACTGGATCATAAAAATATACCACTGCAGTTTAAAACAATATAAAAACATAAAACCAGACAGTAAAATCATAAAAAAATTAAAACATGTTCAAAGCAAAAACAACAACCCTTCTCTGAATTTTGCAATGCAGTCTTCCAGCCATGTTATGTGTACAAAACGGCACATTCCCTGAGCTGTTACAGGTAAATGTAGTTAAAATCCCACACCTGCAACAATGGCGCCGCCAGACACATTTGAAAGCATTACAGAGAAAAGCTGGTTTGTTTATGGCACTTTCCAGGGTGTACTGTAGGTGGCACTGTACCGTTGAAGATCTGCATGAGCTACAGCCAGTTTGGTAAGGCTAGGGTGCTCCTTTATGTGGCAAGTAGGATAAAAGCATAGTTTAAGGCTGCCTCTTCTGGTTATATAATGCAGGAGTTTCTATTACAATTCTGAGAAGATTGGTCTGTTGTTGTTTTTCCGGCTGCAGCTGAAGTGTAGCAGTCAAAGAGAATAATTCTTTTGATGGGACTGTCCACAAAACAGGATAATAGAATTTTAGAGTTGGAAGGGATGCTGGAGTGCTGGTGGTCATATATTCCAGTCCTCTTGCCCAATGCAGGAATCTTGCAACTGAGAACATAAGAAAAGCCTTAATGGAGAAAGCCAGAGGCCCATCTAGCCCTGGGCTCTGTTCTCACAGTGGCCAGCCAGGTGCCCATGGAATACTATGTTTAAAATACCATATTTCAAAAAGTGTGTGATTGCTGCCCTTTCACAATGCTTTATCTCCCCAACAGCTCTGTGACAGCTGCCTGCAGCCTGCAGCCCGGAGAGCGCGGCGCTGTGCACTCTGGGCTTCGGGCAGCTCTCCGCAGCCTGCTGTCCCTGAAGCTAAAACAGCGAGACGGGGTGCTGCGCAGCCCTCCGTCTCGCTGTTCCAGCTTCGGGACGGCTGCGCAAAGCCTCCGCAGGGCGGCGGGGTGAAGGCCCTGCGGAGGCTACAAAGGATGTCCCCGAAGCCTCAAGCCTTTGGAGTGCAGCTGCGCTCCAAAGGCTTCAGGGATCTTTGAGGCTGGTGGTAGGGGAAAGCAGCGTCCCCCCCCCCACCGCCAGACCCACAAGCTCAGGGGGCAGCGGCAAGGCCTGCTCTTGAACGCACCTTGTTTTTGAGGGGAAGAACAAGGGAAATCCCCCCCCCATTCTCCCCCTCCTATGTTCCAATGCGTCCTATGGTCCGGTGCGTCCAATAGAGCAAAAAATATGGTAGGTTAGTTTGAAAGGCCAAGACTCTCTAGAGAGCCCCATGGATGAGTGCAGGGTGCTGGAAGGGATTGGAGATAAGCTGTGCTCTGATTCTATGGAAGGGCAGAGTTGCATGCCCTCAGAATATGAACAAGGGTCAAGTCTGCTAGTAGGGCCGGTCCTACCGTTAGACAGTGAGGTGGCTACTTCAGGCAGCAGATTTAGAGTGGCTTGAAAAGGCAGGAAATTGCAACTTATTTGTTTTACTGTTGTATTTTTCCTTCCAGGGAGAGGGAGAGGCTCTTGTGGATTTTGTTTTTATCAAGCACCAAAACAAACAGACTGTTATTGCTATCATTATTTATTGAATTTGTTAATTGCTTTACCTTGCCCAGGGCAACCCAGAGTGACTTACCACCAACAAAATAGACAACAAACCCCACATAGATACATTAAGACCAAGAGGAAAGAGAAATACATTAAAAACATCCCGCCCACTTCTAAAAGGCCACAGATAGCTAAAGGCCTGGTTTTAGAGGAAAGTTTTTCCCTGGCACCCAAAGATATATAACGATGGCGCCAGGCAAGCCTCCTTCAGGAGAGCATTCCACAAATGGGGAGCCATCACAGAAAAGGCCCATTCTCTGTTGCCATCTTCCAGATGTGTCTTGGAGGAGGCACATGAAGAAAGGCCTCAGATGATCAGTGCACAGTCCGAGGCAGTTTGTTTGGGGAGAGACGGTCCTTGAGATATTGTGGTCATGAGCCATTTAAGGTTTTATAGGTCAAAACCAGCATTTTGAATTGTGCCCAGAAATTAACTGGTGGCCAGTGCAGTCAGGCCAGGAGCAGTGTGATATGCTCAAAGTGTGTTGCACCAATGTGCAACCTGGCTTCTAAATTCTGTAACGGCTGGAGTTTCTGAACCGTCTTCAGAGGCAACCCTACGTATTACCTGGAGGTTATCTGAGCATCAATGACAGAGGTTAGGCTATCCTAAGGACTAGCCTTGGGTCATCCCCAATAGTCAGTTGGCCTTTAAAGGCTACCTTACCTAATTTACACTTATCAAAACAATATGCGAACTGAAACACAATAATCCCTAAAAAACTGGCACCTCTCTGAATTTTGCAGTGCAGTTTTCCAGTCATGCAATCGTGAAACTGAGGCTCCAATACTTTGGCCACCTCATGAGAAGAGAAGACTCCCTGGAAAAGACCCTGATGTTGGGAAAGATGGAGGGCACAAGGAGAAGGGGACGACAGAGGACAAGATGGTTGGACAGCGTTCTCGAAGCTACAAACATGAGTCTGATCAAACTGCGGGAGGCAGTGGAAGACAGGAGTGCCTGGCGTGCTCTGGTCCATGGGGTCATGAAGAGTCGGACACGACTAAACGACAACAACAACAATTTGTACAAAAATGCATATATTAGCCTAAAGTTCTCATAAATGCATATATTAGTGAACATAACATACCAAAAATGCATTATATTGGGAGTAATTCCTTTAGAAAAATATACCCACAGTCTGAAGGGAACCCTATTGATTTTATCTTTAATTATGATTAAAGATTTCTTTAATTATGATTTTATGTATGCTTGTTTTTAATTGGTTTCTGCATTTTAGTCATGTCCTGCATACTAATTGGAATCGTACACTGCTTGGAACTTATTCTGAGCAAGCAGTCATTTTATACATTTTTGAAATAAATAAATTAGTTGAACCACCATGTAACCTGAAATATTTATCTAGACCATGTTCCAGTTCAAGTTCTAGATAGGTTAAGAAATAATGAACTAGGATTTTGAGAAACAACACAAATGAATGTTTGAACCAGCTCTGATTTTTGGGGTGGGTGGGGGGAGTTTGCTCTATTTTGGGGATACAGGATGCCTCTATTGTAATGTGGGGAGCAGGCCTCTTTTGGTCTCACAGAAGAAAATTACTGGCTCACACAATTCCTCTTTACTTCTTCTTTTGACAACAAGGCACGTGCCTATCATCTTAATGAAATATATTTTGCTCTGGGCAAAATTGCAGTGGCAACTCTAGATGACACCTCCTTGCCCCAGTAGGAAGGTTCCGTCAAGCCATTTCCTGACAAGCTCTATTTATTAAGCTTTTAAAAGCATTAATAATCTTTGACCAGCATGAGCAGTTAACTACATAAATAGTGTAATCCCCTAAAATTATCTCTGCACGACGTTGCCAGAGCTCTACTTCCTTAGCCTCCTAATAATTTGCCCTTGCAGCAGGCATGCAGAAGGGGGGGGGGGGAGAGGAAAGGAAAAAGTGAGATTAAGGGCATAGCCTGAAATCAGGAAAGGCGTTTAAACTGACCGTTAATCTATTTGTAGACTTCCTTTCAGGCAGTTTAAAAAATGGTATTGTGGCAGACTTATGGGCAGCGATAAAGGAAGGAATTAAGACTCCCTCTTTCAAAACCTGTCCCCAGGTTAAGTGCAGATGGCTTCAATCAAACACAACATGAAATATTTTTGCGTACCACTGTAGAAATGATGGGGAAGGGCAACTAAAATCCCTTTTGCCACCTCTCAGGGCAGGTCCACACTTGGCAGGGTCCAAGCAGTTTCCCCCTGGGAAGTGTGGATAAGCCCTTTTGTGTGATACGTATTGTCTCTGCAAACCTTGGGATTTTCCCACAGTTGTTGGTACATGTCAAGGCTTCAGGAAAGCTATTCCTCCCCCGGTTGCAGCAAGAGCAGAAAAAACAAGGTTGAGTCCTTTTTAATAAGTTTATTTGTTCATAATAGTGAGAGACAAAAGAACGCAACAAGCTCTGACAATGGGGTTGCTCCAACTGAGCTCCTCCTCCCTCCTTCCTAGCAACAGCATCTTCCCTTACGGTGGCTTATGGTGGCCAATTGTCTCTGAGTCCATTGTTCCTGCGCTCTTAACGAACGTCGCACTCTGGGAGAAGGGGGATCAGAAATACTCTCCAGTGACGTGTCAGCTGGCTCCTCTGCTGTTGGCTCCCCACACCTTCTTCTAATACTTCCCAACTCTTCTGTTCATCTATCTCTGAGCTGTGACCTTCCTCAAACCCTTCAAAGCCCTGCTATGAATCAATGCTGCATTCCACTTCTCCTACGGCATTAGGAAAAGGGTATAGATCTCCACCATTCCTCCTCCAGCTTGTCCTCTTGAGACCAATCCCTGACAATACATCTATCTCTCTTGTGTACAAATGGTGCCATCTTGGCAACCCTTGTTCTAACGTACACAATCCATCTCTACACCAGATTACTAATCTGGCTCAGTAGAGCAGAGGTGTCAGGAGTGTGTGCAGGAGCCAGGCCCCATGACCAGTAGGGCTTCGCAGGACTGGGGCCTACCTAAGTTTGTTCTGGAGAGGCAAGGCGTGGCCGCACAGGTGAGGCCGCTTGGTAACTCACTGCACCTGGTGGCAAGAGCCAGGAAGGGATATAAGGTCAGCATTTCCCTTTGGCTCTTTGCCACAGCAACATGCCTCCTGTTTTGCTGCGTTTGGCTTCTTGCTTCCTGATCCTCGGACCTTGGCTTCTTGACTCCTTGTTTCTCAACCCTTGACTTCATGACTCCTTGCTTCTTGACCCTCCGACCCTTGACTTCTTGAATCTCTGCTTCCTCACCCTTGGACCCCTGGCTTCTGGACTCTCGTTCCTGCTCCCACCCTCCCACACTGACAAACTGGAACGTGTCCAGAGGAGGGCAACCAAAATGGTCAAAGGCCTGGAAACGATGCCTTATGAGGAACGGCTAAGGGAGCTGGGCATGTTTAGCCTGGAGAAGAGGAGGTTAAGGGGTGATATGATAGCCATGTTCAAATATATAAAAGGATGTCACATAGAGGAGAGAGAAAGGTCGTTTTCTGCTGCTCCAGAGAAGCGGACATGGAGCAATGGTTCCAAACTACAAGAAAGAAGATTCCACCTAAACATTAGGAAGAACTTCCTGACAGTAAGAGCTGTTCGACAGTGGAATTTGCTGCCAAGGAGTGTGGTGGAGTCTCCTTCTTTGGAGGTCTTTAAGCAGAGGCTTGACAACCATATGTCAGGAGTGCTCTGATGGTGTTTCCTGCTTGGCAGGGGGTTGGACTCGATGGCCCTTGTGGTCTCTTCCAACTCTATGATTCTATGATTCTATGCCATCTTGCCCCCGGGTCCTGATGTCCTCAGCTGGGACTTCAACCGCCTGTGGAGAACCTGATTTGGCCAGCAAGCCAGACCCCTACCTCCCCTGTCCATCACTGGAGAAATTTGACAGGTGGGTGGAGCCACTCACCTCTCAAACACCTGATGTCACCATGACATCAGATGACGATTGTTTTCAGAGCATGATCAACTGATGGGTGGTGACTTCAAGTTTGCTTTCTACAGGGAATTGGCTGTGCAGTTGACTTCTTCACTCGGTTGTGGTTCACATGGCTGATCAAGACCTTCCTTTTTCAACAAGTCATATCAGTGGAGATGTTTGTCCCAGTCTGTATCTGTGTTGGATTCAAAGCTTTTTTTTCATTTTACATATGGAAGCATTTCCATTCATGAAAGTGTTTATATATTTTTAATTGTTAAAGTTATTTTTCTATACGAAATTGTGCAATTGCTTTTAATGCTGATGTTCATCCTGTGAAATCGCTTCAGAGCATTTCGTGGGAACTGATTCATAAATGGAGATAGATAGATAAATAAATGCAATCTCTTCCCCCTCCCTTAATTTTTTTATTGAGATCAATCAGGTGGCAGGACCTTAAAAATCAGTGCTTCGTGTTTCTTGATGCTTGGCTAAGTTTTGATGACTGCTGTTTTCAAAAAGCATTAATTCACTGGAGCTTCTCCAGTGATTTCTCAAAGATGCCTTCAGGCGATGCTACAGTTGCAACCTTTGATGTCACTCCTTTTGACCCTTGATGCTTGTCGTTTTGGATGTCAAGCTCTGCCTCTTGTTCTGCAAATCCCATTCCACTCCATTGTGGATACAAGGTTGCCCAGGGCTGCTGCCCTTGCCATCCTGTGTTAACCTGTTACTTCTGAAAATTCAATTTATCTTCTTGCTAGCTTTGGAAGCACAGCAGATGCAGTAAGTAAGTCTTTCCAAAGCTTGGGGGAACTCTGCTGATTTGCTGGGAGATTCATATTGTTATGTGTTTGGGTTCCAGAGTTTGCAGGTGCAAAGTTTGTGGGTGCACATTTAGAATTAATCAAGGTTGCATTAAATTGTGCCAAAGGTGCTCCACCAAACAAAAAGAGACAAGGTTGAATGAACTGGCCACTCTTGCTTGAGAAAAAAGTAGTACAGTGGTACCTTGGTTCTCAAACGCCTTGGTACTCAACGCCTTGGTTCTCAAAAGCCGAAAACTCGGAAGTAAGTGTTCTGGTTTTCAAACATTTTTCGGACGCCAACCATCCAATGCGGCTGTCGGCTATTGTTTGCAGGGCACTTGCACCAATCAGAAACTGCGCCTTGGTTTTTGAACATTTCGGAAGTCAAGTGGACTTCTGGAATGAATTAAGTTTGGCACTTTAGTTTTTGCTATTTATTTTGTATTTTTGAGGCTTTTTTGGTTAATTGTTTTTGTGACTGTGTGGAACTCAGTTCAGCTACTGATTGATTGATTGATTGATTGATTGTGTGACTGCGGAAATGGATAAAAGCCCCCTATCCAAACAATGACTATCATCAGTGCAGGTAAGAATTTTTTAAAAAACTTTTATCTTTATCATCTACAATACTGTCTTATTTATTGTATAGTACAGTACATTGATTATTGCTTTCATTTTATGGATCAATGGTTTCGTTAGATAGTAAAATCCATGTTAAATTGTTTTAGGGATTGTTTTTAAAAGTCTGGAATAGATTAATCCATTTTGCATTACTTTCTATGGGAAAGCACACCTTGGTTTTGGAACGGACTTCCGAAACGGATTAAGTTTGAGAACCAAGGTACCACTGTATTTAGTACTAGAGAAGTTTATATATTGGGTGGATAAAAATCTGTGGGCGGGCCTGCTAAGCTGATATGTGCATGTCTGTGATGTATACAGGCAGCTGGAAGGAGGATTCAGGAAACAGAACAACGCTGGATGCCTCTTGCCAAAGGCTGCTCTAGAGACAAAGAGAAAATCTGTTCATATTGGCTCCCTTTCCAATCCTGAGCAAGGTTCCATTATTCTTTCTACGGTAATGGAAATGTGTTGTTTTTAATGCAGCTCAATGGAAATCTACCACCCTACGACCTCCACCTCCCACAGCAAGAAAGAACAGATAAATCGTGAAAAATCCATTTCAGCCCAAAGTCTTAGCTTCATTTTACAATTATCCCAGCTAATAAGGGATGTGATGGGATGCCTCCAGGGCCTTCACATTCACTGAAAGCAACGGCATAATTCTTGCAAAGCCACAACAAAATTCTCACTGAGCTCTTATTATTCCTATTTTGAAGGGAGAAGCTGAAAGATTAGGACGACAACTTTACATAAAAGAGGGGTGGTGAACTTTTTTTTAGCCTGAGGGCCAGATCCCCTCATGGAAAAGCTTCCTGGAGCCACATACATGTAGGGGATTCAGCCAGAGGCAAAGTGGGGGTCGGGTCAAAGGCAAAAGTGGGGCAGAGTGCCCAGAATTATTACAGGGAAAGAATGTGCTTTGAAAGTATCGTATGTATACAGCCTTTTGGGCACATAATGGCCCATTCAAAACGTCTGGAAGAAGAGGAGAATCTTTAGCAGCTGCTGAAAAACAGCCGAGTTTGGAGCCAGCCAAAGCTCAGAAAGGAGTGTGTTTCTTAGCTCTCTGGTGATCTGCAGATCTCCTAATCTTATGTAACAATAGCACTGCCAGAAGAACATTTCCAGCTGACCTCAGAACCTGGGCAGGGTTATGTGTCTTATAATTGCCATTATAAGAGAACAAGGGTGAGATCTAGCACCTCTTTTTCTAGAAAAATAGCACTGTTAACACCCTGAGTTGGGCCTAATGACAAAAGACCCAAAGCCAGTGCAGATCTTTGAGAATTGGGGGGAAATACCACTTAGTGGCGTTGTGGGTTAAACCACAGAGCTTAGGACTTGCCGATCAGAAGGTCGGTGGTTTGAATCCCCGCCATGGGGTGAGCTCCCGTTGCTCGGTCCCTGCTCCTGCCAACCTAGCAGTTTGAAAGCACATCAAAGTGCAAGTAGATAAATAGGTACCGCTCCGGCGGGAAGGTAAACAGTGTTTCCGTGCGCTGCTCTGGTTCGCCAGAAGCGGCTTAGTCATGCTGGCCACATGACCTGGAAGCTGTACGCTGGCTTCCTCGGCCAATAAAGTGAGATGAGCGCCGCAACCCCAGAGTCGGCCACAACTGGACCTAATGGTCAGGGGTTCCTTTACCTTTACCTTTTACCACTTAGCAATCTGGCTGCTACTTTCTGCCCTAGCTGCAGTCTCCAGGCTGCTGTGAAGGGCAGCCTCATGTAGAGTCCATTACTGAAGCAGAAACGTAAAGGAACTAAGGATAATAAAATAAAAAGTGTGGTTGGGGGGGAAAAGGGGGGTGTTTGTGGAAATTATGTCATTATGCAGTTTAGTCACTAGGTGGCACTGGACCTGTTTGTAGTTAGGAGTTTCCTTTTACTGTCCTATCGTTGTTCAAATGATAATAAATTCATTGTTTAGATTCTTGATAGGTGTGTCCTCATTTCAGGGTCTACAATGCAACCCAAATCCCCGCCTTAACCTCCCTACCACCATTCAGATTTAACCAAATTATGCCTCACCCCCATCCTTATAACAATAAGGGAATATCACAAATGGTAGACAGCCCCTTCTTCTGTCCTGTGGGCGCTGGGATCGTACATGTTTGTGGAATTGCGTCCATAATTCATACAGCTTGCTACTGATGGCTATTCCTCATAAACGAAATCCCGACAAACAATAGGGAAATTTCACATGGATGATGGATGAATCACAGATAATATAGCCACTGCTTTGATAGATGGAGTGAATCAATATGTCCTCTATTGATATAGACTGACATTGTCATCAAGAACATGCCACTTCTTGGCAGCATTGCCTGATGAGGAATTTTCCACAGACTGTAATTAATCACCGTTTTGGCATTAGTATCCCATATCCCCCCGTGATGCATATAACTGAAAACAATCAAAATTTAATCCTCAAAATGAACTCCTAATGCCCGCCCCCGGAACCCCCCCCCCCCCAATCCCACAAATCATTTGGAACAAGGTTATAACTTCCAGCAGTTTTGGCACATCTCTGCTCATTACATCTCTGCTCTATTTAGCCCCGTCTCATCCCAGGGTTACTTTACAGAGCTGGGATGGCTCAGTTTGGTAGAGCATAAGACTCTGAATCTCAAAGTTGTGGGCTCGAGCCCCATGTGGGGCAAAAGATTCCTTCATTGCAAGGGAGTTGGACTAGATGACCCTCGTGGTCCCTCCCGACTCTGTGATTCATGTGTAGAAACCCTGGAACTCACTGCCACAAGGTGATGTGAGGGCCACCAGCTTGGATGGCTCTCAAAGAGGATTATACAAATTAACAGCAGGGCAGGCTATCAGTGGCTGCTAACCCTGATGCATACCGTACTTTTCCATGTATAAGACTACGATCTCCCCCCTCCAAAATAATGTTCAAAATCGGGGCTCATTTTATACACGGATAGTGCAGAGGGGGGACGGGCGATTGGTTGCAGCCGCGACCAGGAGGTTGTCAGCGGCGATTGGGTGGGTGATTTGTGGCTGCGGCAAGGATTGCTTTGGATTGGCTGCTGCTGCGGCAATTGTGTTGTTGATTTTTGGTTGCGCCAAGGCCTGCTGTGTATACAGTCATACCTCGGGATGAATACACTTCAAGACGCCCAAAATGATGTCACGTGCATGTGCGGAAGCGGCGAAATGTGACCCGTGCATGCGCAGTCGTGTGTTACATTTGTTTCAGGATGCGAACGGGGCTCCAAAATGGATCCCGTTCGCATCCAGAGGTACCACTGTATTGGCTTCCGCTGCGGCAATTGCCAGCTTCTGTTGGCGATCAGGCAGACGCTTTGTTGCTTTTATGACGCGTCCGTTTCTCAGTCTGGTGAGTGATTTTCACCCCCTGCCCCAATAAAGCTCAATAACTCTGGGCCCTCTCCCCCCATTTTCTTAAATCGGAGTCCCCCCAAATAGGGGGCGTTTCTTACATTTGGGCGTCTTATACACAGAAAAGTACGGTATGTCCTAACTCCACTAATGAAAGCAGTATGCTTCTGAATACCAGTTGCTGAAAACTACAGTAGGGGAGAGGGCTGTTGCATTCAGGTTCTGTTTGTGGGCTTTCCATGGGCACTTGGTTGGCCACTGAGAGAACAGGATGCTGTACCAGATTGGGCCCGATCCAGCAGAGGTCTGAGGGTTATATGATTCTCTGCACCTTCGTGACTTCCAGATAATTTGGGGGAGGCAAGGGAGAACAGGGAGAGGATGCGAATGGCGTTTGGTTTGGCCGCAGGACTGTGTATGCACAGCAGTGCTGCAGGCAGCCTGATCCGGAAAAGCCAATGAATTTCATTAGACTGACCTTGAGGGTAGGAAATAAATTCCATGGCTTTCTGGCGGAAGGTCCTCGGGATTTAATTATACTTGTTCAGCTTCGCTGGCCGAAAGAGGCATTTTATTTCCAGCTATGACCGTTTGTTCACGTGAGACATTGTTGATAGTCTCGGGATGTAAAGGAAAGAGGCAGCAAGTGTTTTTGCTGCCTTTAAATAATGATTGCTAATGAAGAGCAGCTGAGAGGCAGAGCTATCTCTCACTGTGTTTCTATCATGAGTCGCTATCAGGGGGGAGCAGCGGAATAAAAATAAATATAATAATAATGTTTAATATTAGCAATTAATATAGGATGTGATCCAGCCAAAATATAAGAGCTCTGAATTCCCATGGGTTCCAGTAGAAGAGTTATATTATATCCAACAAGTCTTTCCCATTAAAACCAATAGGTTGTGGAGCCAAGTCTAATTCAGAAGTAGCAAGTCCCACTGAGTTCCACGGGCTGTAAGTGTGCCTGGGATTGCAGCCTTCATGTGCTTTACTTTGAATGGATTGTGTCCATATTGTTGGCATCTGTCTGTCTCAGGAGACAATGGAGGAGTGTGCATTTGGGTGAAGTCAAACAGTTGGAAGGTTGCAGCACCAGAGACCGATACAGGAGAGACATGTTTTGTTGCAGCTGGAGCAGATGAAGGCGTCCAGTTGTGCTGCGGCAGATGCACCACGGCGTATCTTCTCTCTGCGCTCCTCCCAGTGGTCATTCCTCTTCTGGTCACTGTCTGTTCTAGGCACTGCGGTCGTTGGCAAGTGATTCCCACATGGCGGGGTGGGTTGGAGCTAAGTGGGTTGGAGTTCCCAGGATGCATTTGGCCCTGGACGCATTTTCAGAAATGAGCTCATCAAAAGGCTAACCATTAAAGAAACAAAGCATTTTTTTTTTTAAAAAAAAAGCACTTGCTTTTCTCATTGTTCCTTTGCTGAATGGTAAGGAACATAAAGCCCGGCATTACAGCAACAGAAAACAAAGCAAAAAAGGAGGTCACCTTAGGGTAGAGATGGAATTTCCCATTGTTTTCAATTGAAGGAAGGAAAGGGAAGGTGGAAATGGAGAACAGCAGAACATGTGCTTGACCTTCAATATAAGCCACAGGTGTAACTGGGGATGGGGTTGTTTCTTTTTCACGACTATGTAATTAAAGCAGCTAAACTTTAAGGGGTATCCTTTGCACCAATGTCCCTCCCAATGTTGAGCTAAAAGTCCCAGCATTCCCAACCACCGACTGAACTGATGGGAGTTGGATTCAAGCAACAACTGCAGGGCCACAGAGTCACAACCCCTGCCTTAAGGTGAATGACACTAAACAAGGACTTGTGCTGAAATTCTTGCTTTAGGTGTGTCTCCCTTCCATTTCAAGAAAGGTGCAGAGATCTACATATGCTGGGAGGGTGTTCCACAGGGCAGGTGCCACTACTGAGAAGGCCCTCTGCCTGGCTCCCTGTAACCTCACTTCTCTCAGTGAGGGAACCGCCAGAAGGCCCTCGGAACTGGACCTCAGTGAATGATGGGTGTGGAGATATTCCTTCAGGTATACAGGGCTGAAGCCATTTAGGAATTTAAAGATCAGCACTGACACCTTGAATTGTGCTCAGAAACATACTGGGAGCCAAATTATTTTAGGACTGGTGTTATATGGTCCCAGCAGCTGCTCCCTGGATTAGTCTAGCTGCCGCATTGCAGTTGTTGTTTCTGAGACACCTTCTGAGTCAAAGTGAATGAACCTAAGTTCTCATTTATCCACATTTCCACTTGTCCTGCTGCTTTCCCCTAGGAAAGCCCACTCTTTAGTGCTCAATCGGAGGAAGCGGCAATTCAGGTTTTTTCTGGATTGATCTTTGCTCTGATTTAGCATTAAAGAGTGAGTTTTCCATGGGTTTTCCATTGGATACCATACAGACCGGAGTTGGTCCAGCCAAATTAAGTGCGGGCCCCTTGCTAAAGGACAGGGCTACTGGGCTTTGACTCTGATGCACAGCCTGTTGTGCAGTTGTGTATAGTAGGAGAAATACATCATTGCTTCCAGGCTCATTGGTAGGAAGAGCATGTTCCCAGCTGCTTGCTTTCTGGCTCATAATATAAGTCAGCCTGTCAAAACAATTCTAGCCTTCCATTTTTTAGGGGAGAGAAGAAGAGAGAGAAAGTACATGCACAGTGGGCAGCAGGGCTGGCCCAAGACATTTTGCTGACTGAGGTACCCTTCCTCCTGTTCCATCGGAGGCAATATAGAAATAAGAGGGGATGCTTTTAAAAAAGGAGGGGTACCCTCCCCAGGAACATTGCAAATGTTCAGAAATATTTCTCCAGCAGTAAAGGGAATTGGGTCACCTGCTTTGCAATCTTGAGACAGGACACCTTAGATCACATACAGTGGTACCTCGGGTTACATACGCTTCAGGTTACATATGCTTCAGGTTACAGACTCTGCTAACCCAGAAATATTACCTCGGGTTAAGAACTTTGCTTCAGGATGAGAACAGAAATTGGGCAGCGGCGGCAGCAGTGGGAGGCCCCATTAGCTAAAGTGGTGCTTCAGGTTAAGTACAGTTTCAGGTTAAGAACGGACCTCCAGAATGAACTAAGTTCTTAACCCGAGGTACCACTGTATTGTGGAATTGAAGCCATAGTGAATAACCATTTGACCTTCCACCAATAGCTGAGATAAATTGATTAGGTGCTACAGGTGCTAAGGAAGGTGGTGAAATGTGCTGGAATCAGTATCTGCATGCAATTTGAATTGATTCCCCCCAGACAGCTGCCATCTGAGCAGATAGGAAAAATAGCTGAATGGCTGTCATAGTGTATTTGCTGGTGATCACACAGACCTGCCCAGGAAAGATGTCTGGAGCTCAGACTGGGTTCAAATGCTTTTATGATGCAGCACTGCAAACTAGTAGATGCTTTTGAATATGGACATGTCCCTCATCAGTCTTCTTTTCCAGCAGCTCCAACAAACGGCATTTCCCAGAGTTATTTGGGAGAAGCCATTATATATTAACTAACATGAAATGAACATAATGGGTGGGATTCAACTATGTTTTAGACCCACTGAAGTTAAAAAACCCATTTCTATTCATCACCCATTTTGAGTGAGTAACCTCTGATTAAGACATCAACAGTTTGGCAGGTCACTGTGGGAACAGGTGGTTCTTCCCTAGTCTATAGGCAATTTTTTTCAAATCTTTCTTAAAGCAGATGGCCAGCGAAGTAATTTTAATACCAGTGCGAGACGCCGTCTACTCTTGGGATCAGTTAGCAGCCAAGTTGCTGGTGCATTCTTCACTAAAAGGCATTTCAAGGGCAGCTCCACGTAGAGTACAATGTAGTAGTCTAACCTGGATGTAATAAAATCCAGGATAAATGGATGGACATGGATAAATGTGGCTGGATTCCTTTTTCCAGAAAAGGTCCTCAGTCTTGTGTATACTAGGAGTTGCCACCTGTCGCCTATTTTACCTGCCTCTGGTTTGGTAATTTGTTGAATAAATTATATATTTTGAGCTGCAGGATAAATCTAAGGTTCCATTGACCCCCATAGCATTCCAGGCTTCTCCCTCAGCACATCAAAGTTGACCAGGCTTTACCCCTTGACCCAGCAAAAATTGGTGGTCTCTGGGAACCCATGATATTGCTTCAAGACCTGAGTTTCCTTTCCATGGTACATTTATTGTGAATGATAATAAGCTAGGTCAACGGGACACAGATTGCACTGAGCTCATATGGAAGCATCTTTGTTTGGTGCAGATTAATACTGAGACCTGAGAAATCCAAAGGAAAGCTCCCTTGAACTATGATATATCTGTCAAACTTGCTTCATTGCAGCCAGAAAACCAATAATGATAACACACACACACACACACACACACACACACACACACACACACGGTGTTTATGAAGCATTCTTGGTTTGTTGTTCCCACCCACCCTCGATTGTCTGGTGATTCTATCATTGCAAAGGGCAATGAGTGTGTATTCCAGAGAGAAAGAGCTTTAAAATGCCACACTTGACAGAGCAGCCACCTGGGTCGTGTAGCTGACACACAAATCATCATTAGGGTCAAGAAGATCAAGGGAGTGACATTTTAATTGCTCGTTATTTCTACCTGTTGACTCATACTTCACGTTCCCATATGGCTGTATACCAAATGTGATTCTGGGCTATTTTGTCCAGCATTTGAAAAATATCTCTGAACTTGATTGGTCTTCATGTAGATATGAGCCAGACGAGGAAAGACATGGGCGCAGGTTGGTCAAGTCCTAACAACCCAGACCCGAAAACCTTAAATACAGCCTTCCATCTCTACAGAGCCTATCAGGTGTTAAGAACAACAGAGGAGGTCCTCTCGGTAGTTCTAGCACCCTCAGAAGTTCCAGATCATGGCGGTTCAGGAAATGCTGTTCTCTTCTGCAGTTCCTAAGTTGCGGAAATACCTATTGTAATGTTCGGAATTGTTTTATTGTACATTATAATTATGTGTGTGTTTGGTTTTTTAAAAACTTGCTTTATATTTGTAAATCACTTAGAATACACTTTGGGAAAAACAATAACAATAGGAATATGTATTATACCCCACACGCATACGCACCAACATGTATCATCCTATTCAATAATAATAATAATAATAATAATAAATAATATCCCACCCATCTGGCTGGGTTGCCGCAGTAACTCTGGGTGGATTCCGAGATATATAGAAACACAATAAAACATTAAACACAAAAAAGCCCCTATACAGAGCTGCCTTCAGATGTCTTCTAAAGGTTGTATAGTTATCTCCTTGGCTCAGGGATCGCATAAAGCCATACCCCCCAACATTTCTCCAATGAAAATAGGGACGTCCTAAGGAAAAGTGGGACATTCTGGGATCAAATCAGAAACTGGGATGGTTTCTGTAAATCTGGGACTATCCCTGGAAAACAGGGACACTTGGAAGGTCTGCAGTAGTAGCAGCTGACAGAACTGGCAGCTGCTACAGTCACCTGAAGGCTTCTTATCAGGGGGAGGCATCTGTGTGCCTTCTTTAGGAAAAGAGGGTGAAGTTTCCCCCACATAATAATGTAAGAAGAGCAAGCTGGATCAGGCCAATGGCCCATCTAGTCAACCACCATCGTCTCACAGTGGCCAACTAGATGTCTGCAGGAAATTCACAAGCAGAAGAGCACTCTCCCCTCTTGCCCTTTTCCAACAAGTGGTCTTCAGAACTACACCGCTTCCAGTTGTGGAGGCAGAGCACAGCCATCAAGGTTAGCAGCTACTGAGAGCCTTACCCTCCATGGTTTTGTTTAATCTTCTTTTAAAGACATCAGAGTTGGCGGCCATCACTTCCTCTTGTGGGAGCCATAGCTGTCAACTTTCCCCCCTTTTTAAGGGAAATTCCCTTATTCCAAATAGGATTCCTCACAAGAAAAATTGACAGCTATGGTGGGAGCAAGTTCCACGGTCTAACTATGCACTGTGTGTAGCTTATTATTAAGATTCCCAACTGGAAACAGGCAAAGTTCCAATATGGAAACAGCATTGGGAACAGGGAAATCCCTTTGGTGCTAAATGAGCAATTAGGAAAAGGTAAAAAACAAGCAAACCCTGACCTTTGGAAAACCAAGCTTCTGAAGTTTGGTAAAGGACTTTTTGAATGTCACCTATCAATCACAATTATACTTTAAATTTTCTATTATCCACCATGTGTAACATTCAGTAGGAAAAGCCCACCCTCTCTTCCCTGGCTTGGTGACCTTCACAGAATAAATATGTATAATCAAAATCTTTCTTTGTAATGACTGCAATACTTTCCAATTTGAAATTCTGTCTATCCAATTACTGAAGCTTGCAGTGACTGAATCTTTTTATATAAGGAAACAACAACCCAAATCTCTCTCAGTGGTTCACATTTTAATTATAATCTGCTTTTTGAACAGCTTAGCCATCATTCTGCCGAGAATATTGTGCTCTGCAAAAAAACAAAAAAACAAAAACTACACACAGTACCTGGAACTCATCGTTTGGCCAAATGATAGCTTTGTTGAACAAGAATGTAGCCTGTTCTTTAATGGAAGCCATTGTTACAATTTGCATTGCTGAAAACACACAGCAGCAACAAATGAACTGTCAGGAGGGGGCGGGGGAATGACACGGTAATGAACACACTTTGGCTGGGCAAGTGTGACACATAAGGAATGAAAACATGCTTAGAAAGCCACTTCCACCTTAAGGAGGAGGTGGGGTTGCGGGCTTCATGGCCCCTCCACGCACAGTGTGGGTGGAGGCCAGCCCTGCACGATTGGGGGAACCTCCGGCCGCATCACCCCCTAGCTGGCCAATCGGCTGGTTTGGGGGCATGGCCTGCCCTATATAGGCAGGACACGGCCAGGGATCTCCCTCTTTGCCACTGGCCAGCTGTTCCTATTTTTCCCACCCTCCTGCCCTATATAAGGTTTTCATCCTTTGACCTTGCTATGGACCTTGGTTGGTCACCACTGAGGGGCCTGGTAGGAATTTTTCCACTTGGCAAATTGGCACCAGCCACTTGGTCTTCGCCTACCTCGTAGCAAATCGTCACAACTTTCTGGGTATTGGCAGTTAGGCATTGGTATAGTTCTGTAGATGGAAGAGGGGAGGTAGCGCCATCACCTGCCCCACATATTGAAGGGTAGTCCGTTAAAGGATTCCGGGGGGCATGGCCCTGTCCGAAGCCTAGGGAGGTTAGGGCCTAAGGTACGCCCCCTATCGGTGAGCCCGGGGGAGTTCCTAGTTGATGTGCATCAGCAGGACTCCCCCTACTGGTGGTTAACCCTTCCCGGACTTCAAGCAGACAGGCTGGAGTTGGATATAGTCGGTTAGGACCAATGCCTAAGCCAATACCGCTCATCACCTGTAACCAATAAAGTTGTGGCCTTTTTAGCCCATTAACCTTAATAATTGTGTCATGTGTTATTATTTCCACCTGGGGGGGTTGGGAACTCACCATGCAATCAAGTTCAAACTGTTGTTGCTGGGGGAAAAATAAAGGAGACCAACCCAAATAGTGTAGCCAGGTGTCCTCTTTTTAAATTTTATATTTTGCTGGAAGCTGCCCAGAGTAGCTGGGGAAAGCCAGCCAGATAGGCGGGGTATAAATAATAAAATTATTTATTATTATTACTGAAAGAAGTGCTGACTTTATATGGGTATTGAGGCAGGGGGAGTTAGGAGAACTGGAGTCGAAGGCTAAAGACAGCCCCTATTCATGCATTATAGACGACAACCAACTTATGCGTGACCAACTGACATGTGACTATGCATGTGTGTATTGCATCCACAACACATTGCTGAAAATAATTCCCCTGATATTTGGGGTGATGGCAGTTCAAAAAGTACACAGTTTATGGTGCTTGAAATTGTGCTGCAATATGTTTGAGGTTAGAGGAGTTCAGGGCCTTGAAACCAGGGCTGAATATGGATCCCTTCCATTAAAAACTGTTGGATTCCACTATCATTAGCAACACATTTTTGCCGCTAAGTCATTCCCCCCCCCCCTGCAAAGGGATTGTTTGCATAATTGGATCTTAAGCACGCATGCAGCTGCACCCATTGTTAGTAAGTAAAATGTTTGCACAGGTGAATACAGTCGTACACAAAGGAGGTATGTGCTTGTCCATATCTCAAGGACTGTTTATTTGCAGGTGGCGGCTGCTCTGGAGCAAGCCAGTTGCAGATTTCAGGTTCTCTTAATGGAGTCCCTAGCTGACAATGCATGGCCTGCTGGACTCCAGCTTCCACCATTCCTCACCATTGGCCACTCTGGCTGGGGCTGATCATAGAATCATAGAACTGTAGATTTGGAGGGGAACTCAGGGGCCATCTAGTCCAACCCCGTGCAATGCAGGAATCTCAACCAAAGCATCCATGATAAATGATGGGAGTTAAGAGTCTAGAACATCTGGAGGGGGACTGGGTTGCCCACCACAGCACTATGGAAACTTATCACTAAAAACTCTTTATTTTTGACCTTGCACAATATGCCGGTGAGATAAATTATTCCCATTTCACAGACGGGAAAGCTGACGCTAAGCGGAGAAGTGATTTCCCCGAAGGCGTTCTCTGAACTTACAGCAGAACTGCAGCCCAGACCTGCTTTCCAAGCACACCTGTGCTAGGCAAATTGCAGAGAGATGGATGACGAAGCTGGTACATGCATCAATTGTGTGATGCCTTCAGTTTTTCCAATACTGTGCCTAGGGTTGCCATGCGCCCGGAATTTCCCAGACATACCCGGAACACTGCAGTCGGTAGCAGTGTCCAGGTGGAAACCAGCAAAAAAAAGTTCGACAACTTTGGTCCACGTGACGACGGACACGCTTGCAAAAAGGCCCATTTCCCCACACACACTGATAAAGTGTCCAGAACATTGAATGAGTCCACAGAACTGCTACAAGGTTCAATATCTGACTCAGTTCTGAGCACCATTCTATTGCTACCACCGCTCCAGAAACTCTTGTTTAAAAACCCTAGTAGGTCTTAAGCTTTGTCACAGCATCTCTCCACCACTAGGTGTCCTTGGGGGATAATGTTCTTTATAGAATCTTGCCTTGTTCTCTCTCCTAGTTCTTTAGTTTGGCACGGTTGCTCAATTATTTCAATTCAAGCTTTTGAAGGGGGGGGGGGAGAATGAGATTCTAAATTACCAGTAGTAAATGATCTAATGATAATAATGTAGCAGCAGGGATCACTGCTCTATAAATAGTTAGAATGTGCAACGCAGTTTGCTATTCTATTAACATTCTGCTAATGTTTCCCAACATTGCGAACCTCTGATTGCTTCTTAGGCAGGGGGCTAGGCCTTGCATTGCTGTCAAGCCTGGCCCAAGGCGTTTTCCTGTCTATACTGGGGTCCTCCAGATGTCCTTTTTTTGTCGCGTGCTCACAGTGGTACTGGAGCAGATGTGTGTGATCCTGCTTTTGATGCTACCAGCATCTGCAAAAGTTTCATGGGGGACGTTTTGCTTCCAGCCTGTGTATGTCCCATAAATTCCTGCTGAAACCTTGAAACTTGTTATATCACAAATGTTTCATGTGTTTGTGAGTGAATGGCCTGCTTTTGTTGCCCTATAGCATAACAACAACAACAATTTTTTATTTATACCCCACCCATCTGGCTGGGTTTTGCCAGCAAAATACTGAAATACAATAATTCATCAAATATTAAAAGCTTTCCTAAACAGGGCTACCTTCAGATGTCTTCTAAAAGTCAGATAGTTTTTTATTTCCTTGACGGGAGGGTGTTCCACAGGGTGGGTGCCGCTACTGAGAAGGCCCTCTGCCTGGCTCCCTGTAACTTTGCTTCAATCAGTGAGGGAACCACCAGAAGACCCTTGGCACTGGACCTTAGTGTCTGGGCTGGATGATGGGGGTGGAGACGCTCCTTCAGGGATACTGGGCTGAGGCCATTTAGGGCTTTAAAGGTCAGCACCAACACTTTGAATTGTGCCTGGAAAGGTACTGGGAGCCAATATAGGTCTTTCAGGACCGGTGTGGTGACAAGAATGACCCTCCAGACAGCCGTACTACACAGGAACCCAGGGAAGGCATTGCAGGACAACTAATACAGTGGTACCTTGGTTCTCGAACGTAATCTGTTCCCTGAAGACGTTCAAAAACTGAGGTGCAAAGGACTTGCTGCAAGTTCAATTGGAAAAACTGAAAAATACATAGTGAAAGCTTTCGGCATTCGAAAACCGAAACATTCAGCTTCTGAGACGCTCAAAAACCGAGGTATAGCAGAATGATACAGTATAAATCCAACAGTGATTACTGTGTCAGTTACATGTTGCAGAATATGTCTGCTCAAAAAACCACTAGTTTGGAGTGTTTATTTTTAAACAAACTAGTACAATTTTGTGCTTTTACAAAATCATGGGATCATAGAATTGTAGAGTTTAAAGAGACCACAAGGGTATTGGATTGGATTGGATTAGATTGTACTGTACTGTATTCATTTAAATTTGTTTACTGCCCTATACCTGCAAGTCTCAGGGTCTCTAGTCCAACCCCCTACAAAGCAGGAATTGTTTTGCCCCAAGTGTGGCTTGAACCCACAATCCTGAGATTCAGAGTCTCATGCTGTACTGATGGAGCCATATAGTTCAGTTGAAGTTCATCCAGATGAATGTTTTAGTTTGTCATAACTTCACCCTTGGCCATTTCCCCCAGCATTCAAAAGATTTTGCTGAAATAGAGCTTCCAAAAGTAAATCACCAACCACACATGATGATATATTTATTTATACACCGCCTTTTCCTCTGATGAGACTCAAGGCCACTTATAGATAAACTGCTAAAAACATAGAAGAATCAACCATTAAAATACAATTAAACATGGATAGAATACACACACACACACACACACACACACACACACACACACACACTCAAAGCATACCAATAATTACAATAAAAATGGCTGATATTCACAGGTATACGGCTTCCATTTGTTTGGGTTCCATTTAATTATCCTGATACAATAGCCATGTATATACTGATCGTTAATGATAATCAAAACTGGCAGATCCATTTATCCTTACTTGGAGAATATGCTCCACTGCTAGATACAGATTTGGTACTCACCCGCTGGTGAGGCAAGGAAATTGGTACAGGATATGTTAAGTAGAGTATAGTAACCAAGGAATTTCCAAGGTTTTACCTGCCCTTGTTTCTCTTCCCCAGCATGGTCTGCATTGCAGTCTAGAATTAGCCAGCTCTGGGATGCTTTTCTTCGCATTGTGTCTTTACAATAGACCATTTCCCGCCTCTCCTGGGATGCTGCTTAGACAAATAGGTTAAGTTTGGGATTCCCTTTCTTGCGATTTCCCCAAGGTCACATGAGACATTGTTCAGCTTTGTGTTTCAGCTCAAGACGGTGACATATTAAGATAAACACTGGACCGCACTGACAAAGGATGTTTATAGCTGTAGCATGCCCCCGAGAACAGCTATAGGCAAAACACTGCGAGCCAAATTTAGTGCTACGTCTCCAGAGAGGCAAATGTTTCCTGATTCTTACCACTCAGTAAGCAACTGTATTTTGCAATGTAATGTACAGCACGCCAGCAGGCACTATTGCTCCCCGCTCCACCGGCTGTTATCACAGGGGACAGATGACAGTGGAACACAGAGTGATTGTAATACATAATAAAAGAACCTTTCCCTAGCTGTTAAGATCAGCAGCCAAAGTGGAGTGTGGCTTCTCTCAACAATGCACAGTGGTTTCTCTGTCATCTATTATTGGCCTTTGGTCAATGGGCTAGATTAGGATTCTTTTTTCCTTTTTCGGAAATAATTTTTATTTGATTTTACAAGTGTAGAGTTATAACAATACCAAATAAATACCCACATTTAGAGATTTTTTAAAATCTCTAGATACCCTCCATCCCCTCCTTGGGTCTTACTGTCAGCGTTTTCAACTGCATATTATTTCATAATCCATACAGTGGTACCTTGGTTTACAAACTTAATCCGTTCCGGAAGTCTGTTCTTAAACCAAAGCGTTTGTAAACCAAGGTGTGCTTTCCCATAGCAGCGGGGGACTCAATTTACAAATGGAACACACTCAACAGGAAGTGGAACATGTTCTTATTCCAAGGCAAAGTTCACAAACCAAAACACCTACTTCCGGGTTTACAGCGTTCTTAATCCAAGTTGTTCATAAACTAAGCTGTTCTTAAACCAAGGTACCACTGTATTTTAAATCTATATTGTCCACATAACTTGTTACATTACAAGTGTTATTAGAATCCTGCTAATGTTTTCATCTGCTTACAGTTGTCTCCTAAATAAATTATAAATTGCTCCCATTCTTTCTTAAAGCTTTTGTCTTCTTGGTTCCTGAGCTTTCCGGTCAGTGTTGCAATTTCGGCATAGTCCATCAGCTTGATTTGCCATTCCTCTCAGATCAGGACTTTATCTTCTTTCCATCTCTGGGCTAGTAACATCCGCACGGCTGTTGTTGCATACATAAAAAGTCTTTTCTGGTCCTTTGGAATAACTGTACCTACTAGATTAGGATTCTTCATTCAGTGGCAACTGGCCTCTGCCATTCCAGAATGTTCATGAACGTTACAGTAGAATGTATACACAATACATAAAAAGACTCCTTGCTCTTCTCCATTACAACTGAAGGCCAAACAGGCCACAGAGATCTGTGAACAGATATCCTGATGTTTCTATTTTTACAAATATGGGGGCATGGAGGGAAAAGGGTGATAGGTTGCTTATCCATCTCAGGGTAGGCGGCTGTTGCGGCCCTGCAGCGGCAGGCTCCATCCCCCAGGGAGCAGCACTGGGCTAAGTGGCCAGCATTTCGGGAAATCCCCAGGCCAGCTGTGATGGGCTTTCCCGCCACCCAATATTTGAATTCTGGCCAATCCGACCTCACTGGGTGGGCGGGGTTTGGGAGTGGACCATAGTGGAGCAGGCTTCACTCCAGTCTGCCCCCAGCCTTTAAAAGGGGTGATAAACCTTCCCCTCACCCCCATTTTCCCGTCCTAAATCCAAAGTGGCTATTTATCCTCACTGGGGGAAAAACATACGAATGCCTCACAGGAAATGACAACTACAGCTGCCACCATCCCTGACCATTGGCTGTCCTGGTTGGCACTGATGGAAGTCAGAGTCTAATGTCATCTGCAAGACCACAGATCCTCCACCCCAGCTATAGATGAGAATGCTTCTCTTGATTTCTGGAACTTTATTGGTGTTGTAAGGAAAAGCTTAATTGTCACTTTCAAGACAGGAGTGTTGATTACACGTATGATCAAGGCTTCATTTCTAAAAGGAGAGCTAACAGGTTTTGGAGAGGAACACATGTTATACATAAATAAAACTCCTACACACTTTACTGGCAGGCTAACAAAACAGGCTGTTTGTGGCTGGTATAATACCAGGAAGGAACAGAAAGGAACTTGAAAAGAAGGTCTAAGGCCCCCTCTAGACATCCTTTCTATTGTGCATCTACAATGATTTATGCACACGATAATATCAAGCTGGTCATGTACAATGCTGCTTTCAATACTGTTCAAGCCCATAAAAGTTGGTGTGTGAGTGTGTGTGGACATACAGCCTTCAGCCAGTGAACACCTCATAATTTCCTGCTGAAATCCTGTAACTTTTTATGCCACAATTATGCCAGGTTTTGTTGTCCCACTTTTGTTGTGCTCTAGTGCCGGAGTGCCCCTCCAGTTGGCAATAATGCAACAACATAGCACTAACATCATATTATTGCATAAATGAAACGTTGGGAAATACACCTGCAACCCCCCCCCCCACTAGTCTGGGACCTTAAGGTTTGGATCCTGCTCCATTCCACAATAAGAAGAGGTTCTTCAAATTGTTGCACCAGAGATCAAGGCTCCCTGGAAATTCCCACACAGAAGTACTTCTTCTAATCTTAAATAGGAAGGCGGATTGATAGTGGTCACTCAGCAGGGCAGGTCTTGCTCTTTACTGCACACTTTAAGAGGCTGAACTCTGAAAACATCCTTTGTGGTGACACCTCTCACAAAATAAAGCCCTGGTTTGACTAACAGCCTATCAAATGCCACATAGTTCTTTTTTTAAAAAAATAATTTTTATTAATTTTACAACATAAACAAAAAACAAACAAACATAACGCGACTTCCCCAAACCTCCCCTTCACTGCATCCTTATTTTAAATTTTTTTTTAGCAATCCTTCATCCCTTTTTATATTTAATTCTCTTTAGAGCTTTTTTCTAAATTTCAATTTTTACAGCTGTAATTCTTTATATCTAATCCCTTGACATCTTTAACATTCCGAAATTTTACAACAATTTTTAAGATAGATTTTGAATTTTTTCCAGTCTTCTTCCACTGTCTCTCTCTTCTGGTCACGGATTCTGCCGGTCATCTCTGCCAGTCCCATAAATTCAGTCACCTTGGTCTGCCATTCTTCCAGAGTAGGTACTTCTTTAATCTTCCAATACTTCGCCAAAAGAATTCTTGCTGCTGTTGTTGCGTACATAAAGAATGTTCTATCTTTCTTTGGAACCGTTTGGCCCACCATGCCCAAGAGAAAAGCCTCTGGTTTCTTTATAAATGTCCACTTAAGGATTTTCTTAATTTCATTATAGATCATTTCCCAGTAGGCCTTAATCTTCGGGCAGGTCCACCAAAGATGATAAAAAGTTCCTTCGCATTCATTACACTTCCAACAATTGTTATTGGGCAAGTGATATATCTTTGCAAGCTTGACTGGGGTCATGTACCACCTATAGATCATTTTCATTATATTCTCTTTCAAGGCACTACATGCCGTAAATTTAATACCTGTGGTCCATAACTGCTCCCAGTCAGCAAACATAATATCATGACCAACATCTTGTGCCCACTTAATCATAGCTGATTTAACCGTTTCATCCTATGTGTTCCATTTTAGCAGCAAATTATACATTCTAGACAGATTCTTAGTATTGGGTTCTAGCAATTCTGTTTCTAACTTTGACCTCTCCTTCTGAAATCCTAGTTTCCTGTCCTGCTTAAAGGTTTCATTAATCTGGTAATAATGTAACCAGTCTCGGACTTTAGGTTTCAATTTCTCAAAACTCTGTAATTTCAGGTTTTCTCCATCATATTCTATAATTTCACAATATTTTGGCCAATCTGAGTCCATATTGAGTCTTTTTACCGCCTCGACTGCACCCAGCTGTTGTTCCTCCTCGGTCGGTGCTTGGTTCAATCCAAATGATAAGTTTGAAATGTCCGGTATTTCCCTCTCACGAACAGTTCCTTTCTGAAGATCCTCTAGGTTTCTTTCCAGAAAGAGTTCTTTATCCTGATTTGTTTTTATTTTGATTTTCTTCCCTTTATAGTTGAAGGACAGCCCTTGTGGGAATTCCCATCTAAATGGGATATTGTTCCGTTTGAGTAGATCCACTAATTCTTTAAATTGAGTTCTAACCTCCAAAAAGTGTTTAGGAATATCCTTGAAGATCTGTATCTGAGAATTTTTAATGACCAAGGCCTTCTGGAAATGTAAGTTCAATATTTTATCTCTTTGTTCCTTTGATCTCAGGGTGATTAGACAATCTCTTGGTTTCTTGCCTTGCTTCCTGCCGATCCGAAAGGCTGTAGTTATTACAAATTCATCTTCCTCTCCATCTAGCTCGTCATTCCAGAAGTCTTGAAATTTATCTGTAAGGAATTCCCCAAGCTTGTCCTCTTCCTCTTCTGGTACCAATCTCAGTTTCAGGTTCTTACTTTTCCTTTCCAATTCCAATAGGGCTAGAGCTGCATCATGTTCATGTACTTTTTTTGCAATTGGCGCAAATTTTCCCTTGGTTTCTTCAGCAGTGGTCCTGGCACTCTCGGCTATTTTCCTTGTTTCCGTAGTCTCTTGAATTAAACGGTTAATAGAGTCTGTATTAGACGATATTGTCGTTGTGTTCAAGTCTAGTCTTGTTGTCAGTTCTGTCAGTTTCTTAGAGTTCTCTGTAGACTGTTTAGTAAGCTCTGCAGACTGCTTAGTAAGTACTTCTAGAGATTGATTTATTCTAAGCAGAGCCTGTGTCATTGAATCCATTGATGCTGCTGTTGTTTTCTCTTGTGCAGCTGCTGCTCCTGATATAGAACCTCTTTTAGCTTGTTTTTGAGCCTGCTTTGTTTTACTTCTTGTTGAGATTTCTTCCTGCGGGTTGCTCATAACTCAAGGTCATTCACACAGGAAAGTTGCAAGTGGAAAATCCCGCTAAATACACCGTAATGCAACTGAAGCCCTCTAGAGGGAGAAATTGTGTCCAAGTAGAGATAACAGCTACAAAGAAACGGAAAGTTCCAAAGGCACAAGTCCAACCAAAAGTCCCTACTTTGTAGCACTTTATAGTATTAAAACTGTAATCCACCAAAGTCCCGTTAAAATGTTTCAAATAAGTCTTATTTTGTAACCGCTATCTTTTGACAGCTCATTGACAGTTCCTTTTCTAGGCAATCGCTGCTCCGGCAGCCTGGCCAGAAGTGTCGGCAGCAGAAGCTTCCCCGTTCGTTACTTTTTCTTTCTTTTACAGGTTGAATTAATTCTATTTCCCCCCCCTTCCCCTGCTCTATAGGGGGGGGGGATCCTTTCGATGTCTGGTCTGGTAAAGTTCAAAATAGTTTCCCTTTTAAATACAGCTCAGTCTTTTTATTGCTTCGTTACTCATGCAGATCCGGGAGGTTGACTTCCTTAATTTTATCTCCCGCTTTCAGCCAAATCTTCTAAATTTTAAAGGTCCTGTTTCTTTAATTTCAGTTCTTACTCACGGGTATTGTTGTTGCCAATCGTTAGTTTCAGAAAGGAATCGGCGCTCTCCGTCAATGGCGACGCGGCTTCACTCCGTAAGCTGGGTAGCGATCCTCAGCACCGCGCTCACCCCGATGCCGCTCTGGAGCCTTTAAAAAGGCTCTTTTACGATACCGGGGGGCGCAAAGGTGCCCACCGAATCTCCTTGCTCACAGGCTTCAGCGCCTGTGATTTTAGGGGTCCCCCGCTTGCCGTAGCGGGTAAGACCCGAACTTACAGAGCAGTCCTGCCTCGGAGCTCAAGGCTAGGACCGCCATTGAGCGCTGGCGCCGACCGGAAGTCCCTCCACATAGTTCTTTCCAATCCAGCCCCAAATGAACAAACTCACAGATGGCAAAGTAGAGAAGAAGAAGAAGAAGAAGAAGAAGAAGAAGAAGAAGAAGAAAAGAGACTGTCAAAGAAGGATGGTTAGAATATGTCACTGGGCATCATCTTTGCATGAGACAGAATTTCTTTTGGTTTCTTTTCCAAAGAGTTTCTCCACTTTTGCACTGGAAGATTCGGGAGAGACAAAAGAAAGTGCTTCTTCACACAGCGCATAGCTAAACTATGGAGGTCATGACGGCCACCAACTTGGATGGCTTTAAAAGTGGATTAGATGAATTCATGGAGGATATGATGACCAATGGCTCCTAGCTAGGATGGCTATTTTCGACATGGTGAAGTCAGTAATGCCTCTGAATACCATTTTCTGGGAACTGCAGGCGGGGAGTGGCCACTGTGAGAACAGGATGCCAGGCTAGATGAACCTTGGGTCAGATCCATCTGGGATCTTCTCATGCTTTTATGCCCTTGTGGTTGTCTAGTCTTTTTGGCTTTGTATTTATACAGGGGAGAACTGCTCCCCTGTGCCAAAATGGCAGCCTCCGTGTTCTGCTGGTGTAAGCTGCTTCATTCAAGCCATTGCTGTGGGGTTTGCTTATCTATTGGTTACAAGGGCCACCACATTTTCTTCATCATCATCATCATCATCATCATCATCATCATTATTTTGTATGAGTTTCACAGAAAATGCAGTAATGAATAAGGAAGGGACCACCCCGTGTAGCCACCAGGTGGAGATGAAGTGCAGTTATTTAATATTGAAACTAACTGCCTTTTAATGTAAAAGTTTCCCAATATTGTTAAATAATATTATTGTGTGAAACTGGCACCGTGTGACTGACATGGGGCTGTCACAGAAAATATTGTGTTCCTCCTTCATAACATGCAGCTGTGCCATATTTACCCTCATGCAAAAAGTGCAAAGCCCTAAAATGTGGTGGGTAAGAAAATGAAACCATGGAAACCTTAAACTGGATTTTTTTCATGATGCAGACAACCCCCCTCCCCAAGCCCAGCTAGCTCCAGTGCCCATCCTCAACCCCCATAACCTCCTTGCCCTCCACACACCCCTCAAACTCCAGCCCTTGCAGGCCTGCCTGCACCCTGCCAGCTACACCCTTCCCTACCAGTCCAGAATCCCAGGGCCTGCTCCTACCCAGGGTCTCCTCCAGCTGCCATTTTCTCTTCAGGCTCACTTTCTCCTTCTTGATTCTATTTGGCATGGTCAGGCTGGAGAGTTGCAGCTTCCCAGCTGGGACACTTGTCTCGCTCCCCCTTCTTCCTTCTCCTCTTCCTGCTACTCCTACTGCTGCTACTCCACCGGCTGGCTCCCTCCCTCGGACCTGGCCCAAGACTCCTCCAGCACATCTTCTCTGACTCCTGGACGTGGTGGCAAAGGAGGAGGAGGAAGAGGCAGCACAGTGACCTCAGTAGGCAATTCTCTCTTCTCCCTACCTTCTCCAAGAGGAAGCCATTTCTGGCTAGCGTACCTCAACAAAGATGGGAATTCAGGACTTTGTGTGACAAAGTGAGAGGCCGTGATGGCTTAAGGGTTTTCAAGACACCTGATCTGTAAATGTGAGCTCTGGGTGTGCTTCCATCCACAGCTCAGTGGGAACTAGATGGAACTTTAGCCTTAGCTGGGCAGCAAGTCCTAGTGGCTATTTTGAGTTGTTGTTCTTTTGTTCATAAATAAATGAAGTTCTCCTGACTCTTGCTGCTTCCTGGTTTCTGGGAGACCTACCACAATGTTTCCTCATCCAGTGAGTACCCTCTGCACTTCAATCAGGAGAAAGCTGCACTCGCAGAGCTCAGGCGATGCTGGATTTCGGCATCAGTGTCGGCCCTTGTGAAAAGATAGCTGCCCAGGTAAGAGAAGTGATCAACATTTTCCAACATTACACCGTTAACTTGGATTTGTGGCACGGCAGATGGATTTCTAGTGTTTCTTGGTCTGGTATCCAATAGTTTGTTCACAGACTGCAATAATGGATGTCTTTAGCCTGGTCCAGTATTCCTTGATGTTATCATGGAAAGTAGATGGTCCTTAACAGTCGTTTGGAAGCAATCCCGCCTAATAGGATCTTGAAGGGCTTGAGTATTCATTTTGTACCTTGATTTCCTTCCTTGAAGCCTGCATTGAGGTATAATCTTGACAGCCATCGTGGAATGTATTAATTGGTGATCTGTCCAGCAGTTGTTGGCACTCGTCATAGCTCTGATAGGGAGCACATTGCAGCGATCTTCAGCTTGGACAATTACATAGTCTAAGAGGTGCCGGTAGTTCAACTGAGGGTGCCTCCATGATATTTTAAATTTATTTTTTTGTTGAAAGTCAACACCACCAGCAATATCACCATCTGGAATGAGGAACAAGTGGATTTTGACAAATTGAATCACCACTTGGGTTGTGGTTTTGCGGATGTTCTGCAAACACTTAATTGACAAATGCATTTTGTTTTAAAAATCAGTAGCAAGAGCATTCTGCTCCATAGCAAAGAAGCAGGGGGAATTCACAGTGTTTACACTCCACAGCTGTTTCCTTCTCTCTCAGGAGAAAGTAGGCTTGGGGAATTTCTACAGGAAACATAAACAGACACACTGCTCTTTCTTTCTATTTCAATGCTGTGCTGCATCCCAGAAGAATGTCGCTTTGCCTCTCACTGGCAACCCAACAAAATATTTGCAACACACATAAGGCTTGCTTGGGAATTGGATAAAAACCGCTGACCAAGTGGCCGTACTCTCCTCTGCATGCATTATATAGATCTTCTCCACTAAATCTGCTGTATTTTCTGTTGCTAATTCCATTCATTGATTTTCATGGGTTCATCCAGGGTCATTTTACTTAGCTTTCTACAGAGGCAACCCAAGTTTCATGCTTAAGGCCCAAACTAAATGCTAGGCTGAATGTGTGATTGCATTTGTGGCTCAATTTATGCTCCTCTTTTAAACTACAGCTGCAGGGTGGAGTTGGGGGAAAGGGGTCAGGATTACCACTGATACCAGCTTCCTTCATGGAGCAAATATGAGCAGTGCCGGATTTACGCATAAGCTAAGCAAGCTATAGCTTAGGGCCCAACTCTATTGGGGCCCCCTAAAAAAAATTAAAGAAAAATAACTGGATGTACATTTCCAAAATATAAGCTAAAAAACAAATAAAATAAAACCTACATACAGCAAAAGTGTTTCCTATGATGTAAAGTAATGGGCCCTGCCTGCTAGCCTGCTCCCTAAAATATCACTGGTTTGCTCATTTCTATATATAGGGTGATAGGGACATGGGTTAAACCACAGAGCCTAGGACTTGCCGATCAGAAGGTCGGCAGTTGAATCCCCATGACGGGGTGAGCTCCTGTTGCTCGGTCCCTGCTCCTGCCAACCTAGCAGTTTGAAAGCAAGTCAAAGTAGATAAATAGGTACCGCTCTGGCGGGAAGGTAAACGGCATTTCCATGCAGTGCTCTGGTTTGCCAGAAGCGGCTTAGTCATGTTGGCCACATGACCCGGAAGCTGTACGCCAGCTCCCTTGGCCAATAAAGCAAGATGAGCGCCACAACCCCGGAGTCGGCCACGACTGGACCTAATGATCAGGGGTCCCTTTACCGTTACCTTTTATATATATGGTGATATATAGGGTGCCTACATTCTGCATGTGCAAATGGCTTTATATACCTATTGGGTGAATAAATTACCATATAGCATATATTCAACACAAAATTTCATCAAAATTAGCCTGAGTGTTTGATACGAACAGCAACAGTGAGCTGGAATAGTGATCAAAAGCAACACCAGGCCCAGACTGAGACTTGCATCCAGGCTGAACCCTGCCCTGCCCTGCCTTTACCCTGAAGTTTGCCTATTGCCCATTCTGGTCTTGCCTCACCTCAGAGCACCCACACTTCACAATGGTTGTTATATAAAAAAAAGGAAAACTAGACATTTCAAATGGAATCATGCATTTTATTGTATTGTCTAGTTTGGCGTGGAGTGTATGCTCAACGGAGAGCTACAGCTAATTTCTGCCCCCACACTTGCTTGCAAACAGATGTGGTCCCCACATCCACACACAGTATGCATCGTCTGGTGCAAGAGAATTTAGACGGGATGTGTATATATCAATTATATATAAAGAGGAATGATATATACCTTATTATGTTACGATTTCTGCTTTAAAGAGTTTGCAAAGTAGTGCACAATGGGATCTGTTCAAAAGCAAACAGGAGCTCTACCAGAAACAACAGCAGGTCCACACTGAGGCTCTCAAAGCAGCATCAAGCACTAAAAGTAAGAACAGATAAAGCAGCAAAAACAGATAAAAGAGCAAACCCAACAGCATATAAAACAACCAAATAGCAGAAAGTACCCATAAAAGAAATAAAGATCTGCAGATCATCAGACAAAGCCTGAGATAAAACAACTTATCCCACTTGCCTCAGATGAGAACAAAGTTAAATAAAGTGTTTTGCAAAATAACAAAGGGCTCATCCTAGCACCTAAAAATCCTGGAGATATTGAACATGTTTCTCATCTACAACATTGCTGTTTGGGTAGAGAGCAGCCTCACAGTTGGATGTGTCCTCATTTGGCTTTAATTCACACACATAATACAACAACTGGCCTTTTTGCTAAAGCTTCCTTTTGGGTCCAGATCTCCTTAGCTTCTTCCCTTGTGAACTGCAACCTTGCAGCGCTAAAACCCCCAAGCCTCTCTCTGTTCTCCACCCAGGCAAACAAGAGTATTATCAAATTTCAGTGATGCATCCCAGCTGGGCACAAACACTCCAGGAGGATGTGAAGCCAGGCTGGCGAGGGGTGGGGAAAGAGGGTGAAGCTAGGAAGCTGGTGGGTCCTGGAGAGAGTCTCAAGGGCCAGACAGAGAGGTCTGGAGGCCTGCATTTATTGAATCATAGAATCATAGAATCATAGAGTTGGAAGAGACCACAAGGGCCATCGAGTCCAACCCCCTGCCAAGCAGGAAACACCATCAGAGCACTCCTGACATATGGTTGTCAAGCCTCTGCTTAAAGACCTCCAAAGAAGGAGACTCCACCACACTCCTTGGCAGCAAATTCCACTGTCGAACAGCTCTTACTGTCAGGAAGTTCTTCCTAATGTTTAGGTGGAATCTTCTTTCTTGTAGTTTGGAGCCATTGCTCCGTGTCCGCTTCTCTGGAGCAGCAGAAAACAACCTTTCTCCCTCCTCTATGTGGCATCCTTTTATATATTTGAACATGGCTATCATATCACCCCTTAACCTCCTCTTCTCCAGGCTAAACATGCCCAGCTCCCTTAGCCGTTCCTCATAAGGCATCGTTTCCAGGCCTTTGACCATTTTGGTTGCCCTCCTCTGGACACGTTCCAGTTTGTCCGTGTCCTTCTTGAACTGCGGTGCCCAGAACTGGACACAGTACTTCAGGTGAGGTCTGACCAGAGCAGAATACAGTGGCACTATTACTTCCCTTGATCTAGATGCTATACTCCTATTGATGCAGCCCAGAATATTGCCTAGACTTGAGGTTCCCCCCCTCTGCTTTGAATGATGGCCCTGTTCCTAGAAGGTTGGCATTCACAAGGTCACAAGGAAAGAAGCAGAAAGGGAGCCATCAAGGTCACAAGGAAAGAAGCAGAAAGGGAGCCATCTTCATAGTACAGTGGCTCATAGGAGAGCTTCCTCATCGTTGTATCTTCTGGCCTTTCACTGATAAATATACTGATTTATGAACATGACATAATTATAGTTGACTGGTGCATCTTGTTCATGGCCATTGGTAGTTAGAAATATTCTTCCCCGCCACACCTGGTTTAGAAATCCAATCGGTGTAGAAATAGATTCACTTGCTTTTTTTCTTATCTGTTGCCACACCATTATGTTATGATTCATGAGCACGGTTCTCAGGTTAGATTGAATTTTAGCTCCGAGGCACATTTATGTTAAACAAATGCTTTCTGGTACCGTTGTGGAAAAGATGAACCCCATCAGTTGAAAGGGAAGCTGGTTCTTTTAAATGACTGATGTTTTCATCTCAGCTGACACAAGGCCAGATTAGAAGTGATGTTAAATATGGGTTTGCATTCAACAAGCAGTCCTCTCCCCCACCACAAAAAAATGTGCATCTGCTGCAGTTCTGAGGAAAATCTTTTCTTTGAAGCTGTTTTCTGTACTGAGGGGAAATCCTACTCATTGAAAGGGATTTCCTCTAAAGGCAAACTGCACTTTCAAAGGAGGGTTTTTCATCAGAACCTCAAAACAAGGGAGGGGAGGGTTAAGCACCCCTTTACCCTGGCCTTTGACCCCTGAGATGTGTGCTTTGGGGGGGGGGCAACCCTATGCCCGTGGTCGTAATCTATTTAATCTGTTTTCTGTGAGACAACTAGATGACCCTATAATTAAATGATTTTAAGCTCCAGGTATCAGAGGCCTAACCATAGAGAAGTCTCTCTGGCGGTGTAAGCTGTGACAGTGCACCACCAAGAGTGTTGAGAATCGATGGGGTCATCTTAGGCACAACCTAAGAGCTAGAAAACAATTTTTTGGTTTTCCAAGAGCAGATTATGTGGTTCTTCATCAAGCATAGACTTACCATGCTAAATGTTGTCCCATCACAAAAAATAATAGATTTGAATTCTTCACACCCCAAAACGTATTTTTGACACCTCACAGAAAAAATCTGCAAAAAATTAAGTTTCACCCCTAAAATGGCACACCCTACAGATCCACTTTCCTTTGTTTTTCCCGTAATGGCCCATCACTCATGTGATCACCTCAGCATGGGAAGCTAGCCTAGCTTACGTTTTAACACTTGCTGGATCCAGTGGTTAAAAGAATCTCAGTAAACAGTCTACTTTCCCCCACCACAAACTCATAAAACTATCTTTCAGGGTTTGTATCAGGCTTCCCTCACACCAGGAGGCTTGCAAGCACGTACAAGCTCACAAGCCCTCTTCAGGCCTTTGCAAGATCAGTGGCGGAGCAATGGTGCCTGGATGGAGGAGAATTTCAGTTTGCTGTTTCATTCAAACTCACTTTGTTCGTGCTTCCTGAAACAAAAAGTAAACCCAAACACACCTGTCCTTTAACACATCCCCAAATATTGATGCTGTTCTGCTACCAAAAAGAGTGTGCAAAAAATGCATATGCTTGTGAAACTAACATACAAAACTACAGTGGCACTTCGGTTTTCGAATGTGTCCATTGACGAACATTTCAGAATCCGATCACTGAAAACCCAGAAGTAAATGCTTCTGTTTTCAAATGCGCCTTGGAAGTTGAATGGCTTCCACTGCGTGTTTTTCAATTTTCTCAATTGCATTTGCAGCCAGTCCTTTGCACCTCAGTTTTTGAACGTTTTGGAAGTCGAACGGTCTTCAGGAATGGATTACATTCGAGAACCGAGGTACCACTGTACAGTGGAACCTCGGTTTTCGAACATAATCTGTTCCGGAAGACCGTTCGACTTCTGAAACGTTTGAAAATTGAGGATCAACAATCGGTTCAGCAAAATCCATTGGAAAAAAATGGAAAAACACATAGAAGAAGCAGTTTGACTTCTGAGGCGCATTTGAAAATGGAAGCAATTACTTCCGGGTTTTTGGCGTTCGGGTTCCGAATTGTTCAGCTTCCAAGACGTTTGAAAACTGAGGTTCCATTGTATATTATTTTAGGGGAAATTGCTAATAAAGATGCATACTTTAGACAAAACTGTATACAGTTTAGGGGAAATGCACACCAAAGCACAAAATTCCATGCAAACTTTTTTTCCTTTAATTAAATGTGAATTGAAGTGAAAATTAGGTGAATTGAAGTTTCAATTGGTAAAATGAGAAATTAAAAAAAGCAGAAATCCATGTATTCATCTATCTCTGGTATGGAGACATTGGAAGCAGGTCTGGTGTACATATCCCTGATCCTTTGTCTACAGATATTTGCCCTTATGTTCATGTCTCTTGACAGTGTCAAAGTAACTCTGTCTACTTAAGTCTGCCTTCACCCTCTAAACATGACCTCAGATGACTGGCTGAGTTGGTAACAGCAGTAGATAGGTGAGAAACAAAGAAAGGAGAGGAAAGAGAGGACATGGTCCTTAAACAAGAATGAATGCTTCAACGTGGACAAGGGAGCAATTGGACAGGGCTTTTTACAGAGATATAAAACAGAAGCCAAGGCTATTGATCTTTTTTTTAGGGGGAAGGCGGAAAATCTGTCCCACCATCTTAGGACTTCTCTGCCCCCTGTTGTTAAATAGCCTTCTGCTTTGTCACACATGCAGTCAATTAGATCATGTAGCCAGGATGTCTACACCAATATCAGGCGTACTTGGAGGACAGATGGAGCTTTGCCAGAGACATTTGCTGTCACACATATCAAGCTACATTGGAACCACATTCCAAATTCCCTCAAGCTTGCTTCTGTTAGTATTTACTCAGGCTGAAGGCCTCCTTTGGCATAACATTCTGTGCTGACATTTCGTTTTTCCTTTCCAAAGTGAGCTTTTGAAGACATGGGTCTGGAAACATGGGGCCGGATTCAATTAAACACTTGCGCTAGTGGGAACCAGCACAATGATTGCCCCCATCTGCTAGTGCAATGGGGCTTTCTTTCCTCTCCTCCCCCCCCCACCACACCAAATTGACTCTGTGGGGTTGGGAGAACCCCTAGAACACCATGGGGGGGATATGGTTCTGTCTCGCAAGGAGAAAGGTTTGCACCCACAAAATGATCCTACTGGCTCCCGGTGGAGTACAGGGTCAGGTTTAAGGTGCTGGTTTTGACCTTTAAAGCCCTATGCGGCCTAGGACCCACATACCTACGGGACTGCCTCTCCTGATATGCCCCACGGAGGACCTTAAGGTCCACAAATGACAACATTTTGGAGGTCCCAGGTCACAAGGTGGTTAGATTGGTCTCAACTAGGGCCAGGGCCTTTTCAGTACTGGCCCCGACTTGGTGGAATGCTCTGTCACAAGAGACTAGGGCCCTGTGGGACTTGACATCTTTCCACTGGGCCTGCAAGACAGAGCTGTTCTGCCGGCCTTTAGTTTGGACTCAGTCTGACCCTTATGTTTCCCTCCCCTTATGGTTTTGATCTATGGGCTACTTTTAAAATGAGGCTGCATTTTAAATTGCATTTTAACCTGTATTTTAAATTGGTCCCCCCCCCCCATTATGGCCAGGGAGGGCGGGGTATAAATAAAATTTATTATTATTATTATTATTATTATTATTATTCCCCTCAACTGCCCTGATTAAATTGGGACATCCAGTTTTTGGCTGCTGTGGTCTCAGCACAGCACATAAAATCATGTGAGATCGCAGAGCCCAAGAACGCATGAGATCATGACCTCATGCAAGAGCTCATAGCCCCAAAAGGCATGTATTTTGGCTCTGTGCTCCCCTGCGAGTAACGTAATTTGTGCAGAAGCATGGACAGGAAGATGCACGTCCCGGTTTGCAGCCTTAATGTGTTGGAGGGTATGCATCACACAATGCTGCATTCCATCCATGATTCTGAAAAGGGTTATCAAAATAGTTGATTCAGGATGCACCCAGGTCCATGGCCTTATGATTGCCTTTAGTCTTCTTCAGGCATTCAGGGCAAATACACGTGGACCATAAATCCAAATGAAACAAGATCCAGAGGGATAAAGACCTAGCTTCTCTCAGAACTATACGTGTCTGTAAGGGTGCTGAAATATAAGAAAGAACAAGATGATATATGGACTTCTCCAGCTGGTGTGGAAAGTCTTTAAATTACACTATGGTCTTGTGTACCTGAACACTCTGTTGATTGATGATAAGGAAGAATCTGCTGGGTACCAAATATTTATGAAAAAGGGTTTGTTTAATAGCAGTATGTCAGGCAATTAATCCTGAGATCATTGAGATCAATTCACTTCTGGAGTTTTGTGGGCTTTGGTGCTACAACTTTTATATTAAATTGTTCTGCCAGATAAAAACAAGCATTTGAAAACAGCTGAGATAATATTTTTTTGGGGGGAAACTTGTAATAAAGTTTTCTACAATACAACAGCAGAAGTACAAAAATCAGATGCAATGCAGAGGTTCAGATATGTCAGTTAATTGATAATAACAGGTGTTATTCCTGTGTGTATTTTTACAAAATAAAGATGGAACCAAACTTTCCTTGCCCACTGGAATCTTTCTTTCTACCTCTATTTTAACTTTAACCATTTCAAACATTAAAATAAAATGTTCATTCAAACCTTCGGACCTCCTTCCCTCCCTCCATGGGTTCTGTATTTAAAATAAAGTATTCTGCATCTTTTACCCTTATCCATCTATTATATATCCATACTTACCATAGTTGATTCCACAATACAAGTTTCATTATATCTCTGCCAACTATTTTAACTGTTTACAGTGGTCTTTTCAATATATTGAAAATTTACTCCAGTCTTTTAGGAATACTTGATCTTCCTGGTTTCTGATCTTCCCCGTCAAGTTTCGCCATCTCTGCATACTCCATCAGTTTAGTCTGCCATTCTTTTCTGGTCGGTAGAAATTCCCTTTAATCTCTGCCAAAATTTAGTGCATCACAAATACGCCCTATGTATCAAACCATTTTGCTATAGATGAGGCTTTGATAAAATCCAACTTCTTGAGTCCCAAATTTGAGATGCATGTCTTCCCTCCTGTGCTCCCACACAAGTCAAGTGACCCTCGCGAGATCACAGACCCCCAAAGATGCATTTTTTTCAGGGTCACGCTTGCATGGCATCCGAAAAACTCACATTTTGGGGCACCACGTGGGATCTTCGGGGTGAGATCACGGCACCCAAAATGGCTGTTGTGTGTGAGAGAAAACAGGGTGTCCTGTTGTTGTTATTGTTGTTTTTCTGGGACACTTGTGGGGTACGAAATTCTCATTTTAAGACCAGAAGCATTTTGAGTGATTCAAATCACTCTGAAAAGGGGAGATATAAATTCTCAAGGTTGGTGTGACGTAGCTGAGTTGGGGAGCAGAACCTTCTGTACTATCAGTTCTGTAACATTCAGAGGGGAAGTTGCGCTGATCATTTCCTTGCTATTGAATAATTTGTCCAGTTTTATTTCTCTCCCTCAGTTCTTTGCTCATTTAGCTCTTGTAAGGAGCCAGTGGTTGGATGCTGAACAAAGAGCCTTTGTTCTTTTAGTCCAATGTGGTATGTTAGTTTGACCATTGCAGCAAACTCCCACCCTTTATCAACCCACATTTTAACACTTGTAGAAGTCAAATGCATCATTCCCACCACCTAGGTTTGAATCTGGAGATAATGGATGGATGGATTTATTATTACAGTCACAGACCAGTTCCGGCTCACTTACAATATCAGGAAAATCATAAAACACGATAGGGATACACTGGGAGATAATGGAGCACAGTTGCCCTTGGCTTTCAGGCTTATATTACCAGGTGCCTGGCAATAAATGCAGCCATCTCGAACCAAACTTGCTGACAGCCATATCACCTTCCTGGTATGATATGACAGATTTGCACCGTAAGACTTCTCAGATGGAAAGGAAGATTTCTGAAAGATGTCCACATTTAATAAATAAAGTAAAAAGTAACCATTCTCTGCAGTCAGAAGAGAAATGTACGAATTTTCATTTGACTTTGCTCCGTCAAATCTGTATGTGGTGTCCATTTAATGGAATATAAATTGTGTGCCATGTTTAACCATCTGTTCCTGTTCTTCCACAGAACATGAGAAACATTTTTGAAAATCTAATAGTAGCATCTTTATAATTCAAAATTGAAACAGAATAAACAGGTGGTTGCTGCCACCTTTTCCTCTGGCTGTATAGAGCAACAGAAGAAAATCAACAAGCATAATGCTTCAATTCTGTGCTATGAAACATGGCATCAGTGGATCTCTGCCTGTCATGCATATACTATCAGCAAAGCAACCATGCTAAGAAAAAAATGGCATTCACAGCTGGTCATATTTATTGAGTTTAGTGAGCGCAATAACTCTCTTTGTATGCTTAGAAAGATCAAGTTTCAAGGAACATATTGCCTTATATCAGATCAGGCTCTGTCTCCTTCTAACAGAGATGAGCAACCTGTGGCCCTCCAAATGTTGATAAACGCCCATCATCTCCTGGTGGTCTTGTAGTAAGGTTAAGGCTTACTGGGAAATGATATATAATGAAATGAAAAGGATGTTTAAAAAAATGTTTGTAAAAAAAAACCCCAGAAGCCTTTCTTTTGGGAATTATAGGGATAGAACTACCTAAACTGCATAGAAATTTATTTATGTACGTGGCTACGGCAGCAAGAATGTTACTCGCCCAAAAATCGAAAGAAGAAGTCCAAGGAAAGGAAGAATGGATACAAAAACTTATGGGATATGCAGAAATGGCGAAACTTACTGGAAGAATAAGAAATCAAGATAACAAACTTTTTATAAAGAATGGGAATGGTTTATTGAAGATTTACAGATAAATTGTAAACAGATAAAAACACTGGCAGGATTATTGTCGTACCCTGTAGCTATATAAGAGAGAGAGAGAGAGAATGAATATATATATACATATATGAATGAATGATGAATAAATAAGCAAGTTAAGTTAATTTGGAAATGCAGAAGATATTAAAAATAAATTGAAGGAACCGCAGAAAGAGGGGGAAGGAAGTAAAGTTTTAAAATGTTAAAACGAATGTAAAATCAGCGAAATGTATATATCTGAAAAGTGTAAATAATTTATTTAAGAAAAAGATAAATTCCCATCATTCTTGGCCATTGACTATTCTGTTCTGGATGATGGGAGTTGGTTTCCACCACCATCCAGGTTCCTTAGATGTCTGTGAGTTCTAGTGTTATGAGGGAGGGAGAAAACCCTTTCTCTCTCTGCTTTCTCCATTGTGATGAGTCTCTGAATTAAAAACAAAAATTACTCCTTAGTTTTTAGCTGCCTCCTTGTCTGTGTATCGATAATATATGCAAATTAAAACCTTTACTATTTCTATTTTCATTGTCCTTTCTTTACAATAACACATGTTTTGGGGGGTCATGCTATGTGACTGCTTAAACTCAACTTAGCTCCAGGTCCCCCTCCTGTCATAATCTGGCTGGGCCTCAAGGCAGCCCTCCACTAAAACTGAAGATCTCAGCCATCTCTTAGTTCAGGCCAGGCTATAGCCAATGCTCGCAAAAATGAAAGGCAATATCAGTTATGTTGATTCCCGAAGCAACCCAGTTCTCCACCAATGAATCTTTAATTACCTTTTATATTAAAAGCCAGGATTTTTATTGTATCTCCCAACTCCTCTCCTTCTCAAACAATCAACAAACTCATTAACTGAATGGGCAAGACAACAATAAATGTAGCGGAAGAGCTATAGCCAGTAGAGAAATGGTATTATGAAATGGTGTTATTATTATTAGTTTGCAAAAGAGGCCATAAAGCAAACAGCCCTGTAGCAGGCACACCTACTAGTGACACAGATTTGGAAAGGATGAGAATATCTGTGTATTTCTTGCTGGAAACAGAGTATATGGTCAGTTGCTGCATCAGAAAAAATAGCAAAATATTACATGCATTAAATCAGGCATAGGAAAACTAAGCCCTCCAGATGTTTTGGGACTACAACACCCATCATCCCCAACCACTGGTCCTGTTAGCTAGGGATGATGGGAGTTGTAGTCCCCAAACATCTGGAGGGCCGAGTTTGCCTATGCCTGCATTAAATGATGTAGACGATTTTGTTGTAATATTGGCATCCTTTTTAAAAATACTTCCCTGATAACCCTGAAGAATGGCAACCACCGAAATCACAGATATAATTCATAGAACCATAGAATTGTAGAGTTGGAATGGATCATGCGGATCAACTGGTCCAACCTCCTGCAATGCCGGCTTAAACGCTACTCACGTTGCATACCAAAAAGGGTTTCAATAGGTAACTGACCCTATTAACAGTAAGCAGTATTCCTATGGAGACTGTCCCTTCCAATATGAACTGAACTGGTCCCTGTGATCATCATATGAGGCCGTTCTTCATGTGCCTCCTCCATGAGAGGTCCAGAAGGTGGGAACATGAGAAAGGGTCTTTTCTGTGGTGTGACCCTTGTTTGAGGGATGCTCTCCCCAAGGAGGCTCGCTTGGTACCTTCATTGCATATATTTAGGCACTGAGCAGAAACATTCCTCTTTTCCTGGGCCTTTAGCTAATTAAACAATTTATGGCCTTTTAAACTGTGTGTGTTTAAACTTTAGTCTACATTGCTTTAAAATTTTGTTTCTAGGAGACACGATTTGAGTTGCACAACTCAATTTGGTTGTTTTTTGTTGCACATATTTCAACAATCCCAGAGTTTGAATGTCAGTAGCACAGATGTTGTGAAGGTGCGTGATCTGTCGTGGAACAACTCAATTGAAGAAGATAACAATGGTTACCCAGACCTTGTTGGTTGCAAAGGGAGCCCCATAACATTTCAAGCTTCAAGGCCCCCCAAATGTAGGTCCGCCACTGAGGAATGGAGTGGTTGGAATCCTGAATGACAGCGCTCAGCACTGCAACAACATGGGTCCCATTTGTATTGAAAGCAGTCATTTCAGCAATAATAATTGTCAATGTTCCGAATAAACATTTCCTCTGCTTGCAATGAGTTGCGGAAGGCTGCTCAGCGAGTTCCATCTACGGTGCTCAGGACCCTTGGTAATATCTGTTGCTGAGCACCTTCCACCTTGCAGTGGTTATTACTGCAAGAATGTGTGTGATCAACATCACTGGCAAGGACTGCGGCCTGTGGACTGTGTGAATAATTCAATCTCTGTGCCTGTATAACAGCAGCAGCAACAACACAAAGACACCTCTTTGTTCTTCTGCTCATTGCCTTGAGGCTTGTTCTCCAGCCTGTTTAATATTCTAGATTTAGGTTTTAATAAACTACAGGAAAAATCCCCTGTTACGTTTCAGAACTCGTTGGAGCTTTAGCATTTTTTAAAATGGCAGCTGCTGTTAGAATTCCTGCTCCATGATTGCAGTCATGGGATTGTTGTCTTCCATATGATGGTGTGTGTTTTGACTCCACAGAGGGGGAAGTGACGAAGGCAGGATGTTTGTGTTACTGTGTTCCGTGAAGTGGGCCTATTGTCCTTTGTCCTTTCTCTTTGCTGTCTGATGCTAGAGAGAGAGGGAGCCATGTTGCAGTGCTCCGTGTGTGTTTATATGTAAATAAAGTAGATTAGCCAAAACGCTGAGTTGCTGAGGTCTGTCACGCAAGCTGCAAAGACTCTGCGGATCCTAAGTGTCCCGATGTCTGTTGGCATTGGTCCCTGTGATGTTTGGGCGGCTGAAGAAAGCTTTTGAAGCTCCCGAACAATCAACCAGGAGGGAGGGAACATGCCAGTTGGGCATGTGTCTCTGCCAGGGTCCTACTCGAGTGTAGGACAAGCTCCTGTCAGCTGTAAGGGTTGCTCGGAAATGTTTAGTTGCCCCCAGCACTGGCTTCACGACACCAGTTCACTGACCCTAGCATGAGAAGTATCTACATGATCTGGGTAACTCTTGTGATGGTCAGTTTCATCAGAATGGCAGGTCTCATGATGTCTCAAGCATCATTGGGAGAGCTACAGATCTAGAACTGGCTACATCCCTGCACCACCCAGGTTGCTGGTAAGAGGAGCGGAGCGCAGATAATTGATAGGAATCTGAATCTGAATACAGATGTGTCCTATTTAAACAGGACACTTGGCCAGCCCAGCCCCAGCTCACCTCTATTCTGCTTGTGAGCTTTTTTTAGCATCCCAATTTCAAATACTCACAACATCCCTTCTAGACTTCTTCTCTGTGCCTGGGTTAACTAAGCTCCAGCTTTCTTGCAGGTTTCTTACTGGAGTTAGAAAAACACCCCTAAAATAGTTAACACTAGCTCTAGCTGAAACATGGGTTATTTGTTCTAGACAGTTTACAATATTTTACAATGTTCCCATATCATTTTTACTTATAAATGTAGTTTTGTTGCTTGTAATTGAAAATGAAAGGCATAGCTTATTAAAGGAACTGATTTTTTTCCCATTTACTCAGTATGCAGGGGCAGAGGTCAACATTTACCGCATAGAAAAAAATCTTCCTTCTCTGATCTGGTTCTGGATATTTAGGTATCGTCAGGCACGACATTATCAGGCACCACAGGCACAAATATAATCTGGGGTCTAGATTCTAAACCCTTTCCCCTCATATTGAAAATCTCATTGGGGTGAGTCCTCTCTCCCCTGGCCATTGGGAGAAGGTTAAAGCAGTATCATACCAATTTAAACAGTTGTGGCTTCCCCCAAAGAATCCTGGGAGCCGTAGTTTGTTAAGGGCGCTAGGATTGGTTCGGAGACCCCTATTCCCCTCAGAGAACTACAATTCCCAGAGTGGTTGAACAGTCCAGTTCTCTTCCCAGGGAACTCTGGGAATGGCAGCTCTGTGCAGGGAACAGGGGTCTCCTAACACCCCTCAGCACTCTTAAAAAACTACAGCCCCACCTTTCAAGGTAAAAAATAAATACAGTCATACCTCATGTTACGGATGCTTCAGGTTATGTGTTTTTGGGTTGCGGACTGCGGAAAACCTGGAAGTACCGGAACAGGTTACTTCCAGGTTTTGCCGCTCACGCCTGCACAGAAGCGCCAAATCATGCCGGCACCTATGCAGACGCAGCGCTTCAGGATGTGAACGCTGCGGGTTGCGGACATGCCTCCGTCATGGATTATGTCTGCAACCCGAGGTTCCGCTGTAAACCCAAAGATGCCATGAATGTATATACCGGTACATTCCAAAGAGAATGTATATTCTTCTTCATTCGTCCTATTTATATGTCTTAATTCTTCTAAAGACACGACTGCTTCTTCCTTCTGCCTTGCATTCTACTAAAAAGAATGAATCCCTTTTGTTCTGCTTGCCTTGACTCTTTTATTGTAACAGACAGACTTTTGGTCCTCACACAACCTTTTCATAACTCCTGAGAGGTGTGCAGAGATTTCCTTTTGAGCATCTCTTTTCAGAATGCTGGCATTGTCAATGCAATGGTATCCTGTCATTTATTGTGAATTCCCTACCTCCAGAAATGTCTAGCAGTTGCTCAAGAATCATTTTCAGGCCATACTGAGATCTGGAAAATTTAGACTCATCAGGGGTGCTAATTGATGTCCATCTGGTTATCACAATAAAGAAGGGTGCGACCGATTAGAAAAGATTAAAAAGAACACCCATATCAATAGTAATAACAACAATATTAATATTAATATTAATATTAATATTAATATTAATATTAATATTAATATTAATATTAATACATTTGTGACTCACCTTCCACACCTATGTCCCAAGGCAATTGAAAGACATATCCTTAAAAACAGGTAAAACAATTTATTATTATTATTATTATTATTATTATTATTATTATTATTAAGAATAATAATTTATTGTTTATACACCGCCCATCTGCGCGCCTTCCAGCAGAATATTAAAATACAATGATTCATCAAATATTAAAAGCTTCCCTAAACAGAGCTGCCTTCAGATGTCTTCTAAAAGTCTGGTAGTTGTTTATTTCTTTGATATCTGATGGGATATGAGTACAAGAACAAGTGAATATAGGTTTAAAAACAACACGATACAAATGCCTGAGGCAGAGACCTTTTCATCCAGCTGGAAAATGAAAATACTTGCACCATGTATTTCAGTTTAATTTACTAAACTGAATTTAGGATGTGATAAGCCTGCTCAGTCTGAAAATGAACTGGGGGCTCATTAAATGTTCCAAGTGAATGTAACCGAACATCTTGCTATCCTCACACATTCAATTAATGTCTCTCTCTCTCTCTCTCTCTCTCTCTCTCTCTCTCTGTGTGTGTGTGTGTTATTATACTGAAATGAGAACTATGACACATGATAAGGCCAGTGTGAACCAAAGCAATCGGAGGTTTAGAAAATTACTTGACTTATCATTTGTGGGCACACACAGCACTGAGCATTTGGGCAGGCCTGCAGGTGGGGGGACATTGTCCTCCCCAGCTGCAGTCCAAAAGAAGATCATTCCTCTGAAGTCATTTTTTTGCTTTGGGATGAAGGGAATCTCCCTTTGGCAACAGTGAAAAATAGGTGGATCTAAACACAGGGGGGAAATGCTACAAATAAATCAGAAATTATATCGCTTTAACAAAAGAAAAAAATCCCTACAGAAAATTTTGTTTTTTAAATTTCCTGCTCTCTGGTGCCATCTGGTGATGCATTTTTATGTATGCTACAACAGCTGCAAGGATGCTTCTTGCCCAGAGATGGAAATACAAGATACCTACTAGGGCGGACTGGCAGATGAAATTATTGGACTATGCAGAGATGGCAAGGTTAACCGGGAAAATCAGAAATCAGGAGGATCTAAACTTCAACAAAGAATGGGACAAATATATATTGTACTTGAAAGACCACTGTAAACACTTGAACTCTTTGGTAGGCTTTAAATAACTCTTGCAAAGACTTTGGATACAATGGAGGATGATAAATTAGATGGATTTATAACATGCAGTTAAAAAAGTTATTTAAAGAACCTACGGAGGGGAGGAGGGAAGTCTTGAGATTCGGAAGAATCTTGGGTAAAGTTTAAAATTTGTAATAATATGACTTGTGTGAATGAATTTGTAAAATCAAATAAAAATTATTTCAAAAAAAGAATTGCAGGAATTGCAAGCGACTAACCCACCAAACTCATAACACTATTATGGTTGTGTCTATCTCTCTGTGCGTTCTCTGTGTGTGCAGGGGTCTGGGTTGGCCTTGTAAAGCAATCTCCTCCATCCTAATTATCTCATCTGCCCATGTCATAGGGGACATGAATAATGATTCTGTGGTCGCTAAAGGACTAGACTCTGCTACAATCCACTGGCGATTCAGCACGCTCTTTCAATTGGTAACTCATTTCTCGTATAACAAACAAGCAATAATTGGCTTGCCGTGCTGAATTCTGATCTATTGCTCTTCGCAATAGATGAAAATCAGTAGACGAAAATAGATCAAGATTGTGATCCTACCAGCCTCTTCTTTGGTGCCTAGGGCATCATTTAATTTAGGATTCAGCTACAATGTGCTCTGGTCCATGGGGTCACGAAGAGTCAGACACGACTAAACGGCTAAACAACAACACAACAACAATGTTTTAAATGCATTATACAAATGTGACACTAGATGGCGCTGATGAGCTAATGACAAATTCCATATATATATTACAACGGTGTTTGTTTTTTTAAAACATTTTCACAGTGTTTTTTAATTTCTGTGTAGATCCATTCTTGGTTCAAATCAAGGATGGGACAAGCATGACTTCTCTCTCTTGGGACAAACAAGTCCTTTTGAAAAGGAAAGGTAGCTCCTTAGAATTGTTATGATTCCAAGTGAGCCTTTGCGCTAGTGGAATATTTTTGGGATGGTGCCCAATGCCTTATATGGTACAGCATGGAAAGTGGAATGAGAACTGAAGGACTGTTGCAGCAGGTGGTTAGGAGAAGACCCTGACTTGTGAGCCAGCACCAGTCAGAAGCAATATTTGCCTAGATGGACCAGTGGTGTGACCGAAAATAAGGAAGCTTTCTATGTCCGTGTAGCAAAAGCAAGGCATGCAGATACCTGTATGCCTACAGCCGATCCACCAGTCTTTTATGTAGCTATATCTTCCCATGAAAATGCATCTTCCTATGAAAATGCACCCAAATACGTCTCCAAATAAAACACACAAGGCTCCTCAACAGGCAAAAAATAGTATGGAAACAATTCTCTGAGACCAGGAGGTCTTTGGGAAGAGCCATAATTCAGGGTTAAAACATCTCAGGTTCCACCTCTGTCATCTCCAGAGAGCCAGTGTGGTGTAGTGCTTAAGAGTTATAGACTCGTAATCTGGGGAACCAGGTTCGCGTCTCCGCTCCTCCACATGCAGCTGCTGGGTGATCTTGGGCTAGTCACACTTCTTTGAAGTCTCTCAGCCTCACTCACCTCACAGAGTGTTTCTTGTGGGGGAGGAAGGGAAAGGAGAATGTTAGCCGCTTTGAGACTCCTTTGGGTACTGATAAAGCGGGATATCAAATCCAAACTCTTCTTCTTCTTCTTCTTCTTCTTCTTCTTCTTCCAGACAGGGCTAAGACTCCTGTCTGAAACTCTGGAAATTTGCTGTCAGTAATTGTAGACCATGGTTTCCCAAACTTGGGACTCCAGCTTTTGTTGGACTACAACTCCCACCATCCCTAGCTAGCAAGACCAGTGGTCATGGATGATGGGAATTGTCGTCGAAAACAAGCTTGACACCCAAGTTTGGGAAACCCTGTTGTAGACAATACTGAGTTAGATGCAGGTCGGTTATCTTACATGATGCAAAGCAGTTTTCCATATAATAAGGTTTGAAGCCCCTGTTATGGAAAGATGAGCTAGCTGAAAGACAACGGTTTTGAAATATCATTCATTCTCCAGCTGCACGTTTCCAAATAAAGCTCTGGCAGACTTCCAACAGGTACAGCTAGCAGTAAACATGCAAGCCGGGTGTCTGTTGCAAAGGATGCCCATCTGGTCACAAAACGTGTGAACATGTTGTTATGAGTTTGTGGGTGCTAGACTCCCCTAAATTCCTGGGTCCAGTAGAATTTAATTAAGGCTCGGGGTGCCAAAAGCTAGGCTAATCTCCTGTGGGAGTTGAGAGCTGTGTATTAGGCTGTGTGCTGGGCGCTTCTGAATCAGCATGTGTTAAAAGCCAATTTTGCTGTGTGAGACAGCAAAAGCATGGGGCCCCTTTCACTCTATAGATAAAGCCAAAGGTTAGAGAAGTAGGGAGGGGGAGCAGTGTGAGCAAGACCCTGTTGGAGTGTAATGGTGGGAAAGCACTCACTGAAGGCTGAGGTTGTATATATGTGTAAATAAACCATCCATCATAAGGACATCACAGTCTCTGCTGTCCCTCACTTCCAAAAGGCAACACGGACCCTGGGTAAGTGTACCTGGCACCTCTGGAATCTTGCACCGCTCAGAGGCCAGGGTAGCATGAAACAATATTTTCTTTGTGTGTTTGCGTGTGATTGTGGTGGTGTTCTTTTCTCCCACAAGGTTTTCAGCGATATAATTGGATATAGCAAGCAAGGTATTGTCATGGTTGACTTTGCAGGAAAGAGAAAGATGAAGGGTGGTTCAGGTCTATTTCATTATAATTATCCTAATGAAATGTGTTGCTCTTATTTACTTTAAATAATTATTCTAATGAAAGAAGTGGCTTTTTTCCCCCTCCACAGATTGCCAACTTTTGATCTGGACCTTTTAATAGAAGTGTGAGCTGCAGCAATTAGTGGCGATCACATTTATTTCAGTGCTCTTGGAAAGGCAGAGGAGAGGCCAGGTTATCGGCAACTATAGCGTTCAGTTGCCGCTCTTGGTTTGAGGGGCAAAACAGGTGGCATGATAGCTTTAATGGAGCCTATTTCTGCTTCTGAAATCATCTGGACATGTAAACATTTCAACATCACAAAGTGTTTCAGCTAATGAAGAGTTCTGTATGACTCAGAGGTGGGAAACCTCAGGCCAGGGTGGGAGAGTAAGTACATCCCTCCAAGCTCCTCAGGACCCTTTCCAGCTACAGCTCTTCCTCACTCGCATCCTCTCTCCCTAGCTTACACCCTTCACCAGTCTTTCTTTGAACCTTCTTTGAGAGTTTTTGCCTGAATGCAATGTAAACGGCCTTGGCCCAGTATACCTGAAGGAGCGTCTCCACCCCCATCATTCTGCCCGGACGCTGAGGTCCAGCGCCAAGGGCCTTCTGGCGGTTCCCTCATTGTGAGAAGCAAAGCTAGAGGGATCCAGGCAGAGGGCCTTCTCAGTAGTGTCACCTGCCCTGTGGAATGCACTCCCATCAGATGTCAAAGAGATAAACAACTACCTGACATTCAGAAGACATATTAAGGCAGCCCTGTTCAGGAAAGTTTTTAATGTGTGACATCTTAGTGTATTTTTGGTCTTTGTGGAAGCCGCTCAGAGTGGCTGGGGAAACCCAGCCAGATGGGCGGGGTACAAATAAATAATAATAATAATAATAATAATAATAATAATAATAATGTTGCATTTCGACAGAGGACAAGATGGATGGTTGGACAGTGTTCTCGAAGCTACCAACATGAGTTTGACCAAACTACGGGAGGCAGTGGAAGACAGGAGTGCCTGGTGTGCTCTGGTCCATGGAGTCACGAAGAGTCGGACACGACTAAACAACTAAACAACAACATGTTGCATTTATATCCCACATTTTTCTCCAAGGAGCTCAAGGTGGCCAACATGGTTCCCCCCCTCCTCATTTAATCCCCACAACAACCCTATGACATAGGCTAGGCTAAGAGGCAGTGACTGGCCCAAGTTCACCCAGTGAGTTCCATGGCCAAGTGGAGATTTGAACCCTGGTCTACCAGGTCCTAGTCCAACACTCTAACCAAAATGCCACACTGGCTGTGTCCTCAAAGCCTAACATTGCCTCCTGCATGCCTGGATGGAGGATGTGGAGTATTTGAGTCTGTGTAGAAATTCTGTTGTTGTTTAGTCATTTAGTCGTGTCCAACTCTTCGTGACCCCATGGACCAGAGCATGCCAGGCACTCCTGTCTTCCACTGCCTCTCACAGCTTGGTCAAATTCATGTTCGTAGCTTCGAGAACACTGTCCAACCATCTCATCCTCTGTCGTCCCCTTCTCCTTGTGCCCTCCATCTTTCCCAACATCAGGGTCTTTTCCTGATCAGCCCTGAGTGCTCACTGGAAATTAGTGAAAGTGTAGAAATTAGAATTAGAAATTAGTCCACGGTAAAAAAAGAGTAAATTTTACACCTGTTGCTTCACCCAATTTTATTTTATTTTTACTTGTGGCCCCTGAATGGCTTTCCTGAAGGGAATCTGACGGCTAGCCTGCAAAATCCCCCTGCCTCTTGTATATCTCACAAACACACACTCTTCTATACCAACAGAAGTGTCCCAACATCAATTGCTACCTGCCTGTTTTATATCCCATTCCTAGACACCAGAATGAGTACTGCCTGCACTGAGTTGTTAGGCTTGAGATTTTCGCTTTTTGACTATGTCTTGACCTTTTATATTAAAAACTTAAGCATGTTTACTTGTGAATAAATCCTACCTGTTCCCGCTGAACTCGCTTTCAAGGCAGCATGCTTAGATGAAAGGCTTAGGATAACAATTTAATTGCAGTCTTAAGACGGAGAGCAGCAATAAATTGCAGACTTACGGCACAATCCTGTATATGTCTGCTTAGATGTCCCACTGAGGCTTCCTTCCAGCTAAATGGGTTTAGAATTGCAGGTGTTATACAGGTTTTAGGATTGCCGAGGCAAAGAAACACCCCTAGTGGCTGCGCTTTCCCCCGTGTTAAAACCCAGCAGCCACCAGGATCTGTCTCCAATCTTAAGTGAACCATACAGGCCCCTTGTTAAGCAGAGTACAGAAGCAAAGAGAAATGTGACAGTTTTTATGTTCGGTGAAGGTGGATATTTATTTTTGTGTCAAACTAACACCGTATCTCCTCCTCCTTCCCCCGTGGAATTCTATCAGAATGATAGGTCTCACGTCTGACCTACTTTCCTGTCTTTTTGGCTATTTCATCTGTTCATCCCACCTATTGCTTCCCCATCTGCTAGGCATTTTTAGATCACAGGAGCTTCCTTGAATTCTGCTAAATGTCAGGTGCGCAACACAAAAGGGCTAGGCCCACTTTTAAGTTCATGTTATTTTCGTTTCTTAAAGGAAAGGTGTGCTTGAATAAGGACTCCATTCTGTTCTTTATGCTGGGATCGAATGAAAAGCTCCAGATTAGACACTTTAAATCATGCATGTGGCCTTGACATGCCCATGGATTATGGAATGTGGCACCTAGTGTGGAACTTTTCAGCTTGGATGGAAGATCTGGAATTTCAGCCCTTGTTGCAAACAATGGAGGCTGGTCCATTAGCAGACAAATAGGTGGCGTATTATTATTATTATTCTGGCAAGTGGGGCACTTGCCTTGCCAAGCTCTCAGCCTATTCTCAGCCAACTCCCACCTGCCCACTTGGCTACTTACAGCCAGTCCAGGGGGTGACATTGGCTGTGAGCTTCCTCCTCCTCCATAGTCTCAGGGTTGCCCCTTGCAGAACTTAGCAGGAAGGAGAAGGGTGGAGACAAAACAAGAATTAGTTGGCTCAACCTCTCACTGGCTCTGGTGCCACCTACTCCCTGGCTTCCGATCCACTAACCCTAAAGGGCACCAGCCACCACCCCTGGCTACAAATAATATTAGGGTCCTAGCACATGCACCCTTGCTGCATGAATACCAAGTTAAAATATTCAGGTTGGAAGATGACAGGGACTGGTTGGATGCATCAGAATGGTGGGAGGAACCAGCTGGGGAACCCTCAAGGGGAAGAGGCTCAGAGCCCAGGGATTGGTGGTGGGACAACAATGAGTGGTCAGAAGGAGGAGAGAGAGAAGATTGGGAAGAGGTAACAGGACTTAGTGAGCTTGGAGAATCAGTTGCAGAGAGAAGTCCAAAATCAGAAGCTAAAGCAGGAGAGTGGGATGGAGGAGACTGAGATGAGTCAGGCTGGTGAAGAAGCCAGGGTGTCTCTCCCTCCTGCTGTGACAAGCTCCCCTCTGATCTCCCAGAACCAGGAGAGGCATGAAGAGGGCGGAGGAGCAATTAGTGTCCCACAAGAGCAGTCTCAGATTGCTTGGGGGGAAACCCTGAAGAGGAGGGGACTTAGGCAGCTGTGGGGAGGCAGGGATATTCAGTTGCCACAACTGCTTCATGGGGGCAAGACCTGTGTGCTCTTTAGTCCCGATACTCCTGTGCAGATCCTGTTTCTTCCTAATACAGAATTAACTCCACTTACTAACAGCTGGTTCGCTCCTGACAGGAGAAACTTCCTAATGGAAGTGGAATGCAAGAGCTACCTCACATCAAGTCAGACTGAAAGTCCATCTAACACAATACAGTGGTACCTCGGGTTACATACGCTTCAGGTTACATATGCTTCAGGTTACACACTCCGCTAACCCAGAAATAGTACCTCAGGTTAAGAACTTTGCTTCAGGATGAGAACAGAAATTGTGCTCCGGCGGCACAGCAGCAGCAGGCCCCATTAGCTAAAGTGGTGCTTCAGGTTAAGAACAGTTTCAGGTTAAGAACAGACCTCGGGAACCAATTAAGTACTTACCCGAGGTACCACTGTGCTGTCAACTCTAGTTATTCCCTGTGTGTTCACATGTGTACACATGCATTGTCTGTCTGTGGAGGGCAGATGAGAACCAGGTAGTATTTTGTAATGCGCTTCATGTCTCCTTCTGTGTTTGACTCCAGGGCTGAATAATCAGGCCTCCCTCCCCCACTTAAGAAAGGACTTCTTTGAATTCAGTCTGATAAGAGCCTCTCATGCCACAGAAATCATTATACCATCACACTTTCCATGCCTGGAATTAATGAGTTGATTGTAAAAGAGGATATTAATCTACATCCCTTGGTTGTGTTACTAAGGTTATCCAGGACGACATACAAGAATTATGAGCATTTGGCTGCTGGGGAGTTAATGGCAGACTTTACTCCATCAAGTGACGCATTCCTTCAGGTATAATCTGTCAGGGGCCATATGCCAGCTATAGATAGGGCTAGAGTCTAACGTGGCCAGAACAGCTTTTCTATCTCTTTCTGCGATTCCCCCTTCCCCCTCCCTCTCACTAGCACACCTCCTCTCTCTATTTTCCACTCCCTTTGCTCCTTCCTTGTCACCAGTATGAAATTAGGCCTCACTCTGCATGTGACCCTAAGGCTACAGATTGCTCATCACTGCTGTATGATATTGATTAAAAGTATTTGGCGAGGTAGGAGTGGGTGTATTCCAAGAAAATTCACAAAGTGTAGAGTACCGCTAATGCAGCGTTTACTTCTTCAGGTGGCTCTCAAGCGGCGCAGATTGCATCACTACGCAGACTGTCACTGATGGTTTGTGGGGTGGTCAGCAACTGGTTTAATGGCTAGGTGCAAAAGTCAACCCCAGGGGAACTCTGGGAATGAGGAAGCTGGGACCTAGGGGAGCCTGAGTTGATGTCAGTACATTTGGCCGGGGATGGGTGCTACTGTAAGAGCGGGGAAGAACAGCAGTTGTGGCAGTAAAAGAAGAGCACAGTTTGCTGAGACCTTGTTCTTCCATGCATAGACACTGCAAGACAGATAGGGTGGGAAAGGGACGCGAGAATGGACATTAATTGTGAGAGGCAGATTTCCTGCCTAATAATAATAATAATAATAATAATAATAATAATAATAATAATAATTTATTTGTACCCTGCCCATCTGGCTGGGCCTCCCCAGCCACTCTGGGCGGCTTCCACAGACACCAAAAATACACTAAAATGTCACACATTAAAAACTTCCCTGAACAGGGCTGCCTTCAGATGTCTTTTAAAGAGAAGATAGCTGCTTATTTCCTTCACATCTGTAGGGAGGGTGTTCCACAGGGTGGGCGCCACTACCAAGAAGGCCCTCTGTCTGGTTCCCTGTAACCTCACTCCTCGCAATGAGGGAACTGCCAGAAGGCCCTCAGCGCTGGACCTCAGTGTTTGGGCTGAACGATGGGGATGGAGACGCTCCTTCAGGTATACAGGACCGAGGCCGTTTAGGGCTTTAAAGTTCAACACCAACACTTTGAATTGTGCTCGGAAACGTACTGGGAGCAAATGCAGATCTCTCAGGACAGGTGTTATGTGGTCCCGGCGGCCACTCCCAGTCACCAGTCTGGCTGCCGCATTCTGGATTAATTGCAGTGGCAGGAGGACTGGAAAAAAGACATTGTTTACCACTCTCACAGCCTCTTCACATCCAGTAATCCACACCTCCAAACTGAAGTAAGTTTAGGGACCATACTTCAATTTAATGTGGATTGTGAACCTCTTGTAAGAACATAAGAAGAGGCTGCTGGATTATGTCAATGGTCTATTGAGTCCAGCATCTAGTTTTCAAAGTGGCCAGCCAGTAAGCCAGATTCAAGCAGAGCAAGCAGGATTGTGAACCCCTTGTGTCTTCTTTAACGCTCCTTCATCCACGTGGCGTTCTCCTTCAGTTCCTGCTGCCCCACACTTTCTGCTCCCTAAACCTGGAGATTTCCCGTGCAATCGATGTAGCTCTCCTGCTTAGATTCTCAAAGCGTAGGGTGAAGTATAGGTGGGTTCCCACAAGGCAAGACACAGTGATAATAGCAAGAGCCTTTATTGAACTAGCAGAACTAGACAACAGGGGCAAAGCAACTGCTTATATACATTTCTGAAGGCCTGGGCCACTCCCACTCCCAACATGATTGGCTGTCCAAAGTTCCAAGCTGCGAATCATAACTCAGAGTTTGAGGGCCAATGACCAAGACCCAAATCCTGAAATGTCCTGTGATTGGATATCATGTATCGAATCAGAACCCCGAGGCTCAGAATCCTTAGTCCAGACTCAAGCTCAGGCAAACACAGACCACTGAAAGCATAACATAGGGAATCTCTGGATTTAAGCAGGAAAAAGTGTGAGACAGCAGTAACTGGAGGGAAAATGCCACATGGGACATAATCCACATTAAGCTGAGCTATGGAGGGGTCTTTAGAAAGAAGAGGCAAAATGAGACAAGGGGAATGTGAATTGCTTCTGTTGCTATGGGGGGGGGCAGAGTAGAAGCTGGAATGAGCTCCATACGCAACAATGGAGCAGTTGCTGTTCCTCTCATTCTTCATGGATGTGCCATGGGCCACCAGTTTTGGAACCCCAGATCTAGAGGGACAGTTATGGTACAGAAATCTTACCTCAGGGAAATGCGTGTGTTTCCTCTCTGCACAACACTTAAATCTCATGGTGCACCACATAGAAACTCTTCAGCTGTGAATATTAAATGACATCCCAGTCTATGAGAAGAAAAGCCTGATTTTAACACATGTAATTAGGAGTCACTAGAACACCAATTAAAGCTGTTGAAAAGGGGGAGGTGCAAAATGTAGGAAGAATAGTGGGATAATTTATTATTAGCTCTTGCTGATTTGAGGAAAGTTTGCTGGCTTTCAGTTCTGTACGAGCTGTTTATAACTTGGGATGAATCCCATTCCCATTCCATTGAAATATTTCACATCATTCGGGAGAGGGTTGGGGGGGGGAGAGAAAAGTGGGGGAGAAAGAGGGAGGTGCAGCCAACCATTTAACCCCCATTTGTCTGCACTCGTGGTGCGATAAAATTCTCATTACCACTTGGTACGATAATAGCGGGAGGCTACACCTGGCAATTGGTAAATAATCACTGTGTGCATGCAACCATTTCATAAACCAGTTGACGGAGCACGTATTCTCTGATCAATGATTCCAGTCACCAGTGTTGTAAAGCTGATCTATAAGTGGAATCAGAAAGGTGTGAGGGTAATCAGCAGGTAGACAGGCAACAGAGCAAGTGAGGGCAGGCAGGCAGGCATAGTCAAGGAAGCTTTTAGCCCAAACACCTGAGGGGAGAGCCAAAAGCCACTCTCTAGCGTGGGGGAGGGGAACATCCTTGCCAGGAGATCTTTTCAGTCTGGAATGGGGACCTGAGGTGGGTGAGCAAAGCAAAAGGCATTATGTGGGTTCAAGGACACAGTCCAGGCAGGCAAAAACACAGAAGGAGGGTGTGATGCAGGGCCAATGATGGCTGAGAAGAGAGGGTGCGGCTGGGGAGGGTATGTCCTGAGGGCCAGAGAGAGGCACAGAGGGCCACCACATTCAGGCCACAGGACTCAGATCCTGCCCCCACCCCCCACTGCAACAAACATGGGGTAGCAGAAGGCAGGACTGGACATTACAGGTTCCAGCTCTGATAGCTCTGGACATATAAAGTACTGGGCCAACTATATTGTCTGCCAAATGATTGGGATAATTTCACTACATGTTGGCTGCAGACGTGTGGTTAAAAGGAGGATTCGTGTCCCACTAGATTTCCAAGCGGTTAAATGCAAATTTTGGAAAAAATTAGTGGTTGGTAAGTTCATGTCCAAGCAGAGAGAGAGAGAGAGAGAGAGAGAGAGAGAGATTGGGAATGAGCATTTCTGCTTCTTGCTTCCTGACTTAGGCTCAATTATTCTTCTCCAAGCAGCTTTCCTTATTGCACAGATCCTCTGGTTGCTTTCAAAACAAAAACACAGCCACTCTGGTCAGCCCTTTGACTCTCGTTCATTTGATCGTTGGAGGATTCAGTTTTGCGAGGGTCAGCTTCAGCTCCGATACCTGAAGTCTGAATTTTGTCTTCTGTAGTTCCACAAGCAATAAAGCCCCCCTTTCCCCAAGTGCTTTGTCTACTGGGGGGGCGGGGGGGCTGTGCAGGATCTAGAGGAATTTCATTGAAATGCATCTTATTACTCGTTCGCAGCATCTCTCTCTTTCTCGCATGGTTGCCATGGAAACCATGACAGCCTATGGGCAGCTACCTTTCCGGCCATCTGAGGGCAGGTTTTTCAGCAGGCATGTGAACTGGGGGCTACTCTCACAGTGTTATTGCAGCTTGCCTTGAACTGCGAGTGGTTTGGCTCATGTGAACCCAGACAAGAAGGAGGGAAATATAGCTGGAAGAGACCAACACAACTGACTCACTGTTTCCAGATGAATTTATGCACTTAATATTTTCCAAGGACAGTGGTTCAGAAGCACCATATGATGGCAACTTGACACAATGCGATAAATAATTAAGACATCTTCATGCACATCTATGAAAAATACATTAATTGTGTGTGTGTGTGTGTGTGTGTGTGTGTGTGGTGCATGCCTAAGGAGAGGTCTCATGTTACCAAGCGTGAAAACCAAGGTCCTACTTTACAGAGCAAAGTCCTCTTATTTTGAAGGCACCCTCCTGTAGTTGAAGTCCAAGTCCAGTTTAAAGCTAAACAAAACTAAGAAGGGAGAGCAGGAAGTGCCTGAAAATTGTTCATCCACATTTAACAGCTGGACAGCAGACAAAGCATGCAGACAAGTCATCTGGTCATGGAAGGTGGCTTTTCCACATGCTGTGGAGGGAAGTGAGGGGCATCAACTGGGAAGGTAGCCCATGGAGGAAGAGGAAAACTGATCCCAAACTTCTGCTGCCTTGCGGGATATCTTTGGGAGGAGGAGAAGAAGAAGAAGAGGAGGAGGAGGAGGAGGAGGAGTTTGGACTTGATATCCCGCCTTTCACTCCCTTAAGGAGTCTCAAAGCGGCTAACAATCTCCTTTCCCTTCCTCCCCCACAACAAACACTCTGTGAGGTGAGTGGGGCTGAGAGAATTCAAAGAAGTGTGACTAGCCTAAGGTCACCCAGAAGCTGCAGATTACAAGTCCACCAGATTACGAGTCCACCGCTCTCAACCACTACACTACTACACCTTACACAAATCCAGAGTGGAGTCCCTAAGATGGTTGGATGGCACCTTCTATGCCTCCTTCCTTTAACCAAGCTGGTGCCAAACACATTGCTCTGTTTTCCTTTGCACCACATCATCCTGTCATTTGGGCAGCCCAGGATACAGGCTTGTGCCCGGGGAGGTAACTTCGGTGCCACTGATTCCGCAGTTTGACTTCACCCCTGGAGGTGCACTCCTTGCCTCTTGAGACAGACAGATGCCAACAATACTCTAGACACCCGAAATGGCCCCTGTTTCGCTGCCCTTTTGCAGACAGTGAAATGAGAGGGATTTTGCAATGTTTCCCTGTGGATGGCATGGTTGGGCAGTGGCACTCACTTGACCTCCCAAAAACTGAGTCACTGTTTACTGAGCAGGAGAGGGGAAGAGGCAAGGCAGTGGGGCTCAGAGGCTTTGCTGATGTCGAGGTAAATCCTTAAGGGCCACAATTCCAGATTGGCAACCCTAGCTTTTGCATAGCCTCAGGATTAATTTCCTACAACCACCTTTGTCACAAGGATCAGTTTGCCTGGAAGAAGAGGGACTGATAGGGATTTCAGCTATCTCCCCGAGTTTTGATTCCCTCCCCCCAAGGCAAGACAGGGGAGAGTGTCCATCGCTGGTTCTTTTCAGGGAGCTGAAAACATGTATTTGCTGTCATTTAGTATGTAACACAACCCCAACATAAGAATTTATTGTGAAAAAGGGGGAGCTAATTATTTAACACCAATTTTGAACAGATAACATTTTATTTATTCCAGTCGGACACCGTTATTTACAAATACAAGTTACTAAAACGTTTCACAAAACGAGTAAGATCCCACAGTAAATATTTATAGGTGCATAGTTCATGCTCAATTACTTTATATATATGTATATATGTATAGAAATATATTAACAACTTTCACAATAATGTTATCCTTTGACAGAAAAAGAAAGATCATAGGTAACAGTTAAAAAAAAACCTTGTGTCAGAAACAATACCAAATTACTGACAACCTGTCAACAAAACATGTACAGCATTAGAAATAAGGAGTAGACACTTAGGTGTTTATTTATTTTATTTTAAAAAACTGCTTTCGGACTTTTTAGAACTTGAAGCCACAATATCCAGACAACAACAATGGCTCTGAGACCCAGACCTTCGTTTCAGAGGGAGGTCGGTCGCTGAAACGTAAACTGGACGCAGTTACAGATGCTCCAATCATTGCTGATGGAAGACTTCAAAAGACACTGTACAAACTATAAAAAGTAGTTCACAACTGGGCACATTGGAACTCAGCACTTGTACAGGACAGGATGTCTTTGCCAGCAGCTAACAGAAGGAAGAGAGTTGAATTCAAGCCTCGGGTTCATAATCCTGGTATTCTTCCTGTTGGAAACAGCAACATCAACATTGAAGAAGGAAGAGAAGGAGGAGGAAGAAGAAGAAGAGAGAAAACATCTCAATATATGATGTGCTAGTTCACACTAAAGTGGTACTTAGTTTCAGGTGGTTGTTCACTAGGGATGTATGGGTTAGAATGTTTTCACGTGTTTCCCTAAGCATCACATCTCCTTCCTTAGCTGGGCAGAAGCTTCCTGGGCTTTAGGAAAGAGGCAGAAGCCCCTGTCCCATTAATGGCAGAATGTTGGAGCGTATGCAATAGCAGCCTCTTCCCTGCTGTGGGTTAAACCACAGAGCCTAGGACTTGCCGATCAGAAGGTTGGCGGTTCGAATCCCTGTGACGGGGTGAGCTCCCGTTGCTCGGTCCCTGCTCCTGCCAACCTAGCAGTTCAAAAGCACCTCCAAGTGCAAGTAGATAAATAGGTACCGCTCCGGCAGGAAGGTAAACGGCGTTTCCGTGCGCTGCTCTGGTTCGCCAGAAGCGGCTTAGTCATGCTGGCCACATGGCCCGGAAGCTGTACGCTGGCTCCCTCGGCCAGTAAAGCGAGATGAGCACCGCAACCCCAGAGTCGGCCACGACTGGACCTAATGGTCAGGGGTCCCTTTACCTTTACCCTTTGAAAGGAGAAGCATCATGTCATGTTCTTCTGCATCACTTTAATCCATGAGTTGGAAAATCTTATGGGAACTACTTTGCATGATGGCAAATACACTGTCTTAATGGAGACAGTTCTTTAGAAAATTCTGTAATGCAGTGACATTCACAGTCCATTAAAGGCTAGAATTTTGTATTTAAATTTAAGTAGGTATACATCCATAGGAACTTGACTGAAGAACACAAGCTATTAGAGGGGAAAGTGTTTTGCAGGGAGAACAAAAATCTACAATTCTAAAACAGCTTTTGAGAAATGGTGTGCCTGAGGAAGCAGCCTGGGTGTGTCTTTTCACACTGAATAATAATATGAATCATGTTTGTGTTTTCTTTGGTGCTGGTTTAGGATCTGAAATTAAAGCCCTTACACTGAATTTACTGGTATTACAAGATAAATCACAAAGAAGGTGGCTCCCCCCCTTTTTTTAATATGCATGCAAATAAAAAAATGTGCTTTTGAGTGAAGAATTTATCTTTGGCAGGCTTCCCCCCTTTCTTTCCATTATTGTTCTGGTATTGCTTTTGGGTTCTGTCAGTATGAGGAGCATAACAATGGTTTTCATCCTAAGTAAATGCTTTCACACCACTCAGGAGTACTGAGGGGGCATTGTTTTCTTTAAAAAGTTTTCATCATTAATACATGTTATTTTCCTTCTATCGTGGGGGTTTGCAGTTCGACAGCGTAACCTTAGGTTACTCCAAACTAAGTATCTCTTTGTTCAGTGGGGTTTACACCTAGATAAATGTGCATGGGATTATGTATGTATGTATGTATGTGTGTGTGTGTGTGTGTGTGTGTGTGTATGCATGCATGTATGCATGTTTGTTTTTATTCCATGCTGGAGCAGTAAGTAGTGTGGTCTTGTGGAAAGGGGCAGGGCAGTGGCGGCAGGGCCTGCCCACCCATGAGGTGTGATGAATCCACTGCCTCAGGTGGTGGAAACTGAAGAAGGAGCATGCCTGTGGTCACTCCACTGGCAGGGACTGGGGAGAGGAGGTGTAGACCGCCTTCCCATCCTGACCTTTCTAGGGAGGAGGAAGAGGAAGACAGTATAGATTTACAACAGGGGTTTGAGGGAGGTCATAGCTCAGAGGCAGATGAGGGGAAAAGGCGGGAAATCATGGGAGAGGTAGAGTAACACCCGGCTGACATGTTGTCATTAGAAAGCATTCTAGACCCTCCATCTCCCAGAACCCGGCGAGCCTTAAAAGTAGGCGAGCAAAGAGCTCAAAGACAGAGGGCACATAGCAGCACCCATAGAGGGGGTGATGAGAACAATGAATGAGGAAGTGGGAGAGATGGAGTGTGTGGAGATTCACTTGGGACAACGCCATTATCCAAGAGGCTGAGTTCCATAGCCTCTCTCTGAAAAGATTGAAATAAAAAAGGACTGTAATAAACTTTTCCTTGTCTTCATACTTTCCTGGGCAACCAGATGGGAGCCGCTGACAGCATCCTAACACCCATCCACTCCACCATTGATGGAGAAGCAATACCGGTTTCCAGCGAGATCTCACAAAAAAATTAGTGAGATTGTGAGAGATTTCAGTGAGATCTGGCAAGATGTTGCCAAAACTGGCGCCACTGCCAGTATAATTCCATGGGTGGCAGCATGTGGGGTGCCCACAGGTTTCTTCTGTGAGTGCAGTACATGTTTATTGACAAACTAGTTTCTAAATTTCTCCCAACACTTCAAGCATAAGTGGCCAGGATGTCTATCACGAGGTGCCCATTAATAGTATACTCTGTGAGAACCCATCAAAGAAAGATTTTACCTCAGGAGGCATTTCGTAGGCCTCGTTTTCTGGGTCTGCTGGCATGTCTGTGTTACCCATCATTCCTTCCTGCGGGAGGCCTTCTTCATTCTGCAATTGTAAACAAGAGGAGGAAACAATAGCATGGCAGATTTCTTCTTAGTTTAATTTGAAATGCAACCCGTCACTTCCCACTTCCAATAAAGCTATTTGTTGCTCAGTTTGGTTAATGGAGTATTGAACATAAAATGTTCCATCGGTGCCACAGAGAAAGTGGAAGACAGAAATTTCCCTTAAAAGGAGAACTGCTCCTCATTTTTTCCATTTTAAATTTTGGTAAACGTTTCAAAAACATTTAATGAAACCCGGAAGGCTAGTGGCAATGTGGGTGCAGCTGTTGTTTCTCACAGGCTTCCATATAAATTATAAATCCATCATGAAAATTAACACAGTCCTTCTTGTAAAGGTATATTTGTGCCAGCAGAAGTAATTCTGTCCTCCCCTTCCCCAACAGCCGGAAGGCCCTCATCTTGGTAGTAGAGCTTTGCATGCAGAAGGTCCCAGATTCACTACAGCATCTCCAGGGAAAAGATTCCTTGTCTGGTGCCACTGAGCTAGGAAGACCCATAAATCTGCATTGCAGAGGGTTGGACTGATCCCCAAAGTCCCTTCCAACTCTACAATTCTATGATTCTATGACTCAGTGTAAGACAGCTTCCTAACAGATCTAATGGGTCTCCTTGCCCTAGCATGCATACTTAGTGCGTGTACCCTATGAACATGTATGTGCTTCATAAGCAGCTCTTCTACTGCAAATGTAGTCTGTTGGTGGTACATTGTTGTTTGCCTTGGCATAGATGGGTTGATATTGGTGTGCTCATGTAGGAGGCAGATGTTCTTAACCATGGACTAGATACCTTTTCTGTACGGTGCAACCCTATGATTCCCTGCTTAACAGCTTTAACAAGCTCCAGGCTTGCGAGATGCAGGAAGCCATAGATCATTTGAAAGCAGCAATTACTGGTAGGCCAAGACATATTTGACAGTCAAGATGGAGTAAACGGAGCTAACAGGGAAATCATGGGAAAGTGGCCCCTTCGTCCTGGGCTGAGATGCCTAATGAGCTACTAGATGCAACATCTGTCACTGACATATAAAACAGGCAGCATGCAAGCAAGTCCTCAGTCATACTTGGTTGATTGACCTGTCTCACAATGTCTTCTGATGGCGACCTTAATTCTAATTTAGATCAAGAACTTCGGCAGCAACATCTGTTTCAGTTTTATGTTCTAAATTCTGCCAATTGGCTGGCTTGGTTTCTCCTACAAGTATTTGAAGCTGCTGCTCTTAAAACTGTTGCCTTAAGCCAATTGAAATGAGATGAGATGGCTTTAAACCAGTGCTTTTTTTCCTGAGGGGCCGCAGGGGCACGCGTACCCCTAAACATTTTGTGAATCTAAGTTTGGCCTCATTGAGGGGCAGCATTTCAAAATGAGTAGGAAAATGAGAGTACCCCTAAACATTTTTTTTAAAGAAAAAAAAGCACTTTAATCTATTACCAGCAATGGTCCTACAAGGGGCAATGCAACCCAAACATTTCCAAGTAGCCCAGAGATGGGCAGAGGAGAGGCAAACAAGCATCCTTTGAGTACTTTTGAAAGTACAGCATAAAAAAATGCAACCATGTGTTCATGTAGGTGGGCAATGCAATAGCTGCAAATAAAAGATCATGCATGTTATAATTCACTTTCTTTTCTTATATAGTTAAGGACATGAACCAAAGGAATGCATCACTACTTCACCTATCGAGAATTCAGTCAAACCACTGCACTGGAAAGTTTTGGAATTATAATCATGTTACGTCTATATATAGCACAGTCCATAGCACATTTTCTGTGACATGCGAGTTGAAAGTTAAGATTTGATAGAGCCTTCCTTCCTTCCTTCCTTCCTTCCTTCCTTCCTTCCTTCCTTTCCTTCCTTCCATCTGCTGTTGCCCCTGATTAAATAGATTTGAAATGCTTCCAAAGCAATACAGATTCTACCAAACCTGTTTATTGAAGGTGACTGTGGCAAAGGTGTGTGTATAAGACATGACCACTCTTTGAAAGTGTCCATCTTTTGACTTTTTTATGGCCACCGCATGCCCCGTTCCTTAAAAAACAACACCAGATGAATTAACTTTCATTTCCACACACTATCCACTTTAACATCTGCTTTATTGATATATATATATTTAGTTTTCCTTAAAAATATATATGTTGGGTTGGATGTAAAGTCAGTTAATTGCACTTTAAGTCTCACTGATTTCAAAGGCAACTAAATGCTACTAATTTAGTCTGTAAAGATAAAGGTAAAGGGACCCCTGACCATTAGGCCCAGTCGTGACCGACTCTAGGGTTGTGGCGCTCATCTCGCTTTATTGGCTGAGGGAGCTTCCGGGTCATGTGGCCAGCATGACTAAGCCGCTTCTGGCGAACCAGAGCAGCGCACGGAAATGCCGTTTACCTTCCTGCTGGAGTGGTACCTACTTATCTACTTGCACTTTGACATGCTTTCGAACTGCTAGGTTGGCAGGAGAAGGGACCAAGCAACGGGAGCTCACCCCGTAATGGGGATTCAAACTGCTGACCTTCTGATTGGCAAGTCCTAGGCTCTGTGGTTTAACCCACAGTGCCACCCACGTCCCTTAATTTAGTCTGTATTGAACCCATAATAATGAAACATTTGTGAATTCCTGATGTTTTCCCCACAAGCTGCACAATCCTATGCCCGTTTATTCAGAGGCAAGTCTCACAGAGGTTGTGGTGAAAAGCTACTTTTGCACTAGTCATGTTGCATCCATTTGAAACCCCTGGCAAAAATTATCCCAAAGGTGGGTAAATTTGGAGAATTTGGTCTCCAAGGTTTCAGATACCAATAACTTAAAATAAGACACGAAACAGCCCTCCCTTTTAAGATTTGGGAGTATTCAGTAATTTTACTCCCCACAAGAATGCTTATTGACTTTGAGGTTTGTGCTGATCACGAGCTTAACGTTTTGTGTCTGTCTTCCAATTTCTTTTAAAAAGCAGTCTTTCCTTTTGGCTTGCTAGGAATGAAATGCGTGTCAAGCAAAACCCACTTATAAATGGCTCTTGAGGTTCCACAAGAAATAACATATCTGCCTTCTAATGGCGACTGTAGCAGGAAAGCAGAAGGCATCTGACTTTAGTAAAAACAGAAAGAACCATTTTTTGCTGGCTGAGTTGCAGGCAGAAAATCATAAACTACTGGGACCCACTAGATTTTCTAAACATACGCCTCAGCTACCTGGCAGGTTATTCTGGACTGGTCTGTACTGAGCAAACCAAAATGACCAGGGTAGTAGCATTCTGAGGCAGTAAAATGTGTCACTTTAGAGAGGAGATACTCACATTACTGAATGCTCCCTTACAGAAAAAGCTCCTGCAATTATAAAACTAGGAGAGATGTGAATAGGCTGGGCTTGAAACTCTGTTTTGCTGCTTATTATTTATTTTATTTTTAAAAACTTGTAACAGGCAGTTTGTTGCCTGTTCCAAAAATGGAATCCCCCACATGCTACCAGCTCTGGATTACAGTACCTGTAGACCAGACCAGATTCTGATGCACCTTGTAGACCAGACTTAAGAAAATAAACATATGTGTCTTAAATTAGGTAGAAACATGTGCATTAAAAAATGAATATATTCATGAAAATAACTTGCAAAATTCATCTTAGGAGAAATTGCTTGCAAAAGTGTGTACATTAGGCAAAACTGCAAACTAAAATGTGTTTTTCAGGAGAAATTCATATTGAAATACTAAAGAATTTTCATGAGTTTTTTTATAAAACAGCAGCAGCAGCAGCAGCAACAACAAAACCCCTGCAAATTGTGCTGAAATGTGGATAACTGAATTTTAGGTTTGAAATATTGAGGAACTGAGATAATTGAAATGGACACGTCTTCCCACCCCTACTTTCACACAGTTTGGTCTTCGTTGTGTTCCTGTCTAGCAATACTGACCTTCATTGACTGCTTGCTCCTTAAACTAGCAATTACCGAATTAACCCAGATCTTGACTTTTTGGATCCATGCCTAAGTGCCCTCTCCAACCTGTTAGCTGAGCTCCTGACACTGTTTAAAGAATGAAACCCAATAGCTGCATCATCCTTTATTCTTCTGCAATTATTTATCCGTGCTAATAGAGCCTCCCCAAGTAAGCTTCTCTGCTGCCAATTAACTTTAATGAGAAAAACTGGGTGTTTTTCTGACCATCAATGCAAGCAAATACAGTACACCTGTTGTTGAGCATGTTTATCTAGCAAACAATCATTTTAGCGTATTATATTTTAGATTATATTTTTTATATTGTATCATTTGAGCAGTGCTATGTTTCTTAAAGTATCCTCGACAAAAGGTAATAGTGAATTGGGATGATTATTTCCACTAAGAAGCTGTGCTGAACAGGCAGATAGATGCCTGTTCTCTCTTCAGTTAAGACCCCAGAATTAGCATAATTATTCCTATTAAGCTTACAGAAATCTACCTCTTTTAATCAGCAGAGTTTATAATAATTTCCTGTCTCCGGTTACTACTGTCTGGTATGCAATGAAATATTTAGCAGCTTTATTCGGTTACAAGTTCAGCATTTTCTTAATGAGACCATTCTGTTAAACAAGACCAACAGAATTTTGAATATGGACACATAATATTCTCAGTTGTGTTTCTCTTTCTTATGTCCAAATACCTGGGAGAGGGACCCTGATGCAGAGGACACCTTTATGAAAGTGAACCAGCTGGAGAGAGAGAGAGAGAGAGAGAGAGAGAGAGAGAGAGAGAGAGAGAGAGAGAGAGAGAGAGAGAGAGAGAGAGAGAGAGAATGGGGGTGAAGGGGAAGGGAGCATAGCTGTCAACTTACAGATTTGAAAATAAGGGACCAGCAGCCTTGAAAATAAGGGACCAGCAGCCAAAATAAGGGACCTGCAGCCTCACCTGTTCCAGGCACTCCAGTCTTCCTGTCCTCCTGCAGTCTGGTCAAACTCATGCTGGTAGCTTCGAGAACACTGTCCAGCCAACTTTGTAACCAGAGGTTCAACTGAATAGAATCTGAATCACATGCACCACAAGGCCTATGCAGCCTCAACTTAAGATGGCTCCCCAGCCTTGCTTTGCACTGCAAAGTTTGCTGCAGCACATGTAACAAAATGGCGTCCAGCATTCAAAAACCCCCTCAGCTTGCATTAACTAGCCACACACAAGGCATGCAAGCTCCACCCCCCAGTTGTTCTTAGACTTCTTATTGGGTAAGCAACACAGCCAAGCAACACAGTTGGAGCCTCCCTCCTCCCTGGCCAGGAGGGAGGGAGAGGAGCTGCTTCCTTTGAAATTTAAGGGACATCATTTAAGGGACATCCATCAATAAGAGACAGCAGCGGGACACCGCGCTGGAATAAGGGACTGTCCCTTCAAATAAGGGACACTTGACAGCTATGGAAGGGAGGAAACTAGAAAATCTGACTGCTCCTCCAAGGCCAGAGATTCATAGATTCATAGAATTGTAGAGTTGGAAGCAGTGGTGTAGCATGGGTTGCCAGTGCCCAGGTCCATGAAAAAGCGTGGGAGGGAGGGAGGAAAATGGATGGAATATGCATGTCCATTCAACTACCTAACAGTGTCTGTGTCATCCAGGAGATTGCAGCCACAGAGATAAGAAAAGAAGAGTTGTTCTGCTGTTTGGAAAGGTCACTTCCTGGTCAGCATCCTGTTCTCATGGTGGCCTCCCAGATGCCTGCAGAAAACCCTCAAGAAGGAACCGAGCACAACAGCCCTCCAGTGGTTTACAGCAACCGGCATTTGGATGTTAACATCAGACCATGGTTTAGTGTTATAGGGATGAGCCTGAGTGAGCCACAAAGAGACCAGAAGCTTTCACTTTCATTTTTGGCTAACTGCAGTTCCTCATTTTGCCCAAATGTGTGATCTGTGTTAGTCTTAACTGGTACCCAGGGTCATTTAAAAATGCTGAGTTATTTTCTAAGGCAGTTAAGACTAACCACAGTTTGTTTGGGCGTAACAAGTGATTGCGGTTAGTTGAAGATGGAAGCAAAAGCTTCCAGTTTCCTCATCGTGGCCATGCTGAAGGAGGTGGAGGGAACATGAGTTCTGAGGCTTATGCATATTATGCTAACTAGATCATTGTCTACGTATATATGCAGGCACAGTAATGACTTCAGTGTTTACAAATAAGCAAGTGAGTTGTATTTTCTAACATGCAAGACTTACTCCATATATAATCTCAGACAAATGCAATTTCCAGATGAAACATTAATAAATATGTACTAAGGGGTGGCTAGGACTGACAAACACTCATGCTCTCTGGGTGCATTATTTGTCTTCTCAAAATGAGGTAAGAGAACTGTAATTGTGCTTACCTATGATTAATGGAGGGCAGTACAGAAAATGCTGTAACCTCAGCTAAATTAGGCTACGGCAGGGAGGATTGTATTCTTGATTACGTGCTTATTAATGTCACTAGAAACACCCACATTTTATGCTGCCTGGCATGATTAGCTATTCAGAACATGAAATGTGTATTGCACAGAAATGGTGTTTTTTTTGTTGTTTTTTTAAATAATGTAGTAGTATTTAAATACTATTTACACCTTCTCGAACTGTTCACAGTCTCTGTTTTCTGGTACCTCTAGGGATAAAATCAGTGTTCCAATTTTATCCCCATCTTTGCCTTTGCAGATGCTGTCTTTATTTTATTTTTTTTATAATATTTTTATTAAGTTTATGAAATACAGAAAAAAGAGATAAAGACAGAAATAGAAAAATACAGTAGAGAAATTACAAATTTCCATAATCCTTTTTTCCAGCACATCTATTGGACTTCCCCACATCCTCCAAACCCTGCATTCTCTGTAATACAAAACATCAGCAATTTGTTAACTTATTTCAAAGCTTATTGTATCTTTCATTTTATCATGTTGCCTAATTTCAAAACTATTGTAACCCAAATCTTATATGTTTTAGCTTGAACATAATAAAGTTATTTCATTATTCCACCTTTGACTTCTTGTACCTTAATTTCCATTTCATTAATTTACCGATGCTGAAGCAAGAATTTCTAAAAAGTGCATTTTTTAACATTCATACAACTTGTAATGTTTTTTCAAATAGTCTTTAAATTTTTCCCAGTCCTCCTCGATTGTTTCTTCTCCCAAGTCTCGGATTCTGCCAGTCATTTCAGCCAGTTCCATATAGTCCATCAACTGCGTCTGCCATTCCTCCAGCGTGGGTAAATTTTGTGTCTTCCAATGCTTAGCAATCAGGACCCTTGCTGCTGTGGTAGCGTACATAAAAAAAATTCTATCTTTCTTAAGTACTCTCTGGTCTACAATGCCCAGAAGAAAGGCCTCCGGTTTCTTAGGTAAGGTAAATCTAAGTACCTTTTTTAGTTCATTATGAATCATCTCCCAAAAGGCCTTCACTTTCGGGCAAGTCCACCAGAGATGGAAGAATGTCCCTTCCGCCTCTTTACATTTCCAACATTTATTGTCAGACAGGTGATATATCTTAGCAAGCTTGACTGGGGTCATGTACCACCGGTATATCATTTTCATAATATTTTCCTTCAAGGCACTACATGCCGTAAATTTCATTCCGGTGTTCCATAACCTTTCCCAGTCTTCAAACATAATGTTGTGCCCCAAGTCCTGTGCCCATTTTATCATGGCGGATTTGACTGTCTCGTCCTGAGTATTCCATTTAAGCAGCAAGTTATACATTCTCGAAAGTAGTTTATTTTTTGGCTCTAACAATTCTGTCTCTAATTTCGATTTTTCCACCTGGAATCCAACCTTTTTATCCACTTTAAAAACCTCCTGGATTTGGGCATAGTGCAACCAATCTCGCACCTTGTTTTTCAATTTTTCCAAGCTCAGCAACCTCCAATTGTCTCCAATTTTTTCAATTATTTCCCAATATTTAGGCCAGTAGGCTTCCATGTTAAGTCTCTTACGTGCCTTGGCCTCCACCGGTGAGAGCCACCTCGGAGTCTTACTCTCCAATAAGTCCTTATATTTTGTCCAGACCATCAAAATTGCTCTTCTGACAATATGGTTTTTAAACAATTTATGAACTTTAACCTTGTCATACCACAAATATGCATGCCACCCAAAAGCATTATCAAACCCCTCCAGATCTAGGACATCAGTGTTTTCCAAAAGAATCCAATCTTTCAACCAGCAGAAGGCTGCAGATTCATAATATAACCTCAAGTCCGGCAGGGCAAATCCCCCTCTTTCTTTCGCATCAGTTAGTATTTTAAACTTTATACGGGGCTTTTTGCCCTGCCAAACAAACTTGGAAATATCCTTCTGCCATTTTCCAAAACATTCCACTTTGTCCACGATCTGCAGGGCCTGGAACAGAAATAACATTTTCGGCAATACATTCATCTTTATAGCTGCTATTCGGCCCAACAAGGAAAGTTTCAATCTTGACCATATTTCCAAATCTCTTTTAATTTCTGACCAGCATTTCTCATAGTTATCTTTAAACAAATTCAGATTTTTGGAGGTCAGATACAGCCCTAGGTATTTTACTTTTTTAACCACATTTAGTTCCGTTTCTTTCAGGAACTCATCTGTTTCTGTAGTTGTCAAATTTTTTGCTAGAACCTTAGTTTTTTGCTTGTTCAACTTAAATCCCGCCACCCGACCAAAATCAGAAATTAATTCTAACACTCTTTTAGTGCTAGAGACTGGCTCCTGTAATATTAATACCAAGTCATCTGCAAAAGCTTTCAGTTTATATTGTTTCACTCCGACCTCAATTCCTTGTACAGACCGGTCCTTTCTAATCATGTTCAGTAGCACCTCCAGGACTGAACGCATTCCACTTTCAACGCATTATGGTCGGAGCAGGTTTTTGGGCAGATTTCCACTTTTCTAGTCTTAGGTGCCAGTCCTCTAGTTGTCTATATTTGGTCTATTCGTGTCCATGTCAGATGAGCTTCAGAAAAGAAAGTTCCTTCTTTTCCTAAGGGGTTCTTAACCCTCCATATGTCAATTAAGTCCATATTGTCAGTCATTTCAAAGAAAGTTTTAGGTAGTCTGCCATCTTTCGTTATTTTAGCACTTTGCGACTTATCCATGTTTACAGATACAACCCCATTCATATCGCCCAACATAATGATGTTGTTATAGTCTAAATAGTCCAGCATAATCTCATGCAGCTTCCTAAAGAATTCCGATTTTCCTTCATTTGGAGCATATATTCCTAATATCAGAAATTTTTCTCCTTGCATCTGAATTTCAATCGCCATTGCCGTTTTGCTGTCTTTAAATGTTATCTGAGTTTCTAGCCTAAGGCTATATTTTTTCAGGGATCAGTCCTGTCCTCTAGGATCCAGATGGGTTTGCTACCAGACTGCTGTGAATAAGGCTGGCGCTATGGGGCTCCATACATACAACATTCTATTCTAGGACCAGAGGATATTGAGCACCGCAACACCCCCATCTTGCATGCATTTAACATAGGCAATTTCAACCATACACAGTTGAAGACAGGTTGGTGAGGGGAAGGAGAGGTGGGAGGAAGCTGGAAGCCCCAAGCAGACCTGGTGCAAAAGGACCTATTAATTTCTCAGTCTTCCTTCCAGGGCAGGTCCCTCTCAGGGTGCCTTTGGCTGGTGGCATGGCGGTTCTGGGACAATATGGGCACCACAATTTAAGAAGGATATTGACAAGCTGGAATGTGTGCTGAGAAGGGCAACCAAGATGGTCAAGGGTCTGGAAACCAAGTCTTATGAGGAACAGTTGAAGAAGCTGGATATGTTTGGCCTGGAAAAGAGGATATGATAGCCAACTTCAGATATCTGAAGGGCTGTCACATGGAGGATGGAGCAAGCTTGTTTTCTCCTGCTCCGAAGGGTAGGACCCAAACCAATGGCTTCAAGCTACAAGAAAGGAGATTCCGACTAAACATCAGGAAGAACTTTCAGACAGTAATAGCTGTTCAATGATGGAATGGACTCCCTCGGGAGGTGGTGGACTCTCCTTCCTTGGAGGTTTTTAAGCAGAGGTTGGGTGGCTATCTGTCTTGGATGTTTTAGTTGAGATTCCTGCATTGCAGGGGTTTGGGTTAGATGACCCTTGGTGTGATGGCCTGGGATTCCGATTCAGAGGCTGAACCAGAAGAATCCCAGCCTGCACAGGAGTCCCCGCCTCCAGGGCCGGCTGAACTGGGGCAGGGCCTTGATTCTGAAGCGCCTGCACCTGTGCCGGATCCTCAGGAGCAGGCACCAGGTGATTCCACTCTGGCTCCAGAGGTGGTTGAGGACTCAGTGCCTGCAGGTGAGTCTCCCCCTGGGCCCAGTAACCCTTCAGCCTCTCCTGAACTGCAGAGGCTCAGGGCAGAGAGGCGAAGGGAACTGGTTTCTCCCAGGAGGAGTGCTCGCCTTAAGGCAAGGAGAGGCGGGTCTCCTAGGGGCCGGGACCGCCCCTGGCCTCAGAAAAGATAAAGGCCAGTCAGCCCAGTCCCAGGTTGCGGGAGCAACGTCGATGAAGAGCTGTTTCGGCCAGCATCCAGTCCTGTTCCTCCAGTGTTCCTGTCCCCGCCCGGCTTCCTGCTTCGGACCTCGCCCCGCTCCTTCGGAACTGTTTCCAGGCTATTGACCCAGGACCGGACTTTGACTACGCCAACGGTAACCTTCCCCCCGGGACCAGCACACTTGGGATCCCTTCCAACTCTATGATTTTAATCTTGGTTTTGGCATGGTTAATGAGAAGAGAGCTTAACCACAAGTCCTGGTTCACTGTGCCAAACCTTGACTTAGCACAACAGCAAAGTGGCTTCAATCTGGGACACCACATAGTAAGCCATAGTTTGGCTTGCTGTGTTGTGTGAACAAGGACAGCGTATAATAAACGGAGCGGAGCCTTAAAAAATGAGCAGTGATGACGACGGGAAACTTAGTGCAGTAATTCTTGGGCATTTCATCTGTGTGAAATGTCAGGCTCCTGACCACCACCCATGCCATTTCACCTGTTGTTGTTGTTGTTGTTTAGTCGTTTAGTCATGTCCGACTCTTCATGACCCCATGGACCAGAGCACGCCAGGCACTCCTGTCTTCCACTCCCTCCCGCAGTTTGGTCAAACTCATGCTGGTAGCTTCGAGAACACTGTCCAACCATCTCGTCCTCTGTCGTCCCCTTCTCCTTGTGCCCTCCATCTTTCCCAACATCAGGGTCTTTTCCAGGGAGTCTTCTCTTTTCATGAGGTGGCCAAAGTATTGGAGCCTCAGCTTCAGGATCTGTCCTTCCAGTGAGCACTCAGGGCTGATTTCCTTAAGAATGGATAGGTTTGATCTTCTTGCAGTCCATGGGACTCTCAAGAGTCTCCTCCAGCACCATAAAGCACCAATTCTTCGGCGATCAGCCTTCTTTATGGTCCAGCTCTCACTTCCATACATCACTACTGGGAAAACCATAGCTTTAACTATAGGGACCCTTATTGGCAAGGTGATGTCTCCTTTTTAAGATGCTGTCTAGTTTTGTCATTGCTTTCCTCCCAAGAAGCAGGCGTCTTTTAATTCTGTAACTGCTGTCACCATCTGCAGTGATCGCCATTTCACCTAGCATGACTCATTACAGAGAGAAGGGCAGTAATAAGCGCATAAGAATAGCCCTGCCGGATCAGGCCAGTGGCCCATCTATCCTGCATCCTAGGCCCCCAATGGCCAACCAGATGCCTGTGGGAAGTGCACAAGAGCCCTCTCCCATCCTGCAGTTTCCTACAACTGGCATTCAGAAACATTGCTACCTCTGACCACGGAGGCTGAGCAAGTCCATTATGGCCAAAGATACATGAAGTAGGGGAGCCAACAAACACTTTGAGCGTTATTCCCTGCTGAACTGTAACATTATGCTGTATAAGGAGAGAGTAACAGCCACAAACTGTGTTTGAAAATCTGCAGAAAAGACTCTTGCTGTTGTTGAAGTGGTTGCTCTGCAGTTATTGACATTGTGCGTTTCTCTCTCAAGAGCTCCCTTAGGTACAATGCATACACTAACGTCCGTCTACCAGGATGGTGTTTAACATTTCTTCCAGTTGAAAGAAAAGGCATCACTCAGTTGGAGAAAGTACCTGCAGTGATGATTAGAACATGAAAGCTTTTTGGATTCTCCCCAGCACTGGTAAACTACTAGGGTAAAGTATGAATACAGTGGTAACCTCGGGTTACAGATGCTTCAGGTTACAGATGCTTCAGGTTACAGACTCTGCTAACCCAGAAATAGTACCTTGGGTTAAGAACTTTGTTTCAGGATGAGAACAGAAATCGTGCTCCGGCGGCGCAGTGTCATCAGGAGGCCCCATTAGCTAAAGTGGTACCTCAGGTTAAGAATGAACCTCCGGAATGAATTAAGTTCTTAATCCAAGGTACCACTGTATTCAAGAAGATGAGCATGCAGGCTAACAAGCATTTGGCTTAGCTGATTACCCTCCGGAAGCAGGCAAAACCTTATTATTGGCTTTAAGGGTGCAGGTTACATCTGCTACTAACTTGAAGGATGCGCATGATTGGCTTCGCCAGTCTTCTTGCTCCAGAGCCACTGGGCTTTTTTTATGTTATCATAAAACCATTCCATTCCTCTTCTTGGCATAGAGAGACAGTGGGGGTGTACTGGTTTGAGTGTTGAAATAGGACCTGGGAGACCAGGATTCAAATCCCCACTTGGCCATGGGGCTCATTGGATTACTCTGGGCTAGTCACTGCTGCTCAACCCAGCCTACCGCATATGGAGAGATAGAGAGCCATGTGAATCACCTTAAGCTTCTTGGAGGAAAGTAATATAATATACTGCCGCACATACCGCACATAGTTAAATTATAGGTGTGGTGAGACAACCATAAACTTAAGATAGCTTTAAAAGGAAATAAGACAATTCATAGAATCATAGAACCCTTCCCAACTCTACCTAGTATACCTGAAGGAGCGTCTCCAACCCCATTGTTCTGCCTGGATGCTAAGGTCCAGCGCCAAGGGCCTTCTGGCGGTTCCCTCACTGTGAGAAGCAAAGCTACAGGGAACCAGGCAGAGGGCCTTCTCGGTACTGGCACCCGCCAGAAGGCCCTTTGGAATGACCTCCCATCAGATGTCAAAGAGATAAACAACTACCTGACATTTAGAAGACATCTGAAGGCAGCCCTGTTCAGGGAGGTTTTCACTGTGTGACATTTTAATGTATTTTTAATATTTGTTGGAAGCTGCCAAGAGTGGCTGGGGAAACCCAGCCAGATGGGTGGGGTACAAATAATTTATTATTATTATTATTGTTGTTGTTGTTATTATTATTATTATTACAATATATTTTGTGAGGTGAGGTGAGGTGACCAGGGCTATACACAGTACTCCAACTGTGGTTGCACAGTTTGTATAGCTGCTGTAATGGTTCTAGGGGTTGCTCGTGCGTAAACCGGTGCAACACCTGGCTGGGTTGCCTGAGTGAACCTTTTCTGTCCGGACAGCCACTCACCTGTGACTGTCTCAATCGCTGGCAGAATCCATCAGTGGGTGTTTCTTGAACTTCTTCCAGCAAAGAAGCTCTTTGACGTCTAGTCTCCTCCTACTCTCCCTGCGCGGAAGCCTTCTGCGCAAGGATGGTGTAGGCAGCGGAGGACCCTTGCTCTCCCCGCTGGTCCCTGGCAAGGAGTCATGGGACCGCCTCGCGGATTCCCCCATCTGCCCCCCTTCTCCACTGGTGCTACGCTGATTCTCTTCCCCAGAAGATGGGCTGCCTCTCCCCATCCCGGGACGCTCTCTGGAACCCCTCTGGAGCCCGCTCTCTCCCTCCGGCTCTGATGGCAGTTCCCTGACAGCTGCATTATGATCTTGGAAGTTTTTATTTTCAATTCAAAGGAATTTGCCTTTTCCACAGCCACTACACACTACTGTCCATCACACGTTATTGCTCTTCACACCCAACCATGATTTTTTTAAAAAACACATGCTGTGGGCAGCAGCAAGACCAAGAAGGCATTTTCCTGGGTTCACCACAATTATTTGATGGCATTACATAATCTGAAAGATGATCACTGGGTTCCATCAGCTGAGGGTATATGACTGAAAACCAAATAGGAAGTTAGGCTACGCAGACCACAAGTACAGTAGGAGCAGCCTGAGGATAATAATCACAACTCTCCCTCCCACAAGTAACATTTGCGGTTGAGCTAATGAATACTGACAAGCTGTCTAGAATTATGTAGCAATACCAGCTTTTAAGAGCATGCTGGCGCTGATACAGGACTCCACTTGTGTGCGTTCTCTCACATTTGCATAGAGGGAAGAGAGATATAACTGAAGGAACGGGTGGCTTTACACATAATTCCGAAGCAATGCCAGTGACTGATTGTGCTTGGAACACAACATACAGAAACAGGCTTCCTTTTCTCTCTACTATTTGTTACGGACTGGTTGGGCGCAGAGGAATGGTAGGAGGAACCAGCTGGGAAACCCCAAGGGATGGAGGCTCAGAGCCCGGGGATTGGTAGGACAACAAGGAGTGGTCAGAGAGAGAAGACTGGGAGGAGAAGGTGTCAAAAGCTGAAGAGGTAACAGGGCTTAGTGATCAGGAAGAGTCTGTGGCAGAGAGAAGCCTGGAATCAGAATCAGAATCTGCAGCAGGAGAGTAGGGTGTGGGGAGGAGGTGGCAAGAGGCAAGAGATGAGTCAGGCTGGTGAAGAGACATGGGTGTTTCCCACTCCTGCTGCGACCAGCTCCTCTCCTCCACTGGTCTCCCATAACCTGAGGAGGTGTGACAGGCAAGAGGATGGAGCCTCAGATTACCTGGAAAGGAACCAGGGGAGGAGGAGACTTAGGGAGCTGTGGGAAGGCAGGTGTGCTGGGCCCGGGGGTAACCCGAGCAACATGGTCCAGGTCCGGTCCTGAATCCAAGGGTTCCACAAGGAGTCATTCCGACAGGACCAAAGCAGGACACGAGGCAGGAAACTAGGCAAGGTCAGGCACAGGATCACAGGCAGGTTCTGGCAAACAGCAACATTGCTCCCACAACCTGGGCAGGCAGGGTCCAGCAGCCTTTTATCTCTGTCGGGGTAACGGCCGGTCCTGATCCCCCAGTGACTCACTTCTCTGTCTCGCCCAAAGGCGAGCACTCCTCCTGCGAGTACTCAGGTCTCTCCTTCTCTCAGACCTCAGTCTCTGCAGCTCGGGAGACATCGGTGGGTTACTAGACCCAGAGGCCACCTCAGCCTCTCCTGACCCAACTGGTAGGGGAGCAGCAGTAAGTGATGGTCCAGCTGAAGGCAACGAGGTAATCCCCGCATCTGGAGCCAGGGCAGGCTCAGGCTCCTGACTCGGCCCAGCTGGTGCTTGCTGCAGGGGAACCTGTGCAGCCTGGGGCTCTTCAGAATCAGGCCCCAGACTAGGTTCAGCTGCCGCCTGAGGCAAAGGATCCGGTGCAGACTGAGACTCCTCTGGCTCCGAGTCCGAGCCCGAGTCCCAAGCCATCACAGCAGGGACCTTCAGTGGTAAAAACTGGGAGTAATATCTGCTACTCCCTGTTCACTCACTGGCTCTGTTGGGCACAGCAGAAGGTGGACATGACAATGTATTGGAGCAGCAACAACTACCAACAGCTGCCCCTATCAGTGAGGAGACTAGGCTCACTGAAGGTGGAGAACCAATCTTGCCCAAGTCCTCCCCCAGTCTCCCAAAACTGCCACCCTCTGGGAGGTGAATGCCAATCCCAAGCAAGATATTCACTGCCATCTTTCCTTCACAATTCTTTTATTGCTTATATGAGCACCTTCTCACTTTTCCAGTCAATTCCGAGCAAAAGGATCAGTGCAGGTCAGCTTGCTGGGTTTCAACCAAGTGGAATTTCCCCTTCCCAGGTACAACAAAGGCATCCAGCAGAGGACTCAAAGGTCAAGAGCTGTCACACAGGCTTCTTCGTGCTGTTGCAATTCTGCCTCTGGTGCATATGCATATTTCCTGAATAATAATAATCTCTCCCAAAGATCTCCATTTTTAAGTGATGGAATGTGTATGCTGAGTCAATACCTTGCTGTAGTGGGTCTTCAAACAAGATGGTGAGATGGTGTACAATATTCTGGAGGGTATTTTAACAAACAACAACAACTAAACAAAAACAGCAGCTTGCATTTTTCTGAAAAATTTCTTGTCTTAGAAATACCCTTTGGAGAAGCAATCATTGGCTTCACTGGACAGTTTGACATTAAGCCATAGCCTGGTCTTCACTAACTTAATGACCTCTAGCTGTTTGGACTACATTCCTATCAGCCCCAGCTGATGTGGTTGTGCTTTGTGAACAGGATCTAGATTGGAACATACAGTTGTGATAGTAGGGCCCTTTCTGCTTTCTGTTTTCCCAATGAAAGCTTCCTCCTTCCATGTGCTATTGACCTCCAACACTGCTATTTCCTACAAACAGTTTTGTGGGGGAAGTCAACAGGGAAATGACACAGAGGCAAAGTGTTAAACACTCCATCTGTGCCCTAGTCCTGACCTAAATTATCACACTTCTGGCATTGCTGTTAAGAGAGACAGAGAGATGAGAGGATCCCAGGACCAGGGTTCTAGCTGGAGCTGATCCTACTGTTGAGCAAAGGCAGATGGCCACATCAGGCAGCTGATTCTGGGTGTCACATAAGGGCAGCAGATGTTCAGCTGTGCATTGCAGGAAGTACAGTATCTGGTAGAGATCATAAGTGTAAAAGAGAAGTATAATAAATGTAAGCATCAGAAGGAGAGATTTTGGCTTCAGGTCTCCTGCTGCATAAAAGCAAGAGGAACAAGTACAAAGTTTCCCCAAACTATCATTACTAATCCAATTTATACCCTGCAATGAAAGGAAGCATCTGAATAATGGCTTGTGGGAAGCTAGATTTACTGCTTTTGATTGCCATACTCATCTCTTCCTACATGGGGGGGGGGAACAGAGTGAGGAATCGGGAAAACATTTGGCATTTAAGAGCAATTTCTGAAAGACCGAAGAATGGATTTAGGGAAGCAAAAGACAGGAGCATTTCCATAACTGAGCCACACAACGGCTGGATCTCCTGTCTCTGTGATTACCTATTACCTACAATTCATTTGTGGCATTTCCTCCCCCTTGATGGTGAAAAAGCAGCTGAGTCCTCAACAGGTACTTCATCAAGAGTGTAAATGTTCTGATGATGCCGGCAGGACCTCTTGAACTGAAGCTCATCCTAAAAAAATATGGATCATATATACCCCTTGGATGTCTCAGGCTGGCTTATAAATGAAATTGGCTGCTGTTGCCTGCTGCTAATCAGCGTCACTGGCTGTGCCACAGAGTTCAAACATTAGAGGCAGAGACAAAGCTATTTTAGAACATAAGAAGAGTCTGTTAGATCAAGCCAGTGGCCCACCTAGACCAGCATCCTGTTCTCACAGAGGCCAACCAAGAAAGAAAATGAAGATAGCAATTTAGTGGCATGAGAAACTTGTTGCAGATTCCAATATTGTGTTGTTTGAAGTGACTGGAAGCACTGACTGCTGTTGGAAGAAATCTTTGTCCATGCCCACAAAAATATTATTCATTTTTTTTACTGGCAGAACTCTTCAAAACAAAACATAAGCATCAAAGATACAGCCAAGATATCCTTAGAATGTCTTGTGCTGTGCAGCACAGGCTCAGCAGACCTATAAGCAAAGTTTCCTCTCTCTTTAAGAGCATCCATTTCCCTGGAGCTGTTTTCCTCAAGAGCTTCATTTACATCTTCTGTTCCTTGTGGCATTCAGAGAAAGAACTAACTGCCACCACCCTTTCAAGATGGCGAATTTGCAACTCAGTACCTTGGTCACCTGATCTAAGATGACAACAGTTTAGAGTAACAGAAAACAATTGAAATTTTTTTTTTCCTTCCAGAAGCACCTTAGAGACTAACTAAGTTAGTTATTGGTATGAGCTTTCATGTGCATGCACAGTTCTTCAGATACACATGTATCTGAGGTCTCTAAGGTGCTACTAGAAGGATTTTTTTTAAATTTTGTTTCGACTATGGCAGACCAACACGGCTACCTACCTGTAACTAGAAAACAATCGGTAGGTAATCACTAACCCATTTAGGAGCTTAGAGCCCCTTGGGAAAACTACTGTGAAAAACCCCTAATGTTAGCAATACACATTTAGCCATTTTCCACTTTAAACCTTCATTGATACACATATATCTCAATTAAATCTATTATACTTAACAGATCTGGCTTAGAGAATGAGCTGGTTGACCACCTAGGACGCCCTATCCATTCTTAAAGGCTGACCTTTAGCTAATTTGTTGCTTGCTGGTGCAGCAAAGTGCCTACAATCCCAGAAGTGGAACCAGACCTGAATTATAATCAAACCAGCTCCCTACCACTGGACGAAATCCACCGCTGTGCCACCCCTGATCAGTTACCATGCAGCATCTGCTTTAAAACATGTAATATTTATTTTTATTTAGTACAGTCGTACCTTAGATTCCAAACTCCTTGCGAGTTGAACGTTTTGGCTCCTGAATGCTGCAAACCCGGAAGTGAGTGTTCCGGTTTGCAAACGTCCTTTGGAACCCGGACGTCCGATGCAACTTTTGCAGCTTCCGAAAGTTTTGGAAGTCAAATGGACTTCCAGAACAGATTCCATTTGACTTCTGAGTTACAACTATATTTATTAGTTGCTTTTTTAAAAAAAGAAACAAAAGCCACTCAAAGCTGCTCACAGCAATAAATAAATACCACATACTTGAAAACCAGCATAAAAACAAAACAGGGGGGGGGAGGGCATCCAAAACGCATTCATATATATTTTTTAAAGTTCCCTGGGAAGAAGGACTGTTAAGCTACTGTGGGGATTGCAGCCTCTCATCACCCTTAAGAAATAACAGCTCCAGGGATTCTTTGGGGGGAAGCCCAAAGTGATGTAACAGTGCTTTAAATGTATGGATCAGATGTGGCCTGTCCCTTCCACGTCACACAAGACGTGGCCCTTAGTCATGGGCTGCAGCTGTCCTGGCCTTACTCCTCAGTGCTCACCCCTTCCCTCCTCTCATTCTCTCAGCAGGCTTTTCAGAGAGAGAAGTGGTCTTTATAGCACACAACGCCCAATAATTACTTATCTGGGTTAGTCACTAAGTAGGAAGAGTGTATCAAGTTGTTTAGGTCTCTGTGCAACCTGCTATTATCTCTTTCAGTGGGACGCCTGGATAAAAAAGAAGGCTGTGTGTCTCTCTCTCTGTGTGTCTGTGTGAAATTAACTTGTGTGGGGTTTAAGAAAAGTGAATTGCATTTGCTTTACTTGACAACCTTTTTCTTAAAACCAGTTTTTTGATAGTGAACCAAATAAAAGAAATGCTTTGGTTCCATTTCCTCAGTGTTTCCACTGATCTGGCAGCTACACTTTCTCCTCCCAGATATTGCAGGGCCAGCGCTCAGTTCATTGGCCAATATGCTATGCCTTAATATACTAGATATGAAATGAAGTCTTGGTAATAAACTGTACAGTGCAGCATTCAGAACACTGGCCATTCCTTTGCAACAGGAGCACAGCAACATGTCCTGAATGGACAAAGAGGGCATTTGAAATGAACCCTCCAGTGGCCTTTTGGTACTTTTTTGTTGTGTAATTTTGTAAGGGGGAAAATATTGGCTATTTGCGGCATTCAGCTGTGTAGGATGTAGGACTTTATTCATTCACTGATGTCTTGTTTCATTCTGGCGGCGTCTGGTGAATTAGTGGTTTAATAACCCAATGGCGGGGGAGACCTTATTTTTCAGAAAACATGGTGCTTTTTGAGAATACAAGAAGAGCTTTGCTGGGTCAGGCCAATGGCCCATCTGGTCCAATCAACTGTGCTGACCCTGAGGAGGGCCTGAATGCAAGAGCACTCTCCCTTCCTGCAGTTCCCAGCAACTTTTGGAACAGAAAGTGCTTCCTTATGCAAAGTCTATCTGGTTCCCTTCATACCCTGAATGGAGATTGATCACCAAGGTCTTTGCCATAACTTCTCCATGAGATCCTTTTAAATGCAGACACTAGAGATTAAAGGTAGGAGCTTACTTCATGAGGGTAAAGGTAAAGATAAAGGACCTCTGGAAGGTTAAGTCCAGTCAAACACGACTATGGGGTTGCTGTGCGCATCTCGCTTTCAGGCTGAGGGCGTTTGTCCACAGATAGCTTTCCGGGGCATGTGGCCAGCAGAACTAAACTGCTTCTGGCACAACAGAACACTGTAATGAAAACCAGAGCACACAGAAACGCCATTTACCTTCCCACCACAGTGGTACCTATTTATCTACTTGCACTGGCGTGCTTTTGAACTGCTAGGTTGGCAGGAGCTGGGTTAGAGCAATGGGAGCTCACTCCATCACAGGATTCAAACTGCCAACCTTCTGAGTGGCAAGCTGAGAAAGAGTGACAGGTCCAAGACCATCCAGTGAGTTCCATGACCAAATGAGGATTAGAACTCGAATCTCCATGGTCACTGCCAGGCAGTCTAATTATTATACTGCAACTACTCCTAGTGGGGTGTATTCCTCAGTTACACAGAAAGCTGCCTTATACCATTGTCAGACCACTGGACCACCTACCTCAGAATTGTCTAGCAAGTGTAGTCAATACAGTGTCCTCCAGAGGTTGTACAACTCACATTTATATACCAAAACAACCCAAAACTTCCAAGCAGGTTCTAGGATGGGTCAACACCTTCCACAACATCTGGGGCACCAGATGATAATCCTTGTCTGCTGCAGGAATGCAGATCCTGTATCTCTCTAGATTGTACTGCACTCCAGTTCCTGTCATTCTGATCATAGGGGCTGGGAAGGATGGGAACTGGAGTCAAACAACATCCGGAAGGACACAGGTTCCCCAAATCTGAACCACTCCAAATCCCACTTGGATGTGTGAAAACACATACCTGGTTCTTTGAATCCTAGCCCTCATACTGTGCACTTTTTCAATTTATATTAAGACATTTTCATTCATCAACCAACCTTTGTGCCACAGAGAAGCACAAAATTTCTCACAAGGAAGGAACATCTTTCCCATGTTAGAAAATTGTCGGCATAGCTTTTAAAACAAAATTAAAACCTCATCATTTGAACATGAAGTCCATGTGAAATCATTGTGGAAAATACTGGAAAACACAGCACAGCACATTTCCACAGTAAGTGACCTTAAATTCCTATAAATCGGTGTCTTCTATTCTCTGTGGAAACTAAAAAAGAGGAAGATTCGGTGATTCTTGATTTTTCTTTTCCCTTTTCTTTGTAACAGCATTGAATCAGCTCTGACTCAGGGTCAAACTACACATTACATTAAATGCATAGTGTGCAGGACCACATCAGGATCAAATCATATAGGGAAGGAGAGCTTTGATTCCAACAAAAATTACCCCACATGCAACACTTAGCCTTTGAAAAATGCCCCCTTAAGTGTAACTTGACCCTCAGGAGTGACTATTAGAAAGACAGACTTGGCCACTTAGCTATGGTCCTCCAGATTTTGTTGGACTCCTCTTCCCATCAGCCACAGCATGCATGATCAATGGCCAGGAATGATGGGAGGTGTAGTCCAACAATATATAAGTGGGGCCCAAGTTCCCTGTCACTGCTCTAGCCATATATATTTAACATTACTAATAGTAGGTAGCTTATAATCAGGCATGAATAATACTTTTTACATGAATTTTAAACACACACACACCAGTTCCTGAGCAGCCTAGCTAATCGTACAATAAGATGCACATTTTAATGGCATTTGACGCCAAGATAAAAATACTTCCAAAATGACACTATACATCCTCACATTATGAAAATTGACTTCCTGACTTTGCCTTGTTTTGGTAATCCCATTCTCCTGAGTCTACTTCATGGGCTTTGTTTCATGGCAAATGGCATTTTCTATGATGGATCCAGCCCAACCATTTAACAAAACAGTAGCCAAGATCAAAGAAAAGAGGGAGGAAGGAAGAAAAGAGACAACCCAGATATGAGAGACATTCTTAAAAGATATTTCCAGGACTACACCTAAAGACATGTCTGCCACAGTGTTGAAGAAACTGGAAAGCCTAAGGCGACCCAAAACAGCTTAATACAATTCGCCTGTCCCTGTCTGAATTATGTTTGGAGTCTGAAGGAGTAGGGAGAGATGATAGCAAACAAGATATTGCAACGCAGCAACTGCTAATGGTCTGAACATGGAAAATTGGAAGTCAGCCATGGACAACACAGTTACGTCAACTATTCTTCTGTGCAGGAAATAAAACACTCTCCAAAGAGACTCCAGAATATCGTTGCCAGGCTGCTCTTACCATCTCCCAATGACTTTAAGCCTCAAAGAGCCCCGCTGAAATGAAATTACAAGCTTCAAACATGTGGGTCTGCAAGGTGTGTGTTGACAGGTCCTCTTGTAACACAAAGCACACAATTCCCCATGGAAGTAGACTCGGAAATGTCAAAGCGAGAACCTACAGAACATAGCTGTGAAAAACTTCTCAATCTTAATATACTAGATAGCAAATTGCAAAAAAAGACAGTTGTTTTACAGATCATGTGCTACATATATTTAAAAAAAATTAAATAAACACATAATAGTTTTCCCAAGTAATGTGTGACCCGAAAACGAGAGGGCACTATTCTTTTGACTTCCCTGCTGGCCTCTCCCCTGATCCGACTCTCGTGGTCTTTACTGCAGTGTAGGTCATCCTCCCCTTGTTTAGAGTTCTCTCTGCAGTTCACCATCAGTTCTCACTCGATCTCAGAGAGTAAGTCACGTGCCTGAAAAATTAAGCACACCCCCCATCTTTGCAGAGAACTCCAGCAACTCAGAAAGCTCGTCTCATAGCTTGTGTAGGAGGTGGAAAGAAAAAGTGCTAAATATGCATTCAATCCTGTGAATGCTCTTCACACAACATGCCCTAAAAATATATGCTAATTTACTGAATAACATGCTGTACGCAGCTTAAAGAAAGGGTGTCTCTCCAGGCCTTGGTTTATGGGCAGCCCAGCTCTTTAGGGTTACTGTACTCTGGTCACATCCACACCATACATACAAAGCACATAGTTTCCCCCAAAGTATCCTGGGAGCTGTAGTTTGTTAAACGTGATGGGAGTTGTAGCCCTGTAAGGGCTAAATTACAGTTCCCAGGATTCTTCGGTGGGGGGAGCCATTCACTTTGAAGTAGATATGACCTCTCTGCTTCTCCATGGTTCAGCTTGTGGGCTGCCATTTTGAAAATGCTAATAGCTTGAGGGCTGAGCCCGCTGTGGTTCTGAACCAGGAAGCAGGTTCTTCCTTTCTCCAGCAGAACCCAACCTCTATCAAAGCACGCGGTGTGAAAGGGTGCATGAGCAGATTATCTAGATGCAGGGTCACAGTCCTTTGGTGGGAATCTCTAGAGAGTAAGTCAAGCCCTGCGCTTCTTGAATCCAGGCAGCCATTTTCCTTTTTCTTTTGTGGTTTCACTCCACACATGGGATTTCAGGATTAATTGGTATTCCCCAGTTATTTCCCCAGTTATTATGGTGCAAAGGCGCCAAGTTTGAAAGCACTGGTGGTTGAGAAATGCTGGATTGCAATGGGCAAAGGAAGACAGGTCACCAGACAGAATGATGCCAAGCATCTGCCAGGTGAGTGACCCTGCCTACCTGTCAGGCCTGGCGAGGGTGGAATCCGGCCAGTTGGTCAGATCCACTTCCCCACCTGAGGATAATACAACACTGAAAGGCTGTTCCTGCTTCTAGGATGGAGCGTGGGGCTTATTTTTCTTTGCCATCCTTCTGTGGAAACAGGAATATCGCATGAAAGGGCCCAGGATCCTCTTGCAGCCTAATGTGCCAGCAGCTATGCCTGGGAACTAAATAGACTCTGAGAGAGAAGTTATACAACCGCTGATCAAGCTGAAGAACACACTTGAGACTCCACAATTGTAAACCTAGCACTGTGAAGTATTACTGGGTGTGGTAATAATAGTAGTAGTAGTAGTAGTAGTAGTAGTAGTAATAATAATAATAATAATAATAATAATAATAATAATAATAATAATCCTTCTTCTTCCATCTATTGAATGTCATGCCAAGTGTCTCATGGCTGAATCACCTTTCCAGGGACTGCCCTTTTAAAGCTGTTTGAGTGGGGTGTGGGAGACGAACAAAATCTTCTCAAAGTCTGGAAATAATCCTTCTCTAACTCTGTAATAAATCCTTCTCGTGCTTTTTCAACTCCCTTCACCTCTTCCCCCTAAGGCAGACGTTCTGTGTATATATTAGAAGCTGATCTGATCTCTTCTAAAATTATGCCTTGAGAGCTCTGGACAATGAAAATACTGTCCACTGGGATCTAGCAGATGACCAAATAATTAAGCTATTGTGACATGTGAGTGCAAAAGCTATTAGAGGCGGATGCATTTAGCTTGCATTGTTGACTCACCTCGTGAATTCATCCCAACGTGGGTTGAACAAGTATTTAATGGAAGATTGGTATAATCCTTAAATAAGTTGTGCTTTAAATGATAATGAATCAATGTTTCGAGGGGGAATCAGTTGCATTTAAGATTGATTTTATCAGTGATGGGACTAAAGCAACATACCTTCTCTACCTTTCCTGACTCCCCAGTTTGTACTTTTCTTGTCTACATATAGATGTTGGAGGTAATATACAGATATATTGTATCTAAGCACATAATTATTCAAACACCCCCGCAAGGCTGAGCGGTATTACAATTCTCATATTGCTGATGAGGGGGGTGGGAGGAATAAGAGACAATAATGATTTGAAGCCATCTTGCCATTTCAGAACAGGAGCAAGCCCTGAGTGGGAGCTTCCCAGACTACAGCTCTGTCTCTCAAACATTGTTTGTGTCTACGAAGTGCCCTCATGGCTACTATATTAACCTAATTCTTTGCATTTTTTATTTTTTTCTTCTGTTTGCACATTCTCCACTTATGTTAATAGCTTGCTTGATGAAGATCTCTGGAGAACTCAGTAGTTTGCCATACTTTTATGACAGAACTTTCTAAAAGTTCTGTACCCTTTCTAGCAACAAAATCCAGAAGCCATCCACCCACCAACTTGTGGGATGCAGCTGCCAGATGTTGAAAAGAAGTCTGATTTCCAAGTTGCCAATAGTTTGGAATGTTGCTGTTCAATGTCTTCATATTGCAAACACAATTTTCAGCCCAATTTTCTTTATTACCACGTCAGCTTGTTTAAAGATTTGGCTTAAACCCAACAACCTTCAGAATGGCTCACAATTGCAGAATCTAAATACAATAAATCACAGCCAAAAACGACAACAACAAAATAGCCAGGAGAAGATCAGATCAGAAGAGCCAAAAACGATATAGTAGCACAATTAATTTAGCTGTCCCAAAACCTGCCTTAAAAGGGCTAATTTTGATCAATAGTCATGCAAACTTCTTTGCTGAAGACATACTGGAAAGTCAGGGAGAAACCCACGTTTTCTAAGTAGAAGGAATTTTTTAAAATGTTCCCTTTTCCTTTTAATTGGGGGAACCCATCCTACAGGGAGCCCCAGTGAAGGTTGACCACGAGAGTGAGGCCAAAATGAGGGAGCAATTCACAAACACACACTGTTGTCTTCCTATTTCTTTGCTATACCAACATGAGTATGTTTTCTGAGAGCCATGCGCATAGAATGAATAAAAACGGCCTTCCTGATTCCAACATAATTTCAAGTATTACTTGTGTGAAAGATGCAGAAGTAATAAAAAAATACAGAGAGCGGCTTTCTTCTTAACCGCGATCCACCAAGTTCCCTAGTGGTTTGTAGCTTGTTCATTGTAAATGTTGGAAAATGGCATTAGAAAAGAGCTTAAACCAAATGCACAGTAAAACAAAGTTTCCTTTATCAATAATAATAATAAAGTGGAGAAAAACTGCCAAAAAAAAAAAAAAAAAGGCCACTACAATTTCTCTGGAGAGAAGTTACTTACAACAAGGCTTTTATAGAAGATAAGAAACTGAAAATGGAGTTTAACATTCTCAGAGCAGCTTAACAATCCATCTCTCTTCCCAGTGAAGTCTGAGCCCTGTGGCTCTGTGAGAGGAACAGGGAGTCTCCCAACTACGGTACTTTCAGCACCCTTGACAACTAGGATTGTTTGGCAAAAGCCATGGTTGTTTACAGTGGTACAATCCTGCTTTAAATGCCTCGTGGGTCATCTTCAGGAGAAGAAAGCCACTTCCGCCCTACAGAGGAAGTGGGGTTGTGGGCTTCACGGCCCCACCATGCGTGCTGTGGCTGGAGCCCAGCTCCGCACGATTGGGGGATTCCCAGCCGTGTCACACCGTGGCCAGCCAATCGGCTAGCTCTGGGGGCATGGCCTGCCCTATTTAAAGCAGGACACGGCCAGGAGTAAACCCTACACAAATCCAGAGTAAAGTCGCTAAGACCATTGGAAAGGGCATTGTACACCACTCTCTGCCAAGCTGCTGTCAAAAGTATTGCTCTGCTTTCCTTTGAACCACATCAGCAAGGCTGAGAAAAGGGTCTTGTGGTCTGGGCAGTCCAGGACACACTGCCACGGCTTGCACCCCTGGGGTGGCCACTTTGGTGCTGTTAACTCAGCAAAAACAATGCGAGAGGCTGCCATCACGAGTTATCGGTCTTTGCAGCCACAGCAGGCTCTGCGATTCCCCAGCAGTTTGACTTTGGCCCCAGAGGCACACTCCATTGTCTCTCAAGACAGACAGATGCCAACAACAACAACAACCAATGTATAGTGCTTATGGGGTCTAAGACTGGGCACACTTTGTTTTAAATCCACACTCAGAAACGACACTCACCTCTGAGTGTGGGTGAGCCAATCGCTATATTGGTCTCACAGAGACCGATGTGAAGATAAAACTAGGGCAGAGGGACAGAGAAGAAGCGTGTGTGTTGCCCTGATCTACTTTAAGGGTGAGATATAAAAGCGTGAAATATCAAACAGACACGTTGTTGGCTGTCATAGCGCTGCGCATTGTGCTGACTCAGATAGAGTATACTGTGGGGTGAGGTAATGCTTAACACAGTTCTTTGAAGGGAGGGGCAGGGCAACACATAATAGAGTGGTATCCCATCATATGTCCATCAGTTACCTGGACGTAACAACAAAAACAGGTAGTAAATAAAAATGGGACGGGGGGGGGGGATTAAGTTGTAGACAATCTTAAAACAGGGCTGTGGACTCCAAATCCCATCCATCCCAGCCAGTGTTGTCAGTGGTCAAGTATTATGGGATCGGTAGCCCAATGACATCTGGAGGGCCACAGGTTCCCCCGCTTCTGCATTTAAAAGGCATAAAAATACCACAGAAAAATATCAGCATTAAATCCATCTCTCTCAACTTTATAGTAGGTAAACTAACCTGTTTCGCCAACTGGTCCTTCTTGACAAAGCCAGTGGCAGCGGCGATATTTCCGGCACCTTCCACTGTCTTTTGTGCCACGGCTGTGACGCCAGTCACTACAGCTCCTCCCACGTTTGACACTCCCTCTTTAGTTTTCTCTGCCACTGTGGAAAAGGCAAAAGGCAAATCCCCTCAGGTTTCGGTTTTGAGGTAAACTTGGCCTGCTTGCAGCTCTCAACATCATGTGAAAGCAAGTTGGCTCTGCGTGAGTCTCCCTTCAGGAAGGTTTGTCCACAATAATTCATGGCATGTGGGACTCTCCCCCAGCACTACACGCTGTGGCAGCCCCTGGTCCAGACCTGCTAGCCTGAGCACAACCCCACCTTTCCTTGGGTTGCAGAATCAGTGGCAGAGCATGTAACTTTGCGAGTGGAACCTCTAGGGATAGGCAAAGGTAAAGGTAACCGTAAAGGTAAATGGACCCCTGACCATTAGGTCCAGTCGTGGCTGACTCTGGGGTTGCAGCGCTCATCTCGCTTTATTGACCAAGGGAGCCGGCGTACAGCTTCCGGGTCATGTGGCCAGCATGACTAAGCTGCTTCTGGCGAACCAGAGCAGTGCACGGAAACGCCGTTTACCTTCCTGCTGGATCGGTACCTATTTCTCTACTTGCACTTTGACGTGCTTTCGAACTGCTTGGTTGGCAGGAGCAGGGACCGAGCAATGGGAGCTCACCCCGTCACAGGGATTTGAACCGCCGACCTCCTGATTGCCAAGTCCTAGGCTCTGTGGCTTAACCCACAGCGCCTGCATTTCTTTTGGTTTCTCAATTTTCCAGGTTTGCACTGTTCCAAACAGGTTTGGGATTTATGTTAGACTTCGCGGGTGCATAGGGGGCAGAAAAAGGAAGAAAAAGTTCCTTTGCAGAAGGAGAAATCCTTGCAATGAAGGAGCATTTCACTTAGTGCTCCATTGAATACAACCGTATTTCTTTTAAATAACTGCATGAGCAAATACGTTATGCATGTTATATTTTAGCCTTCTCTATATGGCAAAGATTTGCAATCCTCCTATCATTGTCCCAGGACTTTGTGCTTTGCGGGGCACAATGAGAGTACACAACATCAGCTACCAGCCCGTTTAACATTTCCCCATGCATGGAGCTGAGCACTAAAGGGGGTGGGTGGGCAGGGAAGAATGCAGGATTATTTTTTTTATGTCCACCCGAAAATTCATCAGAATTTAAGTGCAAATTTCTGCTAAGAAACACATATGCAACTTTGCCTAATATACACAGTTTTGCAAAGCAATTTTTCTCTAAATTCTTTGCATCTTATTTTCACTAAAATGTACATTTTTAGATATGCTTTATCCTACCATTTGCATTTTTAATATACATTACTGAGCATTGCAAAATGCAGAGAAGTGTGAATTGTTGTGTTTCAGTTCATGTATTGTTTTGGAAAGTGCCCGTTAGGTAGGCTCACCTTTAAATATGAACTGAATTGAATTTCTTCCTCATCCCAATAGGCCAGGGAGATTGTCTCAGAGGAAATGCAGCCATTGACAGAGAAAAGGTTCTCTGCCTGTGCTAAAGTTATAGCTGCAGGCACATTTGTTCCCCAGCAAGACTGAGTTGTGTGCTTTCCAGCATGCTTGATTTTATCCCACACCTACTTGCCTCCATGAATCAGAGCCTACTCAGAAATAAAGGTCTCTTGAAGGGATAGGTGGGAGGTTTAGCATGGATTTAGAAACAGAGATGCAGTGATGGGCTTACCTGTTGTAACCCCATGAACAACTCCGTCCCTGGTCTTGGAACCTGTTTTTTAAAATATATATTAAAAAGGAGAAGAATTAATAAGCAGCGGGGCTCAGTAAAACAGTTTTTAGTAAACACACAGGCAGGAGTCAAAGTATTTCATATGCACCCCACTTCCCCAAGGAATAGCAAGCTCGGAGGGCAACTTTTTTACAGAGCCAGTTTTCTTGTGAAAACTTGTAATAGTTTTCTGTATATGTTGAGCCAAAGATAGAATCATAGAGTTGGAAGGGAACGCAAGGGTCATTTAGTCCAACTCCCTGCGAAGCAGGAATCTTTTTGCCTAATGTGGGGCTTGGCCCCACAACCCTGAGATTTAAGAGTATCATGCTCTACTGACTGAGGTAGGTGGATGCATGGTGGTTTGTATCCACATTGACTTGGGAGCAAGTCCTATTTGACTCAATGAGACTGGCTTCTAAGTCGAAATGCACTGTCGCTCCCCCAAAGCCCAACGGCAACCCCCCACAATCCACCCACAGAGACTGCTTCTTCTGTTTGCATGTAAACAAAGCAAGTCCCTCAAAACCAATTTCAACAAAACTGGAAAACGGTTTTCTTTGGTTCTCACTCAGACAAGAAGGGTGTGGCCTGCACTCCACACTGACATTAACAAACCAATGAACAACAACCATAGTAACTGGTGACCAATCACTAAACAGGAAGACATATGTGCTCTGCCCTGCCCCAAGTGGTGAGAAGTTCCAGCTCATGCCATCCTTTGGAGGAAAGAGAGTGCTTCACACACACCTTGCATCAGCTTCTCCCCTTACTGTTTGCTTTGGAGATCACCCTCTCAAAGCTCTGATGGCCAACACTCAAGAGAAATCTCTATACAGTATATGTATTAAGCATTCAGCTCCCATTGAGAAAACACCAACCACTCACAACTGAGCCATTAAACAAGCCATCTTCCTAGAAAAGGAATGGCTGATGGCCAGATATAACAGTTTCATGCAACTGTAATGATAATATAATGTTAGGTTGCTTTCAGGTGCAGGGGGCTTAAGATTGCAAGTAGGTCTTTCAGATGTCAGAAAGAGGTTGGCAACAGGATCGTGGTTGTTGTTTTTAACTGACTTGATTTGCAACAGAAAGGGTAATTGGGTTAAATTGGGGAAGGAGGGAATGGAAGCTGGCATTTTGATGCCAACAGCATCATGCGCATGCTGTGAAAAACCTGTACGCATGAACTCCACTGCCCCCACAACACCTGGCTGGAAGCATCCTTAGAACTTAGTTTCATACTCAGGATGCTATCAATACCTGAAGTCTGCTTACAGTGCTATAAAGTAGGGCTGTTTGCAGTTCTGTGATCTGGAAAAGACTGGGAGAGTGTGGGCTAGCAAGAGAGAAGGGAACATGGTGTGTCATGCCCTGACACACTATCATTTTGCACAAAGAGGATAACTTCCGTTTTACAGATTCAAGACTCGCTCTACCTTGGCAGGCGGGAGGGGGAGGCCTATACAACACCATGAACATACGAAGCTGCCTTATACCAGATCCGACCATTGAGCCCATTCAGCCCAGTCTAGTCTACTCTGACTGGCAGCAGCTCTTCAAATCTGAAACTGATATCTTTCTTATCATCTGTCTGATTGTTTCAACTAGAGATGTCAGGGATTGAAACAGGGATTTTCTGTATGTGAAACACGCCTGTCACCTGCTAGCCTGGATAGCTCAGTTGGTTAGAGTGTTGTGCTGTTAATGGCACGGTTGCAGGTTCAATCCCCGCAAGGGACAGTGGCATATTCCTGCATTGGAGGGGGTTGGACGCGATGGTTCTCAGGGTCCTTTCCACCTCTACAATTCTATGCTTCTATGGTCCTTCCTTCTCTGCCTAATATATGTAGTGACTGCAGGGTAGAGCCATATGTTTACCACTTTCTGCAGACACCATGGTGCCAAGAATGAAAACATCAAAATGATTCTAGTATCTACAAAATGTAGGAAAAAAGCAATATGTGAATCAGCCATGAGAGATGCAGTTACTGTTCCAGGTACGAAATCCTGGTAGAGCAATCTTTTGCAATCCATAAGACTGGCAGAGGTATGCCAAGTATCATTTTAATACCTTTCAAGTGAGAACATAGTAGTGTATGGGTAAAAGAATCTGACAAATTGTTTTCTAAAAGGCATCCATAATATTTTACTACAGCTGGGCTGAAGGGGCAGACATTGGCTATGTTTGCACATCATAGTAGGCCATAAATGATGGCTTGCTGTGGACAAACAAATCACAACCACTTTGTTGCCCCCACTTCACACTGCGAGAAAACAATCCGTAAGTCCTGGTTTATGATGAGGGATGTTATGGAAATTCCAATAAAAGTGAGTAAGGAAGTGGTAATTGCTGCAGGTGGTGTGTTCATCAGTGTTCAGGAATGGATATCAGTCAAGCGAATGTGATCAGTATTCAATCATATTGTTGTTGGTTTAAAATCTGCAAATGTTATGTAGTTAATGACTTGTTTAGATGTGTCCTTTACAATGAAATGAACGTAAGTTAATAGTGAACAGCAAGAAGAACAATATAGCATTTGGTACAGTGGTCAGGATGCTGCACTGAACCAGGGACCCGAGGGTTCAAATCACTGGCTGATGTTTCTGACCTTTGCGTACCTCACAGGGTTGCCCTGAGTATGAAGCACAGAAGAGAACCATGTCTGTCACCTTGTTCTCCTTGGAGGAAAGGTGGTCTAGAAACATCATAAATAAACAAAATACTTTTGCTACCTACAAAGTCAAGGCATCCTGAGGCAAAGTGACGGGGAACTTCTTGAGTCAGTGGGCCAAGGTGGGCTGACCTGGCTGAAGTGGGCTAGAGTGGCCAGTTCTGCATCACAAAGAAGAAAAGAAAGAGGACACAGGCCAGCACATCATGCACATATGCTAAATTTATATAGATTCAAATTTAGCAGCGATTGCTGTTATTTAAACTGGATCGCAGCACCTCTCACACTGACACCATCTGCTATTCAGGTGCTAGCTGCTGATGGGCAGCTTCCAGGCTCCTGCTCAAGGTTTTAAATTTTTAACCCAGATTTGGACCAGACAGCCTTTCAAACAGAAGTCTCCTTCAAATGGAGGGCTTCTTTCTGATAACCCTTCCAAACAGGGGATTGTTTGGGGCACACGGCTATCCTAGTGGTGGCTCTGCTCTCTAGACAGCAGTCTGCAGCCAGGTCTAGTCTGCCTTTCAATTTCCCACTGTGATAAGAATTTTAAGGTCTTAGATATATATTAAATGTTCATAAATGTACCAACCAAGCACATACATAGATCAGCACAGGAAGACCGACCTAAAACCATTTTTTGTTCCCAGACTGACCAAATGTTTTCTCTGCAAGGTCAAAGGAAAATGGAAAAGCCTCCCCATTGTCTTTTCCTTCACAAATCCTGTCTTAAGGGTATGTCTGTCTGTGTTTGAATGGGGTGAGCCTGGCTCAGGAACTAAGTATTTATCATTACAAAAGACTGGCCAGGCTTCCCAGGGTATCCAATCAAGTGAGCATTAACAGGTGACCTGTCAGACGAGATAAACAACGCACTCAGATTTCTGCTGTAGACCGCCCTTTCTGTGATGTAGGTATGATGTATCTGGGAGGGGTGGTCTTGAACTACACCCCTTCTGTGATGTAGGTATGATGTATGGAGGGGTGGTCTTGAGCTCCAGGGCAGGGCAATTTAAAATGTCTATATAAGGGCGGACACACCTTTGTTCTGGGTTCCTCCTCCTTTCCTGCGTGTGAGGGAGCACCCTGTTGCAACAGATCAGTAAAGATCAGGCTTACTAGCTGCTTTGCTTCTCAATATTCTCTGGTTGGCCTCTGTTATTTTCTCCTACCAATAAGGAACCTACGTAAGGACTCTGTATGGGCTCTTGGATACCCCAAAAGGGGAAAAGGGCACATTTTGTTTACAACATGTGCCAGAGAAAATCTAGGTAAGGAGCTTTGCAGGGAATTGAATGATGGCCTAGACCCAGCCATCTGGTGCTAGCCCAAGTTCTGGGCCTGGAAAAATAAAACAAGGGGAGGGCAGGTGGGTTACAGCACTGGGCCCTGGCAATACACTGGGACTCCAACATCTGCTCCAGGGTGATGACCCCAGCCCCATCCAAAGAATAGTTGTACTCATTTTTCTTTCCCACACACTCCCACTGATTTGCCTGACATATTTTCCTCTCTCTTACAAATCAGTCGAAGAAGAAATAAAGGGATTTCTTTGTCCTTTGCTCTGATGGTTGGCCATTTCCCCGATTTGCAAGCAGGGGGTCGATCTCCTACAGACAGTCTGGCATCTTTACTAAGCAGGCTACCTTACGGTTCCATAGCAAGCATGAGGTCATCTCACATGACAAAGGCAGAGCAGCCATGCCTTTAGTAAATAATCCGGTTTTTGATTTCCATATTTCCCTCCTGGTTACCAAGGGATATTTTTTCAGAGATGATCATAGAATTGTAAGATGATCCTAGGTATACTATTACAGATTTAGGAGGGGGGACTGCCTTAAACCCCAGAAATTAATAAATGGTAGGATTTTGATTATTTGGGGAGTATTGAGGGGAAGATTGGAGGCCAGTGGAAAAGTGTAAACTAAGCCAGGGCCTCACCTGGGATGAAGGCATTCATATGACAAAAGGTGTTGATGGCCCATATAGGAGGAATCTTGGGATCTATAAGAAAGTCTTTAGAGCAAGGTGTGTTGGGAAGGAGAAGAAGGGGAGAACAAAGGGGGAGATGGATCTTGCAGGCTGGCTGATGGCTGGTAGAGATGCCTTGCACTCCAGTGCTGCACTGCTGTGGGGAACAAGCCTCTCTTGAAGGGGTAAATATGTGAATAAAACCTAGTTCTAAAAGCTACAACCGTATTTGCTGTGTCTTCAATTCTCCAAACCCTGGGTGAGAGCCCGGAACTCCCTGGCATCTTGCCAGTGCTTGACAGAGAGTGTGGGTGGCACCCAACTTCTGTAACAATACAATACAGAAGGTCTCATGGTTTCAGGCTGAGAGACCAGCAGGACCAGCTGGCAAGCCTGTGTGGGACACAGGTCATGAACCCCTGGTGTTGCTGGACTACAGATCCCATCATCCCTGACCATTGACTATGCTAGATAGAGTAGGTAGAGTACAAAAATATCAGGAGGGTACCACATTGGATACCCTAGTTGGAGATGCTCTTATTTTCTTTTGTGCGGTTTCATATAGTCACCTTGGAGTGTGACCCCCCACAGTTGTGCTGCTCCTGTAGAAACATAGGTTGTAGAGTTGGAAAGGACCCAAAGGGTCATCTCGTTCAATACCCCTCTTCCCCCCGCAATGCAGGACCCACAACACATGCATATGAAGAAAGCACCAATTTGGAACACCCACTACAAAAGATCAGCACAAATAAAATAAAATCACCTTCAAAAATAGGTGCTAAGGCCCAATATACATATCAGGGATTGAAAACAAGACCCTTAAGATGGGCATCTGCAAAGGTGGAGGCTACAAAGTCTACCCAGGTCAACATCAACACGTTCCTCCCTCAGACACAAGAACCCCCAGGAAGTCGTTGTGTGAATCATTCCTGATTTGCTTCTGAAACTTTTTGTATAATGACATGACCATGTGTACATCATCACACTCTACTACTGCAATCATATACCTGTCTATTCATATTTAAGCCCCACTGTAGTCGATAGGACTTAATCCCAGGTAAGCGCAAATATAGAATTGCAACCTTTGTCACTACTAATCCCTCCCATCTTTCTATTAAATGGCTTGCAATGAATTGGAATAATTAAAATTATAATTAATGGGGAAACATCAATTAACGAAAAGTGACTATTAATGAATGTTAAGAAAATTAATCAAATAAATAAAAACGAGACCCTGCTGGGTACTTTGAAGTCAGTTGGATGATTAACGTGTTTAAAAATTATGCCATGTGGTTAAATGATCTGCTCTACACTCTGCTGCACTGATTCCAACAAAACTTCCAAGCTTATCTATATGAAAGAGCCAACAAAATGATAAGTGCTATAGCTATGGTACCCAGGAAGGGAAAAAACACAGAAAGTTTCCTTCTCTTTTCTAAAAACATTGTAGGCAATAAAGAGTAGACCGATTGAAATTAATGAACATGGCTAAGGTCCATTAATTTCAAAACATCTAGACTGAGTAGCAGTACCACCACAATTACTGAGTCTTTGGCCACATTTACACCATACATTTAAAGCACTATAATACAGTGGTATCAAACAGTCATGGCTTCCGCCAAATAATTCTGGGAGCTGTAGTTTGTTAAAGGTGTTGAGAGGCCCCTATTCCTCTCACAGAGTACAGTTCCTAGAGTTTCTTGTTAAAAGGGAATGCCATTTGTTAAACCAGTCTTGTATTTGTACAAATTGCTAGCATTGTCATTCTCCAGGATTCAACGGCCCTCTCAGAGACTCTTAAGTGAAGTAACATCTCTGAAGGAGGAATGGGTGCACCCTTGTCTTTTGCACATATATCCATGTAAATCAGGGGTGGGGAGTCCCAGGCCCGGGGGTGAAATGTAGCTTGACCCTTGTAATTATTCCTAGGCCGTCCCCTTCACTGGTCCTGCTCCACACCTTGAGTGTTTTTTCGCTGGACCATGTCCTTGAATTCTGATCATGCTTCTTCCTTGTCTGGATGGAGGGTAGAGTGGTGCGAGAGTGTGTCCAGAAACTAGCTCACTATACAAAGGTAAAATTTATATTTGCATACCCTCCAACACCCTGAAGGCAAAAATTGGGATGCCATCTTCCTGTTTTTTCTCGAGAGAGAGAACCTTGGCCATTTTGGGCGCCATGATCTTGCATGATTTTGTGTTGCGATAGCCCCATGAAAACAGTGCTTTATTCAGGCACTGTGTCCATAAAAACACACATTTTGGGGCACCACACAAGTTCGTGACCCTGGAACAGCACTTTTTTTGGGGGGGAGGGGGAATTGTGACACAAAACCAAGTGAGGTAATGGTGCCCCCCATGCCTGCTGCTTTCTTGTGAGAAAAAAAAAGGGGGGGTTGGCATGTTTTTTTTCCAATACACCGGGGTGGGGGGGGAGGGAAATGCACTTGTGGTTCTGCTAATTTTTGCCTCTGGCCCTGCCTACCAATGATATGTGGCCCTCAGAAGATTGGCTGGAAAAGAATGTGGCCAAATAAATGTTCCCCAATCCCAATGTAAACGAATGTACACAAACGCCAAGGCGTCGTTTTACATCCTACGGCTGCTGAGGTAGGTTGAAATGGCTAAGGAGTCTATGGAAACTTAGCTTTTCAAGTAGATTATTTGGGCCTATTACCCTCTTGGCTTTTAAACTAGTGGAGGGCAGGCTATTGAAAGCAAAGCAATGGCTTGGCTGGCTCTGCCATTAGGCAGAGAGAACTGCCTTAGACAGCAGTTACAGGTGGCAAGGAGTGACAGTGACATGCTGCATGACCTCCTCTACAGTCACCTAAAGTCACCTTCTCTGGTGTGATGGAAGATGCTGGCCCATCAACAGTGGACAATCCAGCTGCCCATCTAACCAGCTTCTATTACACATTGGTGAGGATGGGGGGCAGCAATGATGGAGGAGGTTAGGCTTGTGCAGTGATTCTCAGGACAAGAATTGGAGAGTCATTAGAGGCTCATTCCTATTTTAACCTCCTGTGATATGCTGGAAGATACAAGTGAGAACTTTGTAGGAGGAGGAGAGCAAGCTCCTGTTTAGAGGGTCTGGGATAGCTGCGAAATAAATCAACAAGGTTTTTATTCGCTGGGGTGGGGAGAGCTACACTCAAATTCCATTGCTTTGATTTGCTATCATCTATTTAAAGCAATCATCTCTTGAGTAAAAAGCTGGAATGCTGCTTATTCAAAGAAAGAAAACAGATTATTTCAAAACAAAAAACCCACAATATACTATTGTAATAATCTGTGGGAGAAACACCAATGTAGCTTTTTTTTTTTTTGCTTTTTTTCCCCAGTGAAAGCATGCATTGCTCTTTAACTGGCAACTGGAGGGACACTCTAGGACGGCCCTGAACCACAAACTCCTACTTGGTAGTAGAGAAGACCAAGCACTTCCCCTCAAGGCAAATCAATTATGAAGCTCTCCAGTTCTTTTCAGCTGCTTGCACACCAGATGGCGAGGGGAGGCTGGGGGAGATGGCATAATAAAACTCAGAGAAAATGCATGTTCTCAACCAAATCTTCTGTGGAAAAGCTGCTTCACACTAGCTATGAATCATGCAATCACACACGGGTTTTGTTTTTTTGGGGGGGAGGGGGGAATCAACTGGCCCTGCACTGATCACAACCCAATCTTGATCGTTCCTAAACTGTATTACCAAGGAGGAATCTGACATGCATCCAGTTCTGCCGTGCTCTTGCATCCCAACGGAGCACGATCCATAAAATGAAGGAACCCAGGGAGCAGAGAATGGCTGGGTTGCTTCTGGTTGCCTCCTGCTGTGTTCTGTTGACCAGCGTCAATGAGCTCTAAGCGAGAGATGTGGTCTAGGAGGAGAGATGGTTGAATGCGATCAAGCTTCCCTATACCTAGAGGCAGGGGGCAAGTGCTGCAAATTCTCCATCTTCACTTTTCATATACAGTGGTACCTCAGGTTACAGACGCTTCAGGTTACAGACTCCGCTAACCCAGAAATAGTACCTTGAGTTAAGAACTTTGCTTCAGGATGAGAACAGAAATCGTGCTCCGGCGGCGCGGCGGCAGCAGGAGGCCCTATTAGCTAAAGTGGTACCTCAGGTTAAGAACAGTTTCAGATTAAGAACGGACCTCCAGAATGAATTAAGTTCTTAACCCGAGGTACCACTGTATAGTTATGGTCTGAAGACATGAGACCATCACCTTACAAATACTAAGCAAGTCTAGGTCTGGCCAGGGCCTGGATGTGTGACTGCCTGGGAGAAGCATATGTACACCACCATATGTACTTTCTTCATGATGAAAGAAATTTTAGGAAAGGCAAGATACACAGTTTAAAATGAGTACTCCTGGGGGAGGGGGGGAGAATGAAGAACAGGAACAGAACCTAGCTACTGAGTTGTTTTGGAAGCCAACACTATTTGTGATGATTCAGAAGTGAACTGGACTGGTAGTTGAATCTGTTAGCAAACTCAGTTCAGTAATGCAGATGGAGAAATAAGCAGGTATTTTGTCTTTCTTCCTTCAGACCTTATACAAAGCAAGGAGACATTTGACCAAACATACAGAAGAAAAACTTCCTCAGAACTACACAGCCAATCAGAGCATGTGCTACTTCAGCAAACATCATGAGACTCTGACAGGTTGCTAAGCAACATCTCTTCCCTCCCCAGCATGGTTAGTTGACTTCCTGATTAAAGAATTAACCCATTGCAAACTGAACGATCCCTGCTCTTGTATTTCCAGCAGTATCACTACCCCAGTAGTGATGAACAGAATTCTCTGTTGTCTTCTGAATTCAAAAAACGGGCTCTACCACTGAATGATGGTCCCTCTTTGATCAATATCTCCAACCTGGGCACTGAACTGCAATACTTTACTTGGAGGATTTTGCCGACTCTTACTTTTCACAGTACTCAGAATTTAATGCTTAGAAAGCAAGGCTTAGGTCTGTCTCTTTCGACTTTATGAATCACCCACATGTTCAAACTAGGGCATTGAAACAAGTGTGGTGCTGCCACTATCGATGAGTAAGAACACCAGGTCGCTCAGGTGCAGGAGAGGGGGAAATTGGGGAGCCTGTTCCTAAGTTGTCACCTTTTCCCCTTCTTAAAGATAAAGGGACCCCTGACCATTAGGTCCAGTCGTGGCCGACTCTAGGGTTGCGGTGCTCATCTTGCTTTATTGGCCAAGGGAGCCGGTGTACAGCTTCCAGGTCATGTGGCCAGGATGACTAAGCTGCTTCTGGTGAACCAGAGCAGCGCACGGAAACGCCATTTACCTTCCCGCCGGAGCAGTACCTATTTATCTACTTGCACTTTGACGTGCTTTTGAACTGCTAGGTTGGCAGGAGCAGGGACCGAGCAATGGGAGCTCACCCCGTCGTGGGGATTCGAACCGCCGACCTTCTGATTGGCAAGTCCTAGGCTCTGTGGTTTAACCCGCAGCGCCACCCGCATCCCTTCCCCCTTCTTAGTCCTTCTTATTTTCTCCCTGCAGGTTCCCCACTTTTAAGTTATGGGATGCTCAGGGAGGCCAGGCAGTGTAAAGGGTTTGCTGTTCTGTATTTTAGTATTAGCAAAAAACCCACAATTTTTCCTAAACATTTTTTTTTAAAGTAGGAAAGCACTTTATCTAGCACCACTGCAACCAAATTCACATGAAGTACTACATAATGGTCTCGAAAAATCAGTGGAAGGGATCTGGATAAGCCTACAGTAGTGAGTTCATGAGTCATTATCTGCTAAGTGTCCATGATAATGAATATAGACACCTTCTCCAGAGGAGCATGTGTGTAATAGTCATGCCTGCAGGGGTGAAAAATGGCTGGTGCTCAGTAGCAACAGCTGCCAGTTTCATGGCTGTGAAACACAGCCATTTCACAGAAAAAGGAACCGTTTCCAGGCTCCTGCTGTTGCTTGGCTGCTTTAGTCACCTGCAGTGTTGCTCCACGAAAGCCACCAATTCTGAAAAAGTTGTACGAAGCAACTAATAATAATGTTTGGGCATATACTTGAGGGCACTTCCAGACTTCTCGCTGTTTTTAGGTGGGATTCAATCACATGCCAGCAAATCCAAGTTGCCCAATAGTGCTGATAATGCCAAGGTTGCAGTTTCAATCCTTGTAAGGGACAGCTGCATTGCAGAAGGTTGGACCCTATGATTCTCCAAAAGATTCGACTTTTTGCAGCATGGAAAGTGATGGTGAAATACACTGGGCAGTGTGCAATAACGCTCGCTGTTATGCAATGTCACCCAACCTTCTCACAAACAAATCAGGATGTATGCTTATTGAACAGGTCACCCCAAAGTGCCTTAAGCTGTGCCTCTAAATTTAGTCTAACATTAATTCTGTCCTCCAAAGGAACCTTAGGAATTGCTGCTATTTGAAGCAAGCTGGGTGTCTCTATCAGGCAAAAAATGACCTCAGCTGAGCTAAATTCCCATGAATCTTTGGGAGAAGCTATGATGGTTGAGATGGTGTGAATCCAATAACGGTGTAGTGTAAACACGCCCTTGGTTTGTTTGCATCTGCAGATGAACACAACAATTCTCACTCTTGCTGAATATACTTATCTTCAGTGCCCAACGCTCAACTTTCTTTCAAACTTGTAGTAGCTTTACCTCAGGGATAGGGGCCTGTGTCCTCCAGATGCTGTTTGCACTCAAACTCCCATCCCTGTTTTACACAAATGTTCACAGCTTATGCCTGGATAGGTCTTTCCCTCCTATCTCCCTCCATTCCCATCGGTCTTTGAGACAGGGCAGACAATCCTAACATCCATGAGTTCTCCTTTCTGGAGAACCTTGGTCATCTTGTTAGATGACTTGCCAAGTGGCAAGGAGAATCTTACCACACACATCAAGTATAGAAGCCCTCTTTGGCATTAAGCAGTACATAAATAAAATAAAAGAACAATAATAATGTTATCTATTAATGAACAACAGCAGCAACAGCAATGTAAACTTATATTTGTTGTTGTCCTCAAAGCTTGCATACAGCTTTATATTTCAACAGGAATATCTAAACCAGGGGTGGGAGCAATGGGCCCTCCAGATGTTGCTGAACTACAACTCCCATCAACCCCTGCAAGTATGGCCAATGGGCAGAGATTATGGGAGTTGCAGTTCAGAAACATCTGGAGGGCCAGATTTTCCCCACCCCTGCTCTAAGCAGGTGCGTGCACCCACCCACACACGATCACATACAACCCCACTTTTTATCTTGTATTCTTCAGATGTCAAGGAGATAAAGATAAAGATACAACTTTTAGAAGACATTTTATCATGTTTCTATATGTGTTGGATTTTGAATTATGGTGCTGGAGGAGACTCTTGATAGTCCCATGGACTGCAAGAAGAATAAACCTATCCATTCTTAAGGAAATCAGCCCTGAGTGCTCACTGGAAGGACAGATCGTGAAGCTGAGGCTCCAGTACTTTGGCCACCTCATGAGAAGAGAAGACTCCCTGGAAAAGACCCTGATGTTGGGAAAGATGGAGGGCACGAGGAGAAGGGGACGAGAGAGGACAAGATGTTTGGACAGTGTTCTCAAAGCTACCAGCATGAGTTTTACCAAACTGCGGGAGGCAGTGGAAGACAGAAGTGCCTGGCGTGCTCTGGTCCATGGAGTGACGAAGAGTCAGACACCACTAAACGACTAAACAACAACAACATATGTGTTGGAAGCCACCCAGAGTGTCTGGGGCAACCTGGCCAGATGGGAGGGGTATACTACCACCACTACTACTACTACTAATAGTGGTAATAATAATGGATGGCAATATGTATAATAAAATGGTTGTGGGCACCCAGTTTCTAAACATCACAATGTAAAGTGGTGAAAGAAGAAAAAAATGACTGGCTCCGTTTAGATCTTGTTGCCCACCTACCTACATAGAGAACTCCTTCTTTCGTTTTCCCTGCTGCTTCCGCCATGCCCTGCTTGGTCTTTTCCGCTGCCGCCACAACTCCTTCCTTGGCTCTGTTAAATCCTTTCATGAATACATCCATGGCTAAAGAATGTCAATATCCAGCCCTGGAAAGAAAGACAAAGAAAACAAATTAAATGAAGGCAGAGAGAGAGAAAAAAAAAAGAGGGAGAGAGAGAGAGAGAGAGTGTGTGTGTGTTCAGCATTAGATGCCCACCTGTTCATACAGTGCAATATGAATCCATGGAGACAAAAAGATATGGCGCTAATCAAGGCACAATAAGGGAAACAGGATCATGGCCGTTGAACCCAATACAGGAAGGGTTGAAGCTCAGTGGTAAATTTGCCTGCTCAATGATGGGCCTATCACCATGGAACACCCTCCCATGAAAAGTGTGTTTGGCTTATCTGTTAACTGATTTTAATGTTGTTGTTGTTTTAAAAAAGACCTGTCTGAGTATATCCACTTTTAGTCAAATGATGTTGCTGGTCTTCGTTTTTAAGACTGTCATTTTAATGTTGCTGCTAAATATTGCTGGTTTGGAGTGAAATGTATAGTTGTGTGTTGTTGTCACAATGAGTCATGTTTTATCTCTAAAACTGTGCAATGATCTGATTTGAGAATCACCTTCAGGCGGTGGTGGCTGGGCGAGAGGCAGACAGGCTGACAGTAAATGGAGCCAAAACCAACCACGGGCGGAATCAACTGATTCTGGTTCTGACTTTGTGCTGGCCGTCAGGGGGTGGCTTTTTTCCACCTGCCTTGCCCTACCCTCCAGTCCTAGGAGCCTTCAGAAAGAAGATGCTGCCATGAGCATCGTGTGGATGTGTCTTTTAATGAACTGAATAGAGTGGAAGATGGTGAGCCAAAGAGGTGGGGAGAGTCTGTGTATGAATTCAGCAGTACTTAGTTTATTATTTAATTGCTATCTTGTTAATGTTGTTAGAATGGTTTTATCGATTATGAATGCTGTAGCACTTTGTAAATCCTATATTATTACACTGGTACCTCGGGTTAAGTACTTAATTCATTCCAGAGGTCCGTTCTTAACCTGAAACTGTTCTTAACCTGAAGCACCACTTTAGCTAATGGGGCCTCCTCCTGCCACTGCGCCTCCAGAGCACGATTTCTGTTCTCATCCTGAAGCAAAGTTCTTAACCTGAGGTACTATTTCTGGGTTAGCAGAGTCTGTAACCTGAAGCATATGTAACCTGAAGAGTATGTAACCCGAGGTACCACTGTGGTGTTGTTGTTGTTGTTGTTGTTGTTGTTGTTGTTGTTGTTGTTGTTATATTACTATTATTATTAATTAAATTTATACACCACCACCACCCCATCTGTAGATCCCTGGGCAGTTCACAACATACAAATACAAGATGAAAGACGCAAAATACATGATAAGAAAATAAGAACAAATAAGAATAATATAATTTTTGTTGTCTTTGTGCTGTTTAGCTTAATTTTTTTAGCAGTTTTGTTAATAGTGTTTTATAGATTGCAGTTGTTTTACTGATGGTTTGTAATTGTTTTACTGATGATTGGTTAATTCTTCCATATGATCTATATTGTACTTGTGATGTTCTATTATGTTATTGTTGTTGTCTGTTTGTAAGCCGCTTTGCGATACATCTGAATGGAAAGCAGTGTATAAATATAATAAATAGACCAATCACATCAGCGTCCTAGAATGACAAAACTGAGATGAAGGAGGAGGAAGCTGACAGGCAGGATCACCCACTGGACTGGGTTTAAGAAAGAAGTCTGGCAGGCAGAAGCTGACTCAGGGCACGACTGGGTTTGGGTAGGCAATGTCCCATTTGCTGTAACAGATCAGCCTCCGTTGCCTTGAGAGGTCCATTTGCCCAGGAAGCTAGTATAAAAATAAGTGAGAGTTACCTTGCTGGGGGAGAACAAGGTCTATCAGTGAACACAAAATTCCCAATTGTCTTTTTAAAGCTGTTAGTACCTAGCAGCTAACAAGCCCTTTTAAACCAGATTTTAAACCATTTTAGACCTTTTTTCTGCCACGCTCAAACATCAGAGAGAATGGAACCCCATAGCCACAGCTGAGCACTGCAACAAGTCCTTCCAAACCGTGAACAAATGAGTAATTATTTAAAAATAGGAGTGTGAATCTTCATTACCAAGTCCTGGGAAATATACTATATCCAGCAAACCTAGGAGAGGGATGTGAGGGGGAGGAGCATTAAGCTGTCTTTATCTGAAGATGCTAACATTAGCCCCTGAGATCATGTTCATTTACATGCCAGCCCTGCACAGGATTTTCTTTAAAAACACCCACATATTGCAAGTGTTCAGGAAAATGCCAATCAATCATGGAATTGCACCAGGATAAGTTTGCATAGAAGTGGTGTGCATCTCTGTGACATGTTGGCTGACCTTGATTCACTTTTGTTCACAGCTGCATAGTTTAAAAAACACCACTGCCAAGTTCTTCACTTTAATTTGATTTCAATTTCTCTCTCTCTTACACACACACACTTGACTTTCCCCCTTAATCATTGGGTAAACAACAATCTCAGTGCTGTTAGTCTAGTCTATTTGTATATTTATAGTCTAGGTAATGTAGTAAACAAATCTTGAGAACCACTGCGATCTTAGCTAATCCCTGGACAAGAGCCAAAACTTCATCGGACTTGTCAATAAAGGCATCCAATTCCCCGGTAATGAAAGGAAGGCAGATCCCTGCATACAATGGCACATGGTGTGTGTTCTCTCTCTCTCTCTCTCTCTCTCTCTCTCTCTCTCTCTCTCACACACACACACACACACACAGTCTCTTACACAAGGGAAGATAAACCATTAGTCTGTGGGAGGAGGAGTACTAAGACAGTAGACACCATGTTTAATGGTTTGGAAACAGAAAGAAGATGGTCTGCGTATGGGAGATTTAGCAGGCAGCAAATTCTTCTAGAATGGATGTTGTTCCATTTCTGTTCTATCAGAGGCAGGCTCTGGACATGGTTTCTCCTTTTAGGATGAGTCCCCTTTTCAACTGAGCACTTTCCACATTTTTGTGTCCACCCCCCCAAAAAAAAACCCAACAACTGGGGACAGTCACACACTTCACCATTTTCTGAAGCGATAGTACTTGTATATATACGAAGACTGAATGTGACAACAAACATGGCCAGGCTCTCTTAGGATGCCTATATAGCTCTGGTCTCATGGTAGAACAGGGTAGGGTCCATGAGTTAAATCAAGGGTGGTGGAGGACAACCTGTAGTTCTCCAACATTCATCAGCCCAAGTCAACATGGCCAATGGTCAGGGACAAGGGAATTTGTGGTCCAGCACCATGCCTATACGTGCATATCTCTTTAAATCGGGGTAGCTAAACTATATCCCATCATCCGTGTCCTTTGGACAATGCTGACTTGTGCTGACAGGAAATAGAGTCCAACAATATCTAAAGAGCCACACAATTGCTTAAAGAGGAAGGCTTCTATGCTAAACACCTGCTCTCTTTTGTCCGTAAGAAACACAGCAAGACAGCTCCCATTGCTGCCTCCCTGTCCCACCTTTCCTAATACATTTTTCTTGCTTAGCTAATGACAGACACTTAAATATATTCATTAAATATATTCATTATTAAATATATTCATTATTGAAATTATAATTTCCCCTTTCCCCCAAAGCCAAGCTTCTGGGTTTGGGGAGTGTGCGTGTATCTGTGTATGTGCGTAAACAAGATATATTTTATAGAATGATCTAATGTATGTTTACTCAGAAATGAGTCCTGTTCATTTCAACGGGGCTTACTCCAAAGTAAGCATGCACAGGCTGCAAGCGTAGGCATAGGAGTCTACAAGCTTCTGAACATTTGCAGAGAAGTAAGCCCTCCATTGAGCACACAAGGGAACTTACTTCCGAGTTGAAAACCTACATATGACATCAGCTCTTAGCATTCTGCCCATGCCTTTGCAGAAGTAAACCTCGTCGGGTCCAGTGCGATTTACTAAGTGTGCAACAGGACCACATCCTCAAAAGTCCTCCTCCATCATGTTCCACCCCCCTCCACCGCCTCACCACCATAGGAAAACGAAGATATAGAAATTTCATCCACGTTACTTACCCTCTCGCTCCTTGCCTCGATACTTCTCTAGAACTGTTGAATTTGAAGCGTAAAGGGAGGACCAGAAAGAGCGAGAGCGACAAACAAGAGAGAGTTCCGAAGGATGCTCTGATCAGTACATGGCTGCTGAAGGATACAGGAGAGAAGAAGAGTCCAGCCGCGTCTAGTGGTACCCAGGTGGTCCCAGTTCCGCAAAGCTGGAAGGAGTTGGAGGGAAAGGACCGGGGGGGGCGAGAGATCCTGCCCTCCAGTTCCAAGGCGCCGGGTGTATCGCTGTGTGTGTGTGTGTGTGTGTGTGTGTGTGTGTGTGTGTGTTGGGTGGGGGAGCAAAGCTTCACTCTCTCCTTTTCGCAGCCTCTTCTCTCCGCCTGATTTGTCAGGTAAGAAGACAGGCAGCGCCCACGAGCTCAGCCCAGGGAGAGAACACCGCCCTCCCCGCCCTCCCTCTTTCCCTCGGTCTCTCCATCTTCTCGTGGCTCCGCCCGTGAACGAGCAGCCTCCTCCAGAGAGACAGAGAGCGCTTGCATGATGAGGAAGGGATAGGAAGCATCTTCGCGGCTGGAGGGAACGAGATTGCAATGGCAACAAGTGGGGGAGCCTTAAGAGCAGGAAGGGTGTTTCTGGAACGTTCAGATTAGGGGGACGCGAACTTGTACCTCCGCATCCTGTTGTTGGTTTTCCTTACAAAACAAATGCATGCATAAGTAAGTCACCGCGGACAGAAAATCTAACAGAGCAAATGGATGTGGTAACCTTTTAAAGGCATGTGCGCGCCCCATATTAAAAGCTTCCTTGCGGAGATAAAGCACCTCAGCGAGATAGGTCTACGGAGAACAGTTTCTCAGCCCGTGCTAGCGTCACATAGTCCGGGGTGTGCTTTGTATGGAGATCATTCAAAGATGCCTCCTGTGGTCTGAACTGGTGGAGCCCTGCAAGAGCTGTAGCACATGGCAGTCTTGATTTGTGCATTTTGGCTCTTTTATGCCACCCAAATTACCCCATTCCTGATTTCCAAAGCTGTGAATGGAAATGCACAAAGGCATGGGCTTGCCTGTTTGTCCAATGATACAGAGCTAATGAACCAAGGGTCATCTAGTCCAAGCCATATGAGCTTATGGCTGAATTACTTTAGGCAAGCTGCTTTCTCCCAGCCTCAGTTTTAACTCTCCAATCTGCAGAATGGGGGTAAAGTTGACTTATTTTAAGACCGGGGTGAATTGCAGCTCCCATCATCCCTGACCAAGCATTGGTCATGCTGGCTTGGAACTGAAATTCAAGAACAGGTGGAAGGTTCCAGGTTTATGAAGGGACTGTTGTACAGATCACTGAGATAATTGATGGGAAATGCTTTGGGCACATAGCAACATTTATATCACAATTTTCCTAAGTATAACTCATAGTTTTGTTCTTTGCATTTCCATGAACAAAACAAAGTTTGATGAGCAACCTTTTACATGGTCCATTTCCACAAGAAGTGATGTATGGAAGTGAGAGTTGGACCATAAAGAAGGCTGATCGCCAAAGAATTGATGCTTTTGAATTATGGTGCTGGAGGAGACTCTTGAGAGTCCCATGGACTGCAAGAAGATCAAACCTCTCCATTCTGAAGGAAATCAGCCCTGAGTGCTCACTGGAAGGACAGATCCTGAAGCTGAGGCTCCAATACTTTGGCCACCTCATGAGAAGAGAAGACTCCCTGGAAAAGACCCTGGTGTTGGGAAAGATGGAGGGCACAAGGAGAAGGGGATGACAGAGGACGAGATGGTTGGACAGTGTTCTCGAAGCTACCAGCATGAGTTTGACCAAACTGCGGGAGGCAGTGGAAGACAGGAGTGCCTGGCGTGCTCTGGTCCATGGGGTCACGAAGAGTTGGATAAGACTAAACAACTAAACAACAACAACAAGAAGAAGAAAAATAACAAATCCTATCAGTGCTCTCTTTGTTGTTGTTGTTTAGTCGTTTAGTCGTGTCCGACTCTTCGTGACCCCATGGACCAGAGCACGCCAGGCACTCCTGTCTTCCATTGCCTCCAGCAGTTTGGTCAAACTCATGCTGGTAGCTTCGAGAACACTGTCCAACCATCTCGTCCTCTGTCGTCCCCTTCTCCTTGTGCCCTCAATTGTTATTTTTACTGTTTTTTTAAAAAGATACAGGTTGAGGATGGGAGGACAGATCCTCAGTAGTATTTCCTCCCCCTCCCCTTGCCAGGTACTTAGAGATATCAATCTTCTGTTTTCTTCATTGGCATCATGCTGAACTATTAAACGGACTCCTTCTGCACGACCAAACCAGGTCAGATGTACAGTATTAGTAGCCATCAAAGGCCATCAGTGCTCAATTCCAACTAGATATTTTCAGCAATGATACTGCATATCACTTCAGGACTAAAGCACCTCCTGTCTTGATTATTGGTAAACAAATAATATTATTAATCAGGGGAGATATTCAACTGTATAATTGCAAAAACAGAATGACTTCTGCTTGGGCAACAGACCTCTTCCCTCCAGTGGCGTTGCAATGGGGGTGCGGTGCGCCCCAGGTGCCATGTCTGGGGGGCGGGTGACAAGAAGGCACCCCACTGGGGCTCACCCCGCCACGGCAGCACAAGCAGCCATCATGCCACCGCAGCTGCATGTGACATATCCTTAGTTTGCGGCTGCAGCCGCGAACAGAGGATCCTGGTGCCAGCGGCAAACCGCTATGTACAGCACATGTGCGGCGTCACACAAATGTGCTGTACTTAACGCCGCCGCACATGCGCTGTACATAGCGGTTTGCCACCGGTGCGGCTCCCACGCTGTATGGACAGCAATGGGATCCCTCCATCGCCACTACAGCCGCCTGTAGAGGATCCTCCGTTCATGGCTGCAACTGCCAGCAGAAGATCCTGGCACCGTCCGTACAGCGCTGGAGCGCCGGCGCCGGCAAACCGCTATGTACAGTGCATGTGCAGTGTTGCTACATACGGCGCATGTGTCGTACATAGCGATGCCACACATGTGCCCTACGTAGAGACGCTCCACCCCGGGTGTCACAACACCTTCATTTGCCCCTGGTTTCCCCCTTCTCCTCCCTTGCCCCCCCAAATCTGTTCTAGTTTTTTCTTGACTTTCTGGAGCAGGTTGGGGGATAGCATGGGGTGTCTGGAGAGAAATGGAAGTCCCATAGTGTAAGTGGAATTAGTTCCGCTTGTGCAATTATTTCATTGAATACCACTCACATTCTTTAACTTCCCCCACTGTTTGATTATAATTCTTCGCATTGCAAGCAAGCAGTCATGTTCTTTTCTACATCACACAAAGTTTAACTCTTTTCCAAAGAACTTAGCAAAGTTTTCTATGGTTTCCTTCTCTATGTTCCTTCTGTCCTCTGTTTTTTAAGCAAAGCAAGTTCTCTTCCCGACAACAAAGTCATCCGGTAGAGCACAGCGACTAATCTTTCAAGCTTTATATAACCACCTCCTGCAGCCCTCTGTGTGTTTTTAAAGCAATTGTCTTATATAAATGTGTTTCATCTGGCTCTCAGGCAGCTCAACCATCAGGCAAGGGAAGGGAAGGAGTTTGAGGGAATATTCATGTCTCTCTAGCATGCTGGGAAGAGAAAGGATAAGAACTGTAATTTTTGTTGGTGGTTATTAGACAAAACGGTAGGAATTGGTGAATTTGTCATTTTTGGTTTCTCATTTTTCCAATGTTAAGTTCAGTTCTTGACATTTCCACATCAGTTTGTGAATTACTTTTTTTTAAAAAGAGTCCTAATGCTAACTCATCAGCATTTTGGTATGAATTTCGCCTTACACATTTTGTTCTGCAATTTTGCCCAGTGTACACATTTTGCAGAGCAATTTCCCCTAACCTTAATGTTAGATTACTGCAGTGCGTTATATGTGTGGCTGCCTCTGAAGATGGCTTGGAAACTTCAGTGTGTGACAGATATAGGCTTCAAGCCTATACACACTGACCTGGGAATAAGTCACACCATTGAACTCAGTGGTACTTACTTCTGATTAGACGTTCCTAGGATCACACTGTTATTGGTGAAGCATACTTATTTTTCTTGAACAGTTTTAAACTGCGATTTCCATTCTGGAATATGAGATGTGGGAAAGGGAGAGGAACATATCTCCACAATTCAGCTTAATTTACATTTTATTTAAAGTTCAGTGCTCACAAAACCTCATGTCTTCAGAAAGGTTGAATGTCTAGACTGTAATTATAGCTAGTCTCCCTGGCGCCTGGTACTTCCAGATAACATCCCTAACTCGTGGGAGATGGTTCTCTTTTATTAAAAACCATACAATATTCAGGCCATGAAAATGTATTTAAATGCAACTAAAATATGCAGTCCTCCTACCTCCCACTTGATTTGACATAGGAAGCTGCCTTATTACAAATCATGATTTTGTCCATCAAATTCAGCATCATCTCCAACAGGTATGGGGAACCAGCAGCTCTCTAGATGTTGCTGGACTGCAACCCCCATCCATTTTCCCCAAATGACCATTGACTGTGCTGGCTGGGGCTAATGGGGGTTGGAGTCCAATAACATTCAGAGGGGCCACCAGCTGTAAGAAGAGCCTACTGGATCAGGCCAGTGGCCTGCAGCAGCCAACCAGATGCAAATGGAAGAAGAAGAAGAAGAGGAGGAGGAGGAGAGGAGGAGGAGTTTGGATTTGATATCCCGCTTTATCACTACCTGAAGGAGTCTCAAAGCAGCTAACAATCTCCTTTCCCTTCCTCCCCCACAACAAACACTCTGTGAAGTGAGTAGGGCTGAGAGACTTGAAAGAAGTGTGACTAGCCCAAGGTCACCCAGCAGCTGCATGTGGAGGAGCGGAGATGTGAACCCGGTTCACCAGATTACGAGTCTACTGCTCTTAACCACTACACCACACTGGCTCTCTGGAAAGCCCACAAGCCGCACCTGAAATTTCAAGAAGCACAAAGAGGCTATTAGTGGCCTCTTCACAGGAGGGGAGAGTGCTCTGGTGTTCAACCCTCTACTTGAGGGCTCCCACAGATGTCTGGGTGACCACTGGGTGACCACTGGGTGACCACAGGATGCTGTTCTTAACAGGCATTCAGAAGCATGTTGTCTCTCACTGTGGAGGCAGAACATAACCATCAAGTTAAGTAGCCACTAATAGTCTTATCTTCCATGAATTTGTTCCACACTCCTGAACTACAGTGATCTCCAGGTTTCAGTCAAGGGTTTTCCCCAACTTGGAAATGCCAATACTTGGACCGGAGACCTTTTCCACATAAAGGATGTGCCTGAGCTCTATCCCTTCTCCAGTGCATGGCTGCATGGCATCTGTTTACAGGTTACAGCATGCAGGTTCTATTTCCACTTACCTTTCTGTTTAGTGCTATTGTTCTCCATGGACATAAAAATAGGTCCAAATGTCCTTTTTGTCCAACATCCCGCTTCCTTCTGCAGTCATGCAGGTGCCCCCAAAGAGACCAGAAGCAAGTCCTGATGACAACAGCCAAGCCTCTGCTAACCCACCTCCCAGTTCATAAGAGGTGTGCTGCCTTTGAACACCTGATTCCTTATCATGGCCAGTAGCTGTTGAAATACCCATCCTCTGTGAATGTGTCCATTTTGTAAAGTCTCGGTAGCCATCACCATACGTGGTGTGACCACACTTGGAATCCTATGTACAGTTCTGGTTGCCACACCTCAAAGAGGATGCCGTAGAGCTGGAAAAGTTTCAGGAAATGATCATTGGGCTGGAAGAACTCTCTGGGGCAGGAGGGTTGAAACATCAGAGGCTTTTTAGTTGGGGGGGAGTGATAAGTGGGAATGGAATAGAAATGTGTAAGGTGGTGTAGAGAAAGCCAACAATGATTTTCCCCCCTCCCTTTTTTGTAATACCAACAGTCATGCAAAGAAACTGAATAGTGAGAGATTCAGGGCAGGCAGAAAGGAGCATTTCTCCACACAGCACATAGTGAAGACTGTGCAACTGTGCTATCACAAGGGGTACTGATGGCCATGTTAGAATTCCTGCTCCATGATTGCAGTCATGGGATTGTTGTCTTTCACATGATGGTATATGTTTTGACTCCACAGAGTGGGAAGTGACATGCTCCATGTGTGTTTATAGGTAAATAAAATAGATTAGCCAAAATGCTGAGTTGCTGAGGACTGTTACGCAAGTTGCGCAAACTCTGTGGATCCCTAAGTGTGCTGGTGTCGGTTGGCATCAGTCGCTGTAATGTTCGGGCTGAAGAAAGCTTTTGAAGCTCTCGAACGATCGACCAGGAGGGAGGGAACATGTGTCTCTGCCAGGGTCCTACTCGAGTGTAGGCTGAGCTCCTGACAGGCCACCCCTCTGGATGTCTTTAAAGGGGGTTTAGAGAATCCAGGGAGGGAAAGCCTATCCTTGGCTGCTAGACAAGATGGCTGTGTTCTACCTCCACAGTTGGAGACAAGGTGTCTCTGAATGCCAGTGGTTGTGGAGCTCAAGTGTGAAGAGTGCTTGTTGAAGCTGATGGGAATTGTATCTCAAGTCACCAGGCTGGTGGGAGTTTTAGCTGGAAAGCACCCAGTTGGTGAAGGCTGCATTGCTCCAGCTGTGCAGAAAACAGCAGTGGCCAGACAAGGGCAAGAAAGGAGACCTACAAAAAGGTAGATCTCTTTCTGAAATCAGTGAACCTTAATTCCGAGTAACTCTTTTAGAATTTGTTTGACTGATGCATAAGGGATGGATAGCCCAAGCAGCCTCTGCATGTCTACTCAGAAGTTGGTTCTATTGAGATCAATGGGGTTTTACACCCAAGCAAGTATGCACAGGATTTCAGCCTTGCCTCCACCAACTCTGCTGTACCACTCCCCTCCTTTTTAAAACAATTACCTAACTGAAAACCCTAAATGCCGCCAGAAAGCCGATTTGCTTCTTTTTTTGCTGAATTCTATTCTCAACTAACAAGATCTCTAGGGAACTGAGAGAACAATTTACTTCACTGGTTTTTCAGCGTTCTTCTCTCAGGGGAGGAGAAGCATATTCCTTAGCACAGTACAATAGAGAAATCTAGATTGCGCATACAGACTCTAGGATTTAGATATAGATAAGTGCTTGCAATACCCCTTGTCCAAGCCAGGCCTGTAACTTCTGCATAAAACAGTAGATGAAATATTCAAACATATGAAACAATGTAAAGTGTTGTTAAAGCCATCCAAAACCATGTACATGGCAAATGTGCTGGCCGAGCCCTGCAAAGATGTGCATGAATGCATGTACACCATATTTCCTGCACACCAGGAGCATATCTACACAACAGTGTGCAGTAAAGTGGCAAAGCACATAGGTAACGTCCCCGGTGCAATCCCAGCATCTCCAAGAAAGATTCTAATATGAAATCAAGCTTGCAACCAGTGTAGACCAGGGGTAGCCAACATAGCTGTTGCTGCACTCCAGTTCCCATCATCCTTGGCCATTGGCTGTGTTGGCTCGGGTTGATGGGAGTTGTAGTCAAACAACAGCTAGGAAGCCCCATGTTGGTTATCTCAAGAACCCAGTATAGATGACCCTGAACTAGATGGACCAATAGTCTGACTTGGCACAGCGCCAGCTTCCTAGGGATGCCAACTTTTCATTTCAAAAATTCTGGCCCATGAGCAGAGCTTTAGGGGGAAACCTGAAGCTGGTTGTGGGGTGAATCCTAGTGGACTCCATAGCAGCATTGTGAATACCAAAAAGTTTCTGATATATGCAGAGCTCATAGGAAGAGCTTTGTCTTTCCTCCTGAAGCTGGCGCTCAACAATAGGATGTGCTGAGCTTGAGTTCTGCTGTAAAATGGGAAGCGTCACAGGCAAGTGGGTTGGAGAGCAACCCCCAGCTGCCAGTCTGAGGTGGCCACGTTCTTCCGTCACCACCACTCTTCTCTCACAGCTGGGAGGGTGGGTGGCTGCTGGTAATGTGTGTGCTCTGCTGTCTCATCTTGCAGCAGCGAGCAAAATGCTAAGCTGGGGCTAAAATTCAACAACCTTGCTTTTGAGTGCACAAGGGCCCTTGCTTAATAATAATAATAATAATAATAATAATAATAATAATAATAATAATTTATTTATACCCTGCCCATCTGGCTGGGCTTCCCCAGCCACTCTGGGCGGCTTCCAAAAAAATATTAAAATACTGTAATACATCAAACATTAAAAGCTTCCCTAAACAGGGCTGCCTTCAGATGTCTTCTAAAAGTCTGGTAGTTGTTGTTCTCTTTGACATCTGGTGGGAGGGCGTTCCACAGGTTGGGTGCCACTACCAAGAAGGCCCTCTGCCTGGTTCCCTGTAACTTGGCTTCTCACAGTGAGGGAACCGCCAGAAGGCCCTCGGAGCTGGACTTCAGTGTCCAGGCTGAACGATGGGGGTGGAGTCACTCCTTCAGATATACTGGACTGAGGCCGTTTGGGGCTTTAAAGGTCAGCACCAACACTTTGCATGCAGAAGGTCTCTGGTTCAATCCCTGATTCTGCCTGGTTCAATTTGCCTGGTTCAATCTCCAGGCAGGACTGGAGACCCCTGTCTGATATCCCATAGAACCGCTGTCATAGACAATACTGAACCAAATGAACCATGGATCAGACTTACTAGGTTTTTACATAAATATGTGAATATACTGCTGATTTTGACCAAAAGAAAATCCAACTTCTCTCAAAAATTGTTGGCAACCAAGCTCGACATATGACCTTTCTTCAAAAAATCCAGGCTATTCTGCCAAAGTTAAAAGCAAAGCAGATCACAAATGACAAACAGCCCAGCCAGTCTGCTTCCCTTTCTTCGAGTTTGATGAGAACTTTAAGAGAAGTCCCCTTTCCTTGTGACCCACAGGAATGGTCGTTCTCAGAGCTGGGGCTAAGACTAGGCTTCCAATACTGGTAATAGCTTTTCCCCTCTAGAGCAGTGATGACCAAACTTAGCCCTCCAGCTGTTTTGGGACTACAACTCCCATCATCCCTTGCTAACAGGACCAGTGGTCAGGGATGATGGGAACTGCAGTCCCAAAACAGCTGGAAGGCCACGTTTGGCCATTGCTGCTTTAGAAAATATATAATGAGAAACAAAAAATGAAATACAGACCCAAAGTGTGATCATAGACTTTAATATCAATATTCAGTATGGAGTAATGGTGGTCGGAATTAACAGAAGCAAAATTAAAAAGAAAGAAATATGGTCAAATAAATTAATAATAATAATAATAATAATAATTATTATTATTATCTTGGACTTTTTGTAGGAAAAACAAATGAATGATTCTGAGGCACCCTGACTTAAATATTGTCTAACTGAATGTGGAGAAGATGGATGTTGTTCACATGGACAGAAGGTTTTAAATAACCATATTTTCTTTTTTCATGTAACTGGCGGATGAAAAACCAAGAGTTATTTTTTTAATCTTTTGCTAATGTTCCTTTTTCTGTTGTTTTCTTTATTCTATTCTTCTCTCTTCCTCTTTTTCCTTTCTTTATTTCTATTGTTGCTTCCATTCCCTTTGCTGTTTCTCTCTTTTGTTTTTTATTTATTTCATAGCTGAAGATGCTGCTGAACTCAAACTCCCCTCAGTCCCAGGCAGCATGGCCAAGGAGCAGGGATAGTGGGAATTGTAGTTCAAGGGTTTCAGAGGGCATCTCAGTGGCTATCATGGGCTTAAGGCATTAGTTGGTCCCAATTCTTACCTTCTGCTTGAGAATAGTGACGTTTTGGTCCTTGTGGTTCCCTTGCCTGAATGGACCCAGTCCTTTTTTGCTCTCCTGCACGTCATGTCCACACGCTGCACATACAGTCTGACAACAGAGTGATTGCAGCTTCTTGTTTTGTTTTTTTTAAGAATATTTTTTTATTAACTGACCAATCACATCAAATCAAACCAAATTACATAAATTCCAAATTACACAGCCGAATTTTAAATTTTTGTTGGGGGTACCCATATTTCAAGTTCTGAAGGGGATCCAATCAACTTCTTGCTTCTTACTGCTGTTTTAATGTCCACAAATCTAACCTTATCATGTTCACAGTACTATCCAGTCCTTTCTTCTTGTTTTTCCACATCTCTTGTTGTTATTTTCATATATTTTTCCTTTCTCTTTGTGACCTCTGATAGTCTCCACAAGCTGGTTAGACAGTTTGTAATCCTGCGTGGATATTATTATGTTTTATCCAGTAGCCATATCCAGACGTTTTCCATGTAACATCACTTCCATACATCAAAACAGTCTTAGCGTCATTAATCTTCACCAATCTGCCTCCTTTCTCAAAACCTCTGAGGAGATTCACCAGGAATGCAGTCTGAAAACAAGTCCATTCCTTCTCTGGGCTATAAATCCTTTGGCAAGATGGCGACTCCGAATTAATTGCTGCGCCATTCCAAAAGCTCTTATTGCTTCTCGATCTCCATAAAGCATACTTTTGGTTAAAGTTTATCTCCACACAGACCTTAATCATCCTGCTTGGGTCAGTTCAACAGACGATTCTAATGAGGAGGGGTTCTTGTAAATCACATAGAAGGAAAGTAAAAAAGGTCGTCTCTCCCCCCCCCCCCCCCGTGATTGCAGCTTCTTGTGATCCCAGAGGGAGCCTTCATGATTTCCACATAGCCTGCTCTGTTCCAGATCAGTAGACTATGGACAGACAGAACAGAAAGCTGGCTCTGTGTTTAAAGCTGTCCGGGGAAATTGATAGTTTTGAAGAAATGAAAGTGATGCTTCTCAGCCTGATTTTATTCACATGCCAGGAGTTGTGGTAGGTCCCACTTGGGCTTCTAAATCGGTTTTCAGAAACCTGGTTTGAATTTCAAATATCCCTAATGTGAAAGAGTTCGGTGTTTTTGGTGGATAAATGAATGAGATTAGAACTATAAAGTATAAAGAGTGTGACTTTCTGTGATTCTATGCAGGCACAGAAAATGAACATTGGTACTCAGCAGAGTATCTAACATCCTTAGAAGCTCAGCTTTCATTTTGCAAAAACACAAGTTTCCAGCACCTCTGATTCTAGGCTTAAAGGTATGCACTAAATAAAGATTTGCAAGAAAAACCTCAGAAGGCAGGAAAGAGTAAGGGGGCAGGACCACTTGTTAATTTGAAATTAATTTGATTGGTGCAAGGGGGGACATGTCAGCATTTTGCATAACATGCATGACTGACATCAGCATGGCACGCAATGTGCCTGCACAGCATGTAATGTGTGCACATGACATCAGCACATCATGTGGTGTACTACCTCTACCCTTAACCCCCCTCTACCCTTAGCCTCCCCCTACAGGAGAGGCGACTTATAGCATTTTGTATTATTTGTGTGAGAGCTGGATCATAAAAAAGCCTGATCACCAAAGAATTGATGCTTTTGAATTATGGTGCTGGAGGAGACTCTTGAGAGTCCCATGGACTGCAAGAAGATCAAACCTCTCCATTCTGAAGGAAATCAGCCCTGAGTGCTCCCTGGAAGGACAGATCCTGAAGCTGAGGCTCCAATACTTTGGCCACCTCATGAGAAGAGAAGACTCCCTGGAAAAGACCCTGATGTTGGGAAAGATGGAGGGCACAAGGAGAAGGGGACGACAGAGGACGAGATGGTTGGACATTGTTCTCGAAGCTACTAACGTGAGTTTGACCAAACTGCGGGAGGCAGTGGAAGACAGGAGTGCCTGGCATGTTCTGGTCCATTGGGCCATGAAGAGTCGGACATGGCTAAACGGCTAAACAATTATTTGTGTTTACACTCCCCCTTCCAGAAGGAGTCTCCAGTTATTTTCTCATCATTCAAAGGAAGACGGTCACATTAGCCATCGGCCCTCCAAGAGCAGCATGAAAAGGCAGAAAATTCAAGTCCAATTTATGATGGTTGCATTTTTACTGTCAGGGAGAAGGGGAGAGGCACATGTAGGAGGCCTTGTCTCTTTTCTGGGGTGGTGGGCAGCAACATATCTTTGGCCAGCCCTTTTTATGCAACCAAACACCCCTCTTTGCAAATCTCCACCACCACCCAAAGAATCCCAGGAAGAGGACCCTTGTTGCCCTCCCACAAATAGGACTGAAGAATTTAGAGCTATTTCACTTTAGCTTCAGATTTAAGCTCTATGTGAGGTACCTCCAGACAGCAGATTTCAAGTTAGGTAGAAACTGGAGTATATCCCTCCCTATGTATCATGTAAGGTCTTGACCTCCAAGTGTGGGAAAGACCCATGGGCTGTCGACAGCAGTAGCCCACCTTAGGTAGACTTGCCCATATTTCACACACACACACACACACACACACACACACACACACACACACTTTTATTGGGTTTTTTAAACATATCCTTTCCAACAATCATATAACATAACTTCTTATCTTATAAGAGAGCCAGTGTGGTGTAGTGGTTAAGAGCGGTAGACTCGTAATCTGGTGAGCCGGGTTCACTTCCCTGCTCCTCCACATGCAGCTGCTGGGTGACCTTGGACTAGTCCCACTTTTTTGAAGTCTCTCAGTCTCACTCACCTCACAGAGTGTTTGTTGTGGGGGAGGAAGGGAAAGGAGAATGTTAGCCGCTTTGAGACTCCTTCGGGTAGTGATAAAGCGGGATATCAAATCCAAACTCTTCTTCTTCTTCTTCTTATCTTATACAATGTTTTAGACTTCCGTCAACACCTCTGATGATTTTTCGTTCTTTATCACTCATTTCTTAATTACTCTTAATTATCATTAACTAATAACTCTCCTCATAGTCCTTCTTGCAATATTTCAAATAGTCCTCCTTACAAAACTTCTTGCAGTCCTACTAGTGTAATCTGTTCATTACAATTACTTTTCAAATAGTTCGTATATTTACTCCGACTTGCCCATATTTCCAGGACGCTGATGGCATGCCTGCTATTTTTACCCTGCTTTCTGATTTTCAGTGTCTTTCCTTTCCCCTCCCGGAGGGCTGAGGAAGTATGGGATGCCAGCGCTCTCTCCCTGGCATTCTGGGATAACTGGAGCGTAGGATTGCTCTGCCCCTTATTGATTCCCAAGCCAACTTGCTTGATGATATAAATCAAGCCACCCCCACCTTGACCCTGCGTTGTAAAATATTGAATCGGTTCCCCCATGATGCACTAGATAAAATTAGATTGTTGATGTCATTGAAACTCACCCCGCTCACCCCAGCCGGGATGTTGCTCTGTGATTTACGTTAATCATTTTCATGGAGTCAGTCCAGCCCTTTTGAAATAATGACAGCCTTGCAAGTGCTTAAGGAAAGCATGTCAGGGAGACTATTGTGAGTGATGTGCTAAGGATAAAACACCAGACAAACCTCTTCTCGGTTTTGCTGGTGAATGCTCACCTCCCCCCAAATACCCATCCAAATGAAGAGAATAGTCATGGAGCAGAACATAACAGTTCCTGGTTTCTAAAATGAGTGCTGCTGGTGCTCAGAATGGCAGTGACATAGGAAGCCCCTTAGCACCACCAGAAAGGGCTGGGGGAGCCCAATTTTAAACCCTTGGGAGCTGCTGCCAGTTACTTCAGCAGAGACTTTGTGCTGGCCAATAGGCAATGGCTTTTTCCCACCTGACATGCCTCTCCCTCCAGCCCTAGGAGTCTTCATAAGAGAGCTGTTTTCAGAGGAAGGACTGCGAAGGTTGAGAGGCTTTGTGCTGGCCATCAGGCAATGGCTTTTTTTCCAGCCCTAGGAGTCTTTCCCAGACCATGACTTTAAGAACAGCAGAAGCAGCTGGGAAGAGAGAAGAGGAGTTCAAGGAGACTTTAAGGGAGTTCACACATTGTGTTCAACGGGTGTGTGAACTTACGTACACCAATAGCAGAAATGTATACTCGTACAGTTATTATCTCATGTAACGAGTGTACGGTTTGTGCACAATAGCTGAGGTGTACACATCAACAAGTGTACACTTTTTCACACAAACATTTGAAGAGAATGATTGTACCTGCATTCAGTATAACACATGAACAAGCCATCTGTTTTAACTGAAATAGGCTGAAATAGAGACAACCTATAATTCCACCCTGAAGAAATTCCAATAGTCTTATGAGAGGGTGTTTTGTTTTTTGTTTGTTTCCTCTTAAAGTTCATCAGATCTAGGGTGGCTTCTTTGCATCACTAAAAGCGGAGGATAAAATAAGATATGGATTTGTATAAAATGTGCACCTGCTAATTTATATGTCTAGATGCAGATTTTGAATCTGTGGACCATCTCCTGTTTGCTATCTCTGAGAACATTTGCTCATCTTATCGTCAAGCTTGTAGCTTCCTTTTAAATTCCTCAGATGTTTCACCTGAAAAGAAACCTTCAAATTTGCTTCACGTTTGACTTTTGGTGAAATCTGGTGGCAGCAGAAGTGTTATGTGGAACACCCCATAATGTTTTAACAAAATTAAAATATCCAAAATAGTTCCATTTTCAGTTTATGCAACGTTTTTGGTGAGTATACTTGAGTATATAATGAAGCCCAATATCCCCTCCCCCCCAAAAAAAATCCTACGTGGCTGCAATTGTAAAACTCTTACAATAATAAAGGTCAATCTGACTAGTCAGGTTGTTCATCTTATTTTCCCCACAGGAAATTCTCAAAGCAAAACGCCAGACAGGGAAATTTCGTAAATGGATCTTTTCATTTTGGAGGCTATGATTGAGAGATACGCCCTAGAGTTTCTTGGAACAACAATGAAGATACTTCAAGTGAATGGAAAGTTTCTCCAGGGGGGCTTTAAAATTGACTCCTTTAAAGTGAGTATTGATTCTTTTAAAGCCATGATGTAGTAAACTACCATAATGGATTTGAAGGACCAGCAAAATACCAGAGAAATAAAGGTCAAAGGCTGAAATCCTAACCTTGATTACATAGGATTGTAGCTAAAATGTGTTAATTCTCCCCACCCGACCTTACAGTCTGTCAGGGAACTGCCATCAGGGCCGGAGGGAGAGAGCGGGCTCCGGAGGGGTCCCAGAGAGAGTCCTGGGATGGGGAGAGGCAGCCCATCTTCTGGGGAAGAGAATCAGCGTAGCACCAGTGGAGAAGGGGGGCAGATGGGGGAATCAGCGAGGCAGTCCCATGACTCCTTGCCAGGGACCAGCGGGGAGAGTAAGGGTCCTCCGCTGCCTACACCCTCCTTGCGCAGAAGGCTTCTGCGCAGGGAGAGTAGAAGGAGACTGGGCGTCAAAGAGCTTCTTTGCTGCCAGGATGCGTCAAAGAGCTTCTTGGGCTGCCAGGATGATGTGATTAAGGACCAGAACAAATTTGGTATAGCAGATCTGTGATTGGGCTCTCAACCCCTTTTAACTCAAAAGCAGCTGCACTGAGTTCCAATTTTGAACAGAGCATTGTTGCTTCAGAAGGTGGTGCTTAGCTTCCTCCCTGCCTGGCCATGTTTTTCCAACCCAGATTTCTTACCGAAACTGCTATTAGCCCAGTGGTCTTTTGGGGGGAGGGACAGAAGGGGTAGGAATAATAGATACTTGTATTATCATACCAGTTACCCACCCCAGCAGAGCTAATAGCAGCTCTGGGTGGGTGGGGTATTTAAATTAGGAAAAGGACACATGGGAAAGTGATTAACCAACTATTCTGTCCCCAGCACTGCTACGCTAATCAACATCGAAACTATCACTTTTTCTTTTAAAAAAACACACCCATGTCTCAGACATAAGACACCATGGGAAATCAAATGTCCCTATGGCACCTGCAATTTTCCCAGGGCACCTGAGATCTTTGTATGGATCCTCAGTGAGAACTTTTTGCTTCTGTCAGTCAAGTAAGTGGAAAGAAGGCTGGGAGAAACTTTTCTCCGACTCAGATTGGAAGGCAAGATGCTGAGATTTATAGGAAACTATGAACTTCTGTGACACTAGTAGTGCCCAGGTCATTTAGTACAACTCTACTCTTGGTACCTTTGCTTTCTGAATATAGGATTTTTTTCTGGCATGGTGCCCATATTGTGGATTTTCCTCCATAGTGGGCACATTCTCTTTTTGCTTCCATTAAACTGACATACTGTTAGGCTTCAGGGAATCGAATCCCTCCCCCTGTGGCAGCAATTAATCAAATGAAAAGAGCATTCTTACCAGATAGTTTCTTTAATAATCACAGCAAGACACAAAGGAATGCATATCTCTCTAAAAACGGTGTAGCTCCCAGTAAAGGTTCACCCCCTTTGTCCCCATTAATCAACATTACTCCTACGTCTGGTAATCTGAACTTTTTGTCTTTGCGTTTTCTGTTCCATCACTCTCAGAGCCCGTCGAGTCCTAGGCGAGGGGGGGGGGTCAAGAATGCTGTCCAAGGACACTGAATCTGCCAGCTGTCTCTCCCTTGGTGTTTTCCTCTTCTAGCTGTTCCTCACCCAGTATTTCCAGGCTTTCCCCCCTCTGGACTATGCCCCTCTGCAAACCACTGATCTAACAAGCCACTCTGTGAACGTATTAGCGCCAAGTGTGGCTCAATGAGAACTTACCCCCCCCCTCAAGAGTTCAGACAACTGCAGAAAATTATGATTCCATCCTAATGAACCTGAAGCATATCCTCTATATTCACTCCACTTGCTGTATCTTTTCAGCCTGAACATTGCTCAACGGTTCTTTTTACCCAAACTAAGCCTTATGTTTCACTTAGTGAGAGCCAGTGTGGTGTAGTGGTTAAGAGTGGTGGACTCGTAATCTGGTGAACCGGGTTCGATTCCCCGCTCCTCCACATGCAGCTGCTGGGTGACCTTGGGCTAGTCACACTTCTTTGAAGTCTCTCAGCTCCCCTCACCTCCCAGATTGTTTGTTGTGGGGGAGGAAGGGAAAGGAGATTGTTAGCTGCTTTGAGACTCCTTAGGGTAGTGATAAAGCGGGATATCAAATCCAAACTCTTCTCTTCTTCTCTTCTTCCACTATGTGGTGAGGAGAAGGATAGCAGAAGCAGCTATAAATTCAAAAGATGGCAGATCTTTGAAGGCCACAGTCTTTTACCTAGGAGCATGTCCCACCGAATTCTGTGTGATTGACTTCTAAGCAGAAATGCACAGGGTTTCACGGTACAACATGTTCTGAGCACATATAAGTGGAGTCTGCTTGCAAATGCACTGATCCAAGGCAGCTTCACATTTCCTAATATGGTTGCTGCAACAAGTAATTCATAGAACCAAAGAACCATAGAATCATAAAACTGTAGAGTTGGAAAGGACCACAAGGGTCTTCTAGTTCAACCCCCTGAAATGCAGGAATCTTTTGCACAACGTGAGGCTTGAACCCACAACCCTGAGATAAAGAGCCTCATGCTCTACCAAACTGAGCTATCCCTGGTGATCCATTGCTTTGATTTATTATTATGTTAATACTCCACTTCTACCCCCATTACAATCCTGTGAGACACATTAGGCCAGGCATCCCCAAACTCGGCCCTCCAGATGTTTTGGGACTACAATTCCCATCATCCCTGACCACTGGTCCTGTTAGCTAGGGATGGTGGGAGCTGTAGTCCCAAAACATCTGGAGGACCGAGTTTGGGGATGCCTGCATTAGGCTTTGAGATTGCAACTGGTCCAGCCCCTTTTCCTTCATTCTCCTTCCTTTGGACCTTTTGCTTATCCAAAACTAACTTCCATTCTAGTTCCAACAGACAACCTTCCTTTCCTCTTCTAATGCATGGCAGAAACTCCCCCTGCCCCGGACCAACACAAACTTACTTTCATGTACAGTATTTCATTTTTTCCCAGTTAACAAAGCATCCACTCCTTTCTTGCTACTCTCCTTAGCCAGCCACTAATCTCTGCCCTCACTTTTGCCTTCTTCTAAGCATCCGTTGCACTAATTGCATGGCTTCCAGCCATGTCAGGGGATTTTAGAGGATTTAATTCTAGGGGTGTGCATGTGGGGCATTGACCGTTGTGGCCGAATTCACTCATTAAATCTGGGATAGTACATCATGAGTGCAGTGCAGAATGCCTAAAGGAGTCCCTATAGTTCAAAGGGGTGGGGAAGCGCTGTGTGAGGGGTTCTCTGTCTGCTCCAAACCAGTATGATTAAAAATAATGGGCTGGCAGAGATGGAGAAAAAGACACCCTGACAAATGTGTTGCTGTGGAGAAGAGGATGTAGGCCATTGGGATCAAATTAAAGAAAGGGGATGGTAATCAAAATTTGGAAGAACATCTGGGTGGTGTGAGATGTTTGACAGTGGAACAGACCAGAGGGGAGTTTGGGGGAGTGTGACCAGTTTGCTCACATTGGCCGTTGAGCTGAGAGGGCGCTGCAGGGGGTGCCACAACAATGATGTAAAATGGAAGGCAAAAGGTGGGGTGGGGGCACCGATTTTTGGGTTTGCATATGATGCTGCTGAAATTTGAAAGCCCAAAGTCCACCACCAAACAGATTGTCTTGAAAGGTGGTTGGATGGACTCATTAGAATTTGTTTAGCAAAGGATGGGCAGTCACCCATCTGGGATGCTAGAACAGCAGATTGCTATATCATATTTTACAGCCTTTTTAAACAAACAATTCCATTTCTTTTAGGTAAGTCCAAAAAGGTAAAGGTAAAGGACCCCTGACAGTTAAGTCCAGTCACAAGCGACTCTGGGGTTGCAGTGCTCATGTCGCTTTACTGGCCAAGGGAGCCGATGTTTGTCCGTGGACAGTTTTTCTGGGTCATGTGGCCAGCATGACTGAGCCGCTTCTGGCGAAACCAGATCAGCACACAGAAATGCTGTTTACCTTCCTGCCAGAGTGGTACCTATTTATCTACTTACACTTTGACGTGCTTTTGGACTGCTAAGTTGGCAGGAGCAGGGACCGAGCAATGGGAGCTCACCCCATCACGGGGATTTGAACCGCCGACCTTCCGATTGGCAAGCCCTAGGCTCTGTGGTTTAGACCACAGTGCCACCCGTGTCCCTTAGGTAAATCTACAGTTGTTTAAATTGCAGTACACACACACACACACACACACACTTCAAGTTTTAAAACAAAACACTTCTGGGACTAATAATAATAATAATAATAATAATAATAATAAATTTTATTTATATCCCGCCCTCCCCAGCCGAAGCCGGGCTCAGGGCGGCTAACAACACTAAAACAGTACAACATTATAAAAACTTTATAAAAATTAATTAAAATCAAAATTGATGGCAACCATAAACTAAAGTTTTGTAAAGATTGCCAAAGGAGGGAGTCAGGCTGCGCCCTGACCAAAGGCCAGGTGGAACAGCTCTGTCTTGCAGGCCCTGCGGAAAGATGTCAAGTCCTGCAGGGCCCTTGTCTCTTGTGACAGAGCATTCCACCAGGTTGGAGCCGCAGCCGAAAAAGCCCTGGCTCTAGTTGAGGCCAGCCTAACCTCTCTGTGGCCTGGGACCTTCAAGGTGTTTTTATTTGAAGACCGTAAGTTCCTCTGTGGGGCATACCAGGAGAGGCGGTCCCGTAGGTACGAGGGCCCTAGGCCGTATAGGGCTTTGAAGGTTAAAACCAGCACCTTAAACCTGATCCTGTACTCCACCGGGAGCCAGTGCAGCTGGTATAGCACCGGATGAATGTGATCTCTAAGCGAAGACCCCATAAGGAGTCTCGCTGCGGCATTCTGCACCCGCTGGAGTCTCTGGGTCAGTCTCAAGGGCAGCCCCACGTAGAGCGAGTTACAATAATCCAGTCTGGAGGTGACCGTCGCGTGGATCACAGTGGCTAGGTCAGGGCGAGAGAGGTAAGGAGCCAACTGCTTAGCTTGGCGGAGATGAAAAAATGCCGCCTTTGTTATAGCTGCAATCTGCGCCTCCATGGAGAGGGAGGTATCGAAGATTACACCCAAACTCTTAACGGATGGTGCTGGCACTAATTGCACCCCTGCAAGAGATGGGAGTTGCCCCCTCAGTCCCATGTCGTCCCGTCCCAGCCAGAGGACCTCTGTCTTCGAAGGATTTAACTTCAACCGGCTCCCACGTAACCATCCAGCCACAGCTTCCAGACATCTGGTCAGTGTGTCTGGGGCCGAGTCAGGATAGCCATCCATCAACAGATAGAGTTGGGTGTCATCAGCATACTGATGGCAGCCCAGCCCAAAACTCCGGACAAGCTGGGCGAGGGGGCGCATAAAGATGTTAAAAAGCATCGGGGAGAGTATCGCACCCTGGGGCACACCACACACCAAGGAGTGGCGGGATGACAATTCCCCCCCAAATGCCACCCTCTGTCCCCGACCAGAGAGAAACGAGCACAGCCATTGAAGGACTGTGCCCTGGATCCCCACGTCGGCAAGGCGGTGGTCCAGGAGTTCGTGATCGACCATGTCAAAGGCTGCTGACAGGTCTAGAAGAATCAGCAGCCCCGACCCGCCTCGATCCAGCTGCCTGCGGAGATCATCTGTTAGGGCGACCAGAGCCGTCTCGGTCCCATGACCAGCGCGGAAGCCGGACTGGAATGGATCCAGAGCCGATGCTTCATCCAGAAACCTACCAAGCTGTTCAGCAACTGCTTATCTAGGACATCAGGTAATCTGAGCCAACATGCAGAGGATTTTATGCATGCATACCCTGTTCAGACATTACAACTCTGCATGGACATCAGGTGGCAAAATACATTAGGCAGTGTTTTGTGAGGGACGGTATCCGAAAAAGGAAACGATACCTGTTTCAAAGGGTGCGATGGACTTCATGTGAAATTGGAGGAGGTGAGCACTTATCCATTCTTCTGTCCACCATTTTCCCCAACATACATGTCCATCTGGGGAAAGTTTAAGCACACGCACCATTTGCTATGACCTTTGTGCAAATTATTCATAAAAACCTTGACATCTTTGAAGCATAGAAGGGGCAACCTGTTTTTCCAGTTCCTTAGATCCCAAAACTAAGAACTTGTCAAGAATGTATAACTTGCTGTTGAAATGGAACACTCAGGATGAAATGGTGAAATCTGCTATGATTAAATGGGCACAAGATGTTGGACATAACATTATGATGGCTGACTGGGAACAGTTATGGACCACAGGTATGAAATTTACGGCATGTAATGCCTTAAGAGAGAATTTAATGAAAATGATTTACAGGTGGTACATGACACCAGTCAAGCTTGCAAAAATTTATCATTTGCCCAGAAACAAATGTTGGAAATGTAATGAGACTGAAGGTACATTCTTTCACCTTTGGTGGACATGCCCAAGGATTAAGACATTCTGGGAGATGATTTATAATGAAATGAAAAAGGTATTTAAATATACCTTCCTGAAGAAACCAGAGGCCTTTCTCCTGGGCATGGTCGGCCAATTGGTGCCAAAGAAGGATAGAACATTTTTTATGTACGCAACAACAGCAGCAAGAATACTTATTGCAAAGTATTGGAAGACTCAAGATTTACCCACCCGGGAAGAGTGGCAGTTGAAGTTGATGAACTACATGGAATTGGCGGAAATGACTAGCAGAATCCGAGACCAGGGAGAAGAGATGGCGGAAGAAGATTGGAAGAAATTTAAAGATTATCTACAGAAATATTGTAAAATTAAGGAATGTTAGAAAGATGTTGGAATGAAGTTAAATGGCTTTAGCAGAAATGTTATAAAGAATTAAGTACAATAGATTGTAAATGGATTAAAGGAAAAAATAATGTTAGAATTTGTCAAGTTAAATGATAGGATAGAAAATTGAGGAAGATGGAAAGGATTCGCTGAAACAATTAATCGAAGTGGAATACAAAAAAAGGGAGGTGTGAGGAGGTCGCTGAAACAAGTAAAAGAAAGTTAATAACATTGAAAGTATTGGATGTGGGTTTTTTAATTGTTTTTGTTTTATTTTTGTTATGTATATGTAGTATTTTTGTCTTTGTATTGTATTGTATGGTTTTGTTATGTTTAATTCTTTTTCTTTTTTTCTGTAACTTTCAAAACTTTAATAAATATTATTTTTTTTAAAAAAACACACCTGTTTTTCCAGTTCCTTTCTGGCCACCAGATCAGAGGTGTCATCAGGGCAGGGGTTGTGGGGGGGGGCAGAAATATGGGGGCCTACTCCGCAGAATGAGGGTCCTCCCAAAAATGCAGTGCTGATGGTCTGCCGTACTTTAAAATAGATTTACTATCTATACATTCCCATCTCAAGAGTCTCCTTTGCAAGACTAGGAAGTCCAGAGGTTATAACTGACCACTGGATCAAACATCTGGTTTCAGCAATAAATATGCATTTTGGTGGCTACAGATGAGTGGGTTTAAATATGGAATTTGAAGGTTAATTTAGACAAACAAACCAAAGCTTCCTTCTAAGCTATTTATGGTTAAATTTCACTAAATCTCTTGGGGAGGTGGGGGTTATGAATTAAAACATATACATACATAACAATTTTTACCCATTTCTGTTGACAATTTGTGTTTTTGAAGAGAGAGAATTGTGATTGATCTGTTTATAAATCCTGTTGGTTCTGCTCTGTTGTCCAAATACCGATCTAATAAATTAGCTGATGGCTAAATTAAAAATAAAACTATAAATCATTCTGGCAATTAGCACAAGCTGCTTAATGTGTGACCTGTGTTACAGTTTCCTTGCCAAATATGCATTGTAACTGTTACTTTCATTTATGAAAAAATGCCGTGGAATGAGCTGCTTTAGCAGCATTTTATTGTTTCCAAAAAGGAAAGCTTAAAGGTGTGTTTTACAATGAAATTGCAGCCTGGATCAAGAATTTATTTTGATATTTCATTCATTTTTTAATTTCATTTAATAAAATGTATATTATTAATAACATAAATATTATATTTATTAAATCTCTATACCACCCTTCATCCATAGATCACAGGGCAGTTTAAAATATAAAAACACAGAGTTATACTCTCCCCTCAACAATTTAAAAGGCCGTAGATTTAAATAATAAAGCATTACAGTTTAAGGTGTACATTGAAGATGTATTGCGTGGCTATTCCCTCCCCCCCCACAGGTGTAAAGAATAAAGACACAGGACACAAGAATTTAAGTTAATGGGCGAAAATGGCCACAACTTTATTGATTACAGGTAAGAGAGGTATTGGCTTTAGGCATTGGCCCCTAACCGACTATCCGGTCTAACCGGGAAGGGTTAAACACCAACAGGGGGAGCTACCTGAGATGCGTATCCCTAGGCGCTCCCCGAGGGGTTACCGCTCGGGGGCGCGCTTTAGGCCCTAGCCTCCGTAGGTTTCGGACGAGGCGTCGCCCCTCGGAGTCCTTTAACGAACTACCCTTCAATCATTGGGGGAGGTGATGGCGCTCCTCCCCCCCGACCTCATTTGCATGACAATACCCCGGGCAATGCCTACCGCTAAAACCGGGAAAGTTGTGACGAATTTGCTACGAGGTAGGCGAAAAACCAAGTGGCTCACGAACCAGCCAATTAGCCAAATGGGAAAAAATTCCTACCTGGCCCCAAACGGCAACCGGCCGAAGCCCATAGCAAGGTCGATGGCAGAACCTAAAGGGTGGGTGGGTGGGAATTCGCGCTCGCTGCCAGGGAGAAAAGGGGCGAGCCGGTGGCTGCCCCGACCTTATGTGGCCTCTAGGAGGCCCGCCCCTGCCGCCAGCCAATTGGCTGGCGCGCGGGGGTGTGACTGGGGAATCCCTGAATCGCGCGAGGCTGACCCCAGCCTCGCCGGAACGTGGGGGGTGACTGGGGAAACCCTGTAATCCCGCGAGGCTGACCTCAGCCCCGCGGGAGTGTGGGAGGGGTCGTGAGCCCGCAACTCCACCCCCTCCTGAGGATCGGTAGTGGCATTGTATCTGAATGCATGAAGTGCGGTTGCAGCAAATTCACATTTGCAAAATTTGTAGAAGTGCATTGAACAGAAAATGGAATTTGGTATGGTCAACACACCAGTCAAATCTATAGTCGGTAGCAAATGTGGGTTTACAACCATCTACTGTTGGGGTTGTTTTTATTTATTTATTTAATGTTGAGGGTCGTATTCAGATGCTACCTGTAAGGGCCTACATACTGGCCACCGACATGGCAAAAGCCATCAGGAATGCTTTCTCTCTGGACTCATCTACAGTATACATTTAAAGCGGCATCATACTACTTGAAGCAGTCATGTCTTCGCCCCAAGAACAGGTTAAGAACAGTTTCAGGTTAAGAACAGACCTCTGGAACGAATTAAGTACTTAATCTGAGGTACCACTGTATGCTATAATATTATTATATATCATACTGCAAGGTCTTGCGATAACTACCATATCCACCATCCCTCTTCCTGGATCTTGTCCCCAAAGACAAGACCAACACAAAGCTAGAGACATACTTATATGGGGGACACCAGATTGCAGAGGCTTCCTAGGTATTCCAGATGGGATGGTGCAAATCTTCTGTAGTGTCTGCCTTTTCCCCCTGGGTAACTTCATCACATTGTGAACTTAGCATTTCCCAGAGCCTTCTCTCTTTAAGGCTCCATCTCCATGCACGCCCCCAGTTACCATAACAACCTAATGCAGCACATTTCCACTCCTTGATCTCAATTATAGTGTCTTTTCAAATCTGATTACCCAGTTTAACTAATAAACTGCTACATCCAAGCTGCTGGCTACTTTTATGTCTGCAGTTTTATGGTAGAAGGCCATCTTTTCATGTCCTCCCGAGCAAATTGGGAGGTGATGCTCAAAGGGGGCAATTCAAATTAAATTCCCATGCTGGCACACACACACACTGGCAACCTAGAGCATGAACTAGCTTGCTGAAAATCAGAACTGAAAACAAGCCACGTATACCAGCTTATTTCACATATTAGCTCCTGCGTTGTCGGTTGGATTTTAACTATTAAATTAAAGGTCTGAACCATATTGGCAAATTAATTGGTTTAATAAAAGGGTTTTGTACAGCTCCCTTCACTTCTCTCAATTCTGTATTTCCATTTCTATTTCTTGTTCTGCTGCACTTTTTGGGGGGTATTGGTCTGTGTGGAACAATCCCACTTCTGACACCATGTGTTGACTGCTGAAATTTGTCTAATGATTGAGTCTCCACACAGGTGATGGCTGCAGGAGTTGCAGGAAGGAGGCATATGAGGCGCCATCCAACTATCTTAGGGGCTGCCCTCTGGATTTGTGTAGGGTTTACTCCTTGGCCTTTTTTTCTTAAAAGATGATGTGCCGGAAGGCAGCGGGGTTTACTCCTGAATATACTTTCTCTTGAATAAGCATGGCCACAAGGCAGCGGAGATTTAGGATCAGAGTTTTCCTTCATCTAGATGGGTCACCTTCCTTTTTTATATATATAAATATTTATTAAGGTTTCCAATTCAATACAAACATAAACACCACAAAAAAGAGACAAATAATACACAAAAAAGAAAATACAAAAATATCAAAAACACATAATTTAAACAAAATAAAACAAGTATAATTCCGATCACTTATTTCCGTTACCTTATGTCTCGAACCTCCTCTCACCTCCCCCTTTTGTATTCCAAATCAAATCTTAACTCAGCAAATTCTTATTGTAACTTAATATGGATTATTTTAGCTTATCACTCAGCCTTTGCATTACAGCTGGTAACCACTTAATTTCAGTCCAACATCATTCTAGCATTCATTAATTTTGCAATATTTCTGTAAATAGTCTGTAAATTTCCTCCAGTCCTCTTCCGCCGACTCTTTTCCCTGGTCTCGGATTCTGCTGGTCATTTCTGCCAATCCCATGTAATCAATCATCTTCATCTGCCATTCTTCCAGAGTGGGTAAATCTTGTGTCTTCCAATATTTTGCAATGAGAATTCTTGCTGCAGTTGTCGCATACATAAAGAAAGTTCTGTCCTTATTTGGCACCAATTGGCCAACCATGCCCAGGAGAAAGGCCTCTGGTTTTTTCAAAAAGGTATATTTAAATATCTTTTTCATCTCATTATAAATCATTTCCCAGAAAGCCTTAATCCTTGGGCACGTCCACCAAAGATGAAAGAAGGTACCTTCAGTCTCCTTACATTTCCAACATTTGTTATCGGGCAAATGATATATTTTTGCAAGCTTGACTGGGGTCATGTACCACCTGTAAATCATTTTCATAATATTCTCTGGGTCACCTTCCCAGGTTGATGAGCCTCATCTGCCCCACATTTCCCTCAACAGAACATGCAGAACCTGCCTTCTTGACTACTTAAAGGTAAAGGGACCCCGACTGTTAAGTCCAGTCACAGACAACTCCGGGGTTGCGACGCTCATCTCGCTTTACTGGCCGAGGGAGCCGGCATTTGTCCGCAGACAGCTTTCTGGGTCATGTGGCCAGCATGACCAAGCTGCTTCTGGTGAAGCAGAGCAGCACACAGAAACACCGTTTACCTTCCCGTTGGAGTGGTACCTATTTATCTATTTCAAACTGCTAGGTTGGCAGGAGCTGGGACCGAGCAACAGGAGCTCACCCTGTCGCGAGGATTTGAACTGCTGACCTTTTGATCAGCAAGCCCTAGGCTCTGTGGTTTAGACCACAGCGCCACCTGTGTCCCTCTTGACTACTTACACTAAAGATAATTAAAAACTTGGTTTGCTGGTCCCAGCTGTACTGTGGCTGCTTCTTGGCCTCTGAGGGTACTGCAATGTCTCCATCCCCATTCACCTGCACTTCACCCTAAGTCTTTTGGAGAAAGACTATGAAGACGCTGGGAAAAAGTTTCTTCCTGAATCAGAATGTGGCATGACACTGTTTTAAATGACTAGTGCAGATGGGGCCTAAATCTGCACCATCTTCTGTATCACAGTCCTTCTCCCATTAACATTCTCTTCAGTGTTTGAGAGGCACCTTCCACTTGCAAATGAAATCATTGTTATTAATTTTGCAATGTTTAAGGATCCCTTGTTCAGAAACTCTCTGCCTGTGTGTGTCAAGATGGAACCCAAAATCTGAGGGCTCAGGGCAACCAATCTCATGTGTTCATCCAGCTTCTCCTAGCTCCTAGCAGAAAAAACAGAGTGTGAACCATTGAAATAAAATGGAGGGCTTTCATCATTTTCTTACGAGTAGGAGTACAAACCAACGTATGCTGTGCTTTGCCTTTGTCCTCAGCTTTTACTGCGAGAGGTTTAAAAATACCAAGGAGCAGGTTCATTTAATAAGCTCACTGTCGTCATTTTATCACAGCCCTGAACTTAACTGAGCACACATTTTGCTAGAGGTCTCAAAGCGGAGCTTTTCTGGAAACGGAGAGTAATTTATTGGGCAGGGGAGGATATTTTGCTTGCATATTGAATTTGACATTTCATTGTTAAATTATTTTATTGCAGCGGCTCACTCAGTTTTATTGGGACATTTCAGTTAATCCTTGGCACTATAGCTATAGACAGCTAGGTGATAGATTTAGGTCATTCAGCAGTGACCTCATTATTTTTCTAAAATGGGATCCCCTCAGAACATAATGATGGGCAATATCTTGTGATTGTGATCCAGTTGCCGTGAAGAGGCCACATGGCCAACATGATTCCCTTCTTGCCGGACTACAACTCCCAGTTGCTGGCCAATGGCCATGCTGGCTGTGGCTGATGGGAGTTGTAGTCCAACAATGTCTGGAGGGCAACACTCCCCTTGAACTCTACAGGTCATCCCCAATCAACATGGAAGGCTTTCTTCCCACTGCCTAACATTTCTGCTGGCAACTTGTGGCATCGTGGACACATTATCATGTGTGTAAGTATAATAAACAATCTGTCTCAGAAATTCCATCCAGCTATCCCATTCGTCTTCAGACTCTGTTGATTGAGAGCGTCTTAACCTGCAAAGTTAGTCCATCTGACAGTTTCTATATCTCACCATTATGAGTAAAAGCATTAGATCTGTCAGATGTTTCTTGCAATATTCACCCTTCGATGGAGAGTGCTTAGTTAAGAAAAAGAGACATCCTTGACTCTTTGACGTAAAGGCTTAATATGTACTCATCCTCTTGAGTGTGTGCCGTTCGACACGGCTAGTAAATAAAAAGCAACTAGGGTTTCCTGCTAGACCAAAAATATTGATTTTTATAGGCTCTTCGCCTTCCTTGCGGTGATACTGAGAAGTGGGAGGCAGTGATATATGGAACTTGGGAGAGCCAGAATCTCTCTAATATGGTTCCTGATTTATGTGTCTGGTAACAAGTGCCGTAACCATGCCAGCACAACAACCCCATCTTTTATGAAGCCTCACATGCTTCCAGCCACAATCCCACCAGCCTGTAGTGAGATGTGTGTTTTCTTCTACTGTCTCTCCACAGTCAGAAGATGGACACTGGTAAATCACATGAAGAGAGGTCATCAGTAAATCCAGATGCAGAACAAATAGGATCCACTTCACAATGCGCTTGATTGTATCAAGAAATCATGTGCTGTTTGCTCAGGAGAAATGTGCTTTCACCTGCTTGAAAGAAGAACGGCCAGTTCATGAATAAAGAAAAGGAGGAGTTGTGGATCCATGCCTTTGTACTCTGCTTTCCATGTGAGAAACTGGGGTTTCTGAGAGCCAGTGTGGTGTAGTGGTTAAGAGCGGTAGTCTCGTAATCTGGGGAACCAGGTTTGCGTCTCCGCTCCTCTACATGCAACTGCTGGGTGACCTTGGGCTAGTCACACTTCTCTGAAGTCTCTCAGCCCCACTCACCTCACAGTGTTTGTTGTGGGGGAGGAAGGGAAAGGAGAATGTTAGCCGCTTTGAGACTCCTTAAAGGGAGTAAAAGGCGGGATATCAAATCCAAACTCTTCTTCTTCTTCTGTGTTGAAGCTCCTCCCTCCAATCTTTTCCTTTATGAGCTCGAGAGAATTATTTTGCCTCAAGCTTAAAGATGAAGAGTGGGTATCCTGAGCATGGCAGCATCTCTTGTGACACAAAGCAGAAGGCATCACTGCCTCTGATGGCGGGCAGGAGCTTGAAGTACATTAGGCACCATGAACAGACGTGAGTGTGAGCTTTTTCTTAATAAAAAACCTTATTTCCCCCCATCAAGTTGATGTAGGAATGCATGAGAAATTTAATTTGGTTCACATTTAAAACCAAATGTATCGAATTTGCATTTTCCAAAACAATATGGGAACCGAAAGAAAGCGATCCTTCAAAAACGTGCACATATCTGAAATTTTGTGATGCGGTCTTCAACCAATGTTTACAAAAATGCAAATAAGGGTGCCTAAAAATGATTGTGTTCGCAAAGATATATTAGGAGGAATTCCTTGCGAAAATGTGTACATTAGACAAAATTGCATACAAAATTGTGCTTAGGAGAAATTCACACTAAAATGCTGGTGAATTTTCATGGGAACTGCAGTGCTTTAGCTCTAACAATTCTCAGAACTCCTAAGAAAACCCCACAGCTTCTAGGATTCTTTGGGGGAAGTCATGACAGTTTAAAGTGCTATGATACTGCTTTAACTCGATAGTGCAGCTGAGGCCTGACTTTACATAGCCTTCTTGAACCATATTAGAAACAATATTGCACAAAGAATGAGCTTGCCTATTATGCAAAGGAATAGCAGCCAAATAGTTGGTATCTACTGCACTTCCCCACATTCTGTGCTTCTGAGGCTGATCATATTCAAAGCCAGCATTTGTTTCTCCATTAAATATGATTGAGGAAGGTGGTGAATGAAGAATAGTCCAGAAGAAAGACTTACGGCATATTTTATCATAGAAGTAACAAATCAGAGAAGGGCAGTGGCAGCAGAGGGGAGGGGAGAGGATCAATTACTCTTGTTATCCTTCCACTTCCAAGCATAGGCAACAGTAACTTATTTCTTATAAAGTTTGATGGACTATTCCATTTTATTAGTACTATTCATCTTTCTGATGTTATTTGATGTCAGCATCCTCACTCCTCTCCTTTAGAAAGTTAGCACTGATTGCAGGATTGTGTGTACATATTGTTGTTAAGGTTGTGGGGTGTCTGGACTCCCCCTTCTAATTCTGGGCCACGCTTCTAATTCCAGGGTGCCAGACATGTTGAATTTAACATGTTAAACTGTAACCCAGGCTGGCTTTCTGATGAAATCATTGCCTGGAGAGATGGACCATTAAAAAAGCGCAAAGAAATGGCTGATGAAGAGACTCTCTGATTCAGAAAGCAAAGGGGGAAAACCCCTGAGTTAGCAGAGACAAAAGGACAGAGTTTCAGGAGGGAGGGGCAGAACTGCAGTGTGCAGTGAGGTAGGCGGAAGGAGAAACAGTTGCATTTTGCAAGCTGGAGCGGAGGGGGCGGGAAGCAGAGCATCAGGTGGGCTTTCTGTTTTATGTTGCAGAGAGGGTCAGACCTGATGTTTGGGGTCTCCTGGAATCTGAGGCTGCAGCAATGGAAGGAACAGGGCCCTCGTGGGGATGTGAACGCTCTGCACTCTCCCCATTTAAGACTCAGGTTGTATATATGTGTAAATAAACCATGTATCATAAAGACACCACAGTCTCCGCTGTGCCTCATTGTCTAAAAGGAAACTCAGCCCCTGGTAAACATGTCTGGTACCCTTGGAATCTCACAGCGCTCAGAGATTGGGGTGGCTTGTAAATGATGTACCCTTTCCAATAACTTCAGCTAGTTTGGAGGATCATATCTCATCTTTTGCTGGCCCAAAGAATTGCTTTACCCCTTTCTTTGCAGAAGCCACAATTAAACCAGGAAGCCTCTAATTAACCACAGTTTCCTGTTCTGGTGGAACCAGGAAACTATAGTTGCCAGCTTCAGAAAAAGCCAGGATGTTTAAACTAGCTTCACACTGTGCTTTAATATCTTGGCTTATTCGAAGGCTGGCAACCATAGCATGCCTCTGAATACCAGTTGCTTTTGCTCACTTCCTGCTTCTGGGCTTCCCAAAGGCATCAGGTTCACCAATGTGAGAGACAGGATAGTGGCTTAGAAATCTCTTTGGTCTGATCCAGCCGGACACTTCTTAGATTCTTGTGAACTGTGGCCCATACATTACCATCTTATAAACAACCTTTGAACCCAGCTTCAATTAATACACAACTTTTTTGTACTCCCTCCCTTCTCCAAACATATGGTTTCATTTTTAGTCATCGGTACTAAGAAATGACGTTGGTGCCTTTCACAGTTCCCATCCATGCTGGGTGTGGAAGGACAGGGGAACCCCAAAACCCTTTCCAGAAACATATTGCACCAGCTTGCATTCACTTCCCTTTTGTAAGCAGTAACTCCATCATCTTAAGAAATCCTGTGTTTTATATTTTGAGTGTTGCAATGGTGTACAGCTATATACTATCTATTTTCTAAACCTCCTGCAAAGACCAAAATGTTCTCACTTCTCCTTTCATAAGAAGGGGGTGGGGGTGGTATTACATTACCAAAACATATTACAACAAAACCAAGCCCTGGCACTTTCCCCAACTCTTTGTGCATATCCATATATTAAAAGAGGATTAGATCAATTCATGGAGGAGAGTTATCAATGCCTATTGAAGCATGATGGCTGTGCTTTGTCTCTACAGTTTGAGGCAGCAATGCTTCTGAATACTAGTTGCTGGAAACCCCATCTCCGAAATTTGCAATGCAGTTCTCCAGTGTTGTGTACCAAAAATGCAAATAAATGACTATACGTTGGTGAAAATAACACCAAAATGCATTATATTAGAAGGAAATGCTTTGCAAAAATGTTCATGTAAACATAGATGACAAGAAAAGTTTCATGACGACTTCTTTTTTTTTTCATTAAAAAATTGCCAATTGATGTGGAAATGTGAACTAAATTTAAAATTGGAAAAATGCAAAGCTGAGAGATCCTAGTACTGCAAGGAGCCAAAGCTGTGCTCCTCCTTGTGACTACCCTAATATGTGATACTGAAAGCTTGAGGTGAGTAAAGAAGGTGTGACCTGCTCTGAAATTGCATTTTCAATGAAGAACGGCTAAGAAAATGAAATGAAACCGAAACTGCCCCACAGATTCCCTTGCTGTTCCTCATCTCTTTCAAAACCCACAGAGTCTCTGCAGGGACTCTGAAAGGTCGACACCAACCCTGCAGGGTGGGATCCTAGAGCATTGAGCTCAGTATTCAAGCTGGCCATCATCTCCATGTCAGGTCCATGTTTAGGAGACATATGCCAGCTCCACAACACACCAAGCACCCCTTCCCCCTTCTTTTTCTGGATTTCTAATTGTGGGCTTAATTTCCATCCTGTCCCTTCTAAAACTGGGGGGAAGCTCTGTCCCCTGCACATAAGTTCAGATTGCAAAAGCATCTACTTTGAAGTGTGCTTGAAATGAAGGGTAATTGATTGTAGCCTCGACTGCTGATCAGCCACCCTGAAATGCAGGCATCTGGGCTTTTACTCCCCTGTCCTATTGTTATGTACTGAGTTGAATAGGATCCAAAATGCAGCAGTCTGATTGGTCCTAGAACAATAGGATCCAAAATGCAGCAGTCTGATTGGTCTTAGAACAATAGGATTCAGAATGCAGCAGTCTGATTGGTCCTAGAACAATAGGATTCAGAATGCAGCAGTCTGATTGGTCCTAGAACAATAGGATCCAAAAGGCAGCAGTCTGATTGGTCCTAGAACAATAGGATTCAGAATGCAGCAGTCTGATTGGTCCTAGAACAATGCCGCAGTATGATTGGTCCGCAGGAGCCACCCAATCCAGCTCCAGGTGGAAGTGAATCCACAACCTGATTGGCCTACAGGAGTATTGCGGAATTAGCCATTCACGTGCAGCCCATTGTGTAAAGAATGTATATAAAGCAGATATTGTGGGGGAACTTCCATTCCTCCTCATCACTATGAGCTGAATAAAGAGCATGAAATCCATTCTCGACTCCGAGTATATTTCACCTATTAAATCCTGCTCCCCCCCCCCCCAGACTGCCCTGTTACTTTTACCTACATAGCAATTACCCTTTTGCGGAGGTGTCTTCAAAAACCTGAGTCTTTGGCTTCTGAAAGCACAAGGCCACATGCGTGAGGAATATGGGGCATCTGGCTCCATTGTCACTGTCCTGGCTTCCTTCCCGATTTGCCCAGCACATTATCGACTGTTACAGCTGTAACTTAGCGCAGCAGCTCTGCCCAGCTAATCGGAGTTGTTTATGTCTTCAGCAGCCTTCGCCCGTTCCTGAGAAGTGTCGCTAATGAGATGCTGTCAGCTGCAGGGATGTGAGGAACCTCTTGCACTCGCGGCGGATAATTCAGGAGGCCACTTCAGCAGCTGCCCAGACTTGCTCAGAGAGAAGATGACTGCCTTTCAGTTACAATTAGTCCGTGCGCTCCACAATCTTTGGCAGGCTGCAACAAAAAGGCCCACTTCTCTTTGCATTTGATCTGAATGACTGCGCCAGATTCTGGTGTTTCCACTTCAATACCAGGCTGTATAGTGGGATGCAGCTAGGGGAACCTCCATAGTTCAGTGCTAGAGTGCTTGCTTTGCATTCACATGACCTCAGGTTCAATCCCTGGCATCTCCAGAAAGACCCTTGACTGAAACCCCAGAGAGCTGCTGCCAGATAGTGTTGACAAGATTAGGCTAGATGGACCAATGGTCTGATTCACTATAAGGCGGCTTCCATGTACCTATGGGACTGCCTCTCCTGGTATGCCCCACGGAGGACCTTAAGGTCCACAAATGACAACATTTCGGAGGTCTCAAGTCACAAAGTGGTCAGATTGATCTCAGCTTGGGCCAGGGCCTTTTCCGTACTGGCCCCGACTTGGTGGAACGCTCTGTCACAAGAGACTAGGGCCCTACGGGACTTGACATCTTTCTTGCAGGGCCTGCAAGACAGAGCTGTTCCTCCTGGCCTTTGGTTTGGACTCAGTCTGACTCTTATGTTTCCCTCCCCTTATGGTCTTGATCTATGGGCTACTTTTAAAATGAGGCCGCATTTTAAACTGCATTTTAACCTGTATTTTAAATTGGTCCCCCCTCCCATTATGTTTTTACTGTAATTTTACTGGTGTTAGCTGCCCTGAGCCCAGCTCTGGCTCGGGAGGGTGGGGTATAAATAACTATTATTATTATTAATAATATTAATAATGATAATAATAATTATCTGCCCTCTCACACTGGTGATGCTGCAGCTTCCCTGGATAGTGATGCGGTTGGGGTGAGGAAGGGCAGTGGTGAGGTCAGGGCTGTATGGGTGCACAGAATCTCATAATTGTAGAGTTTGAAGGTCCCCCAAGTGCCATCTAATCCAAACCCCTGCAATCCAGGAATCTCAACTAAAGCATCCATGACAGATGGCCATCCAACCTCTGCTTAAAAACCTCCAATGAAGGACATTTCTGTGGGAGTCCATTCCACAATCAAATGGACTCCGTCAGGAGTTTGTGGACCAGGGCCAGATTTAGAAGCCCTAAACACTTTAAAATTTTGGTTCCCCCATATATATCTAATTCAAAATATAAACAATAATAAACCGTAAAATAATCCCCCCCCGAAATGAAACAAAACCCACAGTATGATGGAAAATAATTGTTATTTGTGTATACTTCCACTTTATTTATTTATTTACTTGTTATTGTTGTATTTTTTGGGACGCGGGTGGCACTGTGGGTTAAACCACAGAGCCTAGGACTTGCCGATCAGAAGGTCAGTGGTTCGAATCGCCGCGACGGGGTGAGCTCCCGTTGCTCGTTCCCTGCTCCTGCCAACCTAGCAGTTCAAAAGCACATCAAAGTGCAAGTAGATAAACAGGTACTGCTCTGGTGGGAAGGTAAACGGCGTTTCCGTGCGCTGCTCTGGTTCGCCAGAAGCGGCTTAGTCATGCTGGCCACATGACCCGGAAGCTGTATGCTGGCTCCCTCAGCCACTAAAGCGAGATGAGCGCCGCAGCCCCAGGATCGGTCACAACTGGACCTAATGGTCAGGCGTCCCTTTACCTTTACCTTATTGTATTTTAACTCCATTTATTGTGGGAGCCTTTTTTTGGTTCAGCTGCACCATGTGGTCTATGGTGAATTCGGCAATGGAAAATTTCTCTGGCGCCCCCTTTCCCTTGATGCATATTTTTCTTAATAATGGTTAATCCAGCCCTGTTATGGACTGGAGGTTTTTAAGCATATCCACTCTGGCCTCAAAAGAGTGCAAAAATAGCTACAGTGTGAGCAGGGCTGCAGTGTGGCAGAGAGAACAGAGTAGTGACATGTGCTGCTTGGGAGCTGTTTTGCATGTACTCAGCATAGGGATGTGGTACTTTAGGATTCCATCATATTGGGCAGGTCTCTCATGTTCTTTGCTGCTAACCAACGTCAAAAGGAAATTACTCAGCACTTCTTATTCCCCACCCATCCCCCTTGAAGCGGTTTCATGGACAGTATATTTCCATGTTCGCATTGTGCCATTATTCCTCATCCTGTAGCTCCAACAAAGGCAGCCCTCTTTGCTTTCTCCTACAACATACTGGCTCCAGAGCTCCAAGAGGTCACAGGTCACACAGGAATCCATCGAAACAGGAAAGAGAGCTTCCTCGGTCCAGCTTCAAACGCTCAAAAACCTGTTTCCTCTCTCCGCCACAAATAAAATTCCCAACCGGGGATTCACTGCAGGTTCATTGTGAAAGCGGCGGCTTTGAGACAGGGAAGCATCCAGAGTCTTCTATATATGAGAGAGTCGCCGCAAAGTTCTCACAAGCCAAGAGAATGAGGGAGTTATTCTTGCTGCTGAGCTTGCTGGCCTTGGGGTGCAGCAGTGCAGAAGTCGAAGCAACCAGCGCACCTGTGATGGAGAGCGAAGCGGAGAGCAGCCACCTGGGCTTAACTTCACCTGAAACGCAGGACCTCAGAAACGTATTGGCAACCTCACTGCCTCCTACTTCAGAGAAGCCGGATGCTTTGCTGAATGCAAGCCAAGAGGAAGGTGTAAAGCACAGTTCTCCTCTAGCCATGAAAGAGGCACAGGGATTGCAAACTACAGCAGAGCAGAAGATACCCTTGGCCCTTACCGTAACTCCTAGCCCAGGGAATAATAGTGACGGCGGTTCTCCCAATGGGAAGCGATTCATCCTGTCTAGCAATGCAGGGGTTCCTCCACCATACCATCCTTGGAATCGCCTTCCTCCAAAGGAAGTTTCTGAGAAAAACCAAGGGACTACGGTGAGCAGGTCTTCCAGACACTCAGAAGATAGCAGCAAGCAGAATGCAGATCTCAAAAAGCCCAGCTTCGAAACCACCAGAGGAAAGTAAGCAGAACCGTTTAACTCTCTCTCCCCCCCCCTCTTTGCTCATTGTACCTAGAGAACCCGACTCAACTCATGGCATCCTGTGCAAGGCTCCTTCTTGTGCTCAATTTGGCCTGAATTTGGCCTAAATTCCTGGGATAAATGCCTGGAAGTGTCCTGTAAGGTCATAGCTAAAGAGGGTTGGCTGCTCCAAATTGACAAAGTGCAGTGATGGGAGGAGTGGCTGTGATCCTGCAAGTAGTTACAGTGTTTAAATCCTGTTGATTTCAGTAGTTACAGTGTTTAAATCCTGTTGATTTCACCAGGAGATAAAGCTGATCCACCTATGTGCAGGATTTCAGCGAGAGTCTGTAGTGCAAGGTATTGCAGTATTAAAAAACAAAACAAAACCAGAAATTTAGTAAAGGGGAAAGAGGGGTTTAGGAATGTCCTGTCCTGTGCAGTACCTGGTAATTGACAAATGCTTTATTGTTGCATTGGCAACATACAGAGAGAACACAGCAAGCCATTGTTTTGAGGACAAACCATGGTTTGGAATCCTAGATCCAAGTTACGGTGGCCAAGTTATGCACACATTGACCACACCCCTCACAAGCCCTGCTTGGCACTCTTGACTGTATTTGCCTGATTTGAATGCATATTCTTGATTACCTGAGTGGAGGACCTCTCCACCTGGGCTGTATGGGGTGTTCAGGGAGGGGTAGTAGGGATTGGGCACACATTGTGCCCCTTCTGGATAATATGTTGACCTTTGGTCCCCACCTGACACTCAGCTCTCATCTGTGGCTCCCAGAAGCTGTCTGCATGCGACAACAGCCACACCCTGGGAATGGCTTCATTTGGCCGGCTAGACCAGGTGAAGATAGGCAATGGGTTTTGAATGCTCGGTGAGTTAGAGTTGAGAGCCAGTGTGGTATAGTGGTTAAGAGTGGTAGATTCGTAATCTGGGGAACCGGGTTTGCTTCTCCGCTCCTCCACATGCAGCTGCTGGGTGACCTTGGGCCAGTCACACTTCTCTGAAGTCTCTCAGCCCCACTCACCTCACAGAGTGTTTGTTGTGGGGGAGGAAGGGAAAGGAGAATGTTAGCCACTTTGAGACTCCTTAGGGTAGTGATAAAGTGGGATTTCAAATCCAAACTCTTCTTCTTCTTCTTCTTCTTCTTCTTCTTCTTCTTCTTCTTCCCCTGCATGAGGAGACAGGCTCCAGCAGATTGAGTGGACAAGACCAATAGTGGGTCCAATGGTCAAGAAGGCGGTTTTTGTATGTGCTGTAGTGAGGGGCAGATGGGGTTTGTCACCCTGGGAAGGTAGCAGTCTAGGAGAAGGAAAACTCTGATCCTAAACCTCTGCTGCCTTGAAGGACATCTTTGGGAGAAGTAAAGGCTAAGGAGTAAACCCTACACAGATCTGGAGTGGAGTCCCTTAGACTTACATCTCCTTCTGGTAACTCCTGCAGCCAAGCTGGTGCCAAACGTATTGCTCTGCTTTCCTTTGGTCCACATTAGTGAGGCTGAGAGGGGGGTCTTGTTGTCTAGGCAGCCCAGGACCTCCATACACACGGCCCAGGCTTGCACCTCAGAGAGGTCACTTCTGCTAACACCACAGTTTGACTTCACCCTCAGAGGCACACTCCACTGTCTCTCAAGACAGATAGATGCTAGCAACCACTCTCTCCTCTAAGAAACTTAAGATATGATACACATGGCTGTCTATTTCTCTCTCTCCCAGCCTTTATCCTCATAGCAACCCTGAGAGGTAGATTACGTTGCGAGGTGACGATTGGCCCAAAATCATGCAGTGAGCTTCATAGCTGAGTGGGGTGTTTGAACAGATGCTCTTATCTAGAATTAGACAGATGACATCGTCAGATTACAACTCCCATTCTCTCCAGGCAGCACGGACAATGGTCAGGGATTTGTGGGAGTTGGAGTCCAACAACAGCTGGAGGGCACCACATTGAATACCCCTGCACTAACCACTACACCACACTCCTGGGTGTTAATTCTAAGTTGTTTAAAAATCTGAGTCATTTAGCTTCTCTCAGGCCAGGGTTCCATTTGACCTAGTGGGATCTACTTTGGACATGCATGGAACAGCTCCAAAGAAAGATGGATGCAACCCATTCTAATCACCCAGTTTTTTATTTTTGGAATGCATTTGCCCGAATTACATGAATAATGACTATGTGGCGAAATTAAGCCATTTGTTCAGATGGTATGTGCAGGGACAATGTGTACAAATTATAAGAGCATTGAAATGCTTAGTGTTTCCCCCATGTGCATTTTTGTTGTTTCTGCCTGCTGAAATAATAGCATTATATTACAGAAATAAATTTAACACTATGAACCAGACCGGATATTAAAGGACTATAAGCCTGGAGATGAATCCAGCTTTGGAAAACATATTAAAATGTTCCAGAAAGGAGCAGAAGCCCACGGCTTGCACACTCCCATGTTTTGTAGAGCCGTGGTAGGCGCCACAGGGAAACAGATGCAATGCAGGGTGTTAAGCTGGGGTACACAGGACAAAAGATTTTGATCACTGCAACTTCTTTAGCCCCTGACTGGGGAAAGTGTGATTAATGGAGAAAGTGAGTAGAGACGAGTTCTTCCTCCTCTCTCATAGCACTAGAATTTGTGGACATCCAATGGAGATTATTGTTAGGTGTGCAGGACAGATCAAAGAAAGAATTTATTCACAGAGTTAAACTATGGAACTCCCTGCCACTTGCATGGCTCTAAAAGAGGATTAGACAAAGTCTTGGAGGCCAAGGCTATTAAGAGCTACTAAAGGTAAAGGTAAAGGGATCCCTGACCATTAGGTCCAGTCATGGCCGACTCTTGGGTTGCGACGCTCATCTTGCTTTATTGGCCGAGGGAGCCAGCGTACAGCTTCCGGGTCATGTGGCCAGCCATGACTAAGCCGCTTCTGGTGAACTAGAGCAGTGCACGGAAATGCCGTTTACCTTCCCGCTGGATCGGTACCTGTTTATCTACTTGCACTTTGACGTGCTTTTGAACTGCTAGGTTGGCAGGAACAGGGACCGAGCAATGGGAGCTCACCCCGTCGTGGGGATTCGAACCGCCAACCTTCTGATCGGCAAGTCCTAGGCTCTGTGGTTTAACCCACAGTGCCACCTGCATCCCTATTAAGAGCTACTAGCCATGATCTATTATCATGCTATTATCATGCCCTCCATCAGCGCTGCTGAAAAGCCACAAATATTTGACTTCTTTCCAAATATGTCCACTGCTGCTGCCTACAAGGCCTCTGTAACTATGAGTGAGAGACTGAGATTGTGTTTTTTCCTCCCTCCTCCCTCCCCAGTCCCTTTTCCTTTTGTGAGGGCAAGGACTTTCTCGTTGATATTCGAAAGCTAGCCTTTTTGCTAGCTCTTTGCTCCTAGTTTAAGTATTCTGTCTCCCCGCTAAGCACAGAATAAGTCAGTCTTCCCTCAAGCAGGTGCTTTCCAGCTCTTTTCGACCGCAACTGCCACAGTGAGCATGATCATGTTGGCTTTGGGCTGATGGAAGTTGTAGTCCAAAACCTCTGGGAAGCACCAGACTGGGGCAGGCTGCAATCAGGCCCCTTGGACCACTCAGGTGCAATTGCATTACAAACATTCCAGGTATTCTGACAGCCTTTCCTTCCGTCACCTTTTCATGCGAAGGGAGAAGGAGGTGTGATACAACCTGCTGCAGATAAATCAGAGCTGCTTTTTTTTTTTTTTTAAGGGATGTTAATTGCAGAAAACACACACCCGGTGGCTTACAAAACACACACAACCAAATCTAAGTACATGTTTTCCAAGCTTCCCTCACGCGGGGAAGATTACTGGGTATCATCGTGACATTGTGTGCTTGCTGAACAGTGTGGGAAACGTAGAGCCAAGAATCTAATTTGTCTCTCAAGACTCCTTTGACTGTGAAGGTGATGCTTAGCTATGAGATTATAATCACAGGGGGAGAAATATTTCTTTCTAATCGGGACCATCAATAGAAGCCTGTCAGTGGGTTGTGTTGGGTTTTTTTTTTTGCTTGTTTGTTTTTGCCATCTTCCAAAGTGCTGCCGTTTAACATGAAAGCAGAGAACTCTTCTCTCTGAAAGCTGCCAGAAGTGTTCCTACTTTTCTTCTTGCTTCACTTCCAGCACCAAATTGCAAACTTTAAGAACTTTTCTGCACGCACGCTTCCATTCACACAAGGTATCCTAATGCTAGGGAAGGCAAGGCCTTTTGTTCCAAACTCCTCGACTCTAGCAATGCCGCACACCTGCTTGCTGTGCTTTGTAGAAGACACACCTGCCTCATCCAGCGCCATTTGCATAACGAATACCTCACAGATAAGGAATTTAATGAACACTCAAAAAAAAAAAATCAATGCGCAGAAAGGCCCATGATAAAGGTTTTCAGAAAAGGAAATGCGACAAGGTGCATCCTTATCTTCTGAGAAGTAGCTTATTACGTTGCCACCTGTTGGAAGATGAGAGCAATTTTTCATGCTAAGGAGCTCAAATTGTGCATGTTCTCCTGGTTAGGAGTCGCACATCTTAGAGCTAAAAGTTCCATCATCCTCTTTAATAATAATAATTTTATTACCTGTCCTACGCCAATAGGTCCCAGAACCAAGTTACAAGAAGTTAAAGTTCAGTATTAAAATCAGTTAAAACAAATTGCAGTTGCAAGGGGCTAGGGAGGGTCCTGAAAACATACTTTTAGAACTTTATTGTCTCAAAAAGTGAGGATGCAAGAGGGGAGGGCCAAAGGTTCAGGACGCCCCCTCCTTATCTGCCTACACACATCATTGCCTGTTTCGTGGTCCTGTCACTAGGGATGGGCAAACTTTGGCTTCTCCTAGCTTCACATTTAAGATCAGTGCATCCTATTTCTCAATCCATTTGTGATTTTTTTAATATATAAAATAACTCATTAAAAATTAGTTAGGATCTTAGGGTACATTTCCTCTCTAATGCACACATTTTGGTAGGCATTTTTTTTTTCTACAAGCAATTGCCCCTAATATGGAACATTTGGAGATGTTATTTTCACATTTTAATGCAAGCTTTCCCCAAATATACAGATTTGCGTATACTTCTTTTTGCTCGGGAACCACCCTGTAAATTTTTGAGAAATGCAAATTTTGCAGGATAATGGCATTTCTCTCCACATATTGTAATGGGAAGTGCAAACCGGGTAGGTCTGCATTAGAGTGCAAGCTGAACTGAATTTCTCCTCTTTCCTTACTTGACGCAGAAACACAGGAAGCCACCTTCTATTAAGTCTGACAATTTATCTATCCAGCTCAGTTTTGCCTACACTGCTCTTATCTATCCAGCTCAGTTTTGCCTACACTGCTCTTATCTATCCAGCTCAGTTTTGCCTACACTGACTGGCAGCTGCTCCCTTGGATTTCCAACTGGGGTCTCTCCCAGCCCTACCCTGAGATGCCAGGGATTGAAACTGGGACCTTCTGCATGCACAGCAGAAGCTGTGCCACGGAGCTATGGCTCTGCCCCTAATAATAACTCCAGAGTGCCAAGGTGAATAGCCCTTTCTCTTGCTTGGCTTCAAGGCAACATCATGCCTGAAGGTGAGACAGAGACTCTCACCTAAGAGATCTACAGCAAACCTTTTTAGAACTAAAATACCCAACAGATGAAGTTAGACAACAGATCAACAGAGCCAGACTGATACCCAGAGAGAACTTGCTGCAAGACAGACCCAAAAAAGAAAATAACAGAACACCTCTAGTCATCACATACAGCTCCCAAGTTAAAACAGTACAACGCATCATCAGAGATCTACAACCTCTCCTGGACAATGACAGTTCTCTTTCTCAAGCTCTGGGAGGAAGACCTTTCATTGCCTACAGACAGCCACCCAGTCTTAAACAACTCCTAACCCACAATAATACTACAACCAGACCTAACACGGACACTGGCACCAGAGCCTGCAATAAACCCAGATGCCAACTTTGCTGCCACATACACCCGGACAACACCATTACTGGCCCCAACAACATCACACATACCATCTCGGGACTATTTAATTGCTCATCGTCTAACATTGTGTATGCCATAAAATGCCAACAGTGTCCTTCAGCTCTCTATATTGGACAAACAGGCCAGACCTTACGCCAAGGAATAAACGCACATAAATCGGACATCAGGAATCACAAGACAGAGAAACCAGTAGGAGAACATTTCAATCTCCCAGGACATTCTATACAAGATCTCAAAGTAGCTGTTTTACTACAAAGGAATTTCAGAAATAGACTGGAAAGAGAAGCTGCTGAATTACAACTTATCACCAAACTCAAAACAATGGAGAAACCTGGTCTGAACAAAGACCTTGGATTCTTATCTCATTATACATGACAAAGCCATTTTTCACCTTTTCACCCCTTGCTTTTTCCTGTAAGCCCTATTGCAGTCGTTAAGAGTCGTCAACAGGCTCATCACAGCTATCTGCCAATCACCCATTCCCACCACCCTTCTGAGTAATACCCCTCCCCACCTTCTCACTATATAGAAGGGTCTGGAAACTTCTGTTTCAGTGTATCTGAAGAAGTGTGCATGCACACGAAAGCTCATACCAAGAACTGACTTAGTTGGTCTTTAAGGTGCTACTGGAAGGAATTTGTTTTGTTTTGATCATGCCTGAAGCCAAATCAGAGTGACGGTAATGCATCCTACTCCGGCTCTGGAATCTTGAACAGGTGAAGAAGTCTTCTAAGTTCATAACTGGCTCCAAGCTGATTTTAGCCCCTCTGCTAATTGCCAGATTAATTCCCCTTGATCTTGCAAGCCCAAGAATAGGCTACAAAAGAGCAATGGGTGCCCTTATGACCTGCTCTTTCTGTAATTTGTGGTCCTTAGGGTTTCTGTGTTTCATATAAGTGGAAAATTGCAAAAAAAATTGTTTGTTTTTGTTTTAATTTTCATTGATACAGTAATAAAAAAGAAAAAACACAAATACCAAATTACACACAGGAATAACCATAGACACATAATTTTCTTAACAAACAATAAAACATATATTGGTTTTAACTGTAAAGACCCAACCTCCCGTCTATTCCATATTTCGATTTCATATTACTTATTGCCAATACACATTTTTATCATAATGAAATCCCCTCTATACAATATTGGATCCAAAAGCTGACAGAATATGCCGAATTAGACGGTCTATCAGAAAAAATAAAGAATAAATCAAAACAGGAATTTGTTTCAAAATGGGAGGTTTTCAAAGAATATTTGAAAAATAAATATAGTAGTTTAAATTCTGTTGCAGTATTCGAGGAACTTCAGTAATAGTTGCAAAGTAAATATAGGAAATTAGATATATTAAGAAAAAGTTTAATTATGCAAAATTGCAATTTCATTTCCTCCCCACCCCCTCATAATCAAGCAGTAAATTGTTGTAAACTGCTCTGTGATCCTCGAATGAAGGACTGTACGTATATTTAACCAACAAATACAATCTTATAAAGTAAATCACTAACTAGACATTGTACCCTTTCCTAAGATCATTATGATGAAGGGCATTTCAAAAATAAATATCGAGTAAATAAACACATTTATTAGCTCAAAACCTGCATGCCAATTCACTGTCTCAAAGCTCCAGCCTTAAACGCCCTTCATGTGTGTGCACTTGTCCTCGAAAACAGCAGTGGTTGACTCCCACATTAAATTTAGCAGCAAAGTAAATCCCTGCTGCACTGTTTACATAGTGGGTTCAGTTTGGCTCAAACCACTGCTGTTCCTCTGTTTTTACGAGCCTGTCAGTGCTGAAACCTACAATCACTCGCTCCCACCCAGCGTCACAGTCGCCCTGTGAATGGCTCCATGGCAGTGCCAGGTGGGTGCTATATTAAATTTCCACAATGCAATACAAAGGAAAGGAAAGCACTGTGTGACTTTGCCAGGGCTGTAAGGGCATCACTTGCCTTGTCCTGACTCCATCAACCCTCCCCTGTCCACACTTGCATCAGGAAAACAATACAAGGGTGGCACCCATTGAAGTAGATCGGCCAGTGCAAAAACTTTTGGCTGTGCAGTGCAACTTTCTTTCGTTCTACTCTCCCCTTGCAACCTCTAAATATGTTCTGAGTTTCCCCCAGTCCCCTGGAGTAGCTTTGGGGAGCGCATTGGGGGTACATGGGGAGGGAAGAGGGGGGAGAGGTTTCATTGCACAAGTGGAAATCCTTGCACTATCAGATCTGATTCATTGCCTACCACCCTATGTCTGTCGCATCAACAGCAAAGTACTATGGAGACCCAGTAAGTGCTCAGAGTCCCACTGTTGAGGCTGGGTCCTGCAATGGGATATGCTGCCCCCAGCTCTATTGCCATAGTTGCTCCAGAGGTGATGGAAACTGGAAGAGCATCTTCACGCAAACCTTAGCAAAAGAGGTACCCCTAAGAATCTTGTTCTTTGGGGCTAGACCGAATCCAATGCAGGCTTCCAGAAATGGCTTGAAAGCAGTAAAGAGATTTGATAGCTGAGCACTGACACTTCAGGCATCAAGAGCAATGTCCATTGCTTGGAGGTCAAGCAGGAGAGTCCTGTTGAACGCATGCTCTGCTTGCGGGCTGCCAATAGGCATCTGGTTGGCTCGGGTGAAAACCTGATACTTGGTGTAGTAAAGTTAGTATTATTTAGAAATTATTCTTTGGTCAAGTAAAAGGAGTGAAGCCTTGTGGGAGTTTCATCAGCCACAAGGACCCTGGGAAGAGGTTGTGTATCTTTAAACTCCAGACTAGCAGGCTCCTTGGCGTGAAAGGTTTATTGGGATGAAGGAAGCCTTGATTTAATGAAAGGGCTGACACCTGGGTCTAAGAGTGTGAATATCCCCCCCAATGATGTTATCTGTCCTTGAATTGCTTGGGAATGTGCATCTGCAAAGTTTCCACGGAAGGGAGGAAACCCTTTGATTTGAGTTCTGAATTCTAAATTGACCCAGCTGCCAAGGGGTAGATTGATTGACTAGCAAGCCGGTCATTGGTGAATTTAAATATTAATTAAGACTTATGATTGGCTTGAGAGTTACGACGCAAAGTGCGAATTGTGAATAAAGGACCAGGGAATTGTTTGAGAAGTTGCTCTTTGCCATTGCTCACTGCAATCCGCATGGATGCCCGGCTGTCGTCACCTAATAGCCGTCGTTTTGTCTTTTGAAATGGAGATCTTCAAAAGCCTTCAGTCTGCGGATCCTTGAAAAGATTTCAACTATCCTATTTGTGTTAGGCTTGTGAGTATGTTAGTTAGCTATACTATGCAACGTCTTTATTTTTCGTCTGTGTCTTTCAAAAGAAGTGCCTGCTGTTTTAGCATGTTCTTTATGTTATTTTAAAATAAACCTTTTAAAAGAGAAACTGGTTTTTAGTTTTGTGTGCCTTCCCGGGGGAATAGCTAAGTCCTAGCCTTACGCTTGGTTACGCTTTACCGTAGAATTTCTGTCTGCAAGTTTGTGGAAACAACTTGTGGAGTGGGGGATAGCCTGGATAACGGGTCACAGCCTTCTTCCTGGGTTGTGATTCTGGGTCCCCTGGAACAGAGGGAGTGGTGGCAGCCCTACCGGGTCGTTTTTGTTCTGTTTTGCAAAAAGTAATGTACCTGCCAACCCTGCCCTAGGAAGCCTGGTCTGGCCGGAGAGCAGAGACAGGCAAGGGAGGGGCAAGCGGTTGGGGGACAACATTACGACGTGGTGGCAGTGGGGGGATACTGCTGCCCCCTACGTTACGACATGGTGACAGCGGTGGGATACTGCTGACACCCTGACGTTTACTACATGGTGGCAGCGGTGGGATACTGCTGACACCTACGTTACTACATGGTGGCAGCGGTGGGATACTGCTGACACCTACGTTACTACACTTGGCTAGACAAATCTTTGTCTAGCAGGCTCTCCTGGAACCAAATGGCAATTATAGCAATCAAAGGGATGGAGCAACGACCCTCTGATGAAAGGCAACAGCATTTGGGGGGTTTTCAATCTTGAAAGCAGATGGGTTATGGGAGATTTGATAAAAAGTATATAAAAGTATGTACTGTGTGGGAAAAGTGGACAGAGAGAAGCTCAAAAGACTAGACCCTTGTGTCACCCACCCAAGTGAAATATACTCAGAGTCGAGAGTGGATTTCATGCTATTTATTCAGCTCATAGTGGTGAGGAGGAATGGAAGTTCCCCCAAACTGTCTGCCTTATATACATTATTTACACAATGGGCCCCACGTGATTGGATAATTCCGGGATTCTCCTGTAGGCCAATCAGGTTGCGGATTCCCTTCCACCTGGAGCTGGATTGGGTAGCTCCTGTGGACCAATCAGACTGCTGCATTCTGGATCCTATTGTTCTAGGACCAATCAGACTGCTGCATTCTGAATCCTATTGTTCTAGGACCAATCAGACTGCTGCATTCTGAATCCTATTGTTCTAGGACCAATCAGACTGCTGCCTTTTGGATCCTATTCAACTCAGTACATAACACCAAGGAAGCTGAATTTTAGAACATTCAAGACAGGTGAAAGGAATTTCTTCTTGCAAAGGGGAGCACAACCAGTGTAGTCACACAGGGTGCAGAGCTTCTTGGGTGCTACAGGGGGCCGATTTGGGTGTCACACAGAGTGCTACTGAAATCTGAGACCCCGAGGTCTCCAGGGTCACCACTGCTTGAGCAAAAGATGGCTACTGTGCTCATGTCCAGCTTGAAGGCTTCCAAGAGGCCTCTGGTTGGCCACTGTGAGGGCAAAATGCAGGGCTAGGTGGGCCTTTGGCCTGATGCAGCAAGACTCTTGTGTTTTTGTCATGAGGTGGAAAATGTCGCCCTGGGTGGTAAATTAACCACAATTTAAAAATAAAATAAAATAAAATGACAGCATCCTGGATACAGAAACCAGATGATTCACCATCCAAACATTATAGCTGCTGCATGGACAAAGGGAACAAGTGATGAGAGAAAAGAAGCGTTTGCCACAATGTAGTACAAAGTGTCAAGGCCTCAAATCCTGCAGAAAACACATGTTATTTCCTTTCCATGTTATTAATTATGTAGTACAACCTGTTCTGGAGCAGAAAAGCACATTCTTGGCAGGGTACCCTGTGAGGCGACTCATACCTGAAACCTTTAACCACTGCTTATGGTTTGGCCTGGTATTCCTAATCTGCCTCATACTGGGTCCGTCAGATATGAGGGATAGATGGGTTTGCTTCTCTAAACAACATTTAAAGAAATAAAGGCCATATAATAGGTTTTAGCTGGATGCTACAGAGGTCCCGTTGCGAATTGTTATGCCTGTTCTCTGGTGTTCTCAATGTGAGATCTTCCAGAGGAGACCTGCTAGATTTTTCTTGTGTTAATAAAGTCCAACTGACCCCAATCAGAAACCAGGCATTTAATGTCACCGGTCCTATGCTGCTACCCTCGCTTTTACTTTCTGTTGATGACTTTTCATTTATTTCTAAAAGCCAGCAGGCCTTAAAAAAATTCTTGAGCGGCTGGTCTTTTAGTGGTGGTCCTGTGTTGCTATTAAAGGGTATTGTCTATGCCCCTGTACCCCCTCCCTAATGTTTTGTGATAGGGCAGTATTTAAATACTTCTACAAAGAAATACATAGCAGAAACTGCACCCCTTGTCCACATGGTGTAGAGATGCCCAGTTGAAAGCCCCTTTTGAGTTAGTTTTGGAAACCACACTACATTTCAAAAGCATGTATGCTTTTGTTATAAAGGTAAGCTAAAGGTAAAGGACCCCTGGACAGTTAAGTCCAGTCAAAGGCAACTATGGGGTTGCGGCACTCATTTCGCTTTCAGGCCGAGGGAGCTGGCGTTTGTCCACAGACAGCTTTCTGGGTGATGTGGCCAGCAGGACTAAACCGCTTCTGGCACAATGGAACACCGTGACAGAAACCAGAGAGCACAGAAACGCCATTTACCTTCCCGCTGCAGCGGTACCTATTTATCTACTTGCACTGGTGTGCTTTTGAACTGCTAGGTCGGCAGGAGCTGGGACAGAGCAATGGGAGCTCACCCCATTGCAGGGATTCAAAGCTCTGATCTTCTGATTGGCAAGCCCAAGAGGCTCAGTGGTTTAGACCACAGCGCCACCTGCGTCAACAACAACAACAAACATATTATTTTTATTCCACCCATTTGAAATGGTTGCCCCAGCCACCTGGGCAGCTTCCAGCAAATTAAAACATCAAACACTGTTTATTTGCATCACCCACTATTTGGAATTAACCTCTGCATCATGGGCTATGGGCATAAGGAAGAGATGCTCTCAGTCGTGTTGTATATCCATAGGCTCACCTTATGCCCAGTATCATCAGCATGGTAACACTTTGAATGAACATCAGGCAGGCATATACCATACTGGCATTTAGGCACCTGATTAAAACTCAGGCTTTCCCCTGAGAGGGGATCTGTTTATGTTTGGTGTTCTCAGCTGATCTGCTGCTTTGTGATGTATTCTTGATGTGTTCTCTGAATGCAATGTTATTGTTGATCTTACATTTTCATGGCTGTGATATTTTTTGATGGTACAGCGGGTTTTTTTATTTTATTTTGCAAATAACTAAATAAATAACAGGGATTCCCCAGCAAGGCTTGCCTGGCTTTTATCACAATGCACTGTTGAAAAAGTCATCTCAATTCAAAATTTCTTCAAAGAAAAGAAACTTCAGTTTTAAAAAGTGGGGAGGGGAATCCTCCTAAGTAGCAAGTGCAAGCCTTCCTCATGATCACTTCCCAATGAGTCCTTGCCTGACGCAGTTGCTTTGGCATAAAACAGACACCAAAGACTGCTCCAAATGTTACGACTGTTGGAAGATCTCTTTTCCATGGCAACCTTCCACATGGAAGCAGAAACTTCTATACACACTTCTTAACCCATGTGATTCCTAAGGATGGGGCCCCAGGACTCCACAGAAAGTGTGATGCTCCTGAGTCAAGGGCTGTGATTTGCTGGAGAAACCCACATTAAGAAGCTTTTATACATTGCTGCTGCTGTGTAATGTGCTGGCAGGGCATTGGTTTGAAACAGAGCTGAACCAAAGTAGGAATGGATGCATATCATTATTAGTTTTCATGTTATTACATTTCTATCCCACCGTCCTTCAAAGTGGCTTACGTGGTTTTCTCTCCACTCTCTATTTTAACCTCACATCAACCCTGTGAGGTAGGTCACACTGAGAGAGGGCAACTGGCCCAAGGCCAGCTAATGAGCTTCATGGCAGAGCAGAGATTTGAACTCTAGTCTCCAAGGTCCTAGTCTGACATTCTAACCACTACACCACGCTGCCATCTGTCCATTTCGGTTTGTGGGCCCACACAAAGTCAGGCGTGGGTGCAATAACTGACAGGTGATGGCTTAAACATGACCACAACATTATTAGGTTGCAGAACAGTCAGCTGTGGCGTCATTCTGACGGTTGATGTTGCTTTAGTGCTGAGGGCTGGCCCTTGTGCCCCAGACACAATGAGATCACACGGCGCATCAAACAGTGGCAAAGCCTGGCTACATTTTCTAATGGATCAAGGGTATGGAGCCTGCAGCCTGGGGAGCAAATCCAGCCCTGGCCCTGCTTTGCAGCCTAAATGGTTTTGGATGATGGGAGCCGTCTTTGAACTCTAATCCAGAGAGGTGTTTGAGAGCATTTGCATAGAAAGTAGCCTACCTTTTGTGCAAAGGTAAAAGTTTCATGGGTGAGACATGGGTGGTGCGGTGGATTAAACCACAGAGCCTAGGACTTGCCAATCAGAAGGTCGGCGGTTCGAATTCCCACAACGGGGTGAGCTCCTGTTGCTCGGTCCCTGCTCCTGCCAACCTAGCAGTTCGAAAGCACGTCAAAGTGCAAGTAGATAAATAGGTACAGCTCCGGTGAGAAGGTAAACAGTGTTTCCGTGCACTGCTCTGGTTCTCCAGAAGTGGCTTAGTCATGCTGCCCACATGACCCGGAAGCTCCCTCGGCCAATAAAGTGAGATGAGCGCCACAACCCCAGAGTCGGTTACGACTGGACCTAATGGTCAGGGGTCCCTTTACCTTTACCTTTACCTTTACCTTTAAAAGTTTCATAACTGGCTCCAAACACTTTTGCCTCCAACCCTGTCCACCACTGCCTTGTGGCCCTTGGGAAGTTGCACAGAAAGGAATGCTGCCTTGGATTGGAAAAAGTTTCCCTGCCCCTGTGATAGGCAATGGGGGCACCCCCCCCCCCCGAGTGCAGCCCTCCCCGCAGCGACTTTCATTCGGTGATGTTTGTTCAATACTTAGAGAAAGAATTCTCTCTGAGCTGTGTGAACAATAAAATTGCATAAGACAGTATACTGTATATATATAAAAAACCAGTGCATTAAAACAGTTCAGCAATTAAATTCATGGCAAACATACATCCAGAGTACAGCAGGAGACAAACGGTGCATGCATTGCTTATCCATTAAAAACTGTGCTTTCCTCCCACATCTCTGCTGCTGTTCAGACAGCAAGTTCAGCCACCCCATCACACACTATTAATTTATCACTGTTCTTAGTATGCCATTAGGTCTTCCGCAGCTGCAGGGATTACAGAACCTGGTTTGTTTGTCGCTTGTTTCCTTTTTTTGCAAATTCGCCTGTGTTTACATGACATGCAATATCAACTTGCATGCAGGCAAGATTATTTAATTGCACCACTGTAAACATGACTTTGGTGTTTCTCCTGCTAAGAACTTAAGAAGAGTCTGCAGGATCAGGCCAGCGGCCTATCTAGTCCAGCATCCTAGTCTCACCCATCCTGAGGTTTCCAGCAACCGGCATTCAGAAGCATAGAGAGTCTAATATAGTGGAGGTACTATTAATTGCATTCCAATGCTGTAGGAGCAGAAACTCAAAAGGAGAAATAGCTCTATAAGACACTACCATAATTCAACTTCCTATTGTTATTGTTATTATTATTGAATATAAAATTATAGAATTATAGAATTAAATACAGAATTAAAATATAATAACTTTTTTTTTTAACAGAGCCTAATATAAGAATATTGAGAAACTGATATGCTTGTGTGTTAGGGAAGGTTGCCATCTGCTGGGTAATTTTAGGAACACATGAACCAGGAGTCATCATAGAATCATAGAATTGTAGAGTCGGAAGGGACCCTGAGGATCATCTAGTCCAACCCCCTGCAATGCAGGAATATACAGCTGTCCCACATGGGGATTGAACCTGCATCCTTGGCATTATCAGCACTACACTCTAACCAGCTGAGCTACTGCAAAGCTTTCCCCACCACTCACCTCACCTGCATGCTAGAAAAAGACCAGCCTGATAACTTTTAAAAGATGCTCTGAAAGCGCTCGGAGCCTTTGACACCTGAGCTGTATATTTTCAGAACCCATACCATATTTTGTGGTTGCATTTTCTGTAACCTGGAAACTTTAAAAGCTGTTTTAATATTGTGTTTTAAGTTGCTATGACTCACTCTCTGGCCTTAGGGTGGGTAGTAAATTAAAAGGAGGAGGAGGAGAAAGAATAACAACAATAATATCAGCAACTAGTGCAAATTCATAAAGGGAGCTTCAAAACACATTATTAACAAGTGGGAAGTCATAAGGAATTGCTGAGAGAAAGTAGGGGGAAGTGCTGTTTTTGCTTCTGTCCCCCCTTCATTTCCCATACAATGGATTGATTGTTGAGGGTGGGATCAGGGAAAACTTCATCTGAAGTAAAACTGGGCGAAAACCACCCCGTTTTTGCAGGGTCACTTGTCTCCTGCAAAAATGGGGGGGGGGGGGTTCAGAGGCCCTCGTGTTATATGGGTGTTTTGGTTCTCTGTGTGTTTTACCATGATGGATATGAGTTGATAGAGGGTAAAGGTAAAGGTAAAGGGACCCCTGACCATTAGGTCCAGTCACGACCGACTCTGGGGTTGCGGCGCTCATCTCGCTCTATAGGCTGAGGGAGCCAGCGTACAGCTTCTGGGTCATGTGGCCAGCATGTCTAAGCGACTTCTAGCGAACCAGAGCAGTGCACGGAAACGCCGTTTACCTTCCCACCAGAGTGGTGCCTATTTATCTACTTGCACTTTGACATGCTTTTGAACTGCTAGGTTGGCAGGAGCAGGGACTGAGCAACGAGAGCTCACCCCGTTGTGGGGATTCGAACTGCCGACCTTCTGATCGGCAAGTCCTAGGCTCTGTGGTTTAACCCACAGTGCCACCCGCGTCCCTTGATAGAGGGTAGGGCTGGGCAAATAAATCACTCTTGGGCTGGATCTACACAGATATAAAAATGCTATGGAAATTCTATGGAAAAAAACCTGCTATAAAATATATATACAGTCATACCTCAGGATGAATATGCTTTGGGTTAGGCAAATTCGGGTTGCGCTCCGCGGCGACCTGGAAGTAACAGAGCACATTACTTTTGGGTTTCGCTCCGCGTGCATGCGCAGACCATCAAAATGATGTCACGCGCATGCGCAGAAGCGCCAAAACCTGACCCGCGGACACGGGTTACGTTCGCTTGGGGATGCGAACGGGGCTCCGGAACGGATCCCATTCGCATCCTGAGGTACCACTGTATATGCAATTAGTCATTGAGCTTTACACTGCCATCTGGTGTCACATTTTTGTAATGCACTTAAAATGTTATGAGATTCTAAGGTGTCTTGGAACTCAACCAGGGTCTGTGTTCTGTTGGGGGAAATGAGGCGTGGTGGAGTCTCCGGTTTCTTTGAAATACGATTTATTTACACATATTTAGACTGGAAGCTGTCAATGGAGAAAGAGTTCACGGCATTCACATCTCAGGAGCAGCCCATCCTTCACAGCAGCACAGCACTGAATTCTCAGACATCTCCATGCTTCTTTCCCAGCCTGCCAAGATGGTTCCAGCCCTCACAGCAGCTCACAGAGTCCTTCTTCCCCAACCTCTAAATTTCACATCACACACCCGCCTCCTTGGCAACCTCCCCCCTCACCAGAAGAGCCTCTGACCTGGTTGATGGTTTCCACTGATGAATTAATGACTTGCTCCCCCCACCTTTTGTCACTTTTAAAGACTTCTATCCCAAGTGAGACCTTGGCCTGGAAAAGTAGCTTAGCCTGTATTTTTCATTGGCCTGACATTGTCCCTCCCATACTCCAAATATTATCTGAATCCTGAAGGTAAAGGTAAAGGGACCCCTGACCATTAGGTCCAGTCGTGACTGACTCTGGGGTTGCAGCACTTTACTGGTCAAGGGAGCCAGAGTACAGCTTCCAGGTCATGTGGCCAGCATGACTAAGCCGCTTCTGGCGAGCCAGAGCAGCACATGGAAACGCCGTTTACCTTCCCACTGGAGCAGTACCTATTTATCTACTTGCACTTTGACGTGCTTTTGAATTGCTAGGTTGGCAGGAACAGGGACCGAGCAACAGGAGCTCACCCCATCATGGGGATTTGAACCGCCAACCTTCTGATCAGCAAGCCCTAGGCTCTGTGGTTTAACCCACAGCACCACCCGCGTCCCTCTCCCTGAATCCTACCCTTCCTTAATTTCTAACATTACCTAACATTCTAGCCCTTGCACCCGCAAACTCTGCTACACCAGACCTGTAACAATGTTCATTTTTTGTACACCTTGTTTGCTGGGAGAATTGCATTGCGAAATTGGAAGAAGTGTGGATTTTGAAGGATCTTATTTCTTATTCATATTGTTTTGGAAAGTTTGGATAAGGTAGGCTCTCCTTCAGACCTGCAAGCTGGAAAGCGTCAGGCTTTTCCTCCCTCGCAGGTACAGGCAGGAATTCAAGGCATTTGCTCTTGGCAAGAATAATGCTACCATTACTAATAAATCTGGTGAAAGATGTTCTCATTTCGCATTAATAAAACTTCACATGACTGGCGCAGTGGTGGGGAGATGGAGAGAATGGGGGCACCCAACCAGACTCAGCCAGGGTGGTCCAGGGATGCTGCAGGGATGCAGGCTGAGATCGATGGCTCCAAAACACAGCAGCTTGTACCCAGTTAGGGCCTGGGCTGCCAACTGCATCATATGTGCAGAAGGTAGAAAAGTCTAGCCAACCCCTTAAGCCAGCAGACAACACTCCCTTTGGATTCTAGCACCACAGCCTGTCCTCCTAATATTCTTTTGCTAATGAGCATTCAGATTATCTCATTTCCCCCCTATCCTTGCAAGCTTGCTTTTAAAAAGAAAGGTTATGGGTTGTTGGTCCCCCCCCCTTACTTCATCACCTTGCTTTCCCAAATGATCATTGTTATGAATGATCAAGGCTGGCTCCATGGGGTGATTTGGTCAAGGCATTTGCCAAGGCCCCAAGGCAGCTGCTCCAAAACGCATCAGTGTCAGCATGTAATCGATGAGTTATGCCTGCCTTGCCAACTCTGGCATATGCACGGAAGTCTGGCCAATGCAAAGGACTCCGTCATCCGTTTTTACTTTGTACCCAGGAAGATCGGAGGCAGCCTCTTCCAGCCGTGTGGGGTTCATAGGCAGAGTGTTAGGCTTGAACTGGGGAGAACCTGGGTTCAAATCTCCGCTTGGCTTTCAGGCTTGCAGGGGACTCTGAGGCTGTCTCTCAGTCTGACCTACCTCACAGGACTGTTGTGAGGACGATGTTGTTGTGGTGGTGAAACAATGTTTAATGCCCAAAACTCCTTAGAGGAAGCATTATGGTTAAAGCAGGCATGTGGAAACCTCAAACAAAAGGCTTCAAAGTTCATTTGAAAATGTGTTTTCTTGAGAGAGAAGACATTTGGAAAAGTTATTTTGTAAGAAAGTATGTTTGAAAATACACATTTAAATGTGCATTTAAATGCACATTTTCATAGAAAGTTCTTTTTTTTAAGAATTCAGACAAATGTGGAAACAGGATGAAATAGTGAACAGAGTTAAAAGTGTTAGATAGGTGATTCACTCATTCCAAGCCTGATCCAGCAAAATAATAATAATAATAATAATAATTTTAAAATTGCCATATGCTTTTTTCCTTTTCCTTTTCTAACTCCAAGGGAGAGATATTTACCTCCCTCCCTTCCCAGCTAAACACATGGGGTGTGTGTGTGTGTGTGTGTGTGTGTGTGCATCTTATCTGCTGCAATGTTATAACTTTCTCTGAAATGCAACCCCAGTGGTGTGATATTCATAATATTGATGATAATGATGATGAAGACGATGATAATAACAACAATGGTAAATTATTATAGCACATTTTTATTTCACTTAAATTGCTTCTTCCTGACAACGCCAGAAGGAAAAAAGGAGCGAAAGGGACAGGGGGAAAGAAAATTACCCTCAAATCACATCTATAGGTTTACTGCAGGGGAAAGACCCAAACAAAGCTTCATACAGAAATATTGATTTTTATATACATGCATACCAATTAAAAAGAATTATTGCCCTGCTGCAGATCCCCTGGAGCCCCCACAAAGGATGGAAAAAGAAACATTAAAGGGACTAAAGGGGAAATGCATTGGCTCTGAAAACCATTACTCAATAGCTGAAGAGCGACCTTGTCAGAAAGTGAAAGCACAGCAGTATCCTTGCATTCCAGGGACAAACCCAGGTCGGGGTGGACTTTAGTCTTTCAAATTTGAGGGATGTCTTATCCAAGGCTGAAGTTCAGCACCCTCTCACCTTTCGTTCTGCTCAATTTATTCTGTCTTCATTGAGAAGCCCTGCAGCGCCCCCTAGGCTCAGCACCCAGGTCGTGCTGCCCTAAATCTGCCTTCGCTCTCGTGGCGACTTTGAATGGGGTCTTGGAGGAGTTTGGATTTGATATCCCACTTTATCACTACCCGAAGGAGTCTCAAAGCGGCTAACATTCTCCTTTCCCTTCCTCCCCCACAACAAACACTCTGTGAGGTGAGTGGGGCTGAGAGACTTCAGAGAAGTGTGACTGGCTCAAGCTCACCCAGCAGCTGCATGTGGAGGAGCGGAGATGCGAACCCGGTTCACCAGATTACCAGTCTACCGCTTTTAACCACTACACCACACTGGCACCTCCAACTCCTTCCGTCTGCATATTGTCACCAGAGTCATCACAGGTTGTTCCGAGAGAAGGCCTTCCTATGCCTGCCCCATCGCTGCAGTGCGATGTATCACATTAAAAGGAAGGGAGATGCGTCGCCAACAAGGAGACAGATTTGCATAAAATTATGCAAACTGCTTATCTAGATATCCAGATGCAAATTTGGAAAAAAATTGTAGAATTTAACTAGAAATGCAATTCATCTTCCCACACAGTGACCAGGTATCCTCATACCCTCCTAGTTTGCCCAGGTGATAACTGTTGATGGGCAACTTCAAGTCTCCTTTGACTTTCCCTTTGTTTGGTCCTTTTATCCTTTATCCAAACCTTCAAATAGAGGACTGCCCTCTGTAAACAAGGACACACATCTTTCCTCGGCAAACAGCTGCATCCAGGGTGGAGCCACTGGGAGGCTTGTTGACCTCCCTCGTTTAATTATCCCTATTTTGTAGGTGGAATTCAGAGCACAGTGAGGACCAGCAACTTGTCCATGACACTCACGGCATATGTAGCAACAGACAGTCACAGCATGGAGTTCCCCCAATTCCCATTTATCTTTTTTTTATTTATGATACCAATTGTGTACAATTTTGCTTTCCCTCCCTCCTATTTACGCAGGAACTGGTGTGCCTACGTTCACACAAGACTCCAGCCCACCATCGTGGTTGACAACATAGAAACGTATGCATCGGGCAGAGCCAAGCCATGCACCTGGATTGCAGGACCCTGCGGATCAAGGTATAGCTGTCTTCCACCCTACCCGTCCCAATGGATGCCGGTTTTTATAAGCTTGCAAAGTGATGAATTGGAGGAGTGGTCCATTGCAGCACACAGTCCTTTTATTAGGTAGAAATTGATTGGCCTAAGGTCATCCAGCTGAACTTCATGGCTCATGACGGATGAGAACCCAGGTATCCCTCACCAACATTCAGTGTACGAACCTCCACACAATCCTTTGCCAGCTAATTGTTGTGTGGCTTTCAGCTGATCCTAATAAAATGGGTATTTTGCCATGTAACAACTTGAGAAGGGGCCTGCTGGATCATAGAACTGTAAAGTTGGAAGGGACCCTGAGCATCTAGTCCAATCCCCTGCAATGCAGTTATCCCATACAGGGATTGAACCCGCAACACTGGCATTTTCAACACCATGCTCTAACCAGCTGGGCTATCCAGTCAAAGGCCAAAGGCCATTAAGTCCAACATAGTATTTTCATGATGGCCAACCAGATGCTTATAGGACTTGAGCGGGAAAGCCCTTTCCCCTCTTGTAATTCCAGCAGCTAGAATTCAGATGCTCCTTCTCTCTCTCTCTCTCTCTCTCTCTCTCTCTCTCTCTCTCCTCTAACACACGCACACGCACACGCACACACACACACACACACAGAGAGAGAGAGAGAGAGAGAGAGAGAGAGAGAGAGAGAGAGAGAGAAGATCAGCACAGCTGCCTACAGACTCTCTGTGTGAGCATGACTCCATGATGAATTCCTTGTGCATTTCAAAACTTACTACAGTACTGCCCCACTGGTGAATTTCCCCCTGTACCTTACAAACCTGTTCCAAACACTCACCATTTCCCACTAGGTGGCAGGTTTGCATATACCTAAGAAACAACAGAGGCATCGAAGCAATTTAAAATCCAGACCATCTCCTCTCATAAAACTCATACCCTTTTTTTCAATTTTTAAGTCTCTCTTGCTCAATCTGAGATATTCTCTGACCAAGAATGAGAAGAGAGAGGGAGAGGGAGAAGGAGAGAGAGAGATTGATTCCAGAGCCATTCTGTATTTCAACTGGGCATGGATTTGTCTCTCAGAATCTTTTCTTCTTTGAGTCAAGTCAGGCTATAGTATTAGTTTTAGCTCAGATTTTAACTTAAAGAGCTGAGTACAGTATAACAGATTTACAACCCAAGGCAATCTGAACAGTTTATTTATCCTTGCAGAGCAATATATATGTGAAAGGGACTTTAAGGCATGATGAGGAAAAACCTTTGAAATACTCAGCTGGCAATCGACTTATCTTTACAATGGCATAATACATTCACGTAATTTTGCTTACTCATTAGCACATGGTAGTCAGGAGTTTTTCAACAGGAGTTTCAGCATCAAAACCAACACTCAGTTCAAGCACAGCGGTGGGGTTATTTCTTACATCCGAATGCAGGAACAACCACATCTAAGAAGGACCCTCTTGCACATTATGCTTTGCTCTGCTTGTGTTTTTAGGTAATGTGTGAATTAGACTGGACTTTCCTTCATTGGAGGCTTTTAAACAGATGGCCATCTGACAGGGATTCTTTACCTGTGATTCCTGCATTCAGGGAGTTGGACTAGATTTCTCTTGGGGTCCATTTCAACTCTACAATTCCATGATTCTATGTGATGTACATGAGCTTATATCATAAAGATGATGGCTTTTTTTCCAGGCAAGTGTTTCATCAATAAGGGAAAGGGAAGCCCCAATCCAACAGGGCTTATGTGGGAGAGCAGCAGCAGCAGCAGCAAGTGAGCCTTCCAGTCCCTGTTCCTCTGCCCATGTGAAGACTTTCATGCCAGCCCAGTGGCCTCCCACTCATCACTATGAAACCCCACCTTCTTCCACAGAAGCCACATTGTAATAATACCTCTGTGACTCACCTTCCACACATATGTCCCTATTACAGACATATCCTTAGAAACAGCCAAAATAATTTACAAACAGTACAAGCGCAACCGAACAGAGGTTTTTTAAAAAAATACAAAACAAATGCCTGAGGCAGAGATCTTTTCATTCAGCTGGAAAACCTACTGACAGCATATAATTGCTGTGAGGTTACTGCTGTGGTTTTAGCATGGATTCTAAGGCCAAGTTTTGTGTGTTTGAGTTTTTAATCAGGCTCAGCATAAATGGATAAAATGGATTATAATGTATAACAGGCATTGACTGGCAGAGGTTCTCCGTGGACAGCAGATGCCCTTCCACTGAGCTACAGTGCCTTCCCCAAACAAACATGGCTGCTGTACTACTTGAGTGCAAAGCCATAACTCACACACCGAGATGTGTGGATACCAGGTGGCCATAACTTGTGTTTCGCATTGTGAGATTCACTTGGAGAGCTATAGCCTTTCAGTATTCACCAGGGATAACTAAGTGCCCTCCAGACTAACTAACATGACCCACGGCCAGGGCTGATGGGAGCTGAAGTCCGACAACATCTGGAGGACACAATGATGACTACCATTGGCACGGGCATTATAAGGCAGTTTCATGGGTTCAGACTGATGTCCTGCAACTTCCTTGCCATGCATTCCAGATGTCAACGCCATAAGTGTGTGTGCTTCTGCATCGAAGGCCATCTTAAGAAGACCCCTTTGGTAAGAAATAAGTAGGAAGACACCTAGGAAGCAGTTGGGTTTCAGAAATCTCCATGTTAATTATGTGTTCCTCTAGAAAACCAAGAAGGTTCCCGGGGACTCACTTGAGCAGAAGCGTTGAGTGGACATGAATATTTTGGAACTGAATTCCGTGCTCTTAATGACACGTATTTGCTGGGCTGCTTATTCATAGTCATGCTGAAGCGCAAGGCATAATTTTAGCTACTTAAAAATGAATATTTACCTAGTTTGCCCTTAGCCCACTGCACTCCCAAGCACTCATTTTTGCCCCCGCAAAGGGAATGAAAATTCAAACAGATACCTCTATGGCAAGGACTACAAATAGGATGGCTTTTTATGTAATTTGCTTTTTAATTTAAGTTGTTGTTTCCCTCCTTTCATTTTTAATGAGATTTTCCTTCAAGTAAGGAATGAGCACCGTCCTTTCCTATGGCATTTGTCACGGTCTTCTGGTTTCTCAAGGAAGAACCTGCATCCTCCTTTCTCTGCTTCATAAAGCAACTGGAGCAAGGACGAGTCAGACCAGCAGAACATGATCCATGCCAGGGATGGGGAACTTCTGGCCTGGGCTCCACGGATGGCCCTCTAAGCTCTCTCTGTGGCCCCGGGACTCTCCCCAAGCCACACACCCTTATTGGCCCTGCTTCCCACCTGCTTCTTCCCCTCCCAGATTCAAAATCACTGAGCATATTAACAAGAGGGGTTGGTGGCTATGAAACTGGATTTCGGGCAGTGCACATTGGGCTATTACGTTTTGCAGGGTTTAGGTTTTATTGTGTAAAAGCAACTAGTGCGGGAAGACTTGGGTTAACGTGGGAGGGTGTAATGGACCGGCAGGAGTCGGAGCAATGGGAGGCACCAGCTGGGGAACCCCCAAGGCGAGAAGGTTCAGAGCCAGGGGGCTGGTGCTGGGATGACAGTGAGTGGCCAGAGGGAGAAGAGGGGGAGGAGGTGTCAGAAGCTGAAGAGGCAACAGGGTTTAATGAGCAGGGAGATTGTGGCAGAGAGCAGTCTAGAACCAGAGGCAGAAGTGGAGGCTGGAGAGGAGGGTGGCCACGAAGCAGTGATGGGTCATGCTTGTGGGAGGCACAGGTGTCCCACCCATGCTGCAAGGAGCATGGAGCGGGAGGAGCAAAGACAGGTTCGCAGGCACAGTCTCCGATTGCTTGGGAAAAGCCCTGGAGAGGAGGAGACATAGCTGGCTATTGGGAGGCGGGAACCTTTTGTCTTGGCTACTGCCTCATAAGGGCAATTTCTACGGGAAGAGTTGCTGTGCTCTCTAGGCTTGACATCCTGAGCTGTCTTGTTTCTTTGAATAAAGAGTTAACTTCACTGAAACTGTGCGAGTTATTGCTGACTGGCTCCTGGCATCTGCTCCTGACAGAGGGGGAATCCTCTGGATTTGGTTTGTACATTATATAAGATGCTGACATCTACCATTCACCCCAAATTTCTGCCTTCCAGGGACATGAAGGAGTGCCCTTTCTTTCATGAACGTGCCTGAGCATTAAGACAAGCCCCCATGGCTCTGCTTTTAATCTCTTTGGTGTCAATGGGTGGATGTTGACAGGAAACAGGGCCTTTTCAGTTGTGGCTCTTCATCTCTGGAAGGCTCTCCCCAGATACACCCCCTTCATTATTTTATTTTATTTTATTTTATTTTTTGGTCAGATAAAACCTACTGGTATATAAGCTGCCCAGGCCTTCTAATAACTTGATATCTTTTTAGTGGGTTTATATTGCTTTGTTATTGCTCTGTTGTATCTTGTTATCTTTGTGGGATTTTTTTACTATAAAAAATATGGTTTTAACGTTCCATTGCCCAACTTTGGAAGCTGCTCCAGGATCTTTCGCTGAAGAGTGGCTAAGTATTTTAAATCAATGCCTACATAAATAAATAAAACCACCCCCTGCCTCCTCAACTCTTAATTTCAACTGTGCTCCTGAGGTCTTTATTTTCACTAGGTTTGACACGAGGCTGTTCTGTAAAAGCGTTTGCTTGTGGTCTTGTACAGGACGCAATCAATAGACTTCAAAAATAATCCCTCAGTGGCCTATTACTGATGTATCATCCTGTATCATGTCCATTCATCTGAGACAGAGCCCCGCTAACGTTTGCTTTCCAAATCACCTTGCAGCTCCCAGTCAAGGACTCGCCAAGCTTACAGGGTCAAACATATGATAGTGACATCACTGGACTGGAAGTGCTGCCCCGGATACAGCGGAGCAACGTGCCAGCCCAAAGGTAGGGGAAGTGACGGAAATATTAACCCTTCCTGGCAGGCAATCTGACCTGGCTACAAAATGGCTGGAAGCAGAAGGGAATCTGCTTGCAGCAGATGGAAATGGAAGCACTTCCAGATCAGGTGTTGGGAATCTCTGGCCCACCAGATGTTGCTGAACTACAACTCCCATCATCCCATGCTTGTCAGGTATAGTGGAGGATGCTGTCCCATTAGCAATGATGTTGGTCTGTTTGGGTTCTGGATGTTTAATGGGGGTCACCTTTGAACAGGCAGCAGAATGTCTTGGACTGGCTCTGCGGGAACCTTGGACAAAGCAGGAAGAGTCTGGTCTTAATCCCAGCTGATCCTAATAAATCAGGCACAGCAAAGGAATGAATCTTCAGTATAGTATCACAGGCGCCAACTCCTAGGGGCCGAGGCACTTTTGCCCCATCCCAATTTATTTTATGAGGGAGCTGATCCCCCTCAATGTTCAGAGGGTTTTCAGCTCCACCCCCGGCTCCTCAGAACGTCACGCACAAGATGTCAGGATGTCATGTGATGTCAGCCACAGGACATTGCATTGGACCCCCTCAATAATCCAGAGAAGATGGTGCCTCTGGTTAGTACGGTGGTTAGTTTGGCCCTAGCAGAAGAAGCCTGTCTGGTTCAAAGAACCATTTCATAAAGTAATTACTCAGCAAATGCCTCTTGTTTAAAAATTAATCCACCTAGAGTAGCTTGACCCTCCTGACTTTTTAAGGTACGCTGTCTCTGAATGCATTTCAGCCAGAGGGCATACATTTAGACACTCAATCCCATTCCCATTGAAGTCAAAGCAAATTTATAGCCGGGGCTTCATTTGGATTAAGATTGAGGCAGATGGCAAAATGCCACGCAGACTATTGCACCAACCTTGTGTGAAACATTGCCTGCTTGAGACACGGAGTCCTGTATTTTACGATTGCGCCCGTGATCAAACATATGCCAAGTGTGTCGTGGTTTAACAGGCTTGCGACTGCTATTACTTGCTCGTGGCCTTATACAATCTCCCCTTGAAAAATAAGATATGGCATCCACATACATATCTTAAATGGATGAATATTACAAGAAATGCCATTAGCTGCGGTAGGGAACTCAATCATCGGCGGTAGAGAAGAGGCTGTGATTAAAAATTTATGGGCAAAAATGTAGAGAAGTCACTGCCGTTCGCATCTAAGAGAAGGAAATCTTAATACTGGTGGCGGCATGGGAATCCCCTGTGGAAACAAGAGTCTCTCTTATACATGGCTGAAAGAAGGTAGATGTTTTGGATTAACTCTAATGGGGACTGTTTGTTCGTCATGCTTTTACATCTGGGATCCCAGGCAACATGGATCTAAAATGTTTTCAAGGCTTCATAGAATCAAAGAATGGTAGAGTTGGAAGGGACCCCCAGGGATCATCAAGTCCAACCCCCTGCAATGCAGGAATCTCAGCTAAAGTAGCCATGAAAGATGGCCATCCAACCTCTGCTTAAAAACCTCCAGTGAAGGAGGCTTGTTGCTCTTGTTATTATTGGACAATAGCCACAGTTCCATGAGCATGAGTTTGATCTTGGGCCTCAGGTTTCCCTTTTGCCCCCCAACCCAAAAAGAAAGCCTACTCTGAAGGGTTGGGAGATAATCCAGAAGAAAATAGGAGCATAGGCAACCACCTTACCATTGCTCCATCCATCTCAGTATTGTTTGCACTAATTGGTAGCAGCTCTATGGGTTTTAGGAAGGGATATTTAGCAACCCTACCTATAATAAATAATATTTTTTTATTTATGCCCCACCCTTCCCAGTTCAAAAACTGGGCTCAACAACAAATTTAAAACACTTAATTGATGCAACAACAAAAGGCATAAAATACGGTTTAAAACATGAATAACAATAAATCCAGAATTCAAAAATCAATTTAGGGGGAAAATCCATCCAATAAACATTAGATGATCATCAGGGCTAGCTGGCTAAATTAGTCCTATTTGGGCCAGTGTGGAGACCAGGAGAGAATTAGCTGTGGGTTCCCAGAATGGGTAATCTTCATAAAAAAGGGAGGTTAAGGGAAGGAAGGGGAATAAAAGATCAGGCTAAGTTCAAGTTGAAAGCCAGGCGGAATAGCTCTGTCTTACAGGCCCAGCGGAAGGAAGTTAAATCCTGCAGAGCACTGGTCTCATGGGACAGAGCATTCCATCAGGTCGGAGCCATCACTGAGAAGGCCCTGGCCCTGGTGGAGGATAATCTAACTTCCTTAGGGCCTGAGACCTAGAGATACTGGGGACTGAACCCAGGAACTTCTGCATGCAGAGCGGGTGCTCTGCTACTGAGCCCTTCCCTATGGGAAGTTGCAGGGGCCAGGCCAAAGGGAAGGGGTAACCAGAGAAAATAACATTTCCTTGCTTCACTTCCATGTGCTCTGCAGGATGGAAGGCCTGCTTACCTTAACAGAAGGGATGTGCTGTATCCAAGCCATAGCAACCACTGTGATGTCCACAGTGGATAAGCAGTGCCTTGCTGGCAAATTTTATTGGGATTGATGAACTTGAGGTTGTCCTTCAGAGGTTCTGATTAGCTAAGACAGGGATGCGGAACTTGTGGTCCTCCAGATGTTGTAGGACTACAACTCCTTGCAGCCCCAGCCAGTATGAGGAATGGTCAGCGGGGGTGAGGGGAGTTGTAGTCCAACAACATCGGGAGGACCACAAGTCTAAGGTCACAGTACTCCTGAATAGGCCCACAGAAATGAATGAGGGCTCCACAAGGGTATGGAATAACACACATTTCAATGTGGTTGCTTGGGACATCTTCCTAGTACATCTTCCTGAGGTTAATATGCCTCCCCTTCAACCATTTTTCTGGCCCACAATCCACCTATTAACAAACTGGAACACTAATGTGATATTCCCTGCATCTGAATGAACCCTGAGCAGGTGCACACAGGTCAGCTAGTCAGAGTCTTCCTCACTATAGTAAGAGGTATTGAATTTCTATTTAAATTATATAGTTTCTAAAGTTGCATTTGTGCATATAAATCAGGGTATGAAAATTTTAGGAAAGCCCTCTTCTTTGATGAAGCATTCCTTCTTCTTTTTTTGTCAAGGCACCGTGCCCCAGTTTTGAAATTTGCTTCTCACCCACCATGTTGGCATCTCTCTCTCTCTCTCTTACCCACGTGCAAATTCCAAATGGCAACGGGCCATCAGATTCTGAAAGCCAGCAAAGTTTATTTAAGCAAAATCTCAAGGCAGGCTTGGAAGTTTCTGCTCGAGTGAAAATTTCAAGTGGAACTAGAAAAGTTTCAGTAAGACAAGTGTCTTGGGATCTACAGAAAACATAAATGCATGTTACTAGCCCAAATGTGTTATGAATGTTTCCTGCCTCTTACAGTATTGGGAGTTGGAGTCTAACATCTGAGCTCCAGTACGGCAGAATTTCTCCTTCGGCTTCCCAAAATTTCAGAGGTCTGCTCCCATAGTAACTCAGAGTGGGGCTTTCTGTGTGACTATCCCACTTCTGTGAAAAAGAATTCCTCTACTTACTGGGTACAGTTGAATACATGTTTGTTTTGACAAGTTTTTCAAGCTCGGTGAAAAAGTCTCTGCCTTTGGGGTTCCTGTTGTGTTGTTTTTAAACCAAATCTTCAGTTGTTTGCACAGTTTTTAAAAACTGTTTTTGAGCTGTCTTTGCGGTATTTTTGCAAATTGCCTTGGGACCCATATAAAAGGCAACTAATTAACTAATTAAATATAAATGTTTCTGAAAACCCATGTGGGATTCCTTTCAACAGAACCTGTTTTTGTCAGGTGCAAAGAATTTTCAGTCCTGCGACTAATTCTGAACAGAAGACAAAAAGCTCAACATTTATAGACTTTTCCCAGTAGATGGCTGTATAATGTTCACAATAACAGGAGGCCAACTGCGGTATAACACAGCAGACAAAGGAGAAGACTTAAGAGTTAAGCCCATCTACAAAATTCATTGGGGATTTATTAAACCGGTGTAAGCAGTCAATGAAACGACTCCTAAGAGGAATCACACTACTTTTAGGTGTGCTCCCCATTATCAGTCGCTGTTGCAGAATGAGAGTTCCCAGAGTTCTCCGGGAAGAGGAATGGATGGTTCAACCACCCTGGGAACTTTAGCGCCCTTAACAAAACACCACTTTCCAGCATTCTTTGGGGGAAGCCATGACTGTTTAAAGTGGTATCCTAGTGCTTTAAATGTATCAGATAGAATAATCATAGAATTGTAGAGTTGGAAGGGAGCATGAGGGTCATCGGACTAGAATCTTTTGCCCAACATGGGCAAAAATCTTTGGGCTCAAATCCACGACCTGGAGATTAAGAGGCTTGTGCTCTACCAGTTGCACTAACCCAGGTGGTATAGCCTAGTATATTTTAAGTGGAACATAGGAAAGTGCCGTAGAACATATATTCCTCTATCTAGCCCCCCATATCGTCTCCTCCAACTGGCAGCATCTCTCCGTGGTCTCGGGCAGCGATATTTCCTGCTACCTAGTCATTTGAATTGGAAATGCTGGGGTTTAAAACTGTGACTACAGAACGCAAAGCAGGCACTCTTTCTGTGAGCTTTGGCACCTCCTTGAAGAGCGGACCTGAAAAATACGAAGCGCAAGAGATACAAAGAGGAACTTATCAGATGCATGCTCACCCCAGAGTCACGATTGGCTGCAGCTATTAACTGTACACTCAGTGGCAAACCTATGCTTGCCTCTGGGTATTATGTGAAATAGTCCACCTTTAAAGGGTACGCGTGAAGCTGAAAGGAAGAGAGGGGATTGTGAAATCTGCATCATATCTCAAAGCAACCACCTAGCTGATTTAATTAGGAGGGTGCTGCAAGGATTTACTGGGGGGCGGGGGAAGCACCTTCACATTGGCAGCCCGTATATTTGGGAACAAAAGAATGGTAAGCGGAAGAATAAAAGGACATCCATCAGGTGGCCTTTTATCACCGGAGAGTAACTGATTCCCCCCCATCACAGATTGTATCGTCACGCTGCCACCTGATAAATCCTATGTAATTAATTGGGATGAATGCAAGTATTTAACTCCTGTTGACAGCTACGGCCTTATGAAGATAACAGCGGCCACTGAGAATGTGAGCTGAGCCTCCAGCTTACATTGCAGCCTTGACTGCTGCTATGATAGGCTTTGAGGACAGCTAGATCTCACACGCCCCTGTGGAGCACCTAATTGTTGCTTTCTGCAATTACAGCAATGTATTTGTGTCATCTGGAAGGCTTGTTCATCCTGGGGCTCCTGCATTTTGGATAGCATCATACTATCTGTCAGTCAGGAAGGACGTGAGCCTGGGAGATGCCCGAGAGTCAGCTAGGAGACACCTGCCAAAATCTTGTCTGAACAGGACCCTGAAAACACCTCTTCTGAGAAAGAGGCTTGGGGCCCTAGTAAGAGCCCCACTTCAACAGAGACTTGGAGAAATCCACAGTGGTTCAAAGGCAGCCTAAAAAGCCTCATTGCCACAAGATTGCATCCTCCTGGCCCCTCAGCTGTCTGCCTTAGTAATCAGGAGTCTCCTAAGGAGGAAGGTTCCACATGGGATCAAAAATCTAGGGGCATAGGTGTGATGGCCTGGGACTCAGGCTCAGACTCGGAGCCAGAGGAGTCTCAGTCTGCACCAGATCCTTTGCCTCAGGCAGCAGCTGAACCTAGTCTGGTGTCTGATTCTTAAGAGCCCCAGTCTGTACAGGTTCCCCTGCAACAAGCACCAGCTGGGCCGAGTCAGGGGCTTGAGCCTGCCCTGGCTCCAGATGCGGGGATTACCTCGTTGCCTTCAGCTGGGCCATCACTTACAGCTGCTCCACTACCGGTTTGGTCGGGAGAGGCTGAGGCAGCCCCTGGGTCTAGTAACCTACTGACGTCTCGTGAGCTGCAGAGACTGAGGTCTGAGAGAAGGAGAGACCTCCAGGAGGAGTGCTTGCCTTTAGGCGAGACAGGGAGGTGAGTCACCAGAGGATCAGGACCGGCCGTTACCCCAACAGAGATAAAAGGCTGCTGGACCCCACCCCAGGTTGCGGGAGCAATGTTACTGTTTGCCAGAACCTGCCTGTGATCCTGTGCCTGACCTTGCCTAGCTTCCTGCCTCATGTCCTGCCTTGGCCCTGTCGGACTGACTCCTTGCAGAACCCTTGGATTCAGGACCAGACTTGGATTCAGGACTCGGGTTACCCCTTGGCCCAGCACAATAGGAACACAGATAACTTCCTTATCCTGAGCCAAACCACTGGGCCATCTTGCCCAGTATTATCTACAATGACTGGCAGCAGCTCTCCAGAATTTCAGACGGGATTCTCTGCCATCCACCCTACCTGGGGATTCAACCTGGGACATCAGAACTCATGGACAGCCAATGAGGCTGAATGTCGGAAAATTCAGGACAGATACAAGAATGTACTTCTTCATGCAGTGCATAATTAAACTATGACACTCACTGCGACAGGAGGCAATGATGCCCACCAACTTGGATGGTTTTAAAAGAGGATTAGACAAAGTTGTGCAGGCCAAGGCTATTAACATCTACTAGCCATGATGGCTATGCTCTGTCTCCACAGTTGGAGTTGCTGGAAACCAGAGGAGAGAAAAATGCTCTTGTGCTCGGCTCCTGTCTAAGGGTTCCCCACAAGCATCTGATTGGCCATTGTGAAAACAGGATGCTTGACCCGATAGGCCCCTTCGGCCTGATCCAGCCAGCTCTTCTTATGTTCTTAAGCACTGCCAGTTAGAGTGGCTAACAGCAGGCAAGATGGACCAGCTGTAAAAGGCATTGCCGCATATATTCAAAGTACTAGAGGAGGAAGCAACAGAGACAGAAAAAGTGCAAATGTGGGGTGCCTTCAGGCAACTTAAAGCTAGGTCCACACCTTCGAAATGTGGAAACGCACAAATGCTGATTGAATCAGAGCTTTTAAAATATTGGAACTGCTTGATCCTTCAGGTGACAGAGATACTAGATTTTTGAACTGGGTCCCGATATTATACTGCCTTTCCTATAACAAACAGCAGTATGAGTTAGAAATCATGTCAACGGAGCGACAAACCTCAGCTCCTCGTCTCTTTCTTCCTGGCAACCCTGTGACCCCCGAGGCATTTATCTGCAAACAGCAGCGAGCCCAGTGGATCTGCTGAAACTAAGATAAGAGGGCAGGGATGGAGAGTCAAACTATTTTCCTTAATCCTTTTGTACCTAGAGAAAGGTCCCCCTCTTTATTTAAATTCAGTTTAAGGTCATAGCTGAGATCCATGGTGACTTTTCTCTTTCTTCTTCCTCCCGAGCCCCCAGCAAACTGTTTCACTAGGCTCTAATATTTAGCAACCTTCTGTGTAAATATGTTGCTGTATGCTTTGCAACCTACCAAGCGAAGCACTGTTCACTCACCATGAATGGGCTCAAACCAAGGGCTCAAACCTTCTGCCTTTGCCGCTGCTTGGGACTGTAAGAAGAGAAGGCTTTTCAGTCACCTAGCAAATGGCAATTTATATCGGGGGTTGTGCGTTTGCCTTGGACTTGGGGTACCAGAAGTTAGGCAGGATTCTGTACACTGTAACTCTTTTGAGAGAGAAGAGGCATGGTGACACAGAAAGACGTTCAGTGGTAGAGCATTTGCCTTGCATGCATAAATTCACAGGTTCATTTCCTGGCCTCTCCAGGCAGGGCTGAAAAAGACTCATTTTTAGAAAGCCCGGAGAGTCTTTGCCATTCAGTGTAGGCAATACGGAGTAGGACTGAAAAGGCAGATGATGATGATGATGATGATGATGATGATGATGATGATGATGATTTATACCCCACCCATCTGGGCACCTCCCAACAGAATTAGAAGCACAATAAACCATCAAACATTAAAAACTTCCCTAAACAGGGCTGCCTTCAGATGTCTTCTAAAAGTCAGGTAGTTGTTTATTTCCTTAACATCTCATGTGAGGGTGTTCCACAGGGCAGGTGCCACCACCGAGAAGGCCCTCTGCCTGGTTCCCTGTAACCTCACTTCTCGCAGTGAGGGAACTGCCAGAAGGCCCTCAGAGCTGGACCTCAGTGTCCGGGCAGAACAATGGGGGTGGAGATGCTCCTTCAGGTATTCTGGGCCAAGGCCGTTTAGGGCTTTGAAGGTCAGCACCAACACTTTGACCAGTGCTCGGAAACATACTGGGAGCCAATGTAGGCGTTTCAGGACTGATGTAATGTTCCTACCTGCTGCTTCCAGCAAGAGAACTGCTGCTCTGATCATTCCATGGAGATCTGCCAATTCCACTTTCTCTCAGCTTCTCAGCTTTCTGAGCTTAGGTTTCTTTTGGTTCATTTTCACACCCGTTTGCATTTTTTTAAAAAAACAACAAAAGATGTCTGCATGGAAATCTGTACACATTTAGTGTGCATTTCCAGATTAGACGTGCTTATTTCATAGGATAGCTGCATTGCATCCTGGTTCAGAACGTGCAAATTAGATAGGTCCACATTAGTATCTGCCCTGGATGACTTTCCCTCCACCCCCTAGGCTAGTGCACAATATAATTTTTCTCACAGTGACCGCTTTTTCTCCCCTGACGCACCCATGGGGGCTGCTTTCTGCCTGTGACAAATGAGTGATCTGACTCTTCTACCATGAGCAGAACATAGCATTTTAAATGACAGCACAAGCTAGTGAGAAGGCCGAGGTTCAAAACTATGTGGCTCATGATACTGATTTTGCCAGCATGTAATGCTCATTTTTAGTACGAGGTGAGCCCCCTTCACTTGAAATCCTTCCTCTTTTCATAATTCCAGCTGCGAACTATTTCAAGGATACGTGGAGATTTTGCTATGGCTCTGCATTCATCCTTCTCGGTGTTCAGAGCCAGCAGCCACTGCTGGTGCCCGCTCAAAAGCCAGCTACTCTCAACTGAAATGTGTGTGACTTTGATTGATGAAATTACAAATGGGGATATATTTACAGAAGGATATCTTGCCCCCCGGACAACAAATGTGCTCAGAAATGTCCCGTGTGTGTGGCTGAGGTGGCTCACAGCTCGCTGGTAGAGTGTTTTCTTTACAAGCAAAGGGCCTGAAGGTCAATCTCTGGTATGTCTTTATATGGCTGGTAAACATCTCTGTCTGAAGCCACAGAGTACTGCTGCCAGTCAGCTTAGAAAGAGCTAGTTAATGAGCTAGAAACTGCCCATCACTGGCATATGGCCCTTGAAAGGTTGTCCCAAAAGGAATGCAGCCCTCAGACTGCGAAATATTCCCTACCCCTGCTCCAGGGCATTGTGGGAAATATATGGTGTTTCCAAGCTGCCCCCCAGTGCTCATTGGAGCATTGCTATTGCCTATTACCAGATAGGTCCTTCAGGGTCCGTGGGCACCTACCAAAGCGCATTATGTCAACAGATCCCTCAAACTGAGTCTGGCCTCCCCCTCCTCTCAGTATCCCGAAAGAGCTATAACAGTTGAGTTCTGATTTGCTTAATACAACATGCACCTTGACTTCTCAACTGGCAATTCAGAAATCCCAAGTATTATAGCTTGGTGTCATCCTTACCATTGCAGTGAGATGTGCTTTGTAAACAGTGCAATAGTATATGCACAAATAAATGATAACCCATTTCCATAAAACAGAAAACGCATTGCCAACACTGTGGCAATTTACTGTAGAATCCCTGCTGCTCACACTCACTGGAAAGGGCCTCTCTGAAGAGATCAGTTCAGAGTATTCTCAAGTATCTGGAGTGCAATTTTGTTCCTTCGTTATTAAAAATGATATGGTTCTCTTGCATGCCCCTTGGGTAACTGCTGAATACAGATTTAATTATTCTTCATTCTTATCTAGAGCACAGAGAGTGATATTATTAGTGATGATGGGCAAACTCCCCCTGTCTCGATTCAGAATGAGCTTGAGTAAAATGCTATATATATTTTCAAGATTGCTGGATAAATTATAGGAAATGCATCACTTTAGCTTGATTCTGTTCCGAGCTGGGCTCCATTGCACACTTGATAATGTCACTGGAAGCTTTACTAGTCCCGCGATGAGAGATTATAATGTATCTCCCCATAGAAGGGAAGACAGGGACAGGGACCAGGTGACCAGTGTGTGCCTATTTGGTCTGCTGTCCAGGTACTGACTGTTGATGGACATCTTCAAGGTCCCTGATGCTCTCCTTTCTTAGGGCTCTTCAAGTTTAAAGTGGACGTGGACTGGACTGCCAATCAAGTCAATAGCAACTTGACTTAATCAAACTAGAATTGACATTCTTTGTCCTGCATTAGCGACTGGGTGGATAGTGCCATTTTGTAGCTTAGTCAATAGGTGGCACTGGACTTAGATGCATCTGAGCGGAGTCAGAAGTTCTGTTCTTACTTAAGAAGAGAGATAATAGAGTTCTCATCTATTTTCCAGAGGTGTGTCTTCTGAGCATTCAATGACAATGAGAACTGGAGCTTTCAAATCACAGACAGTTTTAGGTTCCCAAATTCTCTCTCTCTCTCTCTCGTCTGTTATATTCAGGAATGCTGAATTAACTGTACACTGTCCTCTTAAATATAGACTCCCCTTTTCATGTCTTCTCTTAGAATAGGAAAAACCTTGCTGTGGGCCTATGCTTGGGACATCAGCCAGGGAGCGCACATAACCTGGTTAAATAAACCACTCAGTTTTCCATATCTGTGTATGGAACCTGAATCCCGTAGTGAACATTTCACAGACAACACAAAGGTCAGCTAGGTTAGTCCGAGCCTCAGTGAGATTCTGTCTCTCTGTCCCCCAAAATTCCAGCAAATATCCACCCCCACCCCACCCCCAAGAGTGCTGCAGATTTACATCTAGTAGCTCAGAAATCCGTTGAGCATTGTGAAAGGGCATAGTTGAATTCCAGATCTAAACCTCGCACACTTCCATGGCATTCCTAATACGGGCCCATTACCTGGATTACTCTTCCCCATGATCACTGGAGCTGAGCAATGGGCACGATGTAATTACTATGTGGGGCTTGCTCTATGCCCTTCTTTAAGCCTCCACTTCAACATTAATCTCGCCGCTCTCCAAGTGTTCCTAATGATAAGGGAGGGCGAACCTTGCATTAGCACGAGCTCCTGCAAATCACAATCAATTGCAACCTGAAGGAGACACTTATAATCCTCTCTGGTAAGAATTAAAGCCATTCACTATCCCCCGCCAATATGGTGGCATAGCATGTGGTCCAGATGGGCAAAGCAGCTAACTCGGGAATCAGCACAAATGATTAGGATTTAGCTGACTAAGAGCTGGGGGGCACCAGAGTGCACCGGCGATGATATTGCCGTGTACTGGGTGAATTAGTCACGCCGAATGTTTCGCTCACCCTTATTCTTCTCCCCCGTTTTAGCCCAACAGGATCAATTGCTTCTACACAGCAACCAAGCGGAGAGCAACGCAGCTGTCGGCGGGGGGACACCAGGGAGCCCAGAGCAGCAACAGCAGGATCCCAGCGACCCAGGTCAGCGGTTGTAATTACTGCAGTCCCTAACACAATCATTGTCAACACTATTTATTAAAACCAGAACAAAAGAAATCCCCCCGGCCACTGAAAGCGATGTGATGAAGCATTGGAGTCTCTTGCAATCTTGTTTTCCTTTGTGGGGTCTGCTCAGAAAGGTGAGGGGGCAAAACAGAATATTGATAGAGAAGGGGCTTACACGGGCACTGCCGCACTTGGTGGGAAATTCATTTTCCGGGACAACATTATTGGATGCAACAGCCCGATAAGGAACAACAAAAGCAATATAAAGTCAGGGGCTCCAGTGACATATGTTAAATGATTGCTAATGGCCAATCTTTTCTGCTGCTAGTGCCAGGGCCACGGGCAAGGGCAAGGGCTCATATAATCAGGCCTACACTCCAGCCAGGGAAGGGGGCACCGCCAGGTATCTTTCTCCTTGAGGTCTCTGTCTGTTCTCTCCAGGTGTATGAAGGTTGCGGGCAGGGCTACAGATGCAAATCCATGAGCAGAGCAATGAATGGGCATTCATAACAGAAAGGAGCAAGGGCCTCAGCTTGCCTTCTCCTCTCCTTCTGGGTTCTGGTGCAGATTGGGGGAGAATGTAATGGGTAGTGGTGACAATGGCAAGGTGAGGGCATCTGGACCAAGGGCTCTGCAAAACTGGGAGTGGGCACTGGCTGCTGGTTACCGTTATTTATTAAATCCGTAGATCACAGGGCAGTTCACAACATAAAAATACAAAAAAAACATAATAAAAACAAGAACAAAACAAACCAATAACCCCCCTTGCCCCTACCCAGAAACACATTTGAAAGGGTACGGGATGTGAATCAGCTGAACACCAGGCTGAAGAGGAACATTTTTACCTGGTGCCTAAATGAAGGTGCCAGCTGAACCTCCCTGAGGAGATCATTCTACAAATGGGGAGCCACTGCAGAAAAGGCCTGTTCTCGTGTAGCCACCCTCTCTTTCGGAGGAGTCACACAAAAGGCCTCAGATGATGATGACAGAGTCTGGAATGATGGGAGAGGCACTCCTTGAGGTACTGCTGTTCTTAGCCATTTAAGGCTTATAGGTCAAAGCCAGCACTTTGAATTGGGCCCAGAAACTAATCAGCAGCCACTGCAGTTGGGCCAGGATTGACACAACCTGCTCCATCTGTCTTGCCCTGGTGAGCAACTTGGCTGTTGAATTCTACACCAGGTGAAGTTTCCAAACCATCTTCAGAGGCAGCCCTATGTTGCAGTAATATAACCTAGAGGTTACCAGAACATAGACAACAGAATACATGACAAAGCCATTTTTCACCTTTTCACCCCTTGCTTTTTCCTGTAAGACCTATTGCAGTCGTTAAGAGTCGTCAACAGGCTCATCACAGCTATCTGCCAATCACCCATTCCCACCACCCTTCTGAGTAATACCCCTCCCCACCTTCTCACTATATAGAAGGGTCTGGAAACTTCTGTTTCAGTGTATCTGAAGAAGTGTGCATGCACACGAAAGCTCATACCAAGAACTGACTTAGTTGGTCTTTAAGGTGCTACTGGAAGGAATTTGTTTTGTATAGACAACAGAAGTTAGGCTTTCCCTGTCCAGCTAGGGGAGGACTTGGGCCACCAGCTGAAGCTGATGGAAGGCACTCCATGCCACTTGAGGCCATCTGAGTCTCAACAACAGCAAAGGACCCAAAAGGACCCCAAGCTGTTGCCATTCATTAGTCCAGATATAACAAGCTATGCTTTTTTTGTAGTGCGATCTACTGTTCGCAGAAAGGCAGCTAGATCAATTGGGGGGGGGGTAAAATGCAGGAGTATAATGCATTTATTTAAACCAGAGTGGAGATAACTCATGCCCAGGGGCCAAATATAGCCCTCAGAATTCTTCCTAGGCCATGTCCCTTTCCCAAACCCCTGGCTATGCTCCTCAATAGCCTCAATCTGCTCTCCCCTCAAGTGCTTTTGCACAGTGGATATGTCCTTGATCTGTGATAATGCATTTTGCTTGCCTAGATGGAGGATAGGGAGCTGTATGTAGGGTTGGTGTATGCAAAGTCTCTGGTTTTTACTGTACAGAGGAAAGAGTCTTAGCTTCTCCTCCACCCATTTTTTCCTCAGGTCCCAACCACCATGGGCTTGTGGCCCCCAGAAGATTACCCACAAGGGAATGCAGGCAAAAAGGGGGGGGGAGGCTCCCCATCCCTAATTTAAAAAGTAAAACTGAATCCTCCATAGAAAACTAACTAGGAGGAAGAAAGCTCCACTTAGGCTCATTAAATTTCTCTTAACTATTCCATATACTCTCCTGGAATTATAACTACTCTATAATGAATATGGATTATTCAGCAATTATTTGCTGCTGTGCTTGTATGAATGTCACTCATAGCTGAAGATACATGACAAAAATCAGAATGGCCCATTCTTATTAATGACTGCAGAAACTTTTCGTTTCTGGCAATCGCTCGTGGAATTTGTTTCTGTGCTTGCTTTTTTTTGCGATTTAATTTAGTGACTTTCTTCCCTCTCTTTTTATTCCATTCTCCCTCCCACTAACCCTGACCTAGCAGTTGCGCAAAAAATGAATGAGCAGATTAGCAGCCAGGAGATGAGACTGACTTTGCTACAGAAGAAGGTTGACAACATTTCTGCCGTCGTGAGTGATGTGAGCGAGACACTCTCCTCTCTGGAAGGCAAAATCAATGAAGATAAGGGCAGAGACTTCCAGGCTTTTCTAAAAGGTAAAAGAAAGAAATTAATGCAATCACTCACCCAGTAAAAAGTGCCAGGGAAGGAGAAAGAGGAGGAAAAAGAGAGAAAGAAACTATTAGAAATGGACTTAGGCTGTCCTGTTCCATTATTCCACATTCTGCCAGGGAAGTATGTTTTCCTTTGTTCTGTTACTTAAAAAGAAAGAAAGAAAGAAAGAAAGAAAGAAAGAAAGAAAGAAAGAAAGAAAGAAAGAAAGAAAGAAAGAAAGAAAAGAAGAAGAAGAAGAAGAAGAAGAAGAAGAAGAAGAAGAAGAAGAAGAAGAAGAAGGTGGTGGTGGTGGTGGTGGTGGTGGTGGTTGTGGTTGGGCGTACCCCACAAGCCAAAGTGTTGAAGGTGGAATGATAAAGCCTTTAGCGCTTCAGTCGTGGATGCTCATCCCATGCCTGGACGAACAGGTTGCACATCCCAGGTTGCAGAGAGTTTTTGTAGTTTTGTGAGCAAGTGCCCCCTCTCATCTTGAAACAGTTAGTAAAGGGACATGACTAAGCGTATTTGGGTCAAATCAGGCCACAACTTTATTGACTACAGGTGTAAAGAGGTTTGGTATAGGCGTTGGGTAAAGCTACCACTTCCTGCCCACTCACTGGGGTCAACCGGAAATGAGGGTGTCCTATGATCTACATCAAATACCATCTCCCTCTCTGGATTGTCACCTGGGGAGTGCCCTAGCCCCCACCTGGGCATCTGGACAGAAGCCGCTCCCTTGGACCCCCTTAATGGCCTTAATGGGACACCCCCTTTCTTTCAGAGTTGTGATGATTCCTATGAAGAAGGTGAAAACCACCAGGTTGGTGCCAATTTGCCGAGTGGGAAAATTCCTACCCGGCCCCAAATATGGCGGCCGACAAAATCCATAGCAAGGTCTTCATCACCAAACACAGCAGCAGAACTGAGAGGGAGGGTGGGGGATACGACGACGAAGTGGCTGTTGAGGTAGGAGGTGGGGCCCTTTTTATTCACAGGGGGCAGACCCAAGAGAAGCCTGTGAGCCCAGTTGGGTCCGCCCCCTGGGAATGCCCCACTTTCTTGACCACCCAATTTCATGAATGGGCAGATTCCATCCATCTAAGCTCAGCTTAGATGAACGTCCTGCCACACATGTGATTACAAGCATCTGCAAAGGCCCCAAGTAATGTGCTGGATCTTCATTCAGCAGTTCGCTTTGTTTGTCATCAATTGAAATTTGTCCCTGGGTCTTTGTTGTGCTGCATATTGTGTTCGAATGTCTATTGCCTCTGAGTAGTAATGCAGAAATAGCATACCTTTGAGCCTCTAAAAGCCCCTTGGAGACATCTTCATGCATTTCAGGTCCATTCCTTACTTGCCTCGGCAGTTTCTGAGCTCTGGATATTGCTCTCAAATAGCCCTACTTTCCCCAGTCATATTTAGACCACCTCTCCCATCCATCCTGTTCCTCTCCCCTCCCCGCCCCCGGTCCTGGTGCATTTTATTGCTATGTGGCATTCTTCACCCTTGGGTATATGTCCAATATGGCTTTGAACATTTTCCATTTCCTGTCAGCTTCCTTCCCATCCATTTTTTTGTGTTCCCTGCGGGTTAATCTGTTACTTGCACATGTACCTCTGGAAAAACCACTGTCAGATCTTATCCCACTTCCTTGCTGCATTTGGATTCACTTATATTGTCAATTGCACAGTAAGGTTCTATGCTCACGCACAAAAGAAAATTACTATGATCATATGAAACCCAATCCATTTGACCCTTTGAAGACAGCAAGACATGATCTACTTGAACAACTTCCCAAATTCACAATCCCTCTGTGAACCGCTGCTAGGCTAGAAAGAGCCTCTCTCTCTCTCTGTCAATTGTTGGAACCCCATCAAAGAAACACAGAATCGTAGAGTCCGAAAGGACCACAAGGGTTATCTAGTCCAACCCCCTGCAATACAGGAATCTTTTACCCGACGTGGGACTCAAACCCACGAACCTGAGATTAAGAGTCTTATGCTCTACTGACTGAGCTACATCCTTATCTTCCTTCCCCCAGGATTGCAGGAGGTTATAATAGGAACCTCAGGGTTCCTTCCAACTCCATGTTTCTATGACATATTCCCAGCCTTTCCATGGAAGGCTTAGGACAGTTTACATGCTTCTCTCATCCAAACACAGATCACTTCCACACTCACTTGTTTCAGCAGTGCCCCAGCATTCTGTGTTCCTAAATCATTCAGTGATACCAGACTTCCTTACAGATTTGTATCACTGGCCCCACAGAGGCAGCATTTTGCTTTAGATGCTTTTAAAATGAAATTTCCTTCCCATGTTACATCAGCCTTGTCCCAGGCTAACCTCGGATCCACTCCCTGTCTGCTGGCTTTCTCTTTGATTTATGTGAGTTATTTACAAATTGCATTATCTTTCTGACCACTTTGTTTTATGAAAGTGCTACTATTAGCTTCTTTTATTAGCTTTTCATTATAAGCCTAGGGACTTGACGGGACTCGATCCTTCTAGTAGTGCACACTGTGTGTGTGTGTGTGTGTGTGTGTGTGTGTGTGTATGCATGGAGACTGTGCTAGTGAAGTAGCGTTGTGATTTTTCCTTTGAAAAGGCATCCTTTTTCTGTAGCATGTTTGGGTACTGCTCTCTGCATTGTTCTGCCTGCCTTGCAGAGCAACACTTCTATCAACAGAAGATTGATTCCCAACTTCAGCATCTCTTTCTCTCCAGCTCCTTATCCCCCAAAGGAAGATTTATTTCCACTTCTCTATATTCTTCTTTCTCCATCTTTATGCCCACCCCTACAGTCCAGTGATTACTTTCAATTTTCATGCAGTCCTAGCATGATTGCAAAATAGAATCCTGCAATCCTGCAACAACAGAGATGGGTAAATTATGGCCCTTCAGATATTGCTGGATTCCTCTTCCTATCATTCCTTGACCATTGGCCATCCTGGCAGGGGCTGATGGGAGTTGGAGTCCAAAAGAATTGTGGGTATTCCATTGTGGGAATGCCCACTTCTCTAGGCATACGTCCCAAGGTTTAGATATGTACTTCACTCTTTCCTCGTTGAAACTATTCGTACTTCCCCATCCTTCATTTTGGCCTGAGTGTGCCTCTAGAATGTAGCCTATTTCATTTACATTTTTTGTCTTTGTCTTTTTTTCTTCTTCATTCCTGCTCATCTATGAGTTCTACATTCATTCATTCATTCATTCATTCATTCATTCATTCATTCAATATGATTGATAGAGTGTGGTGAGAGAGAGCCAGTGTGGTGTAGTGGTTAAGAGCGGTAGACTCGTAATCTGGTGAACCGGGTTCTCGTCTCCGCTCCTCCACATGCATCTGCTGGGTGACCTTGGGCCAGTTACACTTCTCTGAAGTCTCTCAGCCTCACTCACCTCACAGAGTGTTTGTTGTGGGGGGAAAGGGAAAGGAGATTGTGAGCCGCTTTGAGACTCCTTAGGGTAGTGATAAAGCGGGATATCAAATCAAATCCAGAGTGCTCAATCTAAAAATGAATAAATAAAGCGGTTTACATACAATTGCATAAAATGGTCATATGAAGATGCCAATAAATAAATAAAATGATCAAAATATAGGTAAAACCAACAGAGTTTAACAGCAGATATACATGATGAAATAACCTGTCTGGAGAAGCTTGCCTGAACAAGAGTGTTTTTACCAGGCAACAGAAATGGTACAAACACAAGGTCTGCCTGATATTAGTGAGCTGGAGTCCAGAGCCTGGGTGTTTGGTCATTCCCAGAATTGGTGAGGCTCATTTGACAACAGTGAGAAATCAAGCCTTGAGTGTCATTGGCCCAGTCCTGTGGAACACCCTGACAATAGAGATTCAGCAGAGATTAAATCATGATTTATTGTTAAATTGCTTTTGGATTTTTCCTGGAAAGAAACAAACAAACTAATAGTAAATTTTTAAATCAAAAAATGGCCCAGTAAATTGTCATTCTGGGCACTCTCTCCCTCTCTTCAAATCACACTACTGTATCTATAGAATTTACTAATCAGTGTATCATGATTCTGGATTCCTGGATTGCAGAAAGTTGGATTAGATGGCTCTCTGTATCCCTTCCAACTCTACCCTACAATTCTAAGATTCTATGAGAGCTTAGCCTAAGCTAATGTAGCCTAAGCCAAGCTTGGAGGCCTCAATGCCTTTCTTTACTTAAGAGTGCCCTTCTACTCCCTGCCTTCCTGTTTTCTGCCTGTATTAGATTTATGCTGGATCTGTCCCGCCTTCTGCATTTGTTCTTTGCAACCTTCCACCCTATTTTCAGATATGACCTTTGCATAACCTAAGAGGACCTCTGAACCGTCCTCATTCCTCTCCACCCTTCCATTAAAAGTCAAATTGAGGAGAGCTGGGAGAGAGGGGTGATGACTTCTGCGAGCCTTGGTGGGTGGCAGGAGGATGAATGTCTAGCTGTGACATGCCACCATTAAACTCAATGAAGATACATAGCTAGGCAGAAAGAACAATGAGGTTGCTGCTGAATGAAAGAGCCATGTAAGCTTGACCTTAGTCATAGAATCTCTCACTTGTTTTCTTGCAAAAAAGAAAGGAAGAAGGGAATGCCCTGGCAGTTTAAGAGAATATTCAATATGTGATTTCTTTTCATATGGAAATGAAGAGAGAAGTGGCAACTGTTTTGATTTTCTTCTTTGCATTTTTTTAAAAAAATACAAAAACACCTGCAATCCACCTTGTTTTAAATGAATGAGTACATGGCCAAGTGATGCTCGTGCCACCTTATGAAATCGCATCTTTAAGAAAATCACCCTCCTCCACCACCTACTTCCCATTATATTACACAGCTGGAAAACCCTCTGGCAACCTCTTCATCTAAGCAGCAGAAGAGTTTGCTGGGCTACTTCACAAGATGCAATACGCATGTCAAGACTGACTTCTCTCCCACCCCCTTTCCCTAAAAATATGCTGTTATTCTTTGGCTTTGCTGCTTTTTCAAACAGAAACACACACAAGTGCTCAAAACTCAACTGCATTTCAATAACTATTATTGCTTCCAATGCAGCTGCCCCTTAAATACATAAATTTATTAGAAGAAGATCACTGTGCTGCTGTTGTTTAAAAAAACTCAGCAACCTCAGGACTTTCCAAAAGATGCCATCTAGGAGCACATCTGCCACCTGCAAGAAACAGACAAAAGAGGCTGGCTTTGTTCCTTGCCATTCCATGGCTGCTTGCTCCATTGCCACATGCTTCAGATGACATGCTCTCAGCCCCCTTAACACACTACAGCTCCCAGAATTCATTGAGGGATGCCATGACTCTTTAAAGTGGTATCATAGTGCTTTAAATGTATGGTGTAGAAGGGGCCCAGGTCACATGCTGAGTTGTCAGCGTGTTAGAGAAAGGGTGAGGGCAGAGAACACAAATTCATTTTGGCACAGAAATAAGTCTAGGTATCTCCTGATATGGGTGGTAGTGGTGGAGGGGGGGTCTTATTCCCAAGCTGCTCTGCCTCTGCTGGAGTCTGTTATTGTTGTTTAGTCGTTTAGTCGTGTCCGGCTCTTCGTGACCCCATGGACCAGAGCACACCAGGCACTCCTGTCTTCCACTGACTCCCACAGTTTGATCAAATTCACGTTAGTAGCTTCGAGAACACTGTCCAACCATCTCGTCCTCTTTCGTCCCCTTCTCCTTGTGCCCTCCATCTTTCCCAACATCAGGGTCTTTTCCAGGAAGTCTTCTCTTCTCATGAGGTGGCCAAAGTATTGGAGCCTCAGCTTCACAATCTGTCCTTCCAGTGAGCACTCAGGGCTGATTTCCTTCAGAATGGATCGGTTTGCTCTTCTTGCAGTCCATGGGACTCTCAAGAGTCTCCTCCAGCACCATAATTTAAAAGCATCAATTCTTCGGCGATCAGCCTTCTTTATGGTCCAGCTCTCACTTCCATAGTCTACAGATGGAGTTTACTGCTGGAGTCGGGAAAAACTCCTGGGTGTACAGATAGGTGTACAAAGCCCTATGCAACTTGGGTCCAGAATATCTTAAGTATCATCTCAGTCCCAATATATCCAACTGATGTCTGGGGAGTTCTGGTTCAGATGCTACCTCAGCTACAAACTCAGTGGGTGGCCTCAGGCAAACCACTTTACCTCAGCCTATATGGGGGCAAGAACAGCAGCCTACTTCATAAGCTGCTGTAAGAATTACTGAGGTGAAGTGCCTGGAGCCCTTGGAGCACCATGAAGCTTCCCTTTCAGACACTGAGCTCAAAGTTTCCTGCCTTCCTTTGTGCGCTTTGTTACACTTGTCAGCTGAAATATTTTGCTGTACTTGCATTCGGGTTAATGTTTCGGAATAAGGAGAATTGGGCCAAGGGTCTTATAAATCTAGGCTGTCTAAACACTGAACACTTTGTTAGAGGAGAGCAGGATAAGTAAACAAGTACAAAGTTATGGGTTTTAATGTAATTCTTCTCATCTTTCAGAGCTTTTCTGCCTGTAGAGCCCCACAGAAACATAATCTTCTGAGGAGATTATTTCATTTTAGTTCAGGGTGGCTTTTACTCTGTTAAACAATTAGTGATTGTTTAAGTTTCTTTAGCCAATTAGCACTGATTTAGGATTTGGCAAGAGATGAGGGAATTCTTTAATTGACCCCCACAAGACAAGTCTTTGTTTCGACATCATGTGGTCACATGCAATTCCTGTCACAAATCCCTCCTTGTATTCTGATTAGTTAAACCTTCTCTTTCTTCCCCTTTTCTTTTTCGGCCTCAGGTTAGGTGAAAGTTTGCGATTTTTTTTTGGTCATGTTGTTATACTAATGATTATACCAGCTTAAAACCTCAATTTCTACTTAGTGTACTGTAGAATATTTCCCATGAAGCATCCCTAAGTGATTTACAGTATAATTAAAATGTATATTAAACAGTTACATCTATAACAACATTTTTATAAAAAAGCACCCCAAAGCAAATAAAACAACAGCACCTACATAAAATCAAATTTAGATATCAGCTGGGATAGACCTCCATTGAGAAGATGAACATCTTTAGCAGATGCCAAAATGGAATAGAGAATGCTTCTGTCGGATATAAAGTGGAAGGGACTTCCAAAAGTTCCAATTTCAGTATCGTGTGGAATTGTGGTGGTATCTGAAGGGTGTTTTGTACTGCAGAATGCAGCAATCAGTTGAGTATGTTGGGAGTGGGAGGATATTTAAAGTATTCTGGTCCCAAGCTGTATATGGCTTTGTACACCAATGCCTAGATAGACAAATAGATAGATCATAGATGAAAGATATAGATGGATATACATTGTTTTGCATTTTCTTTTCCATGTGATAGAGCATATTCATTATTATTATTAATTTAAAAAACTGCTATTCAACCATGTTGTCACTTTAACCCATAATCATTGGTATTAAAGATGCAGCCGAAGAGATTGAACTCAGATGCCTTTCTAAATCAAAGCTAATTCATCTAAATTATACTTGTTTGTTGTGTACTCTGTACGCCAACTGAAGAGGGTTTTCCACACAGGGTGGATAAAAGTGTATATAAATACATACATCTGTCACTGCTTTGTTGCATTTAACTAAATATGAGCACTGCAGGTGCTTGTCACTCATACTCAGAAACTAAATATTCAAGATGGCTACAGTCATTGCCCCCTGTTTCAGCCCACACGTAGAAGGGAATAGTGAAATGTGCCGAGCGCTCATCCCTTATTCCTTCTAATATGGCTTTCTAATTCTTCAGTATGGAGTTGTTGACCTTTGGAGGTGTGGGGGATAATATTGCTCCTGCCACTGCTGCTTCATTGCCACTTTCCAGCGGAGAGTCATTGTGGTATGGCAGGAGATGCCAATGTAATGCCCACCAGATCTTCTTGGGCTACAATTTACCTTGCCCATTAGCCATGCTTGCGAGCTGTGGCATCTTAAGAAATTTATTGGGTCACAGCCTTTTGTAGTCTGGAACATGCTTCATCAGACCCATAATAACACGGGGGTTGACAACCTTTGTGGAATGCTGGGTGCATTTTGAGAGAGTACTGGGGGCGCCAGCCACAAAATTGCAGCTGGGGTAGTGGTGGCATCACACGACATTAAAGAGACAGCCGTCACTGACAACCTTATGCTCACCTTGAGAAGTCAGCTGTGACCTGCTGGTCCTGCTTGTAGAGAACACAAAATATTTGTTTTACACATGTGTGCATGCACACTGATGCTGTTGTTGTCCAACAGCAGCAGGGAACATTCCTCAGTATTCAGTACCAGTATCACTGCTTAGAAGGTGCCTGCACATTTTGCCCCATAACTTTCTTTCTAGGAGAGCTAGAGACTTGATTTATTTATATATATATATTTTTTAATGAAATTTCAGAGTCTGGGGCACCTGCCCAGGAGCACAGTGGAAGAGTTTGGCAACACCATGGGGTCCACAAGCACTGGCTTGGTGACACCTGATCTAATAAGTAAATTCCAACCTATTCAATCTTGGGCCACAAAAAATGTGTCTGCCTTTAAGGCATTATAGGATGCTACTGCATGCTCCCCCCCAAAAAAAAAGTTCACTTGCACCCTCTTGAAAAAGGCAGGGCAGACTAGCTCTGTTTTCCTTTTCACTTCGAAATAACAAAATTCAGGAGGTGCTTTCAGTGCTAATTAGGGGGCTGACAATTAAAATATCTTGAGAGCCTCTGCTGTCTTCCTGACAGTCCACTGTTTTCCTGGAAAGTTAACGGTGTATCTGCCTGAGTGATAGGTCTTTTAAATCTATGGTCTACTAAGCTAGAAGCCATGGTTACATTTCACCTTGTCATAGTAGTGTATAATTGCAGGGAACAGCATATTATGGCTTCTCCCTCAGGACAGCAAAACTGATTAAAAGGATGAGAGCAACTAGCACAAGCACTATTCAAACACAGAACCCTCTTGAGATTCAGCAACTGAAATAATCCACCGCATAAGAGGTGGGGAGAGTGTGATTGTTATACAAACATAGATACATACATAATGCTTAAGTATTGAATTTTTGCTTCCTTTCCCCCCTCCAACCTGTTCTTTATTTATTAAGGCATTGTGTCTTCCCCCTCTCTAGATCTCAAGTCCAAAAGCATTGCTGAGCTAGTCAAAGAAATTGTAAGAGAGCAGATAAAAGCATCCCAGAGTGAAACACAAGAGACAGTGGCCCAGATTTTCAAGATTACGTCTGGTCTGTCTGCAGATCTTGAGAACATCAAACAAATGATCAAAAGCTTGAATGCTTCTCACAACAAATTGGCTGGGGAGATAGAAAGCAGGCCCACGAGGGTGGAAATCCTAGATATAAGGACCCAGATCCTCCATATTGAAGAGGATATAAGCATTACATGTGAGAAACCAATTGAAGACCTTCAGGAACATCAGAGGTCTATAGAAGCGGCCTTGGAGCATCAAAGTTCAAGGAGCAACATATACTATGAATCTCTGAACAGGACTCTGACTCAAATGAAAGAAGTTCATGAACAGCTGTTGACAGCTGAGCGGATCTCAGACCAGAACATCCCAACAGCAGGGAACTCCATAACCGATAATCTTACAGATTACATGGTTGGTCTTCATGAGAAAGTGAAAACACAGAGTCTGATGGTTCTGCAGCTCTATGATGACCTCAGAGTCCAAGACAGCAAGATCAGTAACCTCACCGTAGCGTTGGAGATCCAGAGAGATAACTTACATGGAGAGTGCAGCAGCATATTGTCCAAATGCCGGCGGGACTTCCAAACACGACTGAAGGGCATGGAAGAGAACATGCACTCCTTAAATAAAAGCATGGAGAACCTTGTGTTTCCCTTGGATGATAAGATGGACAAGATGAACGAGCAAATTAATGACCTCTGTTACGATATGGAGATCCTCCAGCCTTTGATTGAGCAAGGGGTTCCCTTCAGCCTTACATCAGAATATGAGCAACAGATTGCAATGGACGCTATAAGCAGAAAGCTGGAAAATTTAACCAGTGTTGTGGCAGGACTAAGTTCCGCCACTGAAGAACTCGTCAAAAGCAAGAAGGAGCTTAAAGATGAGGCTCAGGCTTACAATGAAATCTCTGAGAGGCGTATTAATGAATGTTTCATTTTAATGGAGGATGGCTTAAACAAGACCATGATGGTTATCAACAGTGCCATTGATACTATCCAGGATAACTATGTGCTCAAAGAAACATTGAGTACCATGAAGAATGAAACAAAGGCCTGCTGTAGTAGCGCTGAGAAGATGGAAAGCATATTGACATTAATACCTCGGTTTCAAGAGATGAATGAATCCCTTCAGGTGCTAGTCAATGAGAACAGGAAAGGTGTCTTTACTTCAAATGCCATCCATTCTTCTTCTTCATCATCTGGTGATCTCAGCATAGTTCGCCATAATCTAAATGCAACATTAAACCTGCAAGAGCATCATCATGACATTGGCCACCTGGATGGAAAGGGGTCACGCTCCACTCAGGAACATGAAGATTATGAAGGTCGCCTGGCAGCAGTGGAAGCAAAAATAACCAAGTTTTTAGCAAACAACTGCATCACAGTAAGAAACATCAAAGCTGCTTCCACGGAAAAGGATAAAGTGATCTCTCTTCAGGTTCAGGCCTTGAGTTCCAGAATCAGGGCGCTAGAAGCCAAATCCATACGCTTCTCTGTGACCATCCCTGTGTTAAACAAGACTGCCTATGAAGCACGGAGCTTGTGTGAGGTTGTCTCCGGAAGCCTGAAGGGAATGAATGCCAGCATCCCCAGGTTAGTGAAAGCCGCTCATCCAGACAACTTGCTTTTTCAGAAAGGCTTGCAAGAGCTCACAGAATCCATGCTGGAGGTCAAAGCAGGAACAATCCTATCCAATCTAACCTGGTATGTAGACAAGTCCCTAGATGAGGCAGTGGACACTCTTACCAAACGTCTGAAGGCAACTCCTCCTGTTTCTAAAAAGCCACCGCCAGTGAAAAAGATCCCAGTGAGCACGACTGCAAACCAGGCTGGACGAATGCAGAGAAACACAGACACTGCTTCAGAAGCAGGTAAGGCTTTTTAATATTACTACTAGTGACGTTGCCCAAACTTGCAACTTATCCACACGGATTTGTGTAGGGACATAGGAAGATGCCTTATGGTAGCCTTTCTCAACCTGTGGGTCCCCAGATGTTGTTGAACTACAACTCCCATCACCCCTAACTAGCAAGGCCAGAGCTCAGGGATGATGGGAGTTGTAGTCCAACAACATCTGGGGACCCACAGGTTGAGAACCACTGCCTTATGGGTAGTCCATCTAAGCCAGTATTGTTGACACTGGTTGACAATGACTGTCGAAGGTTTCAAGCAAGAGTCCTTCTCAGTCCCATGTGGAGATGTCAAGGTGTGAACCTGGGACCTTTCGCATTCAGCGCCTGTGCTCTGCCACTGAACCATGGCCCTTCCCAACTGCATGGCTTGGATGCTATAAGAATCAAATATTATGTTCTTCAAATGCTCTGGGTGCGGAGAATGAGATTCTGCACATGAGCAGAGAGCCCTGGAAGCCAAAGCTGTAATTTACACTGGGTGCAAATGTTTTTCCTCCCAGGAGGGCGTGAAAACATTGCATCCCCTGGTCCACTTGGAACTTGCTGGCAGAGGCCATAACTAGTACACATAAAGCACGTCACGCCGCCACCACCATTTTGAATCCAGTTAAGTCCAAAGTTCAAATCCCCAGCAAATCTAGATGGCCCCATAGAGCTGCCATCACTGTCACTTATGGGAATGGTGAAAAGGTGGGGGGCCCACAATTCCTGCATGTGACATTGGCATCGCTGTCGGGAGGGCAACTCCGTGGGATCGCCCCATTGCACCATTCGGTCCTGTGGAATCTCTGTGTCTTCTGTTGAATGGTGACGGCAGAAATTAGGCTTCACACAGGGGTTGGTAAATTAAGTGCTGTTTGTGGCAGGACTCTTGATGTAAGCCTGCAGAAGGGTCTCGCCAAGGGAACAGAGGAAGTGGAGGAAGTGCAAGGTGGGTTGTGCTTAAGGAACAGCGTACAGTTAATTCACTGTGGCTGAACAGCGCATTGTTCCGTGGTGCTCTGGGGAAATCTAGTCAAATTGTTATGGAGTGTAAGGATGGAATTTGCATCCAGGTCCCTAATTTAGTAGGAAAGGATTGAGTGCGCTTTGCAAGAGGACTGTGGAAATATGGAATCCAGGTCAATCCAGACCAAATTAGCACTAGTTTTTATACCAACCAAATAATCTGAGATCAAATTTAAAACGATATTTCAGGAGAGAAGCCTTTGACAAAATGACATTGTTTTGTGCACAATAAGGTAAATTGGTGAACGGCAAAGGCATTTTTATTCTTTTATGTCCCCCGTCATCTTTTTCTTTATTTCCATTCCTTCCACCTCAGTGCACACGCTCAAGACATGCCTCGAGTCAAGTGCTTGCAGTTCATCTGATAATCAAGCATGCAGGAAGTTTAAAGTGGATTGGGGCTTCAATAATGTTTCCACTTTATTTCATATCTCGCTGCTTACTCATTCTGCCTTAAACTGCTGGAAGCATTTTCTGCGCAGCAGTGAAACAGCAGAAGTCAGCAGCTGTGTGGATGAAGTGCCTCGGCCTTTTTTGTGGGCTGAACAGCATCTTTCCATGCGAAACTTTACCGTGTTCCAGCCAAAGCTGCTCCTTCACAACAGGCAGTATTTCATTCAACACATATATGTGACAAAGATTATTTCCAGGACAGTGGGAAGTGGGAGTCGAAATATGAAGCTACCTCAGTCCGCTGGTCCATCTAGCTCAGTATTCCTTATTGGTTTCCAAGGATCTCACGTAGGAGTCTTTTTTCACAACTGATACCTGACATTCTTTACTGGAGATGACAGGGGTGGAATCTGTGCTTTTCTGTTTGAAAATCATGTACAGTGGTACCTCGGGTTACATACGCTTCAGGTTACATATGCTTCAGGTTACAGACTCTGCTAACCCAGAAATAGTACCTCGGGTTAAGAACTTTGCTTCAGGATGAGAACAGAAATCGGGGTCCGGCGGTGCGGCAGCAGCGGGAGGCCCCATTAGCTAAAGTGGTGCTTCAGGTTAAGAACAGTTTCAGGTTAAGAACGGACCTCCGGAATGAATTAAGTAGTTAACCTGAGGTACCACTGTACTTCACCAATGACCTACGGCCCAATGAATTGTTACAGTGTTTATAGAATATGCTATTCTGTTCATAGATTCATAGGATTGTGGAGTTGGAAGGGACCCTGAGGATCATCTAGCCCAACCCCTTGCGATGCAGGAATATACAGCTGTTATATACGGGGATCAAACCGCTTTATCGCCGCCATGCTTTAATCAACTGAGCTATCCAAGTGAAAAGAATGTGTTCCTTTCTCTAGGTCAGGGGAGCCAGCACAGTGCCTTCCAGATTTTGTTGGACTATAACTCTCATCATTCCTGATCATTGGCTGTGCTGGCTGAGACTGATGGGAATTGGAGTTCAATAATATCTACATTGCTTACCCCCATGCCCTGCGTTCTTGCATAGCCTGCTGGTTTACGGTTACATATTAGTGCTTCCTTAATCAACTCTCATGGCCCATTGGGGGAGAAAGTTGTACTAACTTGTAAGGTAAAGGTTGAAAGGAGCAGGTTGAATGTCTTAAAATATGGGCAGAGAAGGGAAAAGGGCCATGAGCTTTTGGAGCTGGCTAGCCAGAGCCTAGGACTTGCCGATCAGAAGGTTGGCAGTTTGAATCCCCACGATGGGGTGAGCTCCCGTTGCTCGGTCCCTGCTCCTGCCAACCTAGCAGTTCGAAAGCACGTCAAAGTGCAAGTAGATAAATAGGTACCGCTCTGGCAGGAAGGTAAACAGCGTTTCCGTGCACTGCTCTGGTTCGCCAGAAGCGGCTTAGTCATGCTGGCCACATGACCCGGAAGCTGTATGCTGGCTCCCTTGGCCAATAAAGCGAGATGAGCACCGCAACCCCAGAGTCAGTCACGACTGGACCTAATGGTCAGGGGTCCCTTTACCTTTACCTTAGCAATAGGCAGTCATGGTGGAGCTCAAGAATGCTATATGCTTTTGAGTAGACTGCTACTGCTATGTCTCTAACTCTGTGAGCGAGTGCACCTACCTGAGATGGTTAGATGGCACCTTGTACGCCTCCTTCCTGCAACTCCTGCAGCTAAACTAGTGCCAAACATATTGCTCTGCTTTCCTTTGGACCACATCCGTGAGTCATCTGGGAAGCCCAGGACCTTCATACACACTATCCAGGCTTGCACCCCAGGGTGGGCATTTCGGTGCTGCTTTCGCAGCTGTTTGACTTTACCCCTGAAGACACACTCCATGGGCACCCAAGACAGACAGATGCCAACAAGTCATGCCAGACTTGCCAAATTATCAATCTGGAATTCTTATACCAGACTTCCAGCTTTCTCTGGGCTTTAGTCAGAACTCTCAGACAAAGGGAAGAGTGGGTGAAAACCCCTCCAATCTTAGCATCCTCCTGCCACCCCCTCTCCATTGTCTCTTGCAGCAGGGCTATACCTGAAGAAACTGTCACAGGAGGAACACACCACTCAGGTTCCTTCCTGAGCAATTTCTCCCCTGCTTCAACAGACACCTGCTGTCTATTGCACCACCTAGCCTAGTTTAAACAGGTGGAGATTCCCCTTTCTCTGCTCTCTCTCTCCCAACCCCTTCCCCTCAGCGTTTTTCCACTCTAATTCCCCAGCCACACTGCCAGCAGAGAGCAGCCCAAGATTTACATATTCATTCATTAATTAATAGTATTTATGTGCCACCCATTAACCAAGTACCCCGAGCAGCTTACGGTAACAATAAAAAAAAACCATATAAAGGTACAATTCTAAACCACAAAGTAGAATGCATAATGCAGCATTAAAAATTTCAGCAGCGACAGCAGAGAATAAAAAGAACCCTCTCCGATGACAATTCCGAGCTTTACCTTGGCAAACTGAGAGGGGAGGAGGTGATCTCCTCCAACACTCTGCTGCTGTTGCTATAGGTGGTGTTGCTGTGGGGATGGTGGGGGCAGGGAGGCGAGGGGACCGGCCCTCGATGGGTCAACAAAAGCTTTAAGGCAAAGAAAACCACCTCTCTCTTCAGCCGGTCTGACACTCTCCCACTCCCACTTTTACTACATGGTAGGAACTGATATCAGGCTCCCCACCACCCTGGGTGGGGGGAGGGGAACCCAGTTGGCATTATAAGCAGAGCACTGCCCTGATAGAGATGTCAGACGATTCCATCAGAAATAAAAATGGGAGCAGAAATTCCATGGGGGTTCAGGGAAACGTGAGATGGTTTGGTGGGCTGAAGCAGGAGGCAGGGACGGAAGGGGCTTTGCCCCCCTCAATATTTGCTGACAGGAGGCCAAGCCCCCCCCCAATATCGAGGGGCCCCAAACACACCAGCCTCCAGCCTGCAAACACACCCTCTGCGCTCCCCATTCCTTCCTCTGATGCAACATCGCACATGCATCAAGCGTCATGCGCACGATGTCACACTCACACGACACGTGCAGGACCCCCCAAATCTTGGGCACAAGTAATGCCTCTGGTACAACACCTCTTGAAACAGTCGTGCCTTTCCCCCCCCCCAAAAAAAAAATCCTGAGAGCTGTAGTTTGGTCAGAATGCTGAGAGTTGTTAGAAGACTCTATTCTCCTTACAGAGCTACACCACTGAGCCTCTTGGACTTGCCGATCGGAAGGTCGGCATTTGAATCCCCACAATGTAGTGAGCTCCCGTTGCTCTGTCCCAGCTCCCGCCAACCTAGGAGTTTGAAAGCACACCAGTATAAGTAGATAAATAGATACCGCTGTGGCGGGAAGGTAAACAGTGTTTCTGTGCACTCTGGCTTCCGTCATGGTGTTCCATTGCACCAGTAGTGACCAGTCATGCTGGCCACATGACCCGGAAAGTTGTCTGTGGACAAATGCCAGCTCCTTCCACCTGAAAGCAAGATGAGCGCCATACCCCCATAGTCGCCTTAACCGTCCAGGGGTCCTTTACCTTACACTTCTCAGAATTCCCTGTGAAGGAAGATTGATTCTTAAACCACTCTGTAAACTGTAACTCTGTGGTTCTAGATTCAGGTAGGTAGCCGTGTTGGTCTGACACAGTCAAAATAAATAAGAAAATAAGAAAATTGTCCAGCAGCACCTTTGAGACCAACTAAGTTTGTTCTGGGTATAAGCTTTCATGTGCATGCACACTTCTTCAGATTCTTCTGTGAGTACTCTTAATGAACTACAGCTCCCAGAATTCTTTGGGGGGAAGACACAACTGTTTAAAGTGGCATCACAGTGATTTAAATGTATGGTTTGAATGTGACCCTAAAGTCTCCCATGAACAGCTTGCACCTGGGCAGCAGACTGAGCAGGCACATACAGGTCCACACTTTCCTGCTATGCTGAGGTGTATATCTATTTAAATTCTAGTACATTGTGTCTAATGATTGCATGGATAGATATAAATTAACACATGCACATTTTATGTAAATTGGTGTCTTCTCTTTTGGTGAGGCCAAAATGGACACTCTAATTGCCCATCTTCATTCTCTCCCATCTCTAAGGTAACCCATTTTCACAGCTTTTCTTCCAGCGTTAGTCTATTTCTCTTTGAGAGAAGGAGAGGTGGACATATAGGGAGAAAGATAGCAATTGGAGGTCAGTGTGAGGGAAAGGCTTGAGTTTTCTTTTTCCATATATATTTTTTTTGTCTCCAGGCTTTCTAAACCACCTGCTGCTCTGACCCCTAAACCTTCCCCCCTTCTACTCCCATAGTCTGAGTCTCTAGAAACCCAACAAGCCTTCTGGGGGAATTGGAGGCCACAAAATATTTATTCATTCTTACATTTGTGCCTTACTATTCCGCCAAAGAGTCTACATGGTTTTCCTCCTCTCCATTTTATCCTTGCCATGACACCCCTGTGAGGTAGATTAGGCTGAGTGAGCATCGTGGTTGAGTTGGGATTCGAACCCTGGTCTCCCACCGTCCTAGGCTACCCAATATGCCATGCCGGCTCTCAAAAATGTTTAGCTGTAAATGCCAACCGCATCCGGTGGCGTCCCAAACACCGAGGCATCCACTGTTGCTTTGTTGTTGTTCGGTGCCAAAGCGCCTTTGTGAACGTCTTTTGCACTCTGAGTTTTAATTGCAAGAGATTGATCGTTACCCTAATTCAGTTTGACTCTTCATGCTTCAACTTTGCAAATTCAGTGCAATAGGGCAGGAGACAGATGAAAGGGGTTTTTGTTGTTGTGTGCAATTTAGCGCAGAGGGAAAGCACTGAGTCTGTCTCGGAGAAAATGGAGTAGCTACAAGAGCAGCAACTTCTTATTGCTGCAGTACCAGCGGCCCTCCCCAAACCGAACTCTTGTCAGTGGGAGAGAGGGCAGTACATGCCATCCCTGCTCATTCAGTCCTTAGGTCCCCTTAGGTGATGGACAAAAATAAGCCGTTCGGCCATCCTGAAACAAATTGAAATAGCTTCCCATCATTATTACATTGGTTCACAGACTATTGAGACAGAGGCAATGTGGATCTTTTATTTACACAGAGCTGATATGTGGCACACTGGTGGCCTCAAGGCATCGCCACACGATGCACATAGCATACCCTGCAACTTCCCCTCAAAAAGCTCAACTTTTGTGTATGAATTTTTTACTTCTTGAAATATGGCAACCCTACTCCATCCCCAATAACCAGACAACATTCTACGTTGTCTGAGCTCCTTTCTGATTACTTTTGTCCTCTCTCACACACCCCTTTCCGTTTTCTGCCACACACACTACTAAAGAGGATGGCAGCATTTTGGCTGTATAAAGATCCACAAGAGCCCGGATAGCTCCGTTGATTAGAGCGTGGTGCTGATAATGGCAAGGTTGCAGGTTCGATCCCCATATGGAACAGCTGCATATCCCTTCATTGCAGAAGGTTGGACTAGAATCAGCGGTTCTCAACCTGTGGGTCCCCAGATGTTGTTGGACTACAACTCCCATCATCCCTGAGCTCTGGCCTTGCTAGCCCAAAACCTTACTAGATGATCCTCAAGGTCCTTTCCAATTCTACAATTCTATGATTCTATGTAGAGGATAAACTCCTTATTAGTTTGTAGAACAAGTGGAACCTGCAACAAAATGTTGCAGTATGAAATCCTCCTGATCAGTGTTCCAGTCAATCCACAATGACCGCGTCCAAGACACTTTGTTTCATTCCTGTTCCAACTCATCCATTTCTTACTTACTCTCTCTCTCTCTCTCTCTCTAATAATAATAATAATAATAATAATTTATTATTTGTACCCCGCCCATCTGGCTGGGTTTCCCCAGCCACTCTGGGCGGCTTCCAACAGAGATAAAAAATACACTAAAATGTCACATATTAAAAACTTCCCTGAACAGGGCTGCCTTCAGATGTCTTCTGAATGTCAGGTAGTTGTCCATCGCCTTGACATCCGATGGGAGGGCATTCCACAGGGCGGGCGCCACCACTGAGAAGGCCCTCTGCCTGGTTCCCTGCAACTTGGCCTCTCGCAGTGAGGGAACCGCCAGAAGGCCCTCGGAGCTGGACCTCAGTGTCCGGGCAGAACGATGGGGGAGGAGACGCTCCTTCAGATATACTGGACCGAGGCCATTTAGGGCTTTAAAGGTCAGCACCAACACTTTGAATTGTGCTCGGAAACGTACTGGGAGCCAATGTAGGTCTTTCAAGACCGGTGTTATATGGTCTCGGCGGCCGCTCCCAGTCACCAGTCTAGCTGCCGCATTCTGTATTAGTTGTAGTTTCCGGGTCACCTTCAAAGGTAGCCCCACGTAGAGCGCATTGCAGTAGTCCAAGCGGGAGATAACCAGAGCATGTACCACTCTGGCGAGACAGTCCGCAGGCAGATAGGGTCTCAGCCTACGTACCAGATGGAGCTGGTAAACAGCTGCCCTGGATACAGATTTGACCTGTGCCTCCATGGACAGCTGTGAGTCCAAAATGACTCCCAGGCTGCGCACCTGGTCCTTCAGGGGCACAGTTACCCCATTCAGGACCAGGGAATCCTCCACACCTGCCCGCCTCCTGTCCCCCAAAAACAGTACTTCTGTCTTGTCAGGATTCAACCTCAATCTGTTAGCCGCCATCCATCCTCCAACCGCCTCCAGACACTCACACAGGACCTTTACCGCCTTCACTGGTTCTGATTTAAAAGAGAGGTAGAGCTGGGTATCATCTGCATACTGATGAACACCCAGCCCAAACCTCCTGATGATCGCTCCCAGCGGCTGCATGTAGATGTTGAAAAGCATGGGGGAGAGGACAGAACCCTGAGGCACCCCACAAGTGAGCGGCCAGGGGTCTGAACACTCATCCCCCACCACCACCTCTCTCTCTCTCTCTCTCTCTCTCACACACACACACACAGCCAGTAGCATTCAATGGCTACTGAGCATGCTCAATCTTCATTGGGCTGTCTTGAGATATGGTTCCTCACCCCCTTTTTTGGTTTCTCACTCCCCCTGAAAAGCAGGAGAGGATAGGCCAAAGAGGGCTTCAAATGATGTAAAGGAAATGTAAAGGAAATTCACCTTAGAATCATAGAATCATAGAATCATAGAGTTGGAAGAGACCACAAGGGCCATCGAGTCCAACCCCCTGCCAACCCCCTTAGTGTGGTACAGTGGTTAGAGTGTCAGACTAGGACCTGGGAGACCAGGGTTCAAATTCCCACTGAGCTAGAAGTTCACATGGGACTCACATTATTGTATACAATTAATCTCCGTCCACAGAGACAACTAGACCGCTGTTTTGGGTTTCTCTTTATCTTCATCATATCTTCATCTCTTTATCATATGGAAGTTGCAAGTGCCAGGGGTGTGGCTTTAGGGCGCTGCCTAGGGTGGCAGTTGACACACCGCCCGAAAAAGAGGATATGCACCACTGTAAAAGAGGACCACCAATCTGCATAGAATTTGCATGTGCTAATTTATATGCATCTAAATGCAAATTTGAAAATAATTAGCAGAATTTGAATTTCACAGAAGGGAAGCCAATTACTTACCCATGCAAATCACTCCCCTCAAATCTTTAAATTGATTTGCACCCCAATAAGATCACCCAAATAAGTTCTTACTCAATTAATTTATCACCGAGATCATCCAGAAATCAATCTGAAATCAATTTCCCTTTATTAACTACCCCCATTCAATTCAATCATCACATCATTACCCCACTAATAAAATTCAAAATAAATAGGGCGCACATTGTGATTCCCTTCAGGTGGTAGGGGGGGATTTTTATTGCTAGTCAAGGTGGCCAGTGGGTGGTCTATCTTTTCCTTTTCTGTCCCCACCCACATTAAAATAGAAGGCAAATTAACTCTGTGTAGGGGCAACCATCTCTGTGAGTGTAACAAATTCCCTGGAAAATTGCCCTTCTGAGACGCAGACGTTGAGGTTTCAATTCACAGAGCATCAGCAGTGAGTCTTTCTTTTGGCTCAAGTAAGTGGGGGGAAAGAAGAAGGAGAAAGCTGGACCATCCATTGGGACATCATGTCCTCCCGTGTCTCTGACACTGGACATAGGGAAAATCTATTCCTGCATATCCATTTAAATATTGGGCTATTTCATAGAAGAGAGGACACCTTACCATGTTGTCCCTGCCCCACTCCTTCATCCATGCACTCGAAAACACTTGCAGGAGACTAGAATGCACATTTATGTATCACAACAAAATAGGAAATGCATCGCTGGTGAAGAGGGTGGATATTTACATAAAACTTGCATATGCTAATCTATGTGCGTGGGAGCCAATTTAGAAAGTTATTTCTGTATAGGCATAGCTACAAACTTAGAAATGATGGCTGTCATTTAAAGAGTAAAATACAGCACATCTCCATAGTGGGGAAGATAATGGCTAGGGGGCTCATGTGCCTGCTCAGTTCAGTTCTAAAGTCCTCACACTTCTTTCTTTTGGTACTTCTTCTTTACACCAGACTTGGGCTGGACAGCCCTTCAAAGGGAAGACTGTCCTACAGGTCACAGTGGGGATAAGCTGAAGAAGGGACTCAGAATGATGTCAAGGAGATATTATTTAGCTTACAATTTCCCCATAGTGTTGTGTAGTGGTTAGAGTGCCAAACTAGGGCCTGTGAGACCACGGTTTCAGCCAGTGAGGTGAGGACAGTCCAACCCAGCCACTGCCCCTCAGCCTAACCTACTTCATAGGGTCGTTGTGAGGATAAAACGAGGGGGGCAAGAACCATGCACTCCTTGGAGGAAAAGGCAGTATATGCATGTCATAAATACATAAATGTGATGGGATTTTTGTTGCTGCTGCTGTTGTTATCAGGCAGCTTTAACCAAGCATTTTCCTTCCAGATGTTTTGGGCCACAACCCCAGCTGGCTGGAGTTGATGGGATTTGTACAGTGGTGCCTCAGGTTACATACGCTTCAGGTTACATACACTTCAGGTTACAGACTCCACTAACCCAGATATAGTGCTTGAGGTTAAGAACTTTGCTTCAGGATGAGAACAGAAATCGTGCTCCGGCGGCAGAAGGCCCCATTAGCTAAAGTGGTGCTTCAGGTTAAAAACAGTTTCAGGTTAAGTACAGACCTCCGGAACGAATTAAGTACTTAACCTGAGGTACCACTGTAATCTGAAACATCTGGAAGGAAAAAGCTTGGTCAAGGCTAACATGAGCCATCTCCAGTTTATGTGACCCTTACCTGTGGCCTGAAGCCATGCTGTCCAAACCTAGGTTTGCCCCCACAGTGAGAACATGCAGTAGCACCTGGTGTGTATGTTGATTTCCTCCAATCTCTGGGCAAACCCTAAATATGAAGCTAAGTGAGGCAGCTTTTCCTCTTCTTCTCTTGGCACTCGAACTGCACTCCTACATTGCTTTATCCTGAGCCTTATTGTTGTGATAGATGAGATGCAATGTGTTCGCGGGGGGAAAGCGGCGAGAGAAAATAATTACTTAAGTCGGACAGAAACTCCTTGGCGTGTTGCAGTCCATAAACCTCATCTGTCTACCCCCAGGAGCAGTGTGTTGTGGGGGGAGGTTCCCCCCCCCACTTTGCACAAAGCGCACAAAGCTTTGCATTCAGCCTGGCAAGCTCAAATCCATCACCGTCGAAGTGCTGCGACCGAGGAGCGCCATGGCATCTGAAATGACTGGGCTGGAAATTAAAGATAGCTCAGAGTGCCGATGAAGTGCCTGTGAAAAGAGGCAATTCCACACATCTGCCGGCAATCAGTGCTTATTCTGAAACACCCTTTTCATCACCCCACACCTAGCCTGCTTCTTGAGCGTTCCTGGGCTTTCGTTCTTTCAAGTTTCAGAGGCTGGCCCACTTGGCAATCTCATCGCAAGAATGTGCATACCCCTATTGTCACTGCGTAGGACTCTTAAGAGCTGGAATTGTTGAATAGTCTCCGGCAATTCAATTTGTCTAATCCCCAGATGACAGAGAGCTGTGATTTACAGTGGACAGTTCAAGGGGAAAGGGGAATTGTCCCTCACACTTCAGCCCGGTTTATCCATGGCATAGAATCAAGCGATAATCAAGTTTTACTGTGATTGTACCTCTTCAGTCTGTAGGGATGTGGGTGGCACTGTGGGTTAAACCACAGAGCCTAGAACTTGCCAATCAGAAGGTCGGCAGTTCAAATCCCTGCGATGGGGTGAGCTTCAGTTGCTCGGTCCCTGCTCCTGCCAATCTAGCAGTTCGAAAGCACATCCAAGTGCAAGTAGATAAATAGGTACCACTCCGGCGGGAAGGTAAACGGTGTTTCCATGTGCTGCTCTGGTTCGCCAGAAGCGGCTTAGTCATGCTGGCCACATGACCCGGAAGCTGTACGCCGGCTCCCTCGGTCAATAAAGTGAGATGAGCGCTGCAACCCCAGAGTCGGCCACAACTGGACCTAATGGTCAGGGATCCCTGTACCCTTTACCTCTTCAGTCTACGGCAGGTGGGAGAAACCTTTGGCCCTGCAGATCTTGATGAACTGCAACCCCCATCAGACCCTGCAAGCATGACAACGTCCAAGGATGATGGTAGTTGTAGTTCACCAACATATGGAAGGTTCCCCACACCTGGCCTACAGATAGAAGCAGAGCCGGCCGGCCTTTGAAGTAGGGTGAGGTAGCTGCCTCAGGCAGCAGAAGTGCAAGAGATGGTGGTCCACCTGCCCCACCACTTCTGCCACCAGCAGAACGCCCCCTCTAACTGGAAGCGTTCCAGTGTGTGGCGTTGTCTTCCCCACCCCTCAGTGATGCGGAGGGGACATTCCAACGCACCATGTTGCCACTCGTCTTCCCCACTCCTGGGGCAGAGAGGTGAGCATCGAAGCCTTGTGGAAATCTCACCGAGTTTGGCAAGCATGTGTATGTTCTGGCATGAGGAGGAAGTAGAGGGCAGGGCATAGAAGCAGTGTGGGGGCAGGAAGCAGTACATTCTTTTTTTCTCCTCAGGTGGCAAAAGAGGGTGGGCTGCCTGTGAATAGGAGCTCTTTAGTACTTGCTAGTTTCTAAGGTGGCACACTTACCTCTGCCATGTCTTTAATGCATTATCTCTACACCAGTGGTGGCCAAACTTGGCCCTCCAGCTGTTTTTGGACTACAACTCCCATCATCCCTAGCTAACAGGACCAGTGGTCAGGGATGATGGGAATTGTAGTCCCAAAACAGCTGAAGGGCCAAGTTTGGCCACCACTGCTCTACACAGACACCTGCATGTGTTGAGAGCCTCCTGCTGAAGTACACAAATGGTAAGATTCAGGTTTCTGTATGTACAGATGCCCACCTCACGTGGCATATTATGCCTGGGAGAGCCTTTGCCCAATCTTTAATTTCAAGATGCTTCCAGCTCTGCCCTAGGATAATTGCATGGCCTGGGGCAAGCGACTGAAAGGGAGGTCCCCATCTGTAAAATGGGAGCAGGATTGTAAAGCGCTAAGTAGCATATAAATGAGGGATAAAATACTATTTGACAGTATGTTTGGACATGGAGGCTGGGACTGAGTGCTTCCCTCATGCCTTGGATTGGCAGAAATGAGGAGCAATTAGCCAGTCGAGACCCAGTCAGTGGCAGCAAGCAGTGTCTGACTAAATTCCCCAGTGGCAAATAATATTAAGCAAAAACACCACTACCACACAATCCTGGGAAATGGTGTAATTTATATGCAAATAAACAATGGTGGTTGTCTTTCTCCCCATATCGCCTCTAACTTGAGATTCAAATACAGCTAGGGAAGAGATGGGGTAGGAAGCTGCAATCTGGAAGTCTTTGCAAAGCTCCTTGCTTCTGTGCCTTCATGTCCTTCTCTCCCATTCAATGCAGGTGATTATCTGAGCTGCAGCAGCTCCCCGTGCCAAAATGGGGGGACCTGTGTCAATGAGAGGAAGAGCTTTGTCTGCGCTTGCCGTTATCCTTTCGGAGGAGCCAACTGCAGCACGAAGATGGTGGCGGAAAACGCTCCTACAAGTATAGGCGAGTATAAGTGCGACCTAAGCCATCCCTTTGCCTGTGCCTCTTCTGCTATAGATCAGAGATTACGAGACCCAAGTTCTCTCTCCTAGTTCCTCTCGACAAAGGCTTCCCAGTGGCAGAGTCGTGGCTTTCTCTCTCTCCTTTAAAGCACTCGGTTCATGATGAGAGTCCGCAATCCCCCGTTTTGATGCATCCCACATCACAAAGTATAAAATTTGATTTCTTTCACAAGCCTGTCCATAAAAAATAATAATAGCAAGCAGCCCTATGGAGGGATTGAACAAGATGGTTGTCAGCTGAGCAGCGCTATCATAAATAGGCCAGAGCAAGCTGGCAATTTTTTTGTTACAGAGGCTGTGAAATTGCATTATTGGGAAATTACGCGTTTGACTAAGGCTGCACCTTCCATTTCAAAATATAAATAAATAAATAAATAAATAAATAAATAAATAAATAAGGCAACGGACATTCGAGCCTGAGGTCTGTGTGTGCGGCAGCAGTTCCTTTCTCACATTCCCTCAGGAGGGGAGAAAATGGAATTGGTGCCTCTTGCCTGTGGTTCTTCATGAGTTCAGGAAAAGGTGTGAATCGCACTAGTTTATGTACAATGAGATGCATGTTGGCTCCACCTGCGTAAAACGGATCTCTGAAAAAGACTCATTCCTTCTTCATGCAGCACATAGCTAAACTATGGAACTCGCTCCGACAGGAGGCAGTGATGGCCAGCATCTTGGATGGCTTTAAAAGAGGATTAGACAAATATAACATAGCTGTCAACCGTCCCTTATTTGGCGGGAAACTCCCTTATCTCAGCGCCGTGTCCCACTGCTGTCCCTTATTGATGATGTCCCTTAAATTTCCCGGGTTTCAAAGGAAGCAGCTCCTCTCCCTCCCTCCCTGCCGGCTAGGGAGGAAAGAGGCTCCAGCTGTGCTGCTTGGCTGCGTTGCTCACCCAATAAGGAGTCTAAGAACGACTGGGGGTGGAGCTTGCATGCCTTGTGCCCGGCCACGTTGTTTGGGGACTCGCCTTTGGTCAGCGCTTCCCAGTAGAGAGGTGACGGTGGTTTTCCTTGCTGCATCCCCTTTGCCGAGTTGCTGCGCTGTGGGAACCACCGCTTGAGGCTTCGTTTGCCTGCTGGCTGGGCTTTCTGCCTTTGGCTCGGAGGGGCTCAGAAGCTGAACATACCTGTGTTCTGAAAATCCCTTATTTTGGCTGCTGGTCCCTTCTTTTCAAATCTGTAAGTTGACAGCTATGAAATGTAATCATTTCACCATGTTGCTTGTTACATGTTCTCAGCACCATTGGTGCTGGCTCCCTGGGGCCCTGGTGCCCAAGCACCCACAAAATTCCCTACGAAGGGGCCTGGCACCCACAAATTTTGGTGCCAGAGCCATGCACGCTGCATGGCACACACGTCCCCAGACACCCATGGTCGTGGAGCCAAGCTGGCACTCCTGCTCAGCTCCTTTGGACCATTTTGCACAGTGTGCAAGCAACAACTCGGAGCAGACACTCAAAAGGGAGCCACAGGCAGTCTCATGAGGACAGGGTCAGTTCCAATGTGGGTCCCTCCTTCATCACTTGGCAGCTCTGGCAAACGTGCCTGAATGCAGAAGCAGCAGTCAGTGGCATGAGCCCTCCGATGGATCCGCCATTTTTCATTTCCCACAGTGACTCCAATGAAGCATCATTCTGGGGCATTCTGGGAAATTAGAAGAGGAGCTTCCAGACTCAGCTGCCCAGGGCAGTCATTGGGGATGGGGGTAGAATCATAGAATTGTAGAGTTGGAAGGGACCACGGCGGTCATCTGTTCCAACATGTTGCAATGGAGGAATCTGTTGCCCAGTGTGGGGATACCTTGTGTTTGATCACACTCACATCTTCCATTTTTAGGCATTCCCCTCAAATTTATTAGATGTCTCCCTCCCAAAGTGATTTGTGAGATGCCCCTTAAGCGAGTTACAACATTTGTAACAAAAAAAATACAGTGGTACCTCGGGTTACAGATGCTTCAGGTTGCAGAAGCTTCAGGTTACAGACTCCGCTAACTCATAAATAATACCTCGGGTTAAGAACTTTACTTCAGGATGAGAACAGAAATCACGCAGCGGTGATGCGGCGGCAGCGGGAGACCCCATTAGCTAAAGTGGTACCTCAGGTTAAGAACAGTTTCAGGTTAAGAATGGACCTTCAGAACGAATTAAGTTCTTAACCCGAGGTACCACTGTAATATGGGAGGAATTTGTGTCTGGGTTTGAGCTCTCGCACCAACGTAGACTCTGCTCGGCCACAAATGTTCAGTTGAGGCATCACAGTGACGCTTGCTATAAAAATGAGCAAGCTGAGATTTGCATTTGGAATACATGAAATCTGTGTTTTATGCCTCTCTCAGCCACAATTTTGTCGTTTCTCAATCATTTTTTTACAGTGATGCAGGCATTGGTTTATATGCTACGGGTGAAGGAAACGAAACAAAGGACATTTTTATTTCCCCATTTATTATTATTATTATTAAGCTTCCAAATCTCCCCAATCTTTGCTTGCGAGCAAAATTTTGGGCATATGCAAGCATGTTACATTTACAAAAATCTGTGACACAGCCATTGGGGGGGAAGAGAATGGCATGAAAGCTTTTCTTCTTAATAATGCAGCACAGTCAAGACTGAAATTTCCTTGCTGTTTCCGAAAAAAAGAAGCATTTTTTTTCCTATTGGTGCGTTTGACGCTAATTGTGGAGAAAATTGCTTTCTATACAGTACTTAAGAATTCATTCCGCTTTTCTTCTTTAGCTTCTTGAGAACTTGACAGGAGGCCTGGGGGGAAAGTTTACAACCACCCCTGTGTCTGCAATACAGAGTTGATCCCATTTAAATAGGCAATTCCGCTTGAGGAGAAAACAACAAAAGGCAGATCTGGATGTTATGGCAGACGTGGGGTGAACGTCGAAAATAGCAGCCCTACGTGTAGATCTTCCTGCTCGCCTGTACTTACACTCGCTCCGTAACATGACAGCATTGTGCTGGTTTCCTCACCTTTTTGCTTTGTACTATTGGCTGCTGTGGGGCAGGCAGCAGGACAGGGTTCACAGTGAGGTAGAGGAGGGAGAAGGTGTCTTATCAGCCCAACGTATTTCAAGTCTTATGACTCTTACTCAGGCATAAAACAGCTAAACCAAGGATGAGTGGTTGTGACCTTTAACCCCCTAAATGGCTTCGGCCCTGTATACCTGAAGGACCGTCTCCATCCCCATCGCTCAGCCCGGACACTGAGGTCCAGCACCGAGGGCCTTCTGGCAGTTCCCTCACTGTGAGAAGTGAGCTTACAGGGAACCAGGCAGAGGGCATTCTCGGTGGTGGCGCCCGCCCTGTGGAACGCCCTCCCATCAGATGTCAAGGAAATAAACAACTACTGTGGTACCTCTGGTTAAGAACTTAATTTGTTCCGGAGGTCCGTTCTTAACCTGAAACTGTTCTTAACCTGAGGCACCACTTTAGCTAATGGAGCCTTCCGCTGCCGCCACACCATCAGAGCACAATTTCTGTTCTCATCCTGAAGCAATGTTCTTAGCCTGAGATACTATTTCTGGGTTAGCGGAGTCTGTAACCTGAAGCGTATGTAACTTGAAGTGTATGTAACCCAAGGTACCACTGTATCTGACTTTTAGAAGACATCTGAAGGCAGCCCTGCTCAGGGGAGTTTATAATGTTTGATGTTTTATTGTGGTTTTTATCATTTCTTGGAAGCTGCCCAGAGTGGCTAGGTCGACCCAGTCAGATACGAGGCATATAAATAATAAATTATTATAATTATTAACCATTAGCTATGCTGGCTGGGGTCAGAGGAAATTTTAGGATATTGCAACTTCGAGGTCTCCTCAACCTTCATTTCTGAGTTTCATTGGATGTTATAGGAAAGAAATACACATTGGTCTGGCAATTTCAATAGCAGACCCATGATTGCCATAACATCTAGCTTTACCCAACGGTTCTAGCAAATGTGCTTATCTTATCTTTGCTTATCTTTGCATTATGTTTGTTCCCCCCCCCCTTGCAGATTTTACAAAAGGATCTTACAGATATGCACCAATGGTGGCCTTTTTTGCTTCGCACACCTACGGAATGAATACTCCTGGCCCTATTCGATTTAACAATCTGGATGTCAACTATGGGTCTTCCTATGTCCCAGCAAATGGACGGTTCCGTGTGCCATACCTTGGCATTTATGTCTTCGAATACACCATTGAATCAAACAGCCCGCTCCTCTCAGGCTACCTAGTGGTCGACGGAATAGACAAACTGGGCTTTCGGTCTGAAAACACGAAGGAGAACAAATACCTGGAGAGAGTGGTTACTGGAGATGCCTTACTGGAACTGAACTATGGGCAAGAAGTCTGGCTCAGGCTGGCAACAGGCTCTATCCCTGCCAAATACCCACCTGTCACTACATTTACTGGCTACATATTGTACCGCACATAAATTCCACTCTATAGAAAAGCAGTCACTCAGAGTGGTAACTCTTCTCCTTTGCTTCTAATAAAAATAACTCTTGTTTGAGGCTGCCATCTTTTCTTTTAACAGCTGCATGATAGGCAGAAATGAGGCATGAAACCTCTTTCCAAATCAGCATCTTCGTGCTGTAGGAAGCAACATTCTGCCTGCCACACAGATGTTAAAAGCAGGAGAGGCCTTGTGGAAAATAGGTGGTGAGGCCCATCTCATTAGATAGTTACCTGAATGTCAAATTTTGAAAACGGCCAGCTGTCCCATTGCACCTTTGATTGGCAAAATGGAAGTATTTGTAAATAGGTCTCCCATAGTTCTAGGCACCCCATCAGCTGAATGTCTTCAGTATGTCCATTATTTTTATGCAGCTATTTTGCACCAGTATAAAAGAAATGTACAAGAAGTTATGCATGTTATCACCATTGTTTAAGTGAATTTGATTTCAGTCACTTTTGGGATTTGTGTGACGTAGGCCACCAGTGGGTAAAACTTAAGCCTTGCTTTTATGGTCCACCAGCCAGTTGTACAATAGTGGCTCAGGGTGGGGGCAGACATACACTAAGTTTTTAGGGACCTCTGAATGCATGCTTAACTCTGGAACTGAGCTTACTGCCATGTCACACAAGAATCCACTCCTGGCTTCCCTCTTATTTTCCTTCAGTTCAGCCTTGCACTTCAGGGTGTGGAAAGCTTTTTTGTTGTTGCACTTGTCAAGCTACTGAGATTCCAAAACACATGCAGTGTCTACTGCAAATCACTCAGTAGATTCCTTCTGCCCACCCTGTCCTGGCATAGCCATTTGCTCATGTGACACCATTTTCTATTTTGGGAGGAAGCTGTTGGGATGGCGGGTGCCATCGAGCTGAGAAGGGCCCACCTTTGTGATTGGAATGGTCACATAAACAGACCAGCAGAATGGGACTGCATCACTGGGAGCCTTTCCCAACCCAATGGGTCTACTTCTGTGAAAGGGGCCTGCTTAGGAAGCACCTAAGCTTTTGAATCCCGAGTCCAAAATGGCCAGATTTCATTAAGTTTCACTCTTCATTTGGTTACATAGAATACTTAGTTGAAGAAGCAATGTGCACATAGGCCAAATATAAACTATGCCTGCATATATATTCAGTTGGCTTCCATTTAGTCTCACCACCACCCTTTCATTTTTATTTGTTCATACCAAAATTTGTAGACATGTAAGGTATTCACATTTTACCTTGAAAAGATTCCATCTAAACAGCAGAATTCCAGGAAGTGTAACCTCTCTGTAATTGCGAACTTCCAATAAGTTTTTAATAAATTGTGTGGCACACACTGAACAGATTAAGAAATCAATCAGAGCACTAAAAGAAGTGTGATGCTATGAGGCAACTGAATGAAAGTAGTCAGGGCCAGGCCAAGACATTTTGGTGCCTGAGGCAAAGGACAAGAGAGTGCCCGCTCCCTGGTCCATGTGCAGAAGCCAGCTGGGCTGCCACTTGAACCTTAACACTGGTGATGGAATAGTGTCATCCCATGCCGCCTGCCCAGCACCTCTTTCTTGAGGGGTACACCTCCTTCTGCCAAACGGTAGGGCCGGCCCTGATGGTGGTTTCTCTTGCTTTAAAAATAGCAGCAATAATTGTTGAGGTGGGAATATATATATATATCGCCTAATTCCAGGGAGCTATATGGTTTACACAATACACCACTCACAGGGGAGAGCTTTGATGAAAACCTGATCAACAATCCATATATTTAATCTGCGGCTCATAAATTAGACAATTAATAGCACCAATTAAGGGGTTAACACATTCATCCCCCCTCACTTCCTGCTGGGTCACATTCACTGATAATGAATCCATGATGCCTAAAATGTTAGGCAAAAAAAAAAAAAAAATGGGTGGGAGACTGCGGCAAGGGAACTGTATATTATTTACAACTGCTGTTGAGAATAACACTGGCTCAGCTCATGCTTTGCTTTTTTAATCCTGTCTTCTGTTTATAAAAGTAATCTCCAACACACCATGAACTCTGAATATATATATATATATATATATATATATATATATATAGTCCAACCATTTATTTCATCAGCTGCACCTTATCTTTCTGTAAATACTTAAAATCCCCCATTTGTCACTAACCTATCCTAGCGTATCATTGAATTTTATCAAATGTCGTGCCCACATGGCTAAATCCTTCCCCACCCCTTGTATGACTTTGTCAGTTTAATAACCTGTTTAGCCCTCTTTATTCCTGCCATGGATAGGGCTAAATAGCGTGGAAATTACTCTGCGGATGAAATTCAAATGACCCACCAGAGACTGCGTCTCTCTCTTTAAATATGACTTTCACTGCCCTTCCTGCCCTCCCTGCTTAATCCTTCAAGCCAGGTCTCCATCTTCAGAGTTGCTAATTGTTTTCTTCTAAAGTCCATTTCTTGATAAGGCTCTCTTGTTGTATATTTTCCTCCCTGATACCAACAAATTTCGTTTCGCCGGAGCAGACCTCTGACCTATAGCCGTTTCAAATAAACGCATTTACTGAGAGTACACCTATAATGAAAACCACACCCAATTTGCTTATTGAAAAAATAACACATATACACACTTCTCCATAGTTGTCCTCTTGAAGCTTGTTGGTTACAAGTAATAATTTAACAGATGGATATTAAGACAACATAATGTTTCTAAGAGTGGTGCAAGTCTTTTGAGAGTTCTGTTGCTGCCGTAAAAAAAAAAACCTATGGACGCATCTTTTTATTATTATTATTCTTTTGGAATAAACAAGAATTAACAAAACCAAAAAACACCACGTCTGCAGTTTTTGTCATGTCGGTTTGCGTACAGAACACACAGAGAGCAAGCACAATTTGTGGACAACTCCAGGACCCCAGCATTAATTAGTGTATTTTAAAATAGTGTATTTTAAAATGGGGTTTTAGAGTTTTTAGGGGTTTTTGAATGTTTTATGTAGTTTTTATGTAGTTTTATGTAGTTTTTATGTAGTTTCGTGGTAGTTTTATGTAGTTTTTATGTAGTTTTTCAATTTCATTGTTCCGCAAGGGACAATGACAATAAAGATATCGTATCGTATCATAATTAATGGCCCCTTCAAATTAAGGCATCCCCCCAAAAATGAATATTGAACAAATTGGCTTCTGGCTCCTCCTCCACCACCACCTATTAACAAATGTTACACCTTCAACTCTTCCTCCCAGTCTGCTCCATCTTCCCCCTCTGACCACTCATTGCCTTCCTCCGTTGGGGGTTCCCCAGCTAGTGCCTCCCACCAGTCCTCTGCATCCAGCCAGTCCATGACAACAACATCCCCTTTGCAGATGTCTCTGCTAACATGCAGTTAGATATAGGTAAGAGGTCCCATCACCTCCTGGCAAATAGAAGGGGAAGAAATGGAGGCAGCAGTCACGAAATTAAAAGAGGCCTGCTCCCTGAGAGAAAAGCAATGACAAACCTAGACAGCATCTTAAAAAGCAGAGACATCACCTTGCCAACAAAGGTCCGTATAGCTAAAGCTATGGTTTTCCCAGTAGTGCTGTATGGAAGTGAGAGCTGGACCATAAAGAATGCTGATCGCCGAAGAATTGATGCTTTTGAATTATGGTGCTGGAGGGGACTCTTGAGAGTTCCATGGACTGCAAGAAGATCAAACCTATCCATTCTGAAGGATATCAGCCCTGAGTGCTCACTGGAAGGACAGATCGTGAAGCCGAGGCTCCAATACTTTGGCCACCTCATGAGAAGAGAAGACTCCCTGGAAAAGACCCTGATGCTGAGAAAGATAGAGGGCATAAGGAGAAGGGGACGACAGAGGACGAGATGGTTGGACAGTGTTCTCGAAGCTACAAACATGAGTCTGACCAAACTGCGGGAGGCAGTGGAAGACAGGAGTGCCTGGCGTGCTCTGGTCCATGGGGTCATGAAGAGTCGGACACGACTAAATGACTAAACAACAACGACAAGAGGGGCCAGCAGGAGATGTTATGTTATTTTCTGTTCCCTGCACATGAGAAGCTTATACTTATTCTCTTCTTTGGCAATCACTCATAGCCAAGTAAGATTGTCTTCCATGAACACGGTCTTAACAGTGGGAGAAACTTATAAGCACAGCCTGAATAAGTCTATAGTTTAATATGGTCCCTGCCATCTATTGGTGATTCTGCAGCAATACATAACTCCATTAATAAAACTCCATTAATAAAAAATAAAATAACTGGGATGGTGTCTGTTGTTCTTAAGCAAATTATAGATGCTTTCAGCATTGCTGTATCCCAAATGGATCTTGACTTGAATTCTGTGCTGATTTTCAGCTGGCAGTGCAGAGACATTGGAAGGAGAAACTTCTTTTGTCTGCTGATGTTCCCTTATCTGAAGGAACTAATTGGAGATCGTAAATCGCTAACAGTAAGCTAAGCCCAGCTTGCTGTGTCACCCATCAATTGCAATCCCATTAAAACAGCCCTACTGCAGCACACATCATCAGGTGCACAGAGATGCATTAGTAATGCTGTCTCTGTGGCAGCTGGATAAACCTTAGCATAATGCAAAGGTGATCGTCTCCAGCCCTGTTCCCATCATGATTAAGGATGGGGAGGAATTTGGTTCAGTTCACATTTTAATGTGACTCCATCTATTGGCACTTCCCAAGAACTAAAATGCAGCTGTCCTTCCAAGTTCACACCTCTGAATTTTGCAATTCAGTTCTAAAAGGAGAAGAAGAAATCTATATTAGAGGGAAGTATGCATGGAAATGCAGACATTCATGTGGAAATACAGCACGCCAAAAATGCATTAAATCAGCTTGCAAAAATGTGCACATTACGACAAAGTTGCATACAAAAAAAATGTACCTATTAAAGAAAGGCACATTGAAATGCTGGTGAATTTTCAGGAGGATTTTTTTAAAAATCCACAAACTGATGCAGAAATGTAATGAACTGAATTTAAAATGGGATAAATATCTGACCATGAACATTGCTACCAAGCCACACCCAACTGCAAATGTGGCTCCCTTAATGCTGTACCATCAACTAGTGAACCATCCTAGATTGTCTCCCAAAATGGCACCACAGCCCATTTCTTTCCTTACTCCTGTTCACTTCTTTTACCTTTACAGCAAGTCTAGGAACAGGGGAGGAGGGCTACTAGGCCTATCGACACCTTGGTCTCAGGAAGCATTTGTCATTGACCATAGCTGCAGATCAATAAAATCGGTCAGGCTAACCATTATGCAGAAGAGAGTGAAATCAATCACCCCAGCTTCCTGCGGATCTTTCTCTCCACCTTCCCAGCTTCCCCATTGCTACTCTCTTTAAGCGTAAGTGCAAATAGCCTCTCCTGCAGCACATTCATTTTATGCTTTCCCCGATAATCCAAATGTGAGCGCTTATCTCTTCCCCAAAGCTCAAAAAATGGTAGCCAAGTCCGACACCCGGCACATAGCAGGCTGCCTCCTCTGTATATTTGGATAGCCCAATTACCATGGCAACATTTTTATCTGCTTTGGCTTTGACAAGCCCATCCAATTTATCGTGGCGCTTTGCACGATTCTTTCCTCACTTATGACAAGTGAGCCATCCTTGAAAGTGTTTGTCAGCACGTCACTTTTCCAAACACTTTGTTGCAAGCTGCAGGTTTTACAAGAAGCAAGATATCCTATTTCCCTGGCTTAACAGTACCAGTTGCACACTTTATTTACAAGCCCCCAGTAGTAAAAAAATAATAATAATGAAAGAGAATGGGTGACTTTGAACATAGTTATCTGGACAGGTGGTTACCTTCGTGGAATAGAGATGTGCAAATCTGTCAATTTCAGTTTCTCTTAATCTCTCCTTTTTCAACTCTTCGGTTCTCCACATTTCTTGATCAGTTTGTGACTTTTTTTAAAAAAAAGTCCTCCTGAAAATTAACCAGCATTTTATTTCAAATTTCTCCTCATATACACATATCCAATTTTCCTAATATACATGTTTTGCAAAGCAATTCTCTTATTATTTGTCGCTTTTTTCCTAAAAAAGTGAATTCAAAGTTACTTTAAAATACAACCCTTAAAATCAAGTATAAAAATCAGAGTAAAAACATCCTAAAATGCTCACCAAAAATGTATATAGAATCATAGAAATGTAGAGTTGGGAAGGGACCCCAAGAATTATCTAGACCAACCCCTGCAATGCAAGAATCTCAACTAAAGCATACATGACAAATAAATAAATGATGCTCCATACATGTATGTTAGCTTCACTAATATATACATTAGTAAGCACACTTTAACTTGATATATCCATTCTGGTATGCACTGCTTGACTGGACTAGTGTATCTCAGAAGTCAGAGAAGTGCAAATTTTGTAGGATGGTTGTGTTTTGGTTCACATATTGTTTTGGAAAGCATGGATCAGGTTTACCTTTAAATGTAAACTGCACTGAATTTATCCCTCAACCTATCCATTCTTAAGGAAATCAGCCCTGAGTGCTCACTGGAAGGACAGATCGTGAAGCTGAGGCTCCAAGACTTTGGCCACCTCATGAGAAGAGAAGACACCCTGGAAAAGACCCTGATGCTGGGAAAGATGGAGGGCACAAGGAGAAGGGGACGACAGAGGGCGAGATGGTTGGATAGTGTTCTCGAAACTACCAGCATGAGTTTGACCAAACTGCAGGAAGCAGTGGAAGACAGAAGTGCCTGGCGTGCTCTGGTTCATGGGGTCACAAAGAGTCGGACATGACTAAACGACTAAACAACAACAAAACTATAGAAAGAATGGAGCCAATTGCAATAAGTGGAGCCGCTCTCAGTAACAAAGCTAACCTCCCAAGAAAGAAAAATCTGAAGGCTGTGATTCTGACAAGTAAATAGATAACTATGTGAAACACTAATTTTTGTAGTGAAATTCGAAATGAACTTGGTGGGATGTTTGTTACATTTCGTTAAGAAGACTGTGAAGAGTATGCCAGCAGGGAAACAAATCTCGGTGTTACGCATTCTTACCATTGCAAAAATTCCACTTACCTTCAGCGGTAACATGGGGGTGCAGTACAGCGATGCCCCCAAATTCTCTACTGGCCCTTACAGCTGGGTCCCTCAGCTGGTAGAAGATGCAACAGCCTCTCCCGCCAGCTGGGGAACTTTGAATTTGGCCTGACGGCAGATTAGCCAATAGCAGGCGGGTTTTGGGACAGGCATGCTTGGGGGGGGGGCAGAGCTGAGTGGGCCCCTTGAGGACTTCACTCAGGTCTGCTCCCCGGGGGTAAAAAAAAGTGCCAGTCCCTCAGCCGGCACTCAGTCTGGAGACCGTGGAAAACTCTTTAAGACAGAACTGATTATTAAATGGACTGCACTTAACGAAGGATTCTGAAAACTACAAAAATCTAAATAGACAGGCAATTTGGTACATTAGACAAATGATTGGTTTAAAGGTTTAGAAACAGATTCATGCTATTATGGAATGTTAGAGGGAAAAATAAAAATTGTAAGGTAATGCAAGGTGTAGATAGAGATGTTCACTTCCTTATTCCCTTACAGGGAAAGGCTGTAGCTCAGTGCTGTAGAAGTAGTCAGTCCCAGGTTCATTCCCAATGGTATCTTCAGATAGGTCTGGGAGTGACCCCGGCCAGAAAGCCTGGAAGCCACTGCCCATCCATGTAGACCAGGGTTTCCCAAATTTGGGTCTCCAGCTGTTTTTGGACTACAATTCCCATCATCCCTGACCACTGGTCCTGCTAGCTAGGTATGATGGGTGTTGTAGTCAAAAAACAGCTGGAGACCCATGTTATGTACTGAAGTTCTCACCCTGGGCCAGCAGGGGGATATTGTAGATAGTTCAGGTCCACATAAGCAAATAAGAGATCAAAAGTGACGTTCAGTGATTGGATAGTTACAGAAAGATGTTACAGTTACGTTGTACTGGAGCTCTATATAAGCAGGCTGGCTGAACCCTTCAGTTCAGTTCTGTTCTGTTCTGACCTGTGAATAAACAAGACCTGTTTGGAGAATCGCTGTGTCATCTGATATGTTCACCCACAACTTAACAACCCAAGTTTAGGAAAGCCTGGTGTAGACACCACTGAGTTGGGAGGACCAATGGTCTGACAGCTTCCTCAGTTGCTATGAGTAATTGAGTACCATTGCATGGATGTAGCTTCAAAAACTAATGGTTGGAGCAAGTTGGATGTGGAGTAAGTGGCAATGTGAAAATGGCCATTGACCATCTAAGATCAGTATTGTCTACACGGAACGTAAGAGGAGGAGAAGCTGTTAGGATTCTTGCTCTGATTCTAACAGAAGCTGCATGGTACGGTGGTGATTGTCTCTTATGTTTTAAATGTTTCAGAGCTGTCCAATGAGTTGCTAAAACCTCAAGGACTGCCCCTCCCCATATGAACTGACCCTGACCCTGCACTCATCATCCAAGGCCCTCATTTGTGTGGCTCCTCCACATGAGGTCTGGAGGGTGGTAACATGAGAATGGGTTTTTTCTGCTGTGGCTCCTTATCTATGACCTTTAAAACTGTGCATGAGGGGGTATTTTTGTGTTTTTATATTGCGTGAATTGCAGCACAGCTAAGGGACCAGTGCCTAAAAATGATTCCTACAGCCCATTTTACAGCCCAGTCCTGTGAGGGTCAATTAATTAAGTAGCACCATCAGCACTGCATGTTTTGACTAACTCAGCTGGCATAAGCAATGGAAAGAAGACATGACATCTCTCCGCCCTTTTGAGTTCATAATCTGAATTTTAACAGGCAGCTGACAGAGGGAGGGTAGCTGTCTGGCTATAAAGACTGATAACTTTCTGGGGCCACCAAGCTGAGCCCCACAGGTCCAAGACACTGTGGAAGCACAATGGTTACAGCACCTGGCTTCCCTCCTCAGGCACAAGACTCCACATTCTCCATGGATAGTTTCCTCTCTCATTCTCCTATCCAGGCCTGCATAATTTGCAGGGTTCACCAACATAAAGACAGCTAACCAGAGACTTGATCATATATATACTGTATATACAGTCGTACCTCGGGTTACAGACGCTTCAGGTTACATACGCTTCAGGTTACAGACTCCGCTAACCCAGAAATAGTACCTCGGGTTAAGAACTTTGCTTCAGGATGAGAACAGAAATCGTGCTCCAGCGGCGTGGCGGCAGCAGGAGGCCCCATTAGCTAAAGTGGTGCTTCAGGTTAAGAACAGTTTCAGGTTAAGAATGGACCTCCAGAACGAATTAAGTACTTAACCCAAGGTACCACTGTATGCTCCTTTTCTACCTTAGCAAAACCAGGGAGTTATTCACACGCTGGATATGACACACTACAGCTGAGGAGGCTTCAAGGACAGGATGGCCCACTGATAGAAGACGTCCAACTGTGGCTAAAGGAAACCACTGCTGGTTGTGTCTGTATGGTGCTGGTCCACCTATTCTCCATGTGTGCTTCAGGAAGATGGTAGGAAAGGTTGACTGTGTGAATAGTCCCCATTTAATTCCGGAGTCACCATTAGAAACTTGGTTCTATGTGCTTTCAAGGAAACGTTTCAAAAGCAGACACAATTTAAACAGAAACCCCCCACATCTAGGAAAAACGCCATTTCTCCGAGCCTTGGATCTCTTCTTCATACACAACAAAGCTCTAACGGGAGAAGGGGAAAGTAGCAAGTATTATATTAGCATTGTTAATTACGTGCTGACAGGGTACTTTGCATTTTACAAGACAAAGATAAAGACGCAGGTTCCTGGCCTGATGAGCTTGTAATGTAAAAATCAAACTCTCATCGACTGATCGTACTATGAATGTATCACCCAGTTACCTAGCAACTTCCAAGACCTGATTAACCCTTTTTTTAAAGGGTGTGAAACGTACAACACTTCAGAAAGTGAATTCCCAAGTGATTTTTACCTAATCTTACGCATGTCGGATTCGTGGTTTCCCTGTCCTCAACCAACGGTTAACAGGAACTAGCCCCGACTATTAATCAGGATGTGATATTAACACCCGTGTGAGCAACGCCCCCCCCCCCCAATTTCCCTTTACTTCTCTATTACAAGAAGACCTTGAGATTATTTATTGTTCTGCGGACAAGTTTTGTCGTAGTTTTCAGTCCTTCCACGCAACTCGTTTGAGTTGGTTCACTCATTCATTTTGTAGCACTCTTCCCACCTGGTTGCTTCAGAACTGTTTGAATTTCTCCATGTCGTGTTGGCCCACAGATTATGTAGATACCAGCATCAGCCGGCAAGTAAAGGTGGCAGAGCTTACCTGACTTCATGTCACCAGCATCGCTGGAAATTACTGGGCAAGAGAAAGGATGAGATGAGGCAGTGGCAAAGTCAACACAGCATAGTGGTAGGTGGCCTTTGACCCCCTGCTGTGAACTTGATTTAGACCTCCTATTTGCATTTGGGGGGGAGCTCCCACTGATGGGAGTAAGAAATACCGTAGCTTCTGTTGATATCTCCTGTTTGGATCAGGATCGAAGAGTCATGATGACCTTATTCCTGAGCAATTGCAAGAAGCATAAGAGCCAACTCCTAGGGGCCAAGGTCCCTTCAGCCCCACAAATAAAATATTTGAGGAGGCTGGATGCGTCCCAAAGTTGATGGGCATTGCCATTTAAATGGTGTATGTGCACCGTGTCTCAGGCACCATGTCATTTTATCCAAGTTGGCACCTCTGACAAGAAGCATTTTCCAGAGAGCACAGGTCTGCAGCAAATTCAGCTGCTGAGAAGGTGAAATCATATCTCAAAAACTATTCCATTTATTACTGGGATATGTGTGGAGCTTCCCCTGAATCACTTAGAACTCCACAGAGGCCCTTTGTCAACACCATTCAACACAAGAAGGTTCATATGGCCATGCCAAGGTTGCAGTGGAGAATAGGAGGTCCAGGACAGTTCTTGACAGTAGGTTAAAAAAGGTAAGGTAAAGGACCCCTGGACGGTTAAGTCCAGTCAAAGGCGACTATGGGGTTGCCGTGCTCATCTTGCTTTCAGGCTGAGGGAGCTGGTGTTTGTCCACAGACAGCTTCCCAGGACATGTGGCCAGCATGACTAAACCGCTTCTGGAGCAATGGGACACCGTGACGGAAACCAGAGTGCATGGGAACACCGTTTTCCTGCCGCAACAGTACCTATTTATCTGCTTGCACTGGCATGCTTTCGAACTGCTAGGTTGGCAGTAGGTACCATAGAACGATATGGTCCACCCTAAGATGCCCAAGCATGTTGGCCTGGGATATCAGCCCTGCTGGTTCAGGAAGGAGCCTAAGGAGCCTGGCAGACACACACACACACACACACACACACACACACACACACACACCACTTTTCCTTTCAAGAAAAGTTAGCTGAAGGGAAGGCACTAGTTGTCTCCAGAAGGAAACCTCCTACAGAATGGGGAAGAAATCTCTATTGAGCTGCAGCCTTCCACCTTGTTATCTGGAAGCAAAGGCAGGAGGGATAGCAATTAAAAACTCACATGACAAAATTGATAGACGCCTCGAAAAAGAGAGAGAGAGAGAGAGAATCACTCTCCACACTATCTAAGCAATCTGACCTCTGCAAATTGCCTTGCAGAGGTGGGGAGGAAGAGTTCAGTGACTCATTACTGTAGTTCTTATCTATTTTTCAGATCATGTAAAAGCACGTGAGGGAAGGTTGTTTATGATTATAGCCATGCTTTCTGCTTATATGCTACCCAAAGGCAACAACACCTATTAAGGCTCAAGATATAGCACTAAATTCTTTATTCAATATGGGAAGCAACTTGTGTATTTCATTGGCATTGAGGAGGGATGGACAAATTTGCCAAGTTTGATTTCTCTCAGCTTCTCATTTTCAGGCTTAAGATCAGTTTGCCTCATTTCCACATAGGTTTGTAAATTCTTTTAAAATGCACATGAAAATTCATACGCTTTACTCCTAACATACAGATCTTTGCATGCAGTTTTGCCTTATATATAATCTTTGCAAGCATAGAAGGCTTTTTTTCTTGCTTTTGTGCATGTTATTTTCACAAATATATGCATTTTTGTGTTCCCTCTTCCACTAATACATGCAAGTTTGTGTGTATTCTTTGGTTTGAGAACTGCACTGTAAAATTTAGAGAAGCGGAAATTTTGAAGAGCTGCGTTTTGGTTAGCATATGGGCTCGGGAAGTGTAATTTTTGTAGGTTCGGATTAAAATGCAAACTGAAAGAACTCCCCCACCTCTAAAATTGACAACATTCAGCATGTGTGATGTCACAAGGACATAGGAAGCAGTCTTATACTAAAACCATTGGTTCACCTAGTTCCATATGGTCAGGCGTAGACGACGAGCTAGCGAGAGGTGGCTGAAGAGACTGGGTGTCCTGTCTGAGGCAACTGCCCCACCTTGCCTCAAGGGTGGGCCAAGACTGCCACCACTGATGCTCTACCACTCCACCCTCCCTTTAAAATATGTTAAGACTATACCGCGAGCATTAAATGCATATTCCAATCAAGTAGCTGCAGTGGGTATCCTATTAATTAATAGGATGATGGCATGCCTTAGATACCCACTGCAGCTACTTGACTGGCATCCATTTTTTCAGTATCAGATCACCTTACGCATTGCAAATTCTATTTTAGCACTCCGGACCCTGCCAGAACTGCCTGTCGTGGAGAATCTCAATATGGAGCTGCCGCACGAGAGATTAGCCATGGCACAGATTCCTTGGCAAGTGGATGCTTCTTAGAAATGACGGCATCCCAGCCAAGGCACTTAAGCACATCCAGATGGTGATTAGCCAGCCTCCTCAATCGCCTGCTTTGCTGCTGAAGGGAAGGCGTAGTTCCATAAGACAGGGCAATTGTGATGCCAACATTATTACCCTGTGTGAGAACAAAAGGGACCAGGGAGGCTGAAACACCTCCTGTGAGATCTCCCTTCACAAAACTGCAGAGAATCCATTATGCAGTGTCACTGGAAGAAAAACAACAACCCCAATCCAAGCATGGTCTACAAATGCAGAAGAATGAGATGGTAGGATCCTGAGGCAAGATGGAGGGTGGTACTACATGAGTGGAAAATGCCACTCGTCAATGCTTCCGCATGGGGGAAAGAAACTCTGCAAGCAGAAAGCGAGGATATCAGGGAGACATGTTCTGGTCTTTTCCATGCTTTGCTAATTTTCTACTTGCAGAGAATTATTGCAACATAGGGGAGCATTCAAAGCTATGATTCCCAAGTTGCACTCTGATGCTCCTTCTTCCATCGTGGGGTTCTACAAGCTCTTTGTGCTGCAGGAAGATGGCTATGCCTTGTCCAGCCAGGTTCGGCTAAGGCGGCAGCCCCACAGACAACGCCACCTGCCCCACCGCTTCTGTTGCTGGTGCAGAAGTTGGCTCCACTTCTCTGTCAGCGGTGGAGGGGGCAGGGTGGGCAGAGAAGCAATATCGGCGGCAGGACAGGGCAAGGCGGCACTTCCTGTTTCGCCACAAGTAACAAAATGGGACACGGCACCCCTGTGTTCAGCTGAAGAACAAGTTGCTCCAGCTGGTGCAAAAGGCTGAAGCTAGATTGTTGATAGGAACAGACTGCCACCAACCCGTAACTCTGGTGCTTAAAAACTTAAACTTAGGTGCCCATATGCTCCTCTACCAGGATGAAGTTTGTTGTATTAATTTACAGGGCCCTTAACAACTTAGGTTTAGGACAGGCTTCCTCAACCTCAACCCTCCAGCTGTTTTGAGATTACAATTCCCATCATCCCTGACCACTGGTCCTGCTAGCTAGGGATCATGGGAGTTGTAGGCCAAAAACATCTGGAGGGCCAAGGTTGAGGAAGCCTAGTTTAGGAATCACTATTAATGGTACCCCATGGTTGGGATGCACAGCTTATAACTACTAGGAGTCATGTATTGTAGGTCCAATTTTATGGTACTTCCTTCCAGTCAAAGTGAGACAGATCCTCTCCCTGTTGAACTTCCAGTGACTTTTCTTATTATTATTTCAGCTGGCATTTTAATCAGCAGGCAATCTGATTTTATAGTTTTAACTTATTTATATCCTATTGTATAAATTTACTGGGATATTCCTTTTAAGATGACTCTAATGAAGCTTCACATTGTCAAAATAAAGGGGCGGGACAAAGAAATAAGTGCAAACATGTAATTAATGGATTTCTTGTTGAAAACCAGAGACAGAGAATGAAGCTAATGTTAATCTAAGTAATTCAAAGGGATGGTGCAAGTTGTTGTTTTTTTAATCCTGTAGAAAAAATACATTTATCCTATATATCATGTATATATCCTTCCCAAAGCCACAGTAAATGTAGAAAAAGAATACAACACATGTCATTAAAATCCAATTAAACCACTTAGGTGGAAATAAGGTTTAGAAGCCCAACCTACTAGTAATCCAGTATAAACACCATGTCAACACTTCCAAACCGTGTGGGGTTTGGTAGTGGTGCCAGTGTGGTGTAGTGGTCAGAGTGTTGGACTAGGAGCTGGGAGACTAGAGTTCAAATCTCCACTCGGTCATGAGATCCACACCCTCCAATATTTCTCCAAGGAAAATAGGGATGCCCTAAGGAAAAGTGGGACATTCCAGGGTCAAATTAAAAACCGGGACGGCTTCTGTAAATCTGGGACTATCCCTGAAAAATAGGGTGTGGAAACCCACTAAGGTGAACTTGTTCCCGCTCACTTTCTCAGATCACCTGCATTGAAGGGGATTGGACTAGATGATCGTCAGGGTCTCTTCCAACTCTGTGGTTCTGTAAATATCTCACAGCTGTCCATGGAGGCACAGGTCAATTCTGTGTCCAGGGCAGCTGTTTATCAGCTCCATCTGTACGTAGGCTGAGACCCTACCTGCCCGTGCACTGTCTCGCCAGAGTGGTGCATGCTCTAGTTATCTCTCCTTTGGACTACTGCAATACGCTCTATGTGGGGCTACCTTTGAAGGTGACCTGGAAACTACAACTAATCCAGAATGCAGCACCTAGAGACCACATAACACCGGTCTTTAAAGACCTACATTGGCTCCCAGTATGTTTCCGAGCACAATTCAAAGTGTTGGTGCTGACCTTTAAAGCCCTAAACGGCCTTGGTCCAGTATACCTGAAGGAGCATCTCCACCCCCATCATTCTGCCCGGACACTGAGGTCCAGCGCCAAGGGCTTCTGGCAGTTCCCTCACCGTGAGAAGCCAAGTTACAGGGAACCAGGCAGAGGACCTTCTCAGTAGTGGCACCCACCCTGTGGAATACCCTCCCACCAGATGTCAAAGAGAAAAACAACTATCTGACTTTTAGAAGACATATGAAGGCAGCCCTGTTTAGGGAAGCTTTTAATGTTTCGCAGACTGCTGTATTTAAATACTTTGTTGGAAGCTGACCAGTGTGACTGGGGAAACCCAGCCAGATGGGCGGGGTATAAATAAATTATTATTATTATTATTATTATTATTATTATTATTATTATCTCACAAGGTTGTTGTGGGGATAAAATGGGGAGAACCATGTATGCCACACTGAGCTCCTTGGAAGAAAGGTGGGATATAAATGGAATAATAAAGGGAAATAAAGAATGAAAAAAAAAGTTTAACCCCATGACAGAGGGCAGCACCAAGTTGTCTGTGTCCTCACTTTCCCTGAGCATGGCTCATTTTAATAAATATATAAAATAATTTTTACAAGGATATTTTATGACTCAGCTGTCACAAAGGTGAAGGAAGGCTTTCTCCCAAGCTACAGACTTTGCATTTCTTCCTCACTATCAACTGCAGCTGGACCATAAAGAAGGCTGATCGCCGAAGAATTGATGCTTTTGAATTATGGTGCTGGAGGAGACTCTTGAGAGTCCCATGGACAGCAAGAAGATCAAACCTATCCATTCTTAAGAAAATCAGCCATGAGTGCTCACTGGAAGGACAGATCCTGAAGCTGAGACTCCAATACTTTGGCCACCTCATGAGAAGAGAAGACTCCCTGGAAAAGACCCTGATGTTGGGAAAGATGGAGGGCACAAGGAGAAGGGGACAACAGAGGACGAGATGGTTGGATAGTGTTCTCGAAGCTACCAACATGAATTTGACCAAACTGCAGGAGGCAGTGGAAGACAGGAGTGCCTGACTTGCTCTGGTCCATGGGGTCATGAAGAGTCGGACACGACTAAATGACTAAACAACAACAAACAACTGCAAGCATTAAATGCATATTCCTCATTCACACACAGACACACACACACACACACACACACACACACACACACATCTTTCTCAAAAGCTGCACTTCATTGGGCCACAGCCACTCTTTTGTGCAACTGCACTTTAAAGCTTAAAAGTCAGTTTATTCTCCTCTGACTAGTTGCACTAATAACATAATAGAGGTGGCATGAATAAAGCAGAAGGTGGCATTAGGACGTCAACAAGGAGACGCTAAGGGGAAGTGAAAGAAAATAATAGATCAACAGACATAAAGAACTTTTACTGAGCACTAGAGGGGGGAAATTGAAACGGTAAAAAAAAAAATTGCCATTCAATGCATCACTTCCTTAAAAAAAAATATGAATCTCTCTCTCTCTCTCCCTTTCAATGACAAGACGTGGATGGCTGAGGAGACATGCAATGCTTTTATCGGGAGGGGTGGAAAGAAGATAAAAAGAGAAAAGTGTTAACTTCTTCTGTAGAAAAAGAAACACACATTTTTGACAGCAGATGTCTTAGCACAAGCAAGGAAAACATTGTTTTTGGCTGCTGGATATAAATCTGTAGAGGTAAAAGCCCATTGCATTGTGAGTAGGGTTGCAGCATATCTCTTCTTCTGCTCATTGAACAAAGATAATTGGCATGGTAATTAATTGGTTGGGCAATGTGTATCTCTGGAGTGTGTGCATTTGTATAGCGTGTGTGTGTGTATGTGTGTATTTGCCTTGAAATTAGGGGTGCCGCCTTTTCTCCTGGCAGCCCCTCCCCCCAATTAATTGATGTAGCATTTTCTTGCATAGACATGCACTGATAGGAGAGGGGGACTCCACCTGTTGAATTTCCCCAGGTTATTGTATAATAATGCAGCTACTGCATACAAATGTCAATGACACAAGAGCTCTGCTAGTTAAATAATGCCCTTGAAATGGGAGCAGCGCCCGTTGCCAGAACAAGAGAGAAACTGCAGGATTTAGCGTCCAGTGACCTTCTAGGACTTGCTGATCCGAAGGTCGGCGGTTCGAATCCCCGTGACGGGGTGAGCTCCCGTTGCTCAGTCCCTGCTCCTGCCAACCTAGCAGTTCGAAAGCATGTCAAAGTGCAAGTAGATCAATAGGTACCGCTCTGGCGGGAAGGTAAACGGCGTTTTCGTGCGCTGCTCTGGTTCGCCAGAGTGCGCTGGCCACATGACCCGGAAGCTGTACGCCGGCTCCCTCGGCCAGAAAAGCGAGATGGGCGCCGCAACCCCAGAGTCGCCCACGACTGGACCTAATGGTCAGGGGTCCCTTTACCATTACCTAACACATGAAGCCAATGGGGGAATTAGGAGCTGGTACACAACCCATTTTGTTGGCCTCTGTTGTTGGAGAGGACTGAAGCTGTGTCATGGCCCCAGCTTTGCCCAGGCAGATGGTAAACTCCTCCCGATGGTTCTCCCAGTGGTGGTAGGCAGCAGTAGCAAACTCTGAAATGGGACGTGGGGTGGAGGCTTGGTATCTGCTGGATTCCACTTCAGTGATGCAAATCGGGCCTTGCACCCCAAATCTGAAACAATATTTGAAAAACTGAAGAATTTATTTCCCAATCACTTTCCCAATGCATATAGCTCAGATTTTTATTTCGAAAATCTGTTTGTTGGGGCAAAGCACCAAACCCATTTTAACGGCACAACCTGAATGTGCTGGTACACGGCTGAATCCCACCACAAACAGCCTGGCAGCGTCCAAGGTAATAAAAAATAAGAGATTCTAAATATGCAAACGACACTACATTAATGTTTAATAGCATTCCCATTTGTACAAACTTATTCTCTCCCTTTTTTTTTTTTGGTCTTAATGTTGCCTGGCCCATTTAGAAGTATATGAAATAGAACTGCATTATTTTCTAACCAGAGAGGATGCAATGAAATATGGGTATGCGCACATAAAGTACAAAGCTACCAGGGTTGGAGATGCTGATGATGTGGAGCTGGGTGGTGTGTTTTCCCCGCCCCCGCCCCCTGCTTCTTCGCCCCCCCCAAAAAAAAGAAAAAAAGAAGACATCTAATTTGCTGCTCTTCTAGTTAAAATCATTGGGAAAAAGTGCTGACAATGACAGGCCAGAAACAAAGCTGCTTCTCAACTAACAACCTTAATGAGAAATTTTCTGTCTGGGTTTTGATCTCCCCCCAGCGTGAAGGCTGCCCTTTTGCAGACTTGCATTCCGATCATGAGCTCATGTATGCTGATAACAGCGTGCAGCCAGCCTCGACGTTGCTGGGCTTGTCTATTGTCGGTGATGGTATTGATTGTAGGCACGGTGTCATCCACAAACCTTGATATCTCCTAAAAGCAACGGAGGAAATCTTATTTTGTGCAGCACATCTAGACTTTTTCTCATAAGTCCCTTTGCAACTGAGAAAGCCTCACAGAGATCCTTTGGTAACTGTTATAGCTTGTTTGGTGATTATTCTGGGGGCTGCAAGGCTGGACTGGAGCACATGGGCGTCCTAAACTCTGCAACCGTGTACCCACTTACCTGGGTACCAGTCCCATTGAACTCAGTAGGACTTGCTTCTGATAATATATGCAGACTTGCAGTGGTTAAATGTGGCCCTCTATTAATCAAGTCATGGATTGTATGTAATTTTACACAATACCATGTTATACCAAACCATACCATACCATATATCCTATTTGATTACATTATATTAATATAAGTACTGGTGGGGAGGGGTGGATAGCAGGAAGGAAGGGACCTCAAGAGTAATCTAGTCCAACCCCCTGCAATGTCGAAATCTCAACTAAAGCAGTGATGACAGATGGCCACGCAACCTCTGCTTAAAGACCTGCAGTGCTAGTGTGGTAGCACTAAATGCCGTTATGCATATAACAGGTCTGTTTTCAGATGCTGCTGGACTCCAGCTCCCATCCTTCCTGACCACTGGCCATGCCAGCCAGGGCTGATGGGAGTTGGAGTCCAGCAACATCTCAAGGGCCACAGGTTACCCACGATAACAGCTTCAGAGAGACCAAACAGGATCAGGGCTGCAGCACGTGGAGAGGGGAGGGGTTAATTCTCATCACCTTTACAGAAACGTCTGAAAATGTTTCCACTTCAGAGTTTCTAGGAAGCTTCCAGGAAATGGTGTCAATGTGAATTTCCATCCTGGGGTTTACTAGCAGCATGTAGGGAAGGGTTTTGTGGGACCACATGGAGGGGATGAGGGGAAATAAGCTGGTGGTGTGAATAGATGTTTCGAAGAAAGCTCTCTAAGAATCACTAAAATCTACAATTTCCTACTCAGAGTAGACCTATTAAAGTTAATGGACATAGGAAACTTAAGTTCATTCATGTAAGTGGGTCTACTCTGAGTTGTTGCTGCTGTTGTTAATTTTTTATTTCCAAAACTGGAAAAAGAAAAATTACAAACATCAAATTCAACATCCATATTTATTTTCTAACATAAACCTATTATATAATTAACTAAATTAAAATATACCTAATTACTCTAAACTTCTCTTTTCTGTATACAAATACAACACAGTTAGAAATTTTATATTAAAGCTTTTATATTATAAATAATATTTCAAATTCCCCTATACCGCCTGTTCCCCTTCACCCATGTGTGATCTCTTGCTCTCTCTTTTTTTTTTTTACTTCTTCCATCTTGTTGTGTTGTTATAATTTAATCATTGTTCAGTGGGTCTACTCTGAGTACAGCACAGGCCTGTTTCTCATGCTGCCCTAGTTGCAGGTGGCAAAATGAAAGGGTCATTTTGGCCATCATTCTCCCCAGTCCATTTTGACCTCACGACAACCCTGTGAGGTAGGTTAAGCAGATGGCCAGAGAGGGGAGGGGAGGAGAGAGAGAGAGAGAGAGAGAGAGAGAGAGAGAGAGAGAGAGACTTTCCAAAGTTCACCCAGTAAGCTTGTGGCAGGGGTTGGGAGTGCAGGACTGGAACACCACACAGCTGGAGTTTTGCCTATGGCTATTGAATGAACTCAGGGTTGGGGCGAAATTTGAACCAGAGACTTTCTGCTTCCCGCTCGGAGCGGCTGTGCTACACCCCATCACACCGGCTCTCAGCTTTCCGTTTGCTCTGTGATCAGTTACATGCTGCCTGCCAACAATTGTAAATGATCACCAACCAGACGAATCTGACAGACGCTTCCCCGGAGATTCATGAACTGTGCTTTATAGCAGGCGGATGCACCACACCATCAAACTCAAAGAATGTAAACTGGGCGGTGGGGGGGGATGATTACAGCTGGAGCTGTGTGGAGAGGGGAAGGGGGGGCAGAACAGAAACTGGAATAGAATGCATATTCGATTGGCAGCAGCACGGCCAGAGCCAAGGGTTGATGTGTTTGGGCACCTGCTGAGGGACAATACCTCAGCTGAGGCACAGTGGCAAAAGTCCCCTCCAACCTGCTTGTTCACCCACCTCTGCCTCTCTCTCTTACAGACAATGTTGGTGGTTCTTATGGAAGGAGCAGACATCCCTGCCTGCTTGCTCATTTCATCTCTGAGCCAGTGTGGTGTAGTGGTTAAGAGCGGTAGACTCGTAATCTGGGGAACCAGGTTCGCATCTCCGCTCCTCCACATGCAGCTGCTGGGTGACCTTGGCCTAGTCACACTTCTTTGAAGTCTCTCAGCCCCACTCACCTCACAGAGTGTTTGTTGTGGGGGAGGAAGGGAAAAGAGAATGTTAGCTGCTTTGAGACTCCTTTGGGTAGTGATAAAGCGGGATATCAAAACCAAACTCCTCCTCCTCCTCTTCTTCTTCTTCTTCTTCCTCTTCCTCTTCCTCTTCCGTCTGTCAAGCAAGCAGATAGGACCAAGAAGCAAGGAGGAGGTGAAGAGGAGCAACAGATAATAAGGGTAGTGAATTGGTCATGAAGGAGGATCATCCATGCAGGGTTTCTTACCCAAGGACTCTGGAACCCATGTTCATTTACTTAATTCTTGCATATCCATCCCACTGTTTCTTCAAGCAGTGCAGGGTGGTATATAGCCCGTGGTTCTTCCTCTCTCCATTTTATCCTCACAGCAAGGTAGAGGCAGAAAGAGTGACTGGTGTAAGGGTATCTGGTGAGTTTCATGACTGAGTGGGGATTTCAACCCTGATCTTCCAGGCCCTTGTCCAATACCCTAGCCCCTTCCAATGATGTTGAAGGATTTCCCCTCACAGATATCTGCAAAACTATCTCACAAATTCCATTTAAGAGACCTTAAATTAGTTTAATGCAATAGTGGAGAATTGGATCCGGCTGGTGGACCAGATCCTTATCTCCCCAGGCTCCATGAGCCAGTTTTGACAAGTCCGTGTAACCACCTACCTGTCATTCTGCTGGTGCCATGATAATAGCAGGTGACTGGGGCCTGTCAAAGTTCAAAGGTGTTTGCTGTAAATATCTATCAGCTGATGGATCCATTTGAATCCATTTGAAGATGTGCTTTCAGTGCTTATCAGCTGATTTTCGCTGGTAGTGCATCTTCAAAAAGACCCCCTGTAACCGCTGATCAGCTGATCACTGGTTATAGGAGGCCTCTTTGAAGTATCTATAGAGAGAGAGATGCTCTGAAAAAGGGGGGGTCTCTTTCCATAAAAAATGGTTTGCATTCAAATAACTTCCTCCAGTTCTTTGTTGGGGGTTTCAGCTGGGCAGAGCTCTCTTCAAGCACTGACAATCAGCTGATTGTTGGTGCTTTCAGAAAGTCCTTTGCTGCATGTTGAAGCCACAACAATAATCTGATAACGGAATTTCAAATACATTGCAATGGGCTTTGCAGGTGCCACCAATCAGCTGATCAGTGGTGCCTGAAACCCCTTTTTGGCAAATATGTGACTTTATCTGCCACATATCTGACATCATCTAGTAAAGAGACCTACTATTAAAGGCACAAGAGTGCTGACCTCTTTTGTATCTTGCCACTCTGTTGGGCGTTGCATAAAATGAGGCTGAGAGCCACAGGTTGCTTATCCCAATATATATATAAGAGAGAGAGAGAGAGAGAGAGATCATTGCACGTGACCCAAAGCATTCCTTCTCCAAAAAAGGCAGGTATTAATAGTTGAGGTGAAGGAAAGAGAGAGAGAGAAGGTGAAGTTAGGCAAGTCCTTTTACTGGAAATTGACTCCCTAAAAAGCTATCTGCTTACTTGTTTCCCATTTTGTAGGACCTAACACAATAATAACAACAAATCTGCACCAGAACAAGAAAGAGCGGAAAACAGATGTCGGAGGAGAGAGCCAACAAATGCAATGAAAGCCACTGCACTATGCTGAGCATTGCAAAGTCCATGGGTTTGCACATGCAAAACAGGAAGTGACAGAGGAAGAACATTGTTTGGCAGCTTTTCTCAAATCAGATGAAAAATGGGGAAAGACTATGGGATTCAGGAGGGGTGGGCAAGGACGACAGGAAATAAACCTAGCTTGCTGCTTAACAGGCAAGAATTTACACCATTTAAAAACTTCCGCAAAGATCACAGCTTATCATGAAATGTATTGTATGCCTTGCTGGGTGAGACCAATGGGCCTTTCCCCCAGTATCCTGTCTCTGTCCAGAACCAGGTGTTCCAGATGAAATGTACAACATTACATACTATTGACAACTTCCTATACATTCCCATCTCTCCTACAGTCATAGGCTTATGTAATTCTTAAGTATGAAGGGGCTGGCAGATTTATTCTATAATGCACTTAATCAGTTTTCATTGACTGACTGCCATTCTTCCCCACCCCCACCCCTTTTAGAGTATTATAATAAAAATAGTTTCTGTTCATTTATTATTATCATAACTGCATGCATAATTGTATCACAAAATGAATAAGAACAAACAACAAAACCTGACCCCTTAATAATCTTTTAAACATAATGTTACTAATCAAGAACTTATCCAAATAGAATGCTTTAATATTTCCTACCTGCCTATCAGGGGAAGAAGAAAGAAAAAAAAATCAATTCAACATTCTCTAAATACAGAAATAGCTAATCTCTAGTCCAAAATGGTTATTCCAACCCAAAATAAAGCAATGTCTTTAAAGAAGAAAAAATAATTTGTCTATATCTTATCTAAACCATTACCTAAATCACTTAGTTTATTCATGCATGGAACTTCTAATGCTTTCTGTAGCCATTCTCTAACAGATGGAATTGTTGAATTTTTTTCCCAATATCATGCCAAGGTAACCCTTGGTGCAATTAAAAGGTTGACAATCAAATTTTCACACTCTTTGAAACATTTGCATACAGTATTCTTTATTTTCTCTTACATTTTACTTGAATTTTCAAGATGATTTCAACAAATAGACCACTCGCATTCTTCCAACAGTCTTCCTACTTACGGTATGTGAAATTATTGATCATTGGTTGGCACATTTGCTATAGAAACACAGGGAGTCTAGGTCTTTGCTTCCAGCCTGGCATCAGCAGATCAGAAAGTAGGAGGATGCTATCTTTAAGAGTCTCCAAACACAATTATTTGAACATGCTTGATAATGGAAGGCCAGTGTGATGCCATCAGGCCCATTTGGTTTTTTTAAAAACAACAACAACAAGATTTAAGAGCCCCTGGTGAAGGCTGCCTCAGTAGTGTAAAATGTGCTGGTGTTTTTTACGTTCAGATTTCTAATTTGACCCAACCTTAGCCCAAGGCAGATAACATTTCAGACGTAAGACTAAGAGTATTAAATACTCACTACAGTGGTACCTGTCGAACAGCTTGGCTCATGAACAAATTGGTTCCCGGTTTGCGAACATGTTTTGGGAGCCGGACGTCTGACGCAGCTACCGCAGCTTCCGACTGAGTGCAGGAAGCTCCTGCAGCTAATCGGAAGCCGCACCTTGGTTTTTGAATGGTTCCGGGAGTCAAACGGACTCCCGGAATGGATTAAGTTCAACAACCAAGGTACCACTGTAAATAGAAAATAGTACATCAAATTTAAGTGATCCCATATATGCTTAAAACATGTCATGGGAAATGTGGGTTTGTCCACCTACCCCTGAAAACAGCAACTCCACAACATCTCTCCTGGCAGCAAAAACAAAACACAGGGCTGACCCAGGTTATTTTATTTACTGGACAAGATGGCCCCCAGTCATTTCACATACTGAAGCTGATCATAGTAGCAGTTGAATCTTATTTCAAGACTGGAGATGAAACCACGTTTTCTACCACACCAGAGATCAGGAGGCTGGTTTACGGTTAAGTCACTTGGGACACATGGCTCTGTACTCCAACATCTCATTACCACTCTCCAGCATCTGCTGCCTCACCCTGCCTAATGTTAGAGCCGGTCTTGACAAAATATTTGCCATCTTAGCATTGTGGCCCGAGTTTCCCCTGTACCTCAAGCTCCAGCCAATGAAGTGAAGGAGGGCAAAGAACTTGGAGCATGACATCAACTTGGACTTTTTCTTTAGTAGACTTTTATGGGGAGTAGCAGGGGGAAGGAGAGAAAAGGTAAACACTTGGACCTTAGCTTCATCCTTGAACTTGGTTAGCAAACTTCAGCCCCGAGAACAAGACTTCCATGGTTCCTGGGAAATGAAGGACCACAGCTGCAAATGATCTCCCTGAAAAAGTGTCCCTCTCTGTGCTCTTTCATGTGGACTTGAAGCATGAAGGGAATAATTAGAGCAGATCTGGGAAGTTGCAGCAGGCCATATAGAAGGAGAAGGCAGTCAGGAGGTGTTTGCCAGCAAACTACAGGGCTGCTTACAACATAAGAGAACGGAGGGGTTGAGATTACATGTGTGCCTGATATCTACAAGCCATTTGGGGAATGCAGATCCTACTTGAAATGGTCAGTTCAGCAACTGCAGTCCCACAAGAATAGTAGAGATACATTTTCCTCACTTTTGATTTAGTGCTGCAATAAGTGGGGAAAGATGCCATCTGGATACAGCTTAAGGTCAGCAGGACTGAAGCTGTTCAGGACTTTCTAGGCCAAAGCCAGTACCTTGAAATGCGCCAGGAGGCCAATGGTGATGCTGAAGCATGGGTTCAATGTGATTCCTATATTTTCCTTCAGAAGTGAATCGCAGCAAGGGACAGGTGCTAAAATAAAACAGAGGAAAAATGAAAACGTACAAACTATATACAGTCATTCATCTTCTGGCAGCCTGAGCGAAGCACAAGCCAGTGTCAATTTAACGAACTGAAGCTTTAACAGTGCCTTTTGAACTGCTTGAATTAACAAAATCAATCCTCATAAATTAAAGTATCATTGATCTATGATACAATTAAGTCCTATAATCCCCCCCACCCACACATACACACAAAAAAGCTATCAGCATATGCCGTGTCACCAAGCTACTTCCAACACTGAATTTTAACCACTGTTGGCTACCTCTCCTGCCGGTCTGTGTAAAATTCCCATCTGGCACATGAAATGCTCACATTAGGATACAGTATTCCACTCACCCTCACTCTCCCCCCTCCTATCCACACCACCTCCATTTTTCAATTTAGGCTGACATCTGCTGGCCTAAGCTAATGGTTAGGCAAACAATGCTGAATGCAACCCAGTTTCAGGAGGCATTTCTGCCTTTTGTCATTTCTGCTTTGAAACCACAACCAAACCTCTTAATTACGTAGGAAATTCACATGGAATAATAATTTGGGAAGCAGCAAGGGATGAACAATACCAGCCGGTGAAAATATGCATTGCAAATACAGCGCACCGTGTCCTTAATACAGAGAGTCAATAGGAACCATCATATATTGGCCAATTAAGCCTATACAGAGAGGGGCGATTTAATGGTACCATACTGGGGGTCATAATGAAGTCAGCACACACGCCCCCTCTTTTAACCTTTGCAGTCGGACTAAGGGAAGGGGGAGTGGCCTTTGTGGCTGGCAATGGCCTAGAGAGGTTTGATCCGACAGAGGGTAATTTAGGACAAAATGCTTGCCTTTCAGCCGAGTGCATGGGACATTTCCGACAGTAATTAGTGGCAGTCCAAATGTAGAGGAACTAACTAGAGAAAGAGACCTATGGCAGAATGACTGACAGGGTGCATTAAAAAAGTACAATTTCACGACAAGAAGATTGAGTCCAATGAAGCCAATCCCCAGTACTAAAAAGCCAAATAAGAAGTTCTTTTAAAAAACCCCAAATATCATCAGGTCAAGTTGGTATGCAGTGGTACCTCAGGTTACAGATGCTTCAGGTTACAGACTCCACTAACCCTGAAATAGTACCTCGGGTTAAGAACTTTGCTTCAGGATGAGAACAGAAATTGCACGGCGGCAGCGGGAGGCCCCATTAGCTAAAGAGGTACTTCAGGTTAAGAACTGTTTCAGGTTAAGAACGGACCTCCAGAATGAATTAAGTTCTTAACCCGAGGTACCACTGTATAAGGAACATAAGAAGCATTTGCCAGATCAAACCAAGCACATTTCTAGTCTGACATCCTCTGGGCAACCCTGATATTGATAAGAAGCCCACAAGTAGAGAGTCGCCCAATGAAAGAAATAAGGGAGAGTCAGTTCCACAGTTCTTGCTTTGACATGAGAACCAAGCCCAAGAATAGTGGAACACTGTATTCATGCTGGCTCTGGACCTTGTGACCTTGTCTTGGGGCTCCTTGTCCTCCCTCTGCTGAACCCCCTTGGCAGGTGGTCAGTCGCAAGACTTTTTAAGTCCATGTGGACACCCCCATACAGGGGGAAGGTCGTGTTGAAACACTCATAGTCAGAGAGGTGAGAGTAACAAGGCCAAAAAAACCTTTTTTTGAGAGGTGGGACTCTCCTCCGGCTAAGTGGCTCATACACTTTTAATAAAGGGAGTTTCATCAGGTTTAGCTCACACTGTTTGTGCAATGCTGAGATAAGAATAAGAAAAATGTATTACAATCACACCCAACTGTATGTTGTCTTTATTTATTTAACTGTTACACATGGAAACTCCATTGTTGTAGTTTGGCGGAGGGAGGAGTGGTTGCTCTCAGCCATGTAACAATTCTGCTCAGGAGTCAGCATTTGCTGTCAAAGGCAAAGCCTTTGACAACATTTGTTGGAGCTTTATGAAAAAGAATCTCCAAGGGATGGGGGTAGGACAAGGTTTTGAAAACGGTATAGGTGCAATATATTCGGAACAAAAAGCAAAGTTAATTGTAAACAATGTGGTAACGGAAGAAATACCTATAGAAAAAGGCACACGACAGGGTTGCCCAATATCCCCTCTACTTTTTATATCAGTCCTGGAGGTTTTGTTAAATATGATTAGAAGGGACCAGTTGGTTAAAGGAGTTCAGGTCGGAGCCAGACATTATAAATTAAGAGCATTTGCAGATGACCTAGTTTTGACTTTACAACAGCCAGACACTAGTACTAAAAGAGTGTTAGAACTAATTGAAATATTTGGTCAAGTAGCAGGATTTAAATTGAATAAACAGAAAACAAAGGTTTTGGAGAAAAATTTAACAATGGAAGAAAGAGAGAGGTTTCAGAGTGAAACAGGTTTGGAAATAACAAAAAAAGTGAAATACCTGGGTGTAAACTTAACATCTAAGAATGTGAATTTATTTAAAGACAATTATGAAAAATGTTGGTCAGAAGTAAAGAAAGATTTAGAAACATGGTCAAGGTTGAAACTGTCCTTGTTAGGTCAAATTGCTACTATTAAGATGAATGTACTGCCTAGAATGCTATTTTTTTTTCAGACCTTACAAATTCTGGACAAGATAGATTGTTTCAAGAGGTGGCAGAAAGATATATCAAAATTTGTCTGGCAGGGCAAAAAGCCCAGAATAAAGTTTAAGATTTTAACTGATGCAAAAGATAGAGGGGGGTTTGCCCTGCCGGACTTAAGATTATATTATGAAGCAGCAGCTTTCTGCTGGCTGAAAGACTGGCTACTTCTTGAGAACACAGACATTTTAGATTTGGAAGGATATGATAATTGTTTTGGTTGGCATGCATATTTATGGTATAACAAGGCAATGGTGTACAAAGGTTTTAAAAACCATACTGTTAGAAAAGCTTTATATAATGTTTGGAGCAGATACAAAGACCTATTGGAAAGCAAAACTCCCAGGTGGTTGTCACCAATGGAAGCCAAGGGGGTGAAAAAACTTAATATGGATTCTAAATGGCCAAAATATTGTGAAATCTTAGAATATGAAGGTGAAAGGGTTAAGCTTCAGAGTTATGAAAAACTAAAGTCCAAAGTTCGAGATTGGCTGCATTACCACCAGATAAATGAGACATTTAAAGAGGACAGGAAAATAGGATTTCAGAAGGAGAGGTCAAAGTTAGAAACGGAACTGTTAGAACCCAATACTAAGAATCTGTCAAGAATGTATAATTTGCTGCTTAAATGGAATACACAGGAGGAAACGGTGAAATCAGCTATGATTAAATGGGCACAGGATATCGGTCATGACATTATGTTTGCTGACTGGGAACAGTTATGGACCACTGGTGTTAAGTTCACGGCATGTAATGCCTTAAAAGAGAATATAATGAAAATGATCTACAGGTGGTACATGACCCCAGTCAAGCTTGCAAAAATTTATCATTTGCCCAATAATAAATGTTGGAAATGTAATGAGAATGAAGGTACCTTCTATCACCTATGGTGGACCTGCCCGAGGGTGAAAGCATTCTGGGAAATGATCTATAATGAAATTAAGAAAGTCCTTAAATGGACAATTACTAAGAAACCAGAGGCTTTTCTCCTGGGCATGGTTGGCCAATTGGTGCCAAAGAAGGATAGGATTTTCTTTATGTATGCTACTACTGCAGCAAGAATTCTTCTGGCAAAGTATTGGAAGATGCAAGAACTACCTACTCTGGAAGAATGGCAGACAAAGGTGATTGACTTTATGGGACTGGCAGAGATGACCGGCAGAATTCGTGACCAGGGGAAAGAGGCAGTGGAAGAAGACTGGAAGAAATTTAAAATATATCTTAAAAACTGTTGTAAAATTGATGAGTGTTAAGATGTCAAGGGGTAAGAAGCAGAGAATTACAGCTGTAACCAACAAATTTATGGGAATTTAATGAAGGGAACTAAATGGATAAATTGACTAAAGGGTTGCTAAAAAAATTCTTTTTAAAATAAGGATGCAGCGAAAGGGAGGTATGGGGAAGTCGATTGAAAGAAGTTACAAGAAAATAAGACTATGAATTTATTTATGTTTGATTTGTTTATGTTTGTTTGTGTTTTGTGATGTGTTTGTCTTTTAATTATGTGTTTTAAAAATTGAATAAAAATTATTTAAAAAAAAAAAAGGAGTCAGCATTTGCCATGCTTTGGCATGTGCTCAAAGAAAGACGTCTGCAACAGTGGGGCAAAAGCTACATCCTGAATTCGGTTGGCCACAGATTTACAGCACAATCTTATGAGAACATTTTTTAAAATAATAAAAAAAGCAGAGTGAAGCACAAATGTGGAGAACGGAATGTAAGACTGGAAAAATGAGAAACAGAAAGAAACAGAAAAGGACATTCACCTATCCCTACTCAGAAGTAAACTTTATTGTGTTCACCGAGGCTTACTCACAGATATGTTTCTATAGAATTGCAGTTTAAGAAGTCAGAATACTAAGACCTCACAGTGGGTCTATAAGCTGAAGTGATAATTTGAGAAAGTCATCAAATATGTCATAGGTAAAGGTAAAGGTACCCCTGACTGTTAGGTCCAGGTGCAGACAACTCTGGGGTTGCGTGCTCATCTCACTCTACAGGCCGAGGGAGCCAGCGTTTGTCTGCAGACAGCTTCCAGGTCATGTGGCCAACATGACTAAGCCGCTTCTGGCGAACCAGAGCAGCGCACGGAAAGACCGTTTACCTTCCCGCCGGAGTAGTACCTATTTATCTACTTGCACTTTGTTGTGCTTTTGAACTGCTAGGTGGGCAGGAGCATGGACTGAATAATGGGAGCTCACCCCATCGTGGGGATTTGAACCGCCAACCTTCTGATCAGCAAGCCCTAGGTTCTGCGGTTTAGACCACAGCACCACCCGCATCCCCCCAAATATGTCATATGCCAAACCAAATGCAAGTGATCAATGCAATTTCTTTAAAAAAAAATTTTTAATAATAATAATAAAGTCTTAAGTCTGCCGGACTTAAGACTTTATTATGAATTGGCAGCTTTCTGCTGGCTGAAACACTGGCTACTTCTTGAGAACACAGACATTTTAGATCTGGAAGGGTATGATAATAACTTTGGCTGGCATGCATACTTATGGTACGATAAGGCAAAGGTGTATAAAGGTTTCAAAAATCATATTGTTAGGAAAGCATTATATAATGTTTGGATCCGATATAAAGATCTGTTGGAAAGTAAAACTCCCAGGTGACTGTCACCAATGGAAGCCAAGGAGGTGAAAAAACTTAATATGGATTCTAAATGGCCAAAATATTGTGAAATCCTAGAACATGATGGTGAAAGAGTTAAACTTCAGAGTTATGAGAAATTAAAGTCCAAAGTTCGAGATTGGTTGCACTATCATCAGATAAATGAGACATTTAAACAGGATAGGAAAATAGGATTTCAGAAAGAGAGGTCAAAATTAGAAACAGAACTGTTAGAACCCAATACTAAGAATTTGTCAAGAATGTATAATTTGCTGTTGAAATGGAATACACAGGATGAAACGGTGAAATCAGCTATGATTAAATGGGCACAAGACATCGGTCATGACATTATGTTTGCTGACTGGGAACAGTTATGGACCACTGGTGTTAGATTTACCGCATGTAATGCTTTGAAAGAAAACATAATGAAAATGATCTATAGGTGGTACATGACCCCAGTCAAGCTTGCAAAAATCTATCATTTGCCCAATAATAAATGTTGGAAATGTAATGAGACTGAAGGTACTTTTTACCACCTTTGGTGGACCTGCCCGAAGATTAAAGCTTTTTGGGAAATGATCTATAATGAAATTAAGAAAGTCCTTAAGTGGACCTTTCCTAAGAAACCTGAGGCTTTTCTCTTGGGCATGGTTGGCCAATTGGTGTTAAAGAGGGACAGGACTTTTTTTATGTATGCTACCACAGCAGCAAGAATTCTTCTGGCAAAGTATTGGAAGATGCAAGAACTACCTACTCTGGAAGAATGGCAAACAAAGGTGACGGACTTTATGGGACTGGCTGAGATGACCGGCAGAATCCGCGACCAGGGGAAGGAGACAGTGGAAGAGGACTGGAAGAAATTTAAAATATATCTTAAAAACTGTTGTAAAATTGAGGAGTGTTAAGATGTCAAGGGGTAAGAAGCAGAGAATTACAGCTGTAATTAACAAATTAAAGAAAACTTAATGAAAGGGAATTATAGATAAATTGACTAAAGGGTTGCTAAAGAATCGTAAAACAAGGATGCAGTGATGGGGAGGTATGGGGAAGTCGAAGGAAAGAAGGTGCATGAAAATAAGATTATGAAGTTATACATGTTTAAATGTTTTGTATGTTTTTGTTTTGTGTTTCGCTTGTCTTTATTATGTGTTTGGAAAATGAATAAAAATTATTATAAATAATAATAATAATAATTTTTTATTTGTACCCTGCCCTCCCCGGCCGGAGCCAGGCTCAGAGCGGCTAATATCATATAAATAATACAATAAAATATCTTTCCACCTACGTTTACATGACGCCCCCTTATTATGTTAATCCCTCTGACCCACTGTGATCTGCAACAGTTTTGCAAGCCGCTCTTGGGTTTTGCTATCTCAGAACCTATGAAGCCGCAATACCAGGGATTGATCTGAGGACCTTCTGTATGCAAGACATGTGCTCTTGCACTGAACTGCAGTCTCAATCACAATAGCCAGTCACGAAAAATAAATGCAATACCTCTATTAATGCCTTCTGACTTCATATCATTCCTTGCTTGGTTAGCTATGAATGGGCCACTGAGCAAGCACTTTGAATGCCTCTCGAATGCGACAACATGCAAAATGAGCAGGATCTGTTTCAGTAGCGTTATTGTCTCTAGGAACGGCAGGAAACAAATGTCTCAGAACAGAAGATCTACGCGGCCCTCTGCTTTGTGGCGTGCTTCTTCCAAAGTGATGCAGGAAACAGAGTGTTTGCTCAGTTACTTTTATCCCGCTTTGCAGACACATATGTGCTCCCAAAATGGCTCACAACAATAAAAAATAAAAGGAGATACAAGCCCTTCCATCAGAGTCACAAATGAAAAAGACAAGGCTTCTAAGGGAAGGGGAGTGTGGTCGAAATTTAGAAGAGGGAGATCAGTTGGACAAGGTCAGAATAAAGTCATTTATGCAGAAGCGGATGTTAGAGTTGCTGCAAGCGAAATCCTTGATCTGGATCTTGTGCAGAGTAGAAAATGAATTTGCTTTCCACCACAAGAATAAATTACAAATCTGTACTGGAAACAGTCTTAAGATAGTTACAAATAAACATTACAAAGATACACAATAACACATTGTGCTTAAACAAGTAAGCAATGCTGCCCCATCTTCTTTAAGTCCTTAAAACAGTTCAGTAACTTTCCTCTTTCTGATCCCAGAGAGAGATCCTATGCAATCATCTTGCTTAATCAGCATCGCTGAATTTTGCATCTACTGCTACTGGCTCTATCGACTAACAAAGGCTTAGTTCACAGGTTTCATTTCCTGCTGTGAGAGACCTGCAGCTCAGAGCACTAGATAATATAAAAACACAGAAATAAATAACATATTAACAAACATAAACAATACCCCCACCCCAACAGTTTATAAGGTAATAGATTGGGAGGAGAGGAATGTTTTCTCCTGGCATCTAAATATATGTAATGAAGGCATCAGGTGAGCCTCCCTAGGGAAAGCATTCAAAAAGTGGGGAGCCACTGCAGAAAAGTCCCATTTTCATGTTGCCACCCTCCAGGGCTCTTGCGGAGGGGGCACACAAACCAGGGCATCATGTGATGATCGCAGGATCCAGGGTGGTTCACGGGGAAGAGGCGGTTCTTGATGTATTATGATCCTGAGCCACAATTAGTGAGAAATAATTTTGAAATGGAATCAAAGAATGGTAAATCTTCAGAACCAGATTGGTTCTGTGCGGAGTATTATAAACACTTCTCAGAAAATCTTTTTCCACACTTATTGGACTTATTTAGCAATATTCTTTCATGAGGACAGATTCCAGAATCCACAGAATACTACTCATTCCTAAACTAAAGATATTAAGCAATTAAATTCCCATGGGTCAACCACATTGCTTAATGGAGATTATAAGTTATTTTTACTACAATTCTAGCAAATAGACTCAACATATTTATACCATATCTCTTGACCAAGGCCTGTCTGGTTTTCTGTTATGTGCAGGCCCTATCTGACAATTACTGAATTTTATTCATTATTCATTATTGCATAAAAAAATATATCTGCCAGGAATTGTATCGAGGGGAGGTGCCAGTGGGCTAAATTTATGGCTCTTGTTGCCCTGCTAAAAACGGATCAATTTCATTCCTTTGGAAGATTTATTCAGTGGTGAGCATATTGGACTTGTTCAGAAGGAACGTTTTAGAAAAATTTTAGGGAAGTTAAAATAATTTGAGTATGTTTGGTAGTATGTTTAAGAAAGGTCTCACATGATTCTATTTCTCAGTTGCAAAGCCTGTTACCTAAAGACCTATCCATGGCAGTCTGTCTGATATGATTCATGGGTATATTTCTACAGGTTAAAGACTTCCCTATTATCTATGAATTAAAGCCCAATCAATCTCTAGTGTTGCTTTATTCAAATGAGGGCTCATCATTCCCCATTGGTTTTTGTCCCTCTCACACTTCTGCCACTGGCTCAGTGTACTGGTTGACATTAAGCTACTTGAGATAAACAATGATCAGTACTAATATTAAAAAAAACAATTCATGGCTCCCTCACATTGTTAGTGCTTTACCACTCATGTGGACACTTCTGAGTTCAGTCCTGCTGTGCCTTCAATGCCCTCCCATCTTCTGGCATTATTACTCAGCATGAAACATGGTGGATGGAGCACTCCTGTCCTCACCCTGCCACCCCAGACACCAGGGACCTATGAATGTCTTCATGGTCAACATCTAAATGATAAAGTTATTTCTGTGACACCCATGCTAAGCAAAATCCTTTAGCACAATGCCACAATCTATAATCTTTGAGAATTCTTGGAGAGCAGGCAAATGTTCATCTTCAACAAGTGCGGGGTTGGGGAGAAGATCCAGGAAAGGTCCTAGAACCGATAATTAAACAGGCAACCTGTGAGCACTTAGAAAAGGATGCTGTGATTATGAAGACACAGCATGGGCTTCTGGGCTTCTCAAAAACAAGCCATGCCAGATGACTCTCATCTCTTTTTCTGATGGAGTTACAGGCTTGGTTAATCGGGGGGATGCTGTGGACATAGTGTACATTGACTTCAGTAAGGTTTTTGACAAAGTTCCCGTGATATTCTTGTGAGGAAGCTGGTAAAATGTGGGTTGAACAAGGTAACTGTGGATTTGTAGCTGCTTCAGTGACTGAACCCAAAGAGTACCCATTAATGGTTTCTCATCATCCTGGGGGAGAGTGACAAATAGGGTGCCACAAGCGTCTGTCCTGGGTCTGTTGTTGTTCAATGGATTTATAAATGACTTGGGTGAAGGAATTGATGGGATGCTCATCAAATCTGCAGATGACACCAAACTGGGAGGGGTAGCTAGTGCCACAGAAGACAGAATCAGAATTCAAGATGACCTTAACAGATTGGAGAACTGAGCCCAATTTTCCAATGCAGACAATAGTATTCCAAATAAAAATACCACAAGGGGATCCAGTGATAACCGAAAATATTATTTCTGTCTGTATGCAGGAGACACCATGGTGAACCATGGAAAGGAGATGTTGTTAAGTCCCTAATTGAACTGTGTGTGCAAAATGACTACCGATGCACATTAACATTTCTGAAGTTGCCATGGGAATGAAATTAGAAGTTAAGCAGTAAGGTATGTGTAAACACATCCATAGATTTTCTTGAACTTCTTTTGCAGCAGAAAGCGGGATGGTGGGGGGAGTATTGCTAGCCCATCCATCAGGTCGTATTGACACACTCAGTTGGAGAGAGGTTTGTCTGGCAAGGCCGTAAAAGACAGAGGCTCAAAGGGGCGGAATGTCACGTCTAGGGCATTTCACATTAGCATAGAATCACAGAAAGGCAGAATTGGAAGGGACAACACAGACCATCTAGTCCAACCCCTGCAATGCAGGAATCTTTCACCCAATGTGGGGCTTGAACCCACAACCCATGAGATTAAGAGTTTCATGCTCTACCAACTGAGCTATCCAAGGTGCTAGTGTCCCATTTACATGCATGTTCTGACATCAGTGCAGGAGTCAGTCCAAATTACCCACTTTTTGCATGCCTCTTTTGAGTTTGGCACATTGTATGGGGATCTCATTCTGCTCTGACCAGATTCCAATGTTCATAAGCTTTCCTCTGCAACTCCTATAATGATAGACTGTCACCATCAGCTCCAGTCTTTTCTAGACATTGTTACTGTGGATTCTGGTGTTGTCTGTTTGTCAAACATTTGAAATTTCGATATTTGATATTTGACACCTGACATCCCATATTTGACTTGGACAATGTGTGGCATTTGACAGTCTGCATTTGCTACATTATAAGTTGACATTTGATATCCAGTGTTGACATTCAACATATGATAATATGGAGGAAGAATATTAGAGAATGGATCAATTCCAAACAGCACTAGAATGTTCTGCGGGGCAAATATAGAAGAATGAAGAATTCACTTATTCTGGGAAGTGTGACTTCAAAATTAAAATGTGTAAGAATGCATCATGCACCACTGACTGGGTAAATATTAATACCATAAGTTTCTAGGTAGATATTTTTCTTTAATTGCAACAGCGGGCTTGAGAATTAATATTCAGTGCTGGTTACATACCAAGAGGTCACAGGGCTGTAACATTTTTTTCACTTAGTATAAATCAGTCAGTGGGTATTCCAACTTTAAATCACCTTTATGGATTGCCACAAATTTCCATGGTCAATCCAACTGCCCAGTCGAATTTCAGCAAGTCCTATTTGTATTTCCACACTTCCTTTTATTTGCAATGATTTGCTTCAGCCTCAGATCTCAGGTGGTTTTTGTACATTCGCATTAAACTCAACACTGCATTGTATTATAGGTCTTGTAGTCAACAGGTGCTCAACAACAGGTCTATTTAGCTTGCAGTTACACAACATCAACAGTTTTGCATATATAGCTTTAAGATGACAAAGCAGTTTTGCAACTGTGACCCTAAGAAGAATGTGTGTAAGAATTGCACTAAGGTTGTAGTTCCATGTATGCTTCCCTGGGAATAAGCAGCAAGAATTTCTTCTGAGTAAATGTGCATAGAGTTATGCTATCAATGTTTTGTGCAACCTCCATTTGCAAGAAATCTAAAGGAAGCAACGTCAGCTTTAGTAAGTCAGTCTGGCATTTCAGAAGACAATTCTCTGCTAGCGAAATCCTAATTCCTATCCTGAATCATGTCTTACACAGACTTCAGGGAAAAAAATCTTTATCGAATGTCGTGACAGGCACTGTAGTTCAGTGAACAGCTTGTTGTCGAACAGGGTTCAGATTGCATCTCAGTTATGGACTTACATTGCCCTTGAATAAGTCACTCAGCAGCAGTTCACTGTTGTTAAATTGGGAATAACTGGGTCCCATTATTTCGTGATCATGGTATCTCCCTTGCCAGGTAAGTACTTATCTGGTCCCATTATTTCGTGGCAATTCTGTCACCCCACCACCACTTTGCCTCTCTGCCCCAACAGTTGCTTACCAGCCCCTTCTGCCCCATAACACATCCACATGCATGCACACAAGTACCGCAGTGACTCCTACCACCACCACCCCAGCCAAAGTTCCTAGTGGTGGGACTCAGAACATCCAGAAGCAGGTGCCGTTTGGACCATATGAAGCAGAGAAGGGGGCATGGGTGCAAGGCGAGAGTGCTGCACCAAAAACCATGTGTCTTTTGATCCTGTACTCTGGTGGGAGCCAGCTGACTCTCGCTGAGCTTGGGAGCCAAAACAGGACATCCTGGGAATTCTGGGATGTCCCAGTCAAATCAGGATGGTTGAGGGGTATGCAGCAAGTCCCCAACCCTGGCTCAGCCAAAGACACACCGGTGTAATTTGCTCATCCCAGTTCACCTGAAACTGGTCAAGTCAATGCCAGAAAGAGACATTGTGTGAATGTGGCAGGGGTAATACCAGAGAGGGAGGACTTAGGCTGAACCCTTAGCCTGCTCTGCCCAGTCAGGTGACACGGCTGACTGGCATAGAACAGTTTTAAAGGCTTATTCTCCCTTTTTCAGGCATAGACTAAGCAGCTATACCACTGGGTGGGGTTTGGATCTGGTGTAACTCTACACTGGCTTGATTTGCGCCAACTTGGCACTGTGGTCTAAACCACAGAGCCTAAGGCTTGCTGATCAGAAGGTCAGCAGTTCGAATCCCCGCGACCGGGTGAGCTCCCGTTGCTCGATCCCTGCTCCTGCCCACCTAGCAGTTTGAAAGCATGTCAAAGTGCAAGTAGATAAATAGGTACCACTCCGGCAGGAAGGTAAACGGCATTTCCGTGCACTGCACTGGTTCGCCAGAAGTGGCTTAGTCATGCTGGCCACATGACCCAGAAGCTGTATGCCGGCTCCCTCGACCAATAAAGCGAGATGAGCGCTGCAACCCCAGAGTCGTCCGCGACTGGACTTAACGGTCAGGGGTCCCCTTTACCCTTTACTGTTCATGGAGTTGCTCCCTAAGTGGCTTTCTTAACACAGTCATTGCAAGGATGAAAGAAATAAAGGCTGCAAAACATTTTGAACACAGAAAAAGGAAATTATGAATTCTTATTCAATAACAGCAGCCATTCCATTAACTTCAGTGATACTGTGGTGAATTATGCATTCACGGTACTGCTGTAGAAGTTTCCTTTATTTTTGGAAAATATAAGTTATAGTCAATTCACTCAGTTGGACTTACAACCAGAATAAGTATCTGGCCAGCTGAATTTGGGCCCAAGGCAGCTGAGGTGCTCACAGAATGAAGCCATTCTCTTGGCAGGCATGCTCTGACCTGTGCATTAAGCCCTCCGTTTACAATGCTGGGTCGACTGGGTGCTTGTGTGCGGTTTGGCAGCTGCAGCAAGCCCACAGGAGGAAAATCGCCTGAGCCAAGGAAGAAAGGAGTGAAATTCCCAATTAAAAGCTCCAACCTGCAACAGCTGCCCTCCCTTCCAAGGCTTTGCAACTTCACAGAAGTGAGAGTAACAGTGGGGTTTTCCTCTCGCAGTTACCGAGATCACGCAGCTCTCTTGACATTGACGCATTCACGGCCCTCGCTGTCTTTTACAAATGACACCTCTGACAATTATAAAAGCCTTAAGCACAGGTAGATCTTTTCTTCTATAAATATGAATGCAATTTTCTCTCCGGCACGTGGAACGGGGTGGTATTTTCACTCTACTCTGCCTCGCTGAGCTCCTGTGTTCTGTTTAATTGTTAGTCAAAAGGGAAGCGTGCTGGCTTTCTTTAGACTTTATGGCTCTCAGGCTAAAAGGGTTCTTCTCGAAGCCTCCCCTCCGCTGCCCCCACCCCCACCCCAGAAGCCCCCCGGATCCACACAAACATTTAATTTACAAAACTGACACATTAGCTCCAATGGCCTGCGAGAATAAATGAATAACGCTGTATGTTCGTTTGCCATACAACAGCAACATTTTCTCAAAGATTGTTTTTAATTGAAACCATTCATCATGTTGAATGTGGAACGTATTCATTAGAAAGCGGTGCCTTTGGAAAGGATGGGAGGCTTAGGAGATCACCAGTAATAGGAAATGAAGGGCCGCCTCACATCGTTACTTCCTCCAACATGGAGATTAATACACATGGCGGGGATGTGTGTGAAACGCAATGCGTTAGTGCTACTCAACTATATCTATTTCACTCTGGGCTGGCGCACCAGGAAGCCCGTTAGGAGCAAACAGTGCAGATTAACGGAGCTTGGGACAAGGACACCACAGAGCAGCGTGGGGTCTCTGACACATTGTTTTTGCAGGGGTTGGAGGATTGCTTGTGTTTTAAATACCCTAGTGCAACATTAGCTCTGCAACTTTAGGAGGAAATCCCAATTGTACTGCAAATAAGATGAAAATTCTTCCTAGGTTTCTACACAGGTATTCATCTTCATGCAGTAGGCCAAAACCAGTTGATACCCACTCCAAAAATCTCATCTGGTGGTCTAAATGGCACCCTTGGTGGTAGGCCACGAAACCTGTGCTAGTTAAATGCAGTTAAGCAGTCTATGTAGGCAGGGGCTCGCTAATGCCATCCAATTATCTCTCCCTCCTGTAATGTTTGCTCAGAGTACCCAGACCAGCCAGGTGAAAAGGACTGTGATTCAAGAATGGGATAAAACACACAATGAGACAAAGAGATACACATACATGGGGTCGTGTGTTCCCAACAGAAATGCTGAGTCAGATCATTGGTCCAACTAGTTCCATATCATCTCTGCTGAGTGGTAGTGGAGTTATTTTCTAGCCCCACATGGAGATGGTGGGGATTGAACTTGAAACCTTCTGTGTGCAAAGCTCTCACTGAACTATGGCCCTGTTGGAGCAGTCAGGAATGTTATTCAGCTGGAAGAATAGGGTGGTGGCTCCACCACTTTGCACATACATGGAAATGTTAAGATCAGCCTGGACTGACTTTTGAGGAAATGGCCCTTAACCCAGATTTTGAACATCTACTTTTTCCTCCTCCAATTGGAAGTCCTCGTGATTCCTTGATGTCATCCATTTCATGAAGCTTAGGTTAGCTCCTGATCCTGATCTTATTTAGAGATTTTTATTTATTTATTTTAAAAACCACCCAGGGTTTAACACTCATCTTCCCTTGACATTCATACCAATCTGCTGCTTGAGCAGGATCCTTCATATCCCCCTCGCATCGCACTTTTACTGAAGTATGGTTGGTTACCACCTTTCATGTTTCTGAATAGGAAGAGTTTTGGCGAAACCCTAGATGTGCAAAGAAGAAAATTGCTACTGAGAAATGCCGTCAATCCTATCAAAAGTATGAATTCTCCTCACCATTCCTTGTAGATGTTTGGCTTGAATGAGACAGTCCAGATTCTCCTCAAGCAAAAGTTTGATGGCAACTATAATAACAGGAATGCTTATGCCAAAAAGAAGAGGGAAAGAGTAATGAGAAATGAAATGGCCCGCCAAAAAGAAGAAAATACTAATTCCAGCTGAAAGAGAATAACTAATGCTGAAGACAATATGATGCAGAGACCTAGCCAGCATTCGCCCAAGTGATAAATGTGAAGCCCGACTTCAAGGTTACTAAATAAGTGCACTGTGTGAAATGTCTATATGCAATTCATCATGTCAATGAACAGCAAAGAGCCACTCTACACCCCAGCCTGTCCTGCCATATATTAGACACAAGACACTGATGAACCTAAGCAAAACATATCTCGTTGAGGATCCCTCGTTGCAAACAACCTTGTCTTACAAAGGTGCAATCAGAAGGAAGGTGGATTTTAAAAATAAATAAAAATCATTGAATTGTTTACACGGTAAGCTCTCCTGCTGCGGCAGGACTTTTGACAACAAATAAAACAGTAATTAGACTTACTGAAATATGGCACATGTGAAACATGAAGTTTGGGAAGGGGCCATAGTTGCATGCTTTGCATGCAAAAGTTCACAGGTTTGATCTGTCGCATCTCCAGGTGGGGCTAAGAGAGAACCCTCTCTTAAATCCTGGAGAGCTACAGCCGGTCAGTGTAGACAAGTCTAAGCTAGATGGGACTTGGAGTTGAGAGTTGGCAGTGTCCAGAGACAATGGAGTGCATCTCTAGGGGCGAAGTCAAACCGCTGTGTTAGCAGCACCGAAGTGACCCCCTGTAGTGGAAACGCGGAAGACAATTGTATTTCGAGGAGTTGGGTGGCATGTCCCTTTCCCTTTAACATCCCCAGTTTGATTCTTGTGTTTCACTCACCTGTCGGGAGTTTCTTGGGTTCTTCTGTGTTGCAAGGGTTGGCTGAATGCCTGGCTGCAGGTAGTGGGAGACTCTCAGCTGCTCTGTATTAATTCCATCTCAGGGTCCTGGGCTAATCATGAGTAATGCCATTTGATTACATCAAGGCAGGCTATAAAAGCCATAGGTGGGAGGGGCCTGGAGAGCTTCTGCCTGGATCAAAGGACCTGATGCTGGTAGACTGACGACCAGGGTCTTTCTCCTGCTGCTCTACCTGGGGCTCCGGACAGCTGAAGGGGAGACTGGGTAGCCCCTGTCGGGTATGTTTTACATTATGCTTTGTATGCTTGCAGTTTATTTGTTAATAAAACTGTTTTGGTTCCCCTTCCACCTCCTCATTCCTTTTGTCCTGATATCCTTGGAAAGAACTGCTGTATTTGGCATCACACCCCCTCAGGCCGCAAGCCTGGGCAGTGTGTATGGAAGTCCTGAGCTGTCCAGATGACAAGACCCTCAGTCTCACTGATGTGGTCCAAACGAAATCACAGCAATATGTTTGGCACCAGTTTGGCTGCAGGAGTTGCTGGAGAGAGGCGTACAAGGTGCCATCCAACCACCTTAGGGACTCCACTCTGGATTTGTGTAGGGTTTACTCCTTAGCCTTTTCATCTCCCAAATATATCCTGCAAGGCAGCGGAGGTTTAGGGTCAGAGTTTTCTTTCTCCTAGATGGGCTACCTACCCAGGTTGAGAAGCCCCATCTGTCCCTCACTTCCCTCTACAGCACGTACAATAACCACCTTCTTGACCATTGGAGTCACTATTAGTCTCATCTGCTCGCTCAATCTGCTGGAGCTTGTCTTTTCATGCAGGAGCAAGTCTCTAAGTCACCGAGGGTTTGAGATCCAACAGCTACCGTCACCTGGTTTCGCCGGCCAATCAAAGCCATTTCCCAGGATATTGCAGCTTCCTATGCCCCTAAATGTCAAAACTAGCCCAAGGCATCCAAAGCCAAGCTAAGCTGTGAATACTAATAATAATAATTTATTTATACCCCACCCATCTGGCTGGGTTTCCCCAACCACTCTGGGCAGCTTCTAACAGAATATTAAAACACAATAGTCTATTAAACATTAAAAGCTTCCCTAAACAGGGCTGCCTTCAGATGTCTTCTAAAAGTCTGGTAATTGTTCTTCTCTTTGACATCTGGTGGGAGGGTATTCCACAGGGCGGGTGCCACTTCTGAGAAGGCCCTCTGCCTGGTTCCCTGTAACTTGGCTTCTCGCAATGAGGAACCACCAGAAGGCCCTCGGCGCTGGACCTCAGTGTCTGGGCTGAACAATGGGGGTGGAGATGCTCCTTGAGATATACTGGACCGAGGCCGTTTAGGGCTTTAAAGGTCAGCACCAACACTTTGACCTGTGCTCGGAAATGTACTGGGAGCATTGAAAATGTCTTGTAAGATAACGATGGGAGGCCAAGAGGTTGAGTCCAGACTGTAGAATTAATACCATGTTTCAGAGACAACTGAAGAAGAAGAAAGACAGACATAAGGATTAGAAGGAAAGGCATGGAAGGTCAGTCAGCAACAGATCATGTTTTGATGGCTCTGCTCTGCTTTGAAAGAGGACTCAACAAATGCAAGGGGAATAAGGCTAGCTGTGGTTACTAGCCACAGTGGTTGTGCACAGCCTCCAAGGTCAGAGGCAATAATGCGTATGAATACCATTTGCTGGGAACCACAGGTGGAGAGAGTGCTCCTGTGCCCAGGTCCTGCCTGAGGGTTTTCCACGCGCATCTGGGTGACCCCTGCAAAAACAGGGTGCTGGACAAAGTACACCATTGACCTGATCCAACAGGCTCTTCTAATGTTCTCATGAGATGAACAACATTGTTTTTGGCAGAAGACGAACTGCGGTGGAAAAGAAACAGTGCTGCATGCAACAAATATAGGATGGAAACGGGAAATGATGCCTTATTATATCCCATTTGTCTCACAAACATTTTTCATTGCTGTAGCCTGACCAAAGGCCTGTTACATTTGTGTAGCCCATGGCTCACGTGAGTATTGCTGACTATCTGCTGATTAGGCAGGACGGTGGCCTCGCTGCCCTGCATTTAGCTGATTAGATGGCCATTGCATGGCCAATTGAATGCAAATGAAAGATAAATCTATAGGACCGTGAAGGCTTTCCTGAGACTAGCTTAGGGGGAAATTACTTTTTGTTTCCTCTGAATCAGAGATGCACCAATGGCTCAAAGACTCAACATAACAGGCCCTGACATTTTTACCAGCTATACCCATTGAGCATAATAATAATACCTAGCATTTATGCAAATGTTCAGAGCACCTCACATCCTTTAAAGGATGATCCCCCAACTCTTCTCATCCAAATTTCTCCCCAGATTTTGGAGTTCTGAATTACCCTGTCTTGTTCCTGAAGCGGAAATAATGCATTTAGGAATTTTCCATTGTTCTGTCTCCACACACTCTAATTTTGTATATGGCATTATGTGTGCACAGTTTGCTTTACTCTTAGATTGCTTCAGTTCATTTGATTGTTTTGTGCCTTCAGCATTTCCAGTGTACCTGTTCATATTGGAAAAACACTCCTCCAAAGCAATCTTGATGGGATCATATACAGTAACTGATTATGTGATTTATTATGTTTTGTTCTTGTATTCCTGTATTTAGACTTTTGTGTGAACCGCTTTGAGCACAGATTTACTTGAGGAAAAATGCAGTATATATAAGTAAATGAACAATGACAATGATTGCATCAATATCCTTTTGGTGTGATGGTTTATTTTATTAGATTTCAGTGTTTTTAATATATCTGTATTGCTTTTATATATTGTGAGCTACTTTGTGAAGGCCTAGGGGCTTGTTATCAGATCTTTTCATGTGTCAATGCACACATGACCCTGAATCTGTATCTTGCATGTATACAAAAAAACACTAATTTGGGAAATTACCAATACAACTCTTTGTATTGATCTTTGTTTCATTTACAGAATTTTTTTAAATTTCACAAGATTTATATATAACCACTTGATTGTAATAAAACTTCAAAGTGGTTTACAAAGAGATTTAAACAATAAAATTAGCAGTTTAAAAAGGTGTTCAAAACAACTAAGCATTTTAATAAATGAAAACCAAAGATGAGCTAAAAACTAGGTTAAAACACATGCCAACATTCTACAGGTCTGGATAGGCCTGCCTAAACAAAAATGTTTTGTCAATAGGCAGGGAGTTGAAACATCAAAAGATTGATTTCTTACCAGTGTGGAACTAGTATTAAGGGGCTTCTGTAACATTGCCAGTTCTGTAGATAAAACTGTCTGAGTGGGCATATCTGGGGTAAGGTGCCAACTTTGTGTACTATGGACAGGTTTGCATTAGCTGTGATTGCCTTGTTTACTTTAGAGGCTTTAGTAATGAACAATGAAAATCAATATGTGGAGAGTCTGCAATAACCAGCACTGTTGTTGTAATTGCAATCTTTATTAAAGAATAAAATGATTACAGATTTTTTAAAAAATGGATTTGTGGTTTTCACTGCTCCTTCAAAAAGATAACAAATTGGAAAAGGGTTGATAAATACACAGGCTGTTCCCCACATTGCTTGGGTCAGAATCCCGGATGCTATTGTGCAGATAAGAGAGAGAGAGAGAGAGAGAGAGAGAGAGAGAGAGAGAGAGAGAGAGAGACTAGAGGCGGAAAGTTCTTAAAGGCTCACCCTTGCTATGGCAAGACTGACCAAAAAACCCAAGAAGAGGCTTTGCCCCTCTCCCTCCTGGTAAAACACAGCGACACCAGTGGAGGGAGGTCAGTTATGGGCCACCAAGCCTCCATGCCAACCATTACTGGTCCCACCACAATCTGTGAATTGGGTGCATCTGAAAAATAGCAGTGTGGAGCATGGAACAGGCTAGCTTTTGAGACTGACCAATTTGGAGATGCCAAGGTACCCAGTTAAAGGAAAATCTTATCAGTGTACTTCAACAGGGATTTGAAAAGAGGTGTTCACTGAGGTCCAAGGTAGAACATGAGTTTTGCGACATACCAAAAGGCATTTGTTTATTTCATTCATATGTCACCTTTCCTCCACAAAGAACCATGGGACACATATGGGCTTCCACTCCCCATTTTATTTTCACAACAAGCGTAAGAGGTAAGTTAGGCTAAGAGACTATGACTGGCTCAGAGTTACCCAATGAGCTTCATGGCTGAGTGGGAATTTGAACTCTGGTCTCCTGGGTCCTATTCCAACACTCTAACCACTCTTCTTCTTCTTTGGCAATCACTCGTAGCCAAGTAAGTGTCTTCCATAAACATGGTTTTAACAATGAGTCCGTAAGTGACTGTGGAAGCCAATTCTGGACTCACACGTCCTTCCACAGTGGGGACATAGGTTTCCGGGTGGGAGTTGATCATTGTGTGGATTTGCCAAGTGTGCCTTCCTCCTAGCACATTTCTCCCTTGCGTCCTGCATTCGAGTGTCTTCAAAGCCCATGACACCTTTGGTAAAGGCTGTTCTCCAACTGGAGCGCTCGCAGGCCAGTGTTTCCCAGTTGTCTGTGTTTATACTACCTTTTTAATATTTGTCTTAAGACAGTCTTTAAACCTCTTTTGTTAACCACCAGCATTACGCTTTCCATTTTTAAGTTCGGAATAGAGTAGTTGCTTTGGAAGACAATCATCGGACATCCACATAACATGACCAGTCCAACGAAGTTGATGTTGAAGAATCATTGCTTCAACACTGGTGATCTTTGCTTCAACCAGTACACTGATATTAGCTCGCCTGTCTTCCCAAGTGATGTGTATGATTTTTCGGAGACACCGTTGATGGAATCTTTCGAGAAGCTGAAGATGGTGTTTATAAGTGGTCCATGTTTCACAAGCACACAGTAAGGTTGGTAGAACAATAGCTTTGTAAACAAGCATTTTGGTTTCCCTGCGAATGACCCTAACCACTACACCACACTGGCTGTCCCAAAAGACATGGAGCTTTTCAAGTGGTCATCTGTCTGTGTGGGAGCTTAAACCAAAGAGCCTGCAGGATAGTTCAGTCGGTAAAGCACAAGACTCTCAATTTCAGGGTCGTGGGTTTGAGCCCCATGTTGGGCAAAAAAGATTCCTGCATTGCAGGGGGTTGGAATAGATGACTCTTGTGGTCTCTTCCAACTGTACAGTTTTATTATTACCAGGCAAATAATTACGCTTCCTTTTTTCTGCGCTCTAGAACTGAACAACTGGTGCAACTCGGAAATTATGGATGTCAGACCTCTCTGTCTCAAAGAGGAAAAAGGGGAAAGCTAGTGTTTCCACACACTTTGATCATAAATGCATCCTCAACAAGCAGCACTAAATTACACTCATCCTTTCCGGAATAAATTTGACGCTGAAGCATTTGCGGGCCTTTTTTTGGCACACTCCAACAACAACTGGATTGCTGCTATGGCATGAGAGGAGCTGTTGATCTCGACAACCTCAGCTAATTGGCCATTCACGCCGGTAGAAAGTCAGCCACGGCCGTCCTCGTTAAAACAGAAAGCCATTCGAGCACCAGGCGCTCCAAACATCTAAACACGGCTTTGGCGGATGGCCCTTGATGAGGGGAAGGAATAAAAACTCAGGCGGGGAGGAGGGGGGTGTTTCTTGCGCCTGTCTGTGGGAAGTGTTTACGAGAGCGCGCTCTGAGAGACACGCATGGCAGGCATCTTTAAGCCAATCCGACTGAACTGATCAAAGTCCTCAGGCAGCCGACAAAAGCAGTCAAAGGGGCAAACGCAGAAACAAAAGCTGCAGAGTACGAGAGTGGAACAACTGCAATACAATACAACCTTATTAGAGTTTTGAGTTTTCTCTTACATGGGGTGGGGGTGAGGACTAAGGCTGCATCTGCGTGGTAGTTTATCCCATTTCCCCGACATTTGCCTAACTGTTAATTTCCGCATTATTTTTTGAGATTTCACATGACATAAAAGCCACATCTATATTCCACTATAATGGAATAAAGTGAATGTTGTTGTTAGAATTTATATACTGGCCCTATACCCAGGGGTCTCAAGGCGGCTCACAGAATAAAATCAAGATATAAAAGCATAACATACCTAATAAAAATAAAAACAACAACCCAATAGCCCCCCCCCCACAAAAACACATTTTAAAAGGGCATAGGATGTAATGTAAATCGGATCAATCAAGGGCCTGGTTAAAAGGGAACATTTTTTTGCCTGGCACCTAAAGGTGTATAATGAAGGAGCCAGGTGAACTTTGCCAGTGCTCATTTCCACATTATTTGATTCCCGCCCGCCCCCCTCCACAAATCCATTTGCAGCCTTTTTAAACTGGAAAATAGCAGGAGTAAGGTGGTGAAATTTGGGGTGGTATACCGGGTGCTCTGCCTTGACAGTGGGAGGCAGCAATGCCAGTTGCTGAAAATCCCAAGTGAGGAGAGTGCTTGCAGCTTTCCCCACAGTCATCTGGCTGGCCACTGGCCTGATCCAGCAGATTCTTCTTATGTTCTTAAAGTACAAGTTAATTTCCAAAACCATAATCAATACAGAATGGCTCAACAGAAGAGTAAGTAGTCAATCAAAATCCCAAAAAGCTTGGGTGAGAAGGTGAGCCTCAGCATGCCTCCTAAGCTTATACAGAGCTGGCACCAGACACACACCTAAAGATAGGGAGTTTTGTAGTCTGGGTGCCACAGCAGAAAAGGCCCTGTCACATGCCATCACCTCCGAGGGCAATGCAATTGCTAGCAAAGTCTCGCCTGCTGATCAGAGTGGTGCATGCTCTTGTTATCTCCCGCTTGGACTACTGCAATGTGTTCTATATGCGGCTACCTTTGAAGGTGACCCAGAAACTACAACTAATCCAGAATGCTGCAGCTAGATTGGTGACTGGGAGCGGCCGCTGAGACCATATAACACCGGTCCTGAAAGACCTACATTGGATCCCAGTACATTTCCAAGCACAATTCAAAGTGTTGGTGCTGACCTTTAAAGCCTTAAACTGCCTCGGTCCTGTATACCTGAAGGAGCATCTCCATCCCCATCATTCAGCCCGGACACTGAGGTCCAGCTCCAAGGGCCTTCTGGTGGTTCTGGGCCTTCCCGGTGGTGGCGCCCGCCCTGTGGAACACCGTCCCATTAGATGTCAAGGAAATAAACAACTATCTGACTTTTAGAAGACATCTGAAGGCAGCCCTGTTTAGGGAGGTTTTTAATGCTTGGTGTTTTATCGTGTTTTTAATATTCTGTTGGGAGCCGCTCAGAGTGGCTGGGGAAACCCAGCCAGATGGGTGGGGTATAAATAAACTATTATTATTTTTGTTGTTGTTGTTGTTGTTGTTGTTGTTAATTATTATTATTATTCCTGGGTCGGCCAGTATAGAAGGAGAGAGTTTTCTGAATTGTGACTGGAAGTAGGCAGCCAGTACACCATCCTTGTCCTTCCTCCTTTAAACAAAATTAGCTTGTCCAAAAAACTTGCACATTTAAAGCATATTCTTTCCTTCAAATAATTCTGGCCACTATAGCTTACCACTCACACTTGCCCCATAACCAGAAAGCATGGGTCCGAGCAGTTTTCTGCTTCACACTTTGGCACATCATCCCAATGCATTGCACACGACCCTCTCCCTGGAGAGTAGATGCAAGCCCCTCCCTAGGGATCTATAGCCTTCCCGTTCTGCTAATCTTTGAAATCAGCTGAACGGGAAGAGTGAAGGTCTATGTGCAAAAGCCATAATTAAAATGTCACCTGTTTGGTGATGGTTTGTGTCTGCTCTCTGTGCATATGCTTGACAATGACATGCTATCTTTAGAAAGGAGATGATTCTGCAAATCAAAACAAAACAAAGCATAAACACCAACGCCCGGAGGAGGGAGGGCTCCCTCATGGACGGAATGAAGGATTGATAGAAAAGCTGCTTAAAAAGCAAAGTTATTAAAGCCCAAGATAATTCATGAGACAATTATAGCCAGAAGCCCCCTGCTGCATGGTGACAGCAAGCTGGAAAAAGTAAAACCAAGTACTGGTGACCCAATGGCCTCCCTTCCCCTAGAAATGCCTTGCACTATTATGCTTTGGGTGGCTCTATTTGCATTTTTCATTTGCTTCCCATCAGGATTCCTGTAGAGATCAATAAATACATTACGTGCCGGGAGGGAAAGCACTGGATTCTAGCTTGGGTGGTGTGTTTTGTGTGTGTGCGTCCCCCCCCCCCCCGCCCCGCCACCAAGCTTTCGAAAACCTGTTCAGAAAGAGAAGTCGGAGAAGCTTGTAAGGCAAGAGCATTGTGGCTGGAAGAAAGAATAATCAGGACTTGGCTATGGTTTGAATTCTTCGTGAAAAGAGGATTTGTATTTATTTATAATAATTTTTATTGATTTTACAACATAAACAAAAAACAAACAAACATAATGCGACTTCCCCAAACCTCCCCTTCACTGCATCCAAATTTCAAAATTTTTAGCAATTCTTCATCCCATTTTTATATTTAATTCTCTTTAAAAAGAGTTTCTGCTTTATAAGTTTCGATTTATAGCTGTAATTCTTTGTGTCCAATCCCCTGACATCTTAACATTCCGAAATTTTACAACAATTTTTAAGATAGATTTTAAATTTTTTCCAGTCCTCCTCCACTGTCTCTTTCCTCTGGTCACGGATTCTGCCGGTCATCTCTGCCAATCCCATAAATTCAGTCACCTTGGTCTGCCATTCTTCCAGAGTAGGTAATTCTTTAGTCTTCCAATACTTCGCCAAAAGGATTCTTGCTGCTGTTGTTGCGTACATAAAAAAGGTCCTATCTTTCTTTGGTACCAATTGGCCGACCATGCCCAGGAGAAAAGCCTCCGGTTTCTTTACAAATGTCCACTTAAGGATTTTCTTAATTTCATTATAGATCATTTCCCAGTAGGCCTTAATCTTTGGGCAGGTCCACCAAAGGTGATAAAAGGTTCCTTCACATTCATTACACTTCCAGCAATTGTTATTGGGCAAATGATATATCTTTGCAAGCTTGACTGGGGTCATGTACCACCTATAGATCATTTTCATTATGTTCTCTTTCAGGGCACTACATGCCGTAAATTTAATACCTGTGGTCCATAACTGCTCCCAGTCAGCAAACATAATATCATGACCAATATCTTGTGCCCACTTAATCATGGCTGATTTAACCGTTTCATCTTGTGTGTTCCATTTTAGCAGCAGATTATACATTCTAGACAAATTCTTAGTATTGGGTTCTAGCAATTCTGTTTCTAACTTTGACCTCTCCTTCTGAAATCCTAGTTTTCTGTCCTGCTTAAAAGTTTCATTAATCTGGTAGTAATGTAACCAATCTCGGACTTTAGGTTTCAATTTCTCAAAACTCTGTAGTTTCAACTTTTCACCATCATATTCTATAATTTCACAATATTTTGGCCAGTCTGTATCCATGTTCAATCTTTTTACCGCCTTAGCTTCCATTGGTGACAGCCACCTGGGGGTTTTACTTTCAAACAAATCTTTATATCGATTCCATACATTATACAATGCTTTCCTAATAATATGATTTTTAAAATTTCTATGTACCTTTACCTTGTCATACCATAAATATGCATGCCAACCAAAACTATTATCATAACCTTCCAAGTCCAGAATGTCTGTATTCTCAAGAAGTAGCCATGGTTTCAGCCAGCAAAAAGCTGCTGCTTCATAATAAAGTTTTAAGTCCGGCAGGGCAAAGCCCCCTCTATCCTTTGCATCAGTCAAAATCTTAAATTTAATTCTGGGTTTTTTGCCCTGCCAGACAAATTTAGATATATCTTTCTGCCACTTCTTGAAACAGTCCATCTTATCTAAAATTTGCAATGTCTGGAACAAAAACAACAATCTCGGCAATACATTCATCTTAATTACAGCAATTCGGCCTAACAAGGAAAGTCTCAATCTTGACCATATATCGAAATCTTTCTTCACTTCAGCCCAGCATTTCTCATAATTATCTTTAAATAGGTTCACATTCTTAGATGTTAAATTCACCCCCAGATATTTTACCTTTTTAGTAATTTCCAAACCAGTTTCTCTTTGAAAACTGTCTTTTTCCCCCACCGTAAGATTTTTTTCCAACACCTTTGTCTTGTGTTTATTCAATTTAAAACCTGCTACCTGACCAAATATTTCAATAAGTTCCAGAACTCTTTTTGTGCTAGTTTCTGGCTGTTGTAATGTCAAAACTAAGTCATCTGCAAATGCTCTTAGCTTATAATGTTTAGTTCCGACCTGTATACCTTTAACCAGCTGGTCTCTTCTAATCATATTAAGGAAAACCTCCAGTACCGATATAAACAATAGAGGGGAAATTGGGCATCCCTGTCGTGTCCCTTTCTCTATTGGAATTTCATCCATAACCATACCATTTACAATAAGTTTAGCCTTTTGCTCAGAATAAATTGCACTTATACCATTTTCAAAGTTCTTGCCTACCCCCATTCCTTGGAGATTCCTCTTCATAAAGCTCCAACAAATATTGTCAAAGGCTTTCTCTGCATCCACAAAAATCAAAACAGCTTTTCTATTTATATCAGTTTCCAAAAGTTCTAGAATATCTATAATATTCCTCACATTGTCTGACAATTGCCTGCCTGGTAGAAAGCCTGTTTGGTCCCTGTGAATCTCCTCTAACAAAACTTTTTTGAATCTTTTTGCTAGAATGTCTGCAAAAATTTTATAATCCACATTCAAAAGTGATATAGGGCGGTAATTCTTAACTTGATGTTTCTCAGTTTCTGTCTTTGGTATAAGTGAGATGAATGCTTCCTTCCACGATTCGGGAGCCTTTTTCCCCTCCAAAATTTGATTGCAGACTTCTTTCAGTGGTTGTATTAACCAATCCTTCAATACTTTATAATATCTCGCAGTTAGTCCATCTGGTCCTGGTGATTTTCCCAGCTTCATATCCTGGATGGCACTCTCTATTTCTTGATCTGTAATTTCCTCATTTAAACTCCTTCTGTTGTTTTCAGAGATTTTTGATAGTCCGTATTTTCCAATAAATTCTTCTATCTCCTGTTCATTTTTTGGCCCTTGTTTGTATAATTTCTTAAAGAAACTTTGAAAACAATTACTTATCTCATTTGGTTTATTAATAGACTTCCCATCTACTTCGAGTGATGTCACTGTATTCAGTTTTTGTCTCTTTTTCAGTTGCCAAGACAGTAGCTTCCCACATTTATCTGCAGACTCAAAAGTCTTTTGTCTCATTTGTTTAATTTTCCATTCTATTTCCTGGTTCATCAATTCCATATATTGTGTTTGATAAAATTTTATTTCTCTTAATATCTCCTGGGATTTAGGCTTAGATCTCAGTTTCTTCTCCCCTTCTTTTATTAGATTCCAAATTTTCTCTTTCTTCTCATTCTGTTTTTTCCTCTTTATTGAATTCTGTTGTATTAGGAAGCCACGCATCACGGCTTTACTTGCGTCCCAAATGATTCTTTTTTCTGTGTCTGATCTCAAATTGATCTCGAAGTAGTCTTTAAGTGTTTTTTGGGCCTTTTTACAAATTTCCTCATCTCCAAAGAGGGTGTCATTCATTCTCCATCTAAAGGTTCCAGCTGTTGTCAGTTTCATTTCCATCTTGACAGCATTGTGGTCAGAGCAGGTCTTTGGGCAGATTTCTGTTTTTTTAACCTTTGATGCCAGATTACTAGAAATCCATATTTGATCAATTCTAGTCCATGTCATTTTTGCTTCAGAGAAGAAGGTCCCCTCCCTTTCCAGAGGGTTCCTAGTTCTCCAAATATCAATCAGATCCATAGTGTCAGTCAGGTCAAAAAAAGTCTTTGGTAGTCTTCCATCATTAGATATTGTTTGTCTTTGGGCCTTATCCATATTTGTAGAGACGACTCCATTCATGTCACCCATCATTATAATTTTAAAGTCCAAAAAGTCCATTAAAGTCTCATGCAACTTCTTGAAGAATTCAGCCTTCCCCTCATTTGGTGCATAAACTCCAACAATCAATATTTTTTCTCCATGAATTTGGATTTCCACTGCCAGGTATCTTCCTTGATCATCCTTAAAGATCAATTTTGGTTCAAATTTTTCCTTGACATAAATCACAACTCCTCTTTTCTTGACTCTATCTGATGATATAAATTCTTGTCCTAATCTCTTATTTGTTAAAAGTTTTCTATGTATCCTGGCAATGTGGGTTTCTTGTAAACAGATTACATCTAGATGTTCCTTCTTTAATAAATGAAATACTTGGCCCCTTTTTCGAGGGTGGTTCAAACCATTGCAGTTCCAACTGAAGAGTTGCAGAGACATTTTGGTTACTGGGTAGATCTTCCACCGACTGCACCAAGTTGTTGTTCCTCCTCGGTCGGTGCTCGGTTCAGTCCAAAAGATAGATTTGAGATGTCCGGTACTTCCTCCTCACTGACAGTTCCTTTCTGAAGATCCTCTTGATTTCTTTCCAAAAAGAACTCTTTATCCTGGTTTGTTTTTATTTTAATTTTCTTCCCTTTGAAGCTAAAGGACAGCCCTTGTGGAAATTCCCACCTGAATGGGATATTATTCTTCTTAAGTAGATCAACTAGTTCTTTAAATTGAGATCTAACCTCCAAAAAATATTTAGGAATATCCTTGAAGATTTGAATCTGAGAATTTTTAATGACCAAGGCCTTCTGGAAGTGTAGGTTCAATATTTTGTCTCTTTGTTCCTTTGATCCTAAGGTAATTAAACAATCTCTTGGCTTCTTCCCTTGCTTCCTGCCAATCCGAAAGGCTGAAGTTATCATAAATTCATCTTCCTCTCCATCTAGCTCATCATTCCAGAAGTCTTGAAATTTATCTGTGAGGAATTCCCCAAGCTTGTCCTCTTCCTCTTCTGGAACCAGTCTTAATTTCAGATTCTTACTTTTCCTTTCCAGTTCTAGTAGGGCTAATGCTGAATCATGTTCATGTACTTTTTTTACAATAGGCGCAAACTTTCCTTTGGTTTCTTCAGCAGTGGACCTAGCACTCTCAGCTATTCTCCTTGTTTCCGTAGATTCTTGAACCAAACGGTTTATAGAATCTGTATTAGATGAAATTGTTGTTGTATTCAGGTCTAGTCTTGTTGTCAACTCCGTCAGTTTCTTAGAGTTCTCTGTAGACTGTTTGGTAAGTTCTGCAGATTGCTTAGTGAGTACTTCTAGTGACTGATTTATTTTAAGCAGAGATCAATAAATACATTATTTTAAGCAGAGATCAATAAATACATTACGTGCCGGGAGGGAAAGCACTGGATTCTAGCTTGGGTGGTGTGTTTTGTGTGTGTGCGTCCCCCCCCCCCCGCCCCGCCACCAAGCTTTCGAAAACCTGTTCAGAAAGAGAAGTCGGAGAAGCTTGTAAGGCAAGAGCATTGTGGCTGGAAGAAAGAATAATCAGGACTTGGCTATGGTTTGAATTCTTCGTGAAAAGAGGATTTGGTAAGGGTGAAAGAAGTGAAGGAGATCACCAGTTTGCCATACAGCAGAAACAAAAGTTCTTAGATTCTGGCAATTTCGCTTTCTTTCCAGGAAGCTAAAGCAACACATAAGGAGAAAACACAGTGGTCGGATCTGTGCTTTGTATACAGAAGGTCCCAGAATCAGTCCCCGCAATCTCCAAGCTTGAGGATGCAGGTAGCAAGACCAGAAAGATGTGTGACTGGAGATCTCTCACTGGACTGATCAAACTAAATGAACCATTGGTTTGACTTGGTAAATACAAAGCGGTATCATGCCTTTACACTGCTCCTGACATGGCTGTCTGGCTGTCTTCAGCAACATAGCTGCAGATTCAGGATTTTATGCAAGGAGTAGATGGATCAAACAAAGCCGTGTCATTGAACTGTGGCAGAGCATCAGTTTTACACACAGAAAGTAACAGGTTCAATCCCTGGTAGGGCTGAGAATGTTCCCGGCCTGAAATCTTGGGAAGCCACTGTGACGTGCTGGAGGTGAAATAGTTAAACAGGTTACCCTATCAGAACCCAGGGGGGTGGAGTCAGAGGGACTATAAAACCAGCTCTGGGGGGAGTTCGTGGGAGAGTTCGTTGGGAGTTGGGTGGTTGGTTGGTTGGAGTGGGAGTGAATTGGCATAGAGTCTGTGGGTAGGTTGAATTAGTGTAGCGAAATAAGCAGAGTCAGGAACAGTTAGGGGCTAGGCAGGCAAGTAAATATCTGAGAGGTGGTTTAGTGAGTGAGAGCAAATAGTGGAAGTTATAGGTCTATATAGGCACCCCATGAATGTAATTAACTGATACTGTTTATGAAACCACACACTTGTTAAACTGCGATAAATAAACAAAAGTTTATGTTCCAATTTAACCCTGACTGGACTCAGTATTGTCCCAGGTAGGGCCTGGGTGGTGGCAGCAAGAAATAAAGTGGTGGCACAGGGATCAATAGACAGTGAAACGTCCGGGGAGCCTGTGTGATTGCCACAGCCACTGTCAGTCGGTGTAGACAAGACTGAGTTAGATTGACTAATGGTACAAGGCAGCTTCTTATCAGAAGATTGGAAGTGAAGGGTCATCGATGTGCAGATGACACCCCATTCTCTCTCTGAATTGGGACATGTGGTTGAAGTGTTCAACTGGTGCTTGGAAATGGTGATGGGCTGGATGTGGGCCAATAAACAACTCAGGCTCCAAATATGTCACCTTTCCTAAAGAACCCACCAGGTGTTAAGACTGGCAGAGGAGTTTCACCACTCTTAGAATCCCCGGGGAGGGGGTGGCCCAGGCATCCTCTGTGGCAATCCCCAAGTTATGGAACTCCCACCCCACAGAGGTGTATCTGACATCTTCACTATACAGCTTTTAGCAAAGAGAGAAGACTCAACATTTTACCCTGGCCTGTGACTACTGAAATGTGTGTGGTTTAAGTCCATCCTAGTCCCGTGACTGATTTGTGGGAGAGAGGGGGGTATTGGTTTATGAACCACCTTGACATCTGCAGATGATGAAGAAGAAGAGTTTGGATTTGCATGTGGAGGAGCGGGGAATCGAACCCGGCTCACCAGATTACGAGCCCAACACTCTTAACCACTACACCACACTGGCCGGTATACAAATTTAATAAATAAAATAAATAAAACTGGTTTTAATATTGACTTTTAAATTGTTGTAGCACTCCCTGAGACCTTTTACATCCTATGTCCCATGCCACAAAAATTCACCACCCACCGATAAATAAAATAAATCTGGGATGAAAGGTGCAGGAGAGAATGTCGATGTGATTCTGAAGTGGTTTCATTGCATTCTGCTGCCACAGCTATTTTGTTTAAGTGGATGTGCGCACTCCTTTGCAAGGCTCACGATGATCAGAGGGAGATGACAACATTGAAAATAAATTCTGATAGAATAATCTCTTTTGTTTATTCAGTTGCCTTTAAAGGGGGGTGTGGGGAAATGCCTCTGTACAGGTAGGAAATGCAAAACAGAGACCTGCAGGTCAGCTATTCTTCACATCTTAGAATCACGACATTTTCTCCAAAGAGCATCTTCTGACACAATGCTTTCAGGTCAGATAAGAATGGCAACCTGTGTCAGTCAAAATCTTGCAAGGCTTAGAAAATCCCAACTATTTATCTCTACTTCTCTTTTGTTCCTGCGCTCATAGCGTGAAAGAAGCAGTAACTTTTCATTTTCTTTGCACAGAAGAACAAATGCAGCACTCCAAAGTGAGATATCCATTTGAAAACGCTTCTTACTTAAACAATAGCCAGTGCTTTTGCTGAATTTAATTTTTCTTTAGGTTTCAACATCGCCATATAAAAATATCCTCCTAGCACTTAACTTTGCTTTCAAACAACTTCTTTTAATGTGAATTCTTGTGATTGAAAGGTGGGATCAAGACACTTTGAAATTCAAGCATGTTTCCTAAAGTCACCACCTCAAGCTCCACGGAGTTGCTATTAGAGACTTTTAGAAAAGGCATGTAGGAGCATTGTAAAAATGACAAGCCGCCTCTTTTTAAAGGCTGTGGTTGCAATCTTGTGGCATAGCCACTTACCTGGGAATAAGCCCTGTTGATTTCACAATGGAGTAAACATGCATAAGGTTCTGTTGTGAAGCAACAACTGCAGAAATAGATGTTGCCTTCATTGTCCCTCTTGAATGGGTGGATAGTGTGTTGCTGTGTAGCCCTGTCCTTCAGTCTCAGCTTTGGCACCTCACACGCCCTTGAACCCAATTCACCTTTAAGCTATATACTCTGGCAGCTGCAAAAACTGCCACACTTTCAGGTTCCACCTCCCAGTGGTAGGATATTCAAAGGGTGAAGAAGGAAACCACACAATCCTGACAATCTTTGTGCATTCAAAAGAACATGCATGGGCATAAACCCTGTAGGGCGAAATGGGTGCCCTGGCTCCCAATCATGTCTTTGCATGCCCCATAGCCATCTATGCCATCCTTCTTACCCTGAGTTGGAGTGTCTGAAGGAGGCTTCTAACCATGTTCGGCTGGATGCACTTAGAAGCATCTTTGTAAACAAGAGCCCTGATAAACCAGGTTTCCTGATCCAGAGGATGTTCTAAGCCAAATGTGGACAGAAGCCTCTTCAGAAGAAGCTCAATGGAGGGAGGTTGGAGTGAAGTGCATGGAAATGTTGAGGACAGGACTGTCATGCACATTCTTTTGGGTTTATGAATTAGGCTGGAGTTATCACTCATTGCGCATGGTGTGATGGCAAGCTAAGGAGCTCCTCAATGTGGAAGTGGGTTTTTGGAAGCTACCGTGTCACCTAGATAGATTATGAATTGTGCACCTTTCCTTCATTATTTAAGCTATTGTAAAAAAATGTTGAAGAGGGGGTTGTAGCTCAGAACTTCACTCCCTACCATTTCCAGCTCAAGACTCCAGCTAAGAATCGACTTGCAAAACCAAAAACTGCTTTTACAACAAATGGAAAAGAGTGGGAGGTAGAGAAGGGCCTCCCACAACGGACTTGAAAGCCAAGGCAGGACAACAGAAGAGCACTGAGGTTGCCAATGCAAGTTCCATTGAACTCAATGGGGGTTGCTTCTGAGTCAACATCCACAGGAATGCATCACAAACTGATTCATTTGCTGGTTTCAGCTGATTAATGACCTCAGCCTGAAAATAAAAAAAAAAAAGATATGGTGTGCATTAAATCATGTCTCGTGAACATATACCGTATAGTGATGTTATTATTTTTATCTGCAAAACTGATTTTAAAATCACACTGATTTTAAATTATAGAATTGGGAGAGGAACTCTGATTTATGCCCCTGCCAAACTCATGAACTCTGGGCTGATACCTATCCAGTTTTTCAAGAAAACCATTCAAGAAAAGGGGTTCTGAAGCCTTAAAAATCCCCCCTCCATCTCTGCAAGCTACTAAATTCCAGCTACTGAAGCTATTTGTATTCAGCTACTGATTTGTTTATACATAAGTATGTCTTACATTGAACATGTTTTAGAAAAAGATTAATGGCTTGACATTTCACATGTTTCTGTGAGCTAATGTGTCTTAAACTGCGTAATTGTCCTTTTCCGTAATTATATCACAACTCTGACCATCAATTTTTCAGGGGAAAATGTCTTTGCAGATGTAGCTTTTCTGAATAGCCATGCTGATCTTTCTCCTTTTTCTGCTGTTTCCTGCATCTATTATTTAAAACAGTGCCACTTTTGCATGTCTCTCTGTGTTTTGTTTGTGTGTGTGTGTTGGGGGATGTTAAAAAAAGAGCATCCACGTGTTCCATATCTTAATTCAGAGCCTTTTCAAAAATAAAACCTGTGTCTACTGAAGAAGGAATTGTTGTGTTCAGTTTTAATAAGTGTCAAGCACCACGGCTACCCTACAGTATATTACTAAAAGAACCAATTACATGCCATTGACTCCTTTCATGCTACAGTTTACCTTGATCAGAAACTGATGACTTGTCTACTGCAGACAGGAGAAGAAAGGAAAAGAAAAAACTCCTTTTGAAATAATCCTCATTGATTTCTTCTCTAATAACCATCCATTTATTGCTCAACTCGATTCCTCCATCCTCCTTCCCTGTGCATATAGGGAACGAGAATATATTCATATCCTAGTTTGATCCTTCTCTGTTGTGAACCTATACGCCCTCCCCCTCCACCCTGCATGCCTTCATGCTGACCTTGGAGCAGGGCTGAGTTAATGATACAGCGCAGTCTTGAAATTAGCCACTTGCCCAAGGCAAGTAGCAATTCCTTCCAGGTGAGTAGCTTGTCAAACTCATTTGGCACACAGGTATGTGCAAACTGGCTTTGATACATGTATGCGTTGCTGTTCACTTTCTCTCTCTCTCTCTCCATGCTGCCCTTGGGTGACCTCATCAAATCCCATGGTTTCCAGTAGCCCCACCACCGCCCTGCTCCCATTCATATGAGCAGAGTTTGCACAGAGTTGGCCCAAGGACTTCATCAATCAAATCACTTCCTTGATTTATTAACATGTATTTTAGAGGGTAGCACTGTGGGTTAAACCACAGAGCCTAGGGCTTGCCAATCAGAAGGTTGACGGTTCAAATCCCCATGACGGGGTGAGCTCCCGCTGCTCGGTCCCTGCTCCTGCCAACCTAGCAGTTCGAAAGCACGCCAGTGCAAGTAGATAAATAGGTACCACTCCCTTGGGAAGGTAAAAGGCATTTCCGTGCACTGCTCCGGTTCGCCAGAAGCGGCTTAGTCATGCTGGCCACAGGACCCGGAAGCTGTACGCCAGCTCCCTCAGCCAATAAAGTGAGATGAGCGCCGCAACCCCAGAGTCAGTCACAACTGGACCTAATGGTTAGGGGTCCCTTATTAATTATATTATATCTCACTTTTCCTTCGAGGAGCAGAAGCTGGTGCGCATGGTTCTCCCAACCCACACACCCCATTTTATCCTGACAACTATCCTGCGATCATGCAGGCTGGTCCGTTAAGGCCAATGGGGCACTGATCTGCTAACCCGCCAGCCATAGTTTAATAGTGGACTGGCAGAGAAGTGTCCCGTTGGCCCTAATGGACCAGCCTGCACAATCTCCTATTTCTCCACTTCATTGGGTGATAACAGGTGGCCCCCATGTCTTGACAGGTAACATATTGTTACTGGCCACCCCAATCTCTGCCAAGCAGTGAATGAGATTCCAAGGGGTCTTGGTACTCAACCAGGGTCTGTGCTCCTTTGGGGGAAATGAGGCAGAGCAGTGTCTTTGAAATATTATTTATTTACACTTATTTACACTAGAAGCTTTCAATGGAGAGAGAGGTCACAGCGTCTACATCTCGGGAGGAGCCTATCCTTCACAGCAGTCCAACATTGGATTCCCATCAATTTCCATCCCTCTCTCCCAGCCTGCCTTCAGCCTGCCAGCCAAGATGGCTCTGGCCTTCACAGCGGTTCATAGAGTTCTCTCCCTTCTTCCCCAACCTCTAAATTTCAAAAGAACACTGTGTGACATCACCTTGGCAACCTCAGCAGAGCCTCCTGCCTGGCTGATGGTTTCCATTGATGGGTTAAAGACTTGCTTCCTGCACCTTTTCTCATTCTTAAAGACTTTTATCCCAGGTGAGGCCCTGGCCTGGAGAAGAAGCTTAGCCTGGTCTGGCATCTTCCCTGCAATACTCCAAATATTATCTAAATCCCACCATTTATTAATTTCTAACATTGCCTAACTCTAGCAGTTATAGATTCAGGTAGGTAGCCGTGTTGGTCTGACACAGTCAAGATATATATATACACACACACATACATACCGTGGTACCTCGGGTTACATACGCTTCAGGTTACAGATGCTTCAGGTTACAGACTCTGCTAACCCAGAAATAGTACCTCGGGTTAAGAACTTTCCTTCAGGATGAAAACAGAAATCGTGCTCCGGCGGTGAGGCGGCAGCAGGAGGCCCCATTAGCTAAAGTGGTACCTCAGGTTAAGAACAGTTTCAGGTTAAGAACAGACCTCTAGAACGAATTAAGTACTTAACCAGAGGTAATGCTGTATATATAAAATGTCCAGTAGCACCTTGGAGACCAACTAAGTTTGTTCTTGGGAAAAGCTTTCGTGTGTATCTGAAGAAGTGTGCATGCACACGAAAGTTTGTACCAAGAACAAACTTAGTTGGTCTCTAAGGTGCTACTGGACAATTTTTATTTTTATATATTTCTAGCAGTTATGAGTGCCTTTGCACCCCCAAACTCCAGATCTGTAACAATATGATGCATAGGACAATGCCATATTCTAAGTCAGACCTCCGGTCTCTGTAGCTCAGTATTGTTGTACAATGTATTGTTATACATTGGCTGGCAGAAGCTTTGTGGGGTTTCAGGCAGGAGGCTCTCCCAGCCCTGCCTGGAGATGTCTGGGACTGAACTCTGCATCCAAGGCAAAAGCTCTTCCCCTGAGCTATGGCCCTTCCCCAATGACATCACTACATGGTGTGTCTCCTCACTCCTCTCACCTAAGGATGCAGAGTGGAGATAGATTAGCACACAGTGTTTATCAGGACACAGAGTTAAATTTTACTAGATGTAATGCAGAGGGAGGAGCTCAATATTTGAAATGGCGTTTTGGGCACGAGACCCGTGTCTTGCAGCAATTAGTTCTGCCTTAATTACCCTTTTTCCTCTCTCTCTCCTAGGTGGCTGATAACAGCATTTATTTGGTTCTGCTAATATGAAATACTTACTAATTCAATTGCCCACTTCATTTATTAATGTATCTGTATTCCTCAGTTATCTCTCTTCTGCTTTTCTGTTATTGCTGTTACTCTTATTAGCTGGCAATAAGTCATTAGGCTTCTCCTCCTCTTTCTTCCCCTCCTCTTGCAAGCTGTTACCCATTTGCTATGTCTATTTTCATTCCCTTCAATTTGCTCCACTTTTCCAATAGTTTTTTCTTCTTCTTTCAAATTTTAGTATGATACAAGATGGCAGGGTTGCTTTTAGGTGAGTGAGTGTGTGTAAAAAAAATCTCCCATTCCCAGCATAACAATGCATTCTTTTATTTTTATTTATTTGGACACCTCTTAAGATATAACCAAATTTTGTATGATGGTTCCGGGATCAAGGAGCAGGCTTCAGACTATGTTCAAATACAATGAGGGACCTTTTCAAATGGTAGGCTGAACCTTTCCAAGCTGCACTGATTTTAACCAAATTCTGCATGATGGTTTCTGGCACCAAGGAGCAGGTTTCGGTCTATGTCCAGATGCAATTGGGCGCCATTTTGAATCAAGATGGTGGACCGAACTGAGAGCCAGTGTGGTGCAGTGGTTAAGAGCAGTAGTCTCGTAATCTGGGGAACCGGGTTCATATCTCTGCTCCTCCACATACAGCTGCTGGGTGACCTTGGGCCAGTCACACTTCTTTGAAGTCTCTCAGCCCCTCTCACTTCACAGAGTGTTTGTTGTGGGGGAGGAAGGGAAAGGAGAATGTTAGCCGCTTTGAGACTCCTTAAAGGGAGTGAAAGACAGGATATCAAATCCAAACTCCTCCTCCTCTTCTTCTTCTTCTTCTTCTTCTTCTTCTTCTTCTTCTTCTTCAAACTGCTCTGATTTTAACCACCAAATAATAATAATAATAATAATAATAATAATAATAATAATAATAATAATAATAATTTATTATGTCTACCCTGCCCATCTGGCTGGGTTTCCCCAGCCACTCTGGGTGGCTTCTAACAAAAGATAAAAAAATACATTAAACCAACAGTCATTAAAAACTGCCCTAAACAGGGCTGCCTTCAGATGTGTTCTAAAAGTCAGACAGTTGTTTATTTCTTTGACATCTGATGGGAGGGCGTTCTACAGGGCGGGTGCCACTACCGAGAAGGCCCTCTGCCTGGTTCCCTGTAACTTCATCTCTTGCAGTGAGGGAACCGCCAGAAGGCCCTCAGAGCTGGACCTCAGTGTCTGGCTTGAATGATGGGGATGGAGACGCTCCTTCAGGTTCAAAAGTTTACAGATTTTGTTGTTCTTGTTTCTTGGGATCCCTGAAGAAAAGTGGGCATGAGGCTGCTAGTTCTCTCAAATATCAACTGGCTGAACCAGAGGAAGTAAGTGATGCAACCCTGTCACTATACTATCAGACTGGAACAATTAAGCAACCCAGATTGCGTCTCCTGGGTGGTGGTGGTTTTTACCGAGGCATTCCTTGTGGCCTCGTCAGTAAATGCGTGGCTGATTGTCTCCCCCCGCCACCCCCAAACACTGAATCCTGATTGATGGTAGGTGTCAGGCAGACACAAGATACAGGAATACTGCTGGTAAACCTCCCTCTAGGGAGTCTTCTCTCCACTGTTGCTAATTCCTTTCTACGACTGTGAGTGATCAGATTGAAACCCAGAAGGAAGACCTCCCTCAAAGGAAATCAGCTTTACCTTCTCTCTCATCTCATCTCAAGCCCGAGTGCCTACATTTGACTACGAGTCTGTCTTCTTTTCACTCTGCCTTCTGCAGCCAAGTATAAGTATGTATTGTTGTTATTATTATAAGTCTTTCCCATCATTCATCCAAATCACAAGGTAATTTCTTTTATCCTCCTTACCAATCCCTTTTCCTTTGGCCTCATGCCTTTCAGATCGTAAGCTTGAGCCAAGGACTGCCTTGTCAATATTTGCAAGGTACACTGAAAGCCTTTTTTGGCTGAAGAGTGGGATGCAAATGCTTTCAATTAGTAAAAGGTAAAGGGACCCCTGACCATTAGGTCCAGTCGTGACCGACTCTGGGGTTGCGGTGCTCATCTCGCTTTATTGGTCGAGGGAGCCGGCATACAGCTTCTGGGTCATGTGGCCAGCATGACTAAGCCGCTTCTGGCGAACCAGAGCAGCACACGGAAACGCCGTTTACCTTCCCGCCGGAGTGGTACCTATTTATCTACTTGCACTTTGACGTGCTTTCGAACTGCTAGGTTGGCAGGAGCAGGGACCGAGCAACGGGAGCTCACCCCGTCGCGGGGATTCGAACCGCCAACCTTCTGATCAGCAAGTCCTAGGCTCTGTGGTTTAACCCACAGCGCCACCTGCGTCCCCATTTAAATTAGTAAATAATAATAGAAAGGCAGGTGCAAGTCAAAGTCTGCAATCTTAGAGGTGCTCACTTGGGGTGAGTCCCATTGAAATCAATGATATATAGAATCAGGCTGCATTATACCAAGACAGGCCGCTGGTTCATCTACCTTTTTAATACCTACACTGACTGGCAGCAGTGTTCCAATATTTCAAGCTGGGGTCTCTCCCAGCCCTATCTGCAAATGGTACAGAGTAAACGTGGGACCTTTTGCATGCAAAGCGTGCACTCTGCTACTGAGCTATGACCTTTCCCCAAAACGTCACCTAACGGTCACTGGAGAAATACAGTTCTACCCACAGCTAGGATCCCTACTGCTGTGTAAAAGTCTCATAAATGTGTAAGTCTTGCTGTGTATAAGTGTTTGTGCCACTACCATGCGCGTAACTGAGCGTAACGTAACTTAGCATAACATAAGCAGCTCCAAGATTTGTCTTCTTTCCACTTTTTGGTTGAATGTGTCTCACTCAAAAGCAGACAGTTGCCAGAATTGCTGGTTATAAAGGAACAAATTGCAAAAAAGCAAGCGCAAAGTCACACGCGCACACCCCTTTTTTTTAAAAAAAACCCAGCTCCCGTAAGTCAAAGAAAGGAAAATGGCACGGGAGAAATTGCAGCCATTTAAGCTTTGCATCCCCTGGAACTGTGTCAACCTGTTCAGAGTTGCATAATTACATGCCTTGCCTTAGTGCTGGCACCAGATTTGGGAGCACAGTGCTTTAGAGCAGACCCGCATTCAGGAAGTTGTTGTCTCTAATGCCAGAGAGCAGAAGCCAAACAGGCGAGCTGCTGTCTTGCTGCTTTATGCAGCTCCCTTGCCAGGAATGACCTTTTCTATTCTAAACAATCTTCGTTTCTTTCCCCTCTCCCTTTTTACAAATGCTTCCACGCACTCCATGACTTATTACAATGGTCTGCACTGCCGATGCTTTGTGGAAGGTATAAATTAGGAATGAGCCTATTTCACCGCATCGCGTCCCATTCCTGTTCTGTGCATTCGCTCTGCTCCAGATTCCAATCCACCTGCCTTCTCATTTAATTTGGATAATTTATTTGGGAACTGATGCAGGTGCAATTTGCTACTGTTTTGTATTTGTCTATCTCTCTCCCACCGCCCCTTAGTTTTCTGGTTACTGGTATGCTCCAAAGCATATGCACACAGACTGACTCACACAGCACACAAAAAGGGATCTCTGTGCTGCAATTGTATGATCACACTGAGATTCTTTTCTTTCGCACTGTGATTAAAATAATGTACATTATGTCCTGGTGTTCACAGTTCCTGAAAATGCAGCAACACATGCCCTAGAGACATCTAGATTAGACTAGGATTACTGCAATGACCTCTATATGGAACAACTTCTAAATAGAGTCTTCAGAAACTACAGTTTGGCCCAGAATGTGATAGCAGGGATTATAGTGGACAGTCACCATCACTCATGGGATCTTATTATAGTTGACCAGCAACACGTCTTTGTCTGCCTACTCCATGAGACGTCCGGAGGGTGGGAACATAAGAATGGGCCTTTTCTGTGGTGGTTCCCCATTTGTGGAATGCTCTCCTCAGGTCCACATATGCAAATAAGGGATTGAAAGTGACATTCAGTGATTGGATAGTTACAGAAAGTTGTTACAGTTGCATTGTACTGGAGCTCTATATAAGCAGGCTGGCTGAACCCGTCAGTTCAGTTCTCTTCTGGCCTGTGAATAAACAAGAGCCATTTGAAGAATCGCTGTGTCGTCTGATATGTTTACCCACAACTTAACAGGTTCGTTCTGTATTTCAGATTCTTATTTTGTATTTTTATGCTGCCAACCACCCTGTGTTCTTCAGATGAAGGGTGATGGTATATAAATTTAATAAATAAAAATAATAATAACAGCTGTGCTGCTTGCTAACTTGTTGCCAGGCAGTGCTTTTTTTCTCCTGGGGGTGTTCAAGGATATTCAGTACATGCACCTTTCTTTCCTAGAAGAAAAGAACTGTTGCCAGGCACTAGACAAAGGGTTGGTTCTTAGGGTTTAAAGCCCTAACTTGATTGCTTGCATCCTTCCATTCCAACCAGCTTGCTCAGCAAGATCTATTTGGGAAGTCTTTCTCTCTGCCCCACCTAAAGTGTGGAAGTGGTTGGGATGGGAAATAGGGAATTCTCAGTGGCTACACCATAGAACACTTTGTCCCGTGGAATTCAGGTGCCTTCATCTATGATTGACTTTTGGTGGCTTGCGAAAACTATTTTTTAAAAAAATTCTTCTGGGGTTTAATTTTTCAGGCTGAAATGGTTTTAAGGACAAAAGAAGAGCCCTTGCTGGATGAGACCAAAAGCCTATATACTCCAGCAGTGTGTTCTCACAGTGGTAAATCAGGTCTCTATAAGAAGCCTGCGTTCAGGAAAAATAACACAAGACCTCTCCCCTCTTGAAATTCCCAAGAGCTGGTATTCAAAGAGAACATAACCATTTGCATACCCTCCAACATTTCTCCAATGAAAATTGTTGTTGTTTAGTTGTTTAGTCGTGTCCGACTCTTCGTGACCCCATGGACCAGAGCACGCCACGCACTCCTGTCTTCCACTGCCTCCCGCAGTTTGGTCAAACTCATGCTGGTAGCTTCGAGAACACTATCCAACCATCTCGTCCTAAGCCGTCCCCTTCTCCTTGTGCCCTCCATCTTTCCCAACATCAGTGTCTTTTCCAGGGAGTCTTCTCTTCTCATGAGGTGGCCAAAGTATTGGAGCCTCAGCTTCAGGATCTGTCCTTCCAGTGAGCACTAAGGGCTGATTTCCTTCAGAATGGAGAGGTTTGATCTTCTTGTAGTCCATGGGACTCTCAAGAGTCTCCTCCAGCACCAGAATTCAAAACACCCCACACATCTGATTGGGTTGCCCCAGCCACTCTGGGCAGCTTCCAACATATATAAAAACATAATAAAACATTAAACATTAAAAAAAACCCTTCCCAATACAGGATTTCCTTCAGACAGCTCAGGTGTCAGATAACTCCACACCCTCTAACATTTATCCAATGAAATCAGGGATGTCCTAAGGAAAAGCAGGACATTCAGGAGAGCCAGTGTGGTGTAGTGGTTGAGAGCGGTAGTCTTGTAATCTGGGGAACTGGGTTCTCGTCTCCGCTCCTCCACATGCAGCTGCTGGGTGACCTTGGGCCAGTCACACTTCCTTGAAGTCTCTCAGCCCCACTCACCTCACAGAGTGTTTGTTGTGGGGGAGGAAGGGAAAGGAGAATGTTAGCCGCTTTGAGACTCCTTAAAGGGAGTGAAAGGCGGGATATCAAATCCAAACTCTTCTTCTTCTTCTTCTAAAATCAGAAACCGGAATGGCTTCTCTAAATCAGGGTGTCCTGGAAAATAGGGACACTTGGAGGGTCTGCCATTGTGGCTAGTAGTCATTCATACGTTTTTTGTGGAAATCTGTGTTTTTCTGATGTGCTTGTTCCTGCCCGTGTTTGCCAATGTTGTTGTCAGACTTTTAATTTGTGGTTCTTATATTGTTGCTGTTGTGGTTGGATTTTGGTACTGCAGTTTTAATTGATGCAAGCAATATTGTGCAATACAAAGGAGGGAGGTGTGTTTTTTTAAAAGTTATATAAGTCATAAAGAAAAAAACCATTAGAAAGGCATTGAGAGCCGTGAACAGAAAACTGCAACAAACCATGCGTAGCCAGGGATTTCAACCAAGTCCAGAAAACAAAAGCAGAAGGCTGACAAGTTGTTGCATTGGTGCTGCTCCAGAAACAAGGTCAGACAAGTCAGAAACAAACCCCAGACTCCAGAGAGAAATTCAGACAGGGATAATTTCATAAGAACCTTGTGTCAATAGCTCTGTGTCAACATATGAGGTTAATTGGCTTGCCGTTCCTGAATGGTAGGCTGGGACCCACCACTCAGCCTTGGGAGCCTTACAGGATGGGCAATTGCAACCAATATTAAGGCTCATGTGTCATTCACTGTTGCATGGAATTCTGATAGCCGCAGCTTGTCTCGCACTGGTTGGGAAACCTGCATTTGAGGAAATCACCCCTTCTACAATATTCAGGAGACTTGATTGTGTATCACTGTGAGGTCTGTGTGAACTGTAGGTGGGTTCCTACGAGGCAAGACACAGTGAGAACAGCAACAACCTTTATTGGACTAACAGAGCTGGACAACAGGGGCAAAGCAAGTGCTTATATACATTTCTGAATGGGCCACTCCCACTCCCAACGTAATTGGCTGTCTAAACATCCAAGCTACAAATCATGACTCAGAGTTTAAGGGCCAATGGCAGAGGCCCAAATCCTGAAATGTTCTGTGATTGGGTATCATATATCGAATCAGAACACAGGGGCTGAGAATCCTTAGTTCAGACTCAAGCTCAGGCAAACACAGACCACTGAATACATAACACTGTGGTTCTTTGCTTACCTTGGCCTGCTTCTTTTTGCACATAAGAAAAACCTGCAGGATCAGGCCAGTGACTCATCTAGTCCAGCATCTTGTTCTCACAGTGGCCAACCAGATGCCTGTGGGAACCCGACAATCAAGACATAAGAGGAACAGCACTTTCCCTGGGCTTTCCAGCAGCTGATGTTCATTCACACTGCCTTGCACACTGAAGGAAGAACATACCCATCAGAGTTAGTAGCCACTGATGGGCTTATCCTCTGTGCACCTTTGTTTCTGATTTCCCTCAGCCTTTGGGGGATTTTTCCTTTGACCTTCCTACCTGGCCCAAACCTCTGCCCTTCTTTCTTTCCATTCACCAGCTTCCTGCCTGTGTTTCTGTTGCACCCAAGCCCAGTCCCCACCAGCCTGGATTAAACACAGCGGCTGTGTTTGATCTCCACTGATGGAGGCGTCGTGCCAGTTTCTCAGGAATACACAAGCGGGTGAGTGCCTTTGTACCTCTGTCCTGCTTGCAGGCCTCCTATGGCCGCTGTGAGAAGAGGATGCTGGACTAGATAGTCCTTTGGCCAGATCCCGCAGGGCTCCTCTTGCATTCTGCATCTGAGCCTATTTGACGCTGACGCCCCTGAACTTGCACACACCATTCACATCGCAGCAGCTGGAGGTACCAAAATGTTTGTCGCCATGGGAGGTCTCATTTCAGCTGAGCTCCGAAGCTACAGCATACTCATCACAGTGGTAAATCCAGCCTGCTTCCTGCAAATATATGTTTTACCCTGTGTTTTTAGCTCGCTTGCCACGCTGCATAACCGAGCATATCTTTATGAGAGGCTCCTTATTTGCTTAATCCTCTCCCTTTGATACCCCTTCTTTCTCTTGCGCTCCTTCTGTTCTATTAACCCACTTGCGCTACCAGCTGAGTCTCAGCATTTGACAGCGAGAAACGGGTGTTTGCAAATACAATTTTTTTCCCTCAGCCCCAATCATCATAAAATTCCTCCATTGCCTTTTTCGCTTTGACATGCATTTTCACCTTAGAGAAGTCACCATAGATATATATATGTATGTATGTTTTGCTGGTATAGATGGATAATAAACTATTCTGACCTAGATTCTCATCCTCCCCCAGTTTTTATAACGGAGCCCGTAAATGGATGTGACAAGATAATATTCTATGACTACAGCTTCCTTGACATCCGCTGTGCAAAATGCCTAAAATACCCACACTTGGACTGAACACTGATGCCGGTGGATTGCAGACGGGAAGTAAATCTACCTTCCTTTTGTTTTTCTTTAATGTTATTGAGATGATGGTGCGTGCATAGGAAGGCACCTGCTTCTTGCCATAGCTCAATTGAAAGGGCAAACAGTTGCAAAATATGTATAATAGAACTAAATGACAGGGACTGTGCATCTTGAATTGCTGTGTGGAAGGAGGAATTTTAACAGGTATAGCTTTTCTCCATTTCTGGGAGGGAGGTCACACACATACAGGAACACACACACACAGAGAGAGAGGTAGAGTGTTTCCAACCATATTACTAGGGAGTAGGGATGGTGAGAAATTCAGCTCAGTTCCCTAGTCCATGCTTTCCAAAACAATATGAATGAATGGATGGATGAATGGATGAATGGATGAATGGATGTTTATTATTACAGTGGTACCTCGGGTTACATACGCTTCAGGTTACAGACTCCGCTAACCCAGAAATAATACCTCGGGTTAAGAACTTTCCTTCAGGATGAGAACAGAAATCGTGCTCCGGCGGCGCGGCAGCAGCATGAGGCCCCATTAGCTAAAGTGGTGCTTCAGGTTAAGAACAGTTTCAGGTTAAGAACAGACCTCCAGAACGAATTAAGTATGTAACCAGAGGTACCACTGTACAGCCAAACTGCCAGGGCTTTTTTTTAGCTGGAACTCACTGGAACTGAGTTCTGGCACCTCTATGTTGTGTTCTGGCAGCTCTGCTGTGTTGTGGTGCCATCCGCCTGTGAGGTGCAAGGTGCTGTATGATAAAGGCGTTGGGCGGTGTGGCGCTTGGGCTGCGCTGCGGAGGAGGCAGGGCTGTGGCAGCATGGTGGTGGTGGGCAGCAAAAGTTTTTATTTCTTCCCTGCCTCCCCCCCCCCCCATTTGTATACATGTAGTCACAACAGGACAATATATCTCTATACACACCAGGATGGGACACCAGACGGATGGGGATGAGCTGCTTGCACCTCTTCCCTCTCTTCATTGGGCCTGCGTAGACAGACAAGACATCTTATCTAGCAGCTTCCTGTCTATGGTATGCTCTCCCCAGAGAAGCCCACCTGGCCCCAACTTTGTCATTTCAGCAACATGCAAAGATTTTTGTTTTCCTGGGCATTTGTGTTGCGCAAAGAATTGCACAAACAATTGAGCAAACAATTAGAAGTTTTTACTCTTGATTGTGGTGCTGTGGGTTAAACCACAGAGCCTAGGGCTTGCCGATCAGAAGGTCGTCAGTTCAAATCCCTGTGACGGGGTGAGCTCCCATTGTTCGGTCCCTGCTCCTGCCAACCTAGCAGTTCGAAAGCACATCAAAGTGCAAGTAGATAAATAGGTACCACTCTGGCGGGAAGGTAAACGGTGTTTCCGTGCGCTGCTCTGGTTCACCAGAAGCGGCTTCGTCATGCTGGCCACGTGACCCGGAGGCTATACGCCGGCTCCCTCGGCCAATAAAGTGAGATGAGAGCTGCAACCCCAGAGTCGGTCACGACTGGACCTAATGGTCAGGGGTCCCTTTCCCTTTACCTATAGCAGGTTCACATATTTTCTGTTACAAGCTGCTAACCCTGATGGCTGTTTTCTACCTCCACTCAAAGAAACAGTATGCTTCTTCATACTTGTGTCTTCAGCCGGCTGCACTGCAGAGGCCACACACAGCCGGACCTTTTATGCATTCCTGCCTCACCAGTCATGGCTGTGGCCAATGCATAGCCAGCCAGCAAAGGGAATCCCCAAGACTTGGGCCCTGATTGGCCCATTTGAACCCTCCTTACTGGCTGGGGGATAACACCACCATGGTTGCAACAGCCGAGGGAAATTCCCCGTCGGTCGTCAACTATGCTGGTCTGGCTGGCTGGGAAGGAGGCGGAGGGTGAGGGTCTACAACAGACGCCCACCAGGAAAGCGGTGGTGTCTATTGTTGGAAACTGCAGGAGTTGAGAGGTTCTTCTTTCAGGCTTCCTATAGGTATCTGGTGAGAACAGGATGCTTGCCTATATGTGCCACTGGCTTGATTCAGCAGGTTCAATCTTACTGAATTATTATATTTTATTCCTGCAAATTGCATTGGTTTGTCTGTTGTGGAAAGCAATCCAGAATTTCAGTGAACTAAACTAACCAAACACATGGACAATGGTGATTCTGGATGACAAGGTAAAGGTACCCCTGACCGTTAGGTCCAATCATGGACAACTCTGGGGTTGCATGCTCATCTCGCTCTATAGGCTGAGGGAGCCAGCGTTTGTCTGCAGACAGCTTCCATGTCATGTGGCCAGCATGACTAGGCCACTTCTGGAGAACCACAGCAGTTCACAGAAACGCTGTTAACTTCCCACCAGAGCGGTACCTATTTTTCTACTTGCACTTTGACATGCTTTCAAACTGCTAGCTGGGCAGGAGCAGGGACCGAGCAACGGGAGCTCACCCCATCACGGGGATTCGAACCGCCAACCTTCCAATCAGCAAGCCCTAGGCTCTGTGGTTTAGACCACAGGGCCACCCGCGTCCCTTCCAGATGACAATGTACCATTTCCCAAATTCCTTTTGCTCAGCAACTATCCAAGGTGTGGGAACCTTGCCTTCTGGTCCCCTTCTCAACTGGAGAGAGATTGGAGTACCTATCTCTTGGCAAAATAATAAGCATGATACATGATAATAAGGCCTTTTTGCAATTAAGATCATTTGTTTGGAACCAGGGAATTTATTATCCTTCCCTTCATCTGAGCCTCACTTGCTTCCCCACCACTCAAAACGAGGTTACAATTCCTTAATCAGAGTAAACTAGCAAATGAAGCCAGTTGAGGTTTATTATATCCCTCCTTCCGTATTTTTCTTTTTCATCCTCCGTCTGGCAACACTGACATAATGCCTGCCTTCCAAGCTGCAGAAGCTGTCACCGGGAAGGAATGGCCAGGGAAGAGGAATTAACTTTTTCAAGCCATGCCTATGAAACCATATCTAGAGTTGTAGGATGAGGACAATAAATCCCATCTTATTATCTCACGCATGAAATGTAACTAGGCTAATGACCATATGGATCAGACTAATGCGAGCAGAGTTTAATTTAGTAAAGGCATGAATAAAATTGAAAATTCTTACTTAATTATCCAGCAAAGGAGCACATAATAGCACCGGGTGCAACAGGAGTCATCTTTTAAGCGGACTTCCTAACGAAATGAAGCCTAGGGGAGATGAAAGATATATTCCGCGGCGTGTCTGTCTGCACCTTTATAAATAAAATGCCTTTGAATTTGAAAAAGCTTTGGCACAGAGGTGTCCAGGAGGACATTTTGAAACTGGCCTAGCCAGGTTGTTTACCACCTGTCTCTTCTCTTTTTCTGCTTGTCCTCAAATTTAGGCAACAGGCCATTTTACATTTGCATATATTTCAATTCATTTACATGTAAATGAAGAATGACAGGATCTTCTCCCAGCCTTCAGGGGGGTGACCGTATTAACCTGGCTAAAGGTTCCCGACCACCACTAAAGTGGCTTAATTTATATGACAGTAGAGTTGACACTTGATTTGACTGAAGCATTATTTGGAAGTGGGTTTCGAGGTTCTTGCTTGGGTGACCTAGAGAGGACACTTCGAACTCTCATGACACTTAGAACTCATGGTCATTCAATGACGCTGAATATTGGAAGATTCAGGACAGAAAAAAGAAAACACTTCTTCATGCAACCAATTTTTATTTTTGTATTTTTATGCTGTGAACCACCCTGTGATCTTTGGACGAAGGGCAGTATACAAATAGAATACATAATAAAATAAATAACAGCTCATAGTTAAACTACAGTATAGAACTGTGTCCCTCAAGAGGCAGTGATAGCCTCAAAACCTAGATGGTTTTGAAAGAGGATTAGACAAATTCATGGAGGACAGGACCATGATGGCGATGCTCTGCCTCCACAGTTGGAATGCTTCTGGATATTCAGTGCTTCCAAATACCTGTTGCTGGGTAACCACAGGAGGGAAGAGGGCTCTTGAACTAGAATCCTGTTTGTGGGCTTCCCACAGGCATCTGTTGGATCAGATGGGCCACTGGCAGTGAAATATCTGGATGCAGGATTAGAAGCCAGTTGCCCCAAGAAATACTCTGTTTGACTTACAGTGGTGCCCCGCAAGACGAATGCCTCGCAAGACAGAAAACCCGCTAGACGAAAGGGTTTTCCGTTTTGGAGGTGCTTCGCAAAACAAATTTCCTATGGGCTTGCTTCACAAGACGAAAATGTCTTGCAAGTTCCTGCGGGTTTTTTTTCCTCCCCCCCCTTTTTCTAAGCTGCTAAGCCGCTTATCTGCTTATCCGCTAAGCCGATAAGCCGCTAAAAGCCGCTAAAAGCCGCTAAAAGCCGCTAATAGCGCTAATAGCGCTAATCCGCTAAGCCGTCAATGGGCTTGCTTTGCAAGACGAAAAAACCACTAGATGAAGAGACTCGGGGAACGGATTAATTTCATCTTGCGAGGCACCACTGTATATGTTTATTAGTATAAAATGGCACAAAACCTGTTCAGAATTGCTTCTCTTACTGTGTAAATCATGAGTGGGAGCATTACGCCCAGGGGCCAAATGCAATCCTTCGGGCTTTTCTATTGGACCCCCAAGTGTCTCACCATCCATACCCACATCAGACAGTGTGATAAATAACAGTGTTTGGTGGAAGATGAACTGCAGCAGAACAGAAACACTGCTGCATGCAGTGCGTATGGGAAGGCAGGGATGGAAAGCAATGCCTCCTTGCATCCCTAGAAAGCATACAGGCCACCTAGTCACAGTCTTCCCCACTACGGTGAGATGTATCAGATTTATATTTAAGCAGTTTTAATAATTGCTAGATTTGCACCTATATAAATTAGCATCTGTGTCCTCTTGTGTCCTCTTTCTCTCTCTCTAGGTCATGTGTGGACACCCTACTACACACCTGAATTTTAGAGCAACCCATGTCACCCACATGCTAACATTTATTTATAGAACCTCAAGGGTTGGCAGGGGAGGAAGTGCAGCCAGGCTGAAGTTCATTGAAACTCTACGTTTTGTCATCTCTGCTATGCATGCATAAGTAATTACTGTGTGAATACAGATTAAGGCCTTTGCAAATTCAAGGATTATCAAAGCACTGGATCTTTTTTCAACTCGGCATTTGTCGAGAAGAAAAGAGCAATTCCTCCTAAAGCCCTACGATAAACTTTCTACAGGATTAAATAAGCAGGATCCTAAAACAAGGTCAGGGGCATGGGGAAGGTGGTCTCTAGTCGAGAAAAACCATATTTTGGCTTCAAGGAAGAAATTCACATCATCCTTTTTTACAAAAAGTTTGCACTGGTGCAAACAGGCCTTCAGGTACATAATTTGTTGGGCATCTCTCACTTCCAGAGGAATGGGGACATTGGCCAAGTCTGGACATAAGGAACAGCAAAGTGCCACATTGTCTAAATTGAATTGCTTGGTGACAAGTGATAGTAGCATTCAGATGCTCCTTGCAGACTTCTCCTGAGCCACACTTGCCTCCCCGCCACTCAAAATGAGGTTACCATTCCTTAATCAGAGTAAACTAGCAAATGTAGAGTTGTCATACGTCCTGAATTTCCTGGACATAGCTGGGATTTGGCCATCAGAAACAGCGTCCGGGCAGAAATCACTGAAATGTCTGGGGAAACCCAGACGTACGGCAATTTCCTTTCGCCCCTTAAAAGTAGCTCAACAACTTTGGGCAAAACTAAAGTGCAACCCTAGCAAATGCAGCCAGTTGAAGTTTATTATATCCATTCCTGCCCTTGCTCTACCTGGTCCATAGTACAGCACCACAAATCCAGTTCAGAGTGAGAGCACAAGCACTACCCTCACTCTGAATGGGTGGACACTTTCCCCTCTGTTCATTCCTCTCCAAACTGATGAAAGTGGGTGCTTATCACTGTTTGGGAAAGCCTTCCTGCAAGGTGGCTAAACCCAAATGTGAATTGACCGTTACACATCTAACACCATAGGCAGCTATTTCTTAGCTGTCTCACATCCCCTTTCAAGCAACATATTTCAGTCATGCCATTTTACACATTCAGCTGCCAGTCATCAGGTGTCGAGCGAACATGAAATGTGCAAGCACGGGCGAATCAAGCTTTTGGATGTTTGCAAAGGGTTACATCTTCTCTGGATGTGTTTGGAAACCTCTATTCTCTAATACAGAGGGGAATTTTTCTTTCACCGTACTGCCCAATGTCCTGGGGATCTTGATAGTGCATGAGATCTTTACTTCAAACACTTCAGAATAATTACGCTTATCAATGACCTTGACTAAGAAGGTTAGATCCTTTTCACTCATCTCCTGGTTGAGTGTTATCTTTTTCATGCAGCTTACATTAGCACTCAAGTAATCCATACAGTGTAATTAGCATGGAGTGGCCATAGGTTTTATATCCAGAAGGGGGAGAAAAAAAATAGAGGTGTGATTTCTCTAGTGTGTTTTGTTTGACTATCGGCTAATTGACTCCGGTTCCATCATCAACACCACATATAGATTACAACAAAGGCAGGACAGATGATAATACATGCAAAACACCCAGGGTAGTACTCTATTGTTCGGCACTATCAATACTAATACGAACTAATTTGCTCGCCAAACCTTAACTTCAGGGCTTTGCTTTCCTCTGCTACAAAGGCTCCATAAATGAAGGGTATTAAGGAGATCAGACCTCAGGGAGGACTAGATTGGGGAGCCTGTAAAATCTGTAAAGATGCCAGTTAAGCCATCTGTTAATAATGCTACTGCAATTTATTATATTCCAGGCCTGGAAACGCAAGAAACTTGGAGTTGAAAGAGCTTTGCCATCTAAACTAGCAGGTGTGGCATTTCAGATTCCATTTGTCTATTGACAGCCGGGGGGTGGGGGGGGGGAGATTTTAGGAAGGGGGGCAAGACTCAGCAATGTCCCACTCTTGGATTAATTCCATTATATTTCAAATCGTACAGCGAACACACACACACACACACACACACACACACAAACATACACACATCAATATATTTTAAGAGCCTGAGCTGTGTTTATTTTCTTTATTATACGTTCCTACAACTATAGCCAATGTTATCAATGGGAAAAGTGGGCATCCTTTTTAAAGTAAAAAGCACATTGTTCCACTCATTTTTGCACCTGGCCCCATCATCCACTGGCATGTGGCCCCCAGAAAGTTGACCAGAAGGAAATGCGGCCCGTGGAAACTGAAAAATGTTTATCAGCCTTTTCAAAGGATTTGCTGTACTTTCAGCATGCGCATCAAGCACACAACAAAGCTCACCAAAGTGTGCATAACATAAGTTAAATACTCAGTGAATGAGCAGACTACAAAGATAGAAGATCCAGAGAAACACACACGCACACACCCGTCCTCCCTAAGGGGTGTCCTTGCTGTAAAACAGTGGTTCTCACCCTGTGGGTCCCCAGATATTGTTGGACTACAACTCCCATCATTCCTGAGCTCTGGCCTTGCTAGCTAGGGATGGTGGGAGTTGTAGTCCAACAACATCTGGGGACCCACAAGTTGAGAACCGCTGCTGTAAGAGAACTGCATGCAGTAAGCAAAGGAGATGGAAATGGAGGGGATGAGTAGGGAAGACTCCTTGCCTTTATTTTCCTATTGCCTCCTGAAACTAGACCTAGGCACCCGGAGTGGTTTGCACCCGGAGGGCTGGGTGAGCATCCCCCAGGGGTGGTGCCACACGTGGTGAGCAGCGTCCCACGGGGGCAGGGGGTGCCACATGTGGCGAGCAGTGTCCCACAGGAGGTACTGCACGTGGCGGCCCAGGGGGATGCCACGAGCAGTGAGTAGCAGCCCAGGGGGGCGGCACGGCAATGTCACCCCCTCTCAGGGATGGCACCCGGGGCAGACTGTACCCACTGCACCCACCTTCTTCCGCCACTGGACCTAGCAGAACCAGGTTCTTTGCACAGGAAGAAGTTCTGGCTGCATTAAAAAGAGCCTGCGGTCCCACCTCAGTCACTTGGCTGTGCCTGCTGTTACAGTGAACACCTTTTGGCTCTTCTTTTGCTTGAGATAAGATTAGGACAGAAGCCCTTGCCTTTGAAGGTGTTCTGGCTTCAGCCGAGCCCAATATTCACAGCTTCAGTGTTCAATGGGTCAAGTGAGTGAAAACCTTCCGTCTTTTTAAAAAGTTTATCCAATTCTTCAAAACGTTAAGAAAACAAACAACGAAAACATGCCATGCCAACTAATCTTACCAGGACATTCAGCTTGGACATATATAGAAATTGCAGAGTATTCATTTCTCATATCAATATGATAATTCTCTAGCCAAGATATACCCACTCCATAGCATGGTGTGGGTCATTGGGTGCTTTATTATTTCCATTAATAAAGCTGATAAATGGCTACCATTCAGTGTCAAGCTGATCACGAGCGGACCCTGAGTTAGCCCACCCACGGGAGGCAGCTGAAGGACTCTCCTCAGCCTTGAAAGCTGCTCCATCGCCAAACTTGCATGAACCAGCTAAAGTCAGCTTCCTGACCAGATGGAAGGGCAGTGGTTGTGGGATATTTAAAGTGCAGTCAAACCAGTGATTCATATATTGCTAGATAGGCACATGATGGGAGCTGAAGCTCAGAGTTTTCCTGTATGTTTGCAAGAGAGAACTCTGTGAGAAACACTCCCACAGTGCCCTGACATTCTCCTACCTGCCTGGGCACATCCTCTCTTTCTACTTTTCCATCTTCATCACCAAGCCAGAAATGTGAAAACATCTGCTACATCTGAGCGCCAATGCTCAGACACCATTTTAAGCCTGTCTGAACAAAGCTGCTGTGTCTGTTACTCTTTGACAAGTATTCTGAGTGAGTAAATACCTGATGGCTTATGGGAGGCCACTGTGAGAACAAGATGCTGAACTTGACGTGCCTTTAGCTGGATCCCACAGGAATCTTATGTTCACAGAACTCACAGTATGATGCCTGGATCCAAACCCTTTCCAGTAAAATAAAAGCAGCCGCTTGTGACTTAAAGCAGTATCTTGTGACTTAAGACCTAAGTTAGAAGCAGAGGAAAACATGGGACACTTTAAACAGATTTGCCTGAATAAAAAGATTCCCTGTTTACCAAAGATGATGGCATCAATCTTATTTAATTCTTAAAGACAGTGGAGGATTTGTCTCCTTCCGTGGCCCTTTCCTCAGATCCCACAGGCTGCTGATTCATCATGAAATTTTCACTATTTATGGGCCAACGCTATGTTCTTTCCTGAAGGCTAAACATGAATGCATCCCACTGAAGTCCTTTTAATTACATTAAAATGTATGTGCATAAAACCAAAGGGGCCAGCATAATTCCTTTTAGTTCCCAGAGACCGAGTTGCATAACGTTGAGGCAGTGAAAAGTCTTTAAGTGTGGGGATTTATGCACATCAGAAGGAAGAATGAGATTAAAGACCATTTCCTCTCCTAGTCACCTACAGTTAATGAAGAATAGCCATCGGAAAGTGAAAATTCTGGGGCCACTACTGCGGCTGACTACCCAAGTATAGAAGCAACCATATATGGACTGTGTCTGTGTTCCTTCAGAATTGGGAACAGAGGCCTGAGAGTCTGTTTACATACATCACATGGATGGAATGCAGACTCAGAAGCCCAGATTGGATGAACATAAAGAAGAAAGGAGGTTGTTGCATTTAGCTGAAAGCCAATGGAGAATTGGAGAACAGGGTCATATCAGCATCTTACCTACTGCACCAAATTAACATTTCTGATTCTGGGAACACAATCATTGTGCTACTACACAAACTGCTATCCATTATTATCTCCGTAGATCATAGGAACATACAGTTCACTATTGTCTACACTGGCAGTGGCTCCCTGGAATATCAGACAGGGGTTCCTCCCAGCCCAACTTGGAGATGCCAGGGATATGACCTGGGGCCTTCTGCATGCAAAGCAGATTGCTCCACCACAAGGCTACAGCCCTTACCCACCAAGTCTATGATTAGTTTATGACTTGGCTATTCAAAGCTGCAAAAATGGTGGATGGAGCTTGGAATTGTCCAAGCAACATGTCTACCAGGCTTGTTGTTGTTTAGTCGTTTAGTCGTGTCTGACTCTTTGTGACCCCATGGACCAGAGCACGCCAGGCACTCCTGTCTTCCACTGCCTCCCGCAGTTTGGTCAAACTCATGCTGGTAGCTTCGAGAACACTGTCCAACCATCTCGTCCTCTGTCGACCCCTTCTCCTTGTGCCCGCCATCTTCCCCAACATCAGGGTCTTTTCTACATCTACCAGGCTTACTTGCTATTTAATCATGGCATCCTAATCTGCCTCTGGTCTCAATTTGGCATGTCCTCCCTACAGCCAGTACTCACCTTGCTGGAGTCGGGTGGTTACTGCTTTCTGATGGTTGTTCCCCACCCTTCTCCATTAGCATCAAAACAATGAGATCAGGTGCAGGGTTTGGCCATGTGGTTACTTCCTGCACCCGATCGTCTGTTACATTGTCCGTTAATATCGGAGATATTTATTTTAACGAGCTGCAAAACAGCACAAAGTTACATTTTAAATATGCCTCGCATAGTTCAGCCTGGTGTGTTATGCCCTCTTCCAGGATTCACTATGGCTTTGATCACTGTCATCAGCTCCGTATCAGATGAACCAAGACCAAATCTCTGGGTTTGGGGTCAGCACACAAAGGTTCCAAAATGACAGCTAAGAGATGTCAGATTTAGTACAAGAAAACGCTCCCACACCTTCATTTATCGTGGAAATGGAAATATTTTGACAGTCAGTTCTTTGGATCACTGAAACACAGTGCTTGAAGAAATTGCATCTGCCAAGTTCTCCATCTACACAAATGCAAGAGACAGAGAGACCTCTGTCCTTTTGTTAGATGCACTTATATTTATTTTTATTTGTGTATTTATTACATTTATGTCCTGTCTTGTCACTAAAATTATGGACTAGGTGGCAATGAAATATGAAATAAAATGCCAAACCATCAAATACATAAAAACAAGGCAGGGAAACATATAAATAAAATCAATGAAACTGATAAGAAACAAACAGTTAAAGTAATTGCGGCGTATTTGCAACAGCCATCAGAAGTTGCTTATGGCCAAAGGCCTGTTAGGATAAGACAACAACAATATATGGAGAGCCACAAGTTCATTCTCCCTGCTGTCGTTCTTTCTTTCTATTTCTATATTTTATTATTATTATTTTTTATTAAAGATTTTGTTGATTTACAAAAGTGTGCAATGTCTCTCTCTCGTGTCTCCTCCCACCCCCATGATTTTACAAATCATTTTCATTTGTTGAGACATTAGGAAGAAAAGGGGGAAAGAAGTGTGGGGGAGAGATGGGGGTCAGGGGGCGATGTTTCTATTTCACTTACTATATGTGGGGTTTGGTGTCAGCATTGCTTGTGCCAGTTCTTTGCTGTTCGCTTGTGTTCCTTTGATGGTGAGAGAGGTTGGGGTTGGCCTAGGGTGTGGTTGTTCATTTGTGGTTGGCTGTGGTGGTCTTTGTTTTCATGTGTGAGTGGGGTGGGTGGGTGTTTTGGATCAGGTTAGCCATATTGATTTGTATGCTGTTGGTGGATTTTGAGATGTGGAATGAAATACTTTGGGTCCCTCATATCAGAGAGATCTGCAAGGATGTCATTGATTCTTGATTGGGAAGAAATACCAGTGGATTTCGCAGAATCACAGTCACAGAATTGTAGATTTGGAAGGGACCACAAGGATCGTCTAGTCCGACCCCCTGCAGTACAGGAATCTTTTACCCAATATGGGACTCAAACCCACAACCACGAGATTAAGAGTCTCAAGCTCTACCAACTGAACTATCCCTCAGGGCATGACCATCATTACTTTTCACAGAATCATAGAATCCTAGATTTGGAATCTAGTCCAACCCCTTGCAATGCCAGAATCTCAGCTCAAGCATCCATGACAGATGGCCATCCAACCTCTGCTTAAAAACCTCCAAGGATGGAGAGTCCACAACCTCCCAAGGGAGACTGTTCCACTGCCAAACAGCTCTCACTGTCATAAAGTTTTTCCTTATGTTTAGTCAGAATTTCCTTTCTTGTAACTTGAAGCCATTGCCTCAAGTCCTACCCTCCAGAGCAGGAGAAAACAAGCATGTTCCCCCTTCCATGTGACAGCCCTTGAGATATTTGAAGATGGCTATCATATTTCAGTCTCCTCCTTTCCAAGCTAAACATACCCAGCTCCTTCAAGCGCTCCTCATAAGGCTAAGTTTCCAAACCCTCAATTGTCTTGGTTGCCCTTTTCGTCAAACTGTCCTTCAAAATCAAGGCAACGTGTGTAAAGTAGGCATGAACTCATGTGAAATAAAAGCCAGAAGACACTCAGTATTTGTTCCTGAGTCATCTGTCACTTTGTAAGAGCACAACAGCCCTCCTTGTGCGTGTGTCAGGGACTCCTTGTGCGTGTGTCAGGGACTCCTTGTGCGTGTGTCAGGGACTGGACATTGGAGGAGGAATGGTAGAGACTGCCTCCCCCTTCTCCTGAACCTTCCCGAGCAGGAGAGGACAGTATAGATTTACAACAGTGGTTTGCAGAGGATCTCAGTTCCGAGAGAGAAGTGGGGCAAAGCTGGGAAATAATGGGAGAAGCAGAGCAGAAACAGCTGGCAGACATGTTGTCACTAGACCCACCCTTCTCCCAGAACCTGGCAAGCAATGAAAGTAGGAGAGCAGAGGGCTAAGAGACAATTGGCCCTAGGTAGCCCCTGTAAGGGGGGGGGCGGAGCTGTTGACACTGAGAAGGGAAGGGGGGAGGAGATTAACAGGAGCAACGCCATTGCCAAAGAGGCTGCATTTCTACGCCTCTCTCTGTGAATACAGTGGTACCTCTGGTTGCGAACGGGACCCATTCCAGAGCCCCGTTCACAACATGAGCAGAATGCAACCCACATCTGCGCGTGTGCGGGTCACAATTCACTGCTTCTGCACATGCGTGTTACGTCATTTTGTGCGTCTGCGCATGCACGAGCGACGAAACCCAGAACTAACCCTTTCTGGTACTCCCGGGTCGCCGCGGGACGCAACCTGAAAATGCGCAAACCTGAAGCAAACGTAACAAGAGGTATGACTGTACTGAACAAAACACATTGGTAAGGGCATCTTGTCTTTCCATTACTGGCAGCCTGCCGTAAGGGAGGGGGATCGGATCCCCTGAAGCCTGACAGGGTGTGTGGCAGTGAGTGGCCACCAGCTGCACACAGATGAGCACCAGTGCACAGTGGCACACAGTGGCAGACAGGCATGAGAAAGTAAGGTGGCGGGCAAGCAAATGGCATCGGTGGCAAGAGAGGGCGGTTGTGAGGAGGCAAGCGGTGGCGGCGGCAGCAGATGGAGGCGGGAGGATGTTCAGATTTCTTCTTGGGAAATGTTGGAGCGTATGCAAAGGGGAACAGGGATGGACTACAGTGCAGCCTTGCCCTCTGTGATGTAGCTTGATGGAATGGCTGCTGTCATGTTACAGGTGATGGAGGTGAATGCCTGGCCTCTCAAGCTTGGTGATGATGGAGGTTCTACATCTCTTCCATCGACAGGTGTGTATACACACACACCATTGTGATCACTGCACTCTTTGCTTGTCTCTTTTCTCTGTAACATGCTTAAAAAAAAGTGGGGGATTAGAGCAGGGGTCAGCAAACTTTTTCAGTAGGGGGCCGGTCCACTGTCCTTCAGACCTTGTGGAGGGCCGGACTATATTTTAGAAAAATAAGATGAACGAATTCCTATACCCCACAAATAACCCAGAGATGCATTTTAAATAAAAGGACACATTCTACTCATGTAAAAACACCAGGCAGGCCCCACAAATAACCCAGAGATGCATTTTAAATAAAAGGACACATTCTACTCATGTAAAAATGAGGCACCTAACCATAAGCCTGCATTTTTATCAAAGCTTCTATATATTTCAATCAAGGCTTGTATTTAAAAATGAGCTTAAAAAAGGATTTTCAAATGTTTCATGCCAGGCAGAAGAAACCTTGGCCATTCTCCTAAGACAAGAGGGCCCCATTGATTTATAGTAGAAAAACAATTCTCAAAGTCATAAAAAGGGAGAATTACATATGCTGCCCCAAGGCTGAGAAAACACCATTAGGAATGGGGTAAGATAATACTAATGTGCCTCCCAGTAAAATGAGCCAGATCTTCTTTCTAAGGTTGAAAGGCCAGGAGCAAATGGAAAGAAAAACATTTAGCTAGAAGAAAGAGAGCATTTTTGGGGAAGTCTTTTTCTAAAGCCATTCTTTCTTAAACTGAAGAGGCTTCTTTTAAGAGCTGTTTTACTGAGTTTCTTCCTTTTTACTTTGAAAAGCTTTATTCTTTTAAGAGGCTACCTATGATAAATGTATGAAATATATTAGCTTAAATATATTGGCTTAAATGTAATTATGCAAAGGATTTAAGGAATGCTAGATTCTTATTTCATAGAGTCATATTGCAATAGGAGACCAGAGGGGCAAATGAGCCTAGCCCCCCCCCCCCTGCCAGACAGAAGACGCCATCCAAGCAGTCTTGATATATAGTTGTCAGGCATTTGTTTAGAAACATTAAATGAAGGAAATCTTTCAATGTTGATGTGAAACTCAAGATCCTTGACATCTGTTGAACATAAAAATGTAAGATTAAACATTTGTTTTAGAAGGCAATAGGGCAAGAAGGGCAAGAGGTGAGCTGGTAATTAAGATTCCATGTAAGATATATTATTACTTATATGTCATATATATAGCTCTTTGTCTCCCTTATAAGGGCAAGGAAATGGGTGTATCTTTTGTGGGTGTATTTTTTGTGATTGGTTCTAGCAAACAGCCAATAGGAATTTCAACCAGGCTGATTGGACAGAGGCAGCCACAGGAGGAGCAAAGGGGGCTGGATTAAGGGAATATAAGTGCTGGCCAGAATGGCAGGAGGCCAGGCCAGAGCTTGGTAACCATGTACCACTGTGCCTCTTATTTATTTGTCTGACAAATAAATTACTATTTTAATTTCTCTATTGCTGCGTTGAATATTTCATTCCAGCTAAGCGTTAACCACAAGCAGGGTGCTACATTTTATGGTGCCCTGTGACTCGGATAAGTGGTCTGCTGGAACGCAGCCCCTTCGCCCTACTGGGCAGGGTACAAGAGAGAGGACAACTGCTTACCCAAAGCGCGCACTGGTAAATTTTTCCAGGGGGAACGCAGAAGACTCGTCTGTCTGATACCCTGCTCACTGGCGGCGACGGACCGGGGGAAACAGGGAACCAACCAAGGGTAAGTGCACAAAGGGATTTTTGGCCCTCCAATTAATTAGGAGGAAGAGAAGTCTTGATCAAACTTCTGCGTCTCAGTAAGGGGAAACTGAGTACGCTAGGTGGTTGGGTACATCAGATGGTGATCTGGTGTAGGGAAAGGGAAGGATTGGGAGGTAGAGTGTGGTGAAGTATCCAGCGCATTGTATGTGTGAGAAAGTACAGAGCAATCTGTAGCTGACCTGAGTGTGGAGTGGGCAGTACTTCGGTTCCTAGTAAGGCGACTTCACTAGGCAAGGAAACCCACGAAGCGCGTCTGTGAGTGACTGAGTGGATACTTCACAGGGCCATACAATGGGAGTTGGGGGTTCAAAGGGGGAAAATACACCTCTTGAGTGTATGTTAAATAATTTTAAGAAAGCCTTCTCAGGGGCATATGGAGTCAAAATGACGCCAGAGCGCTTGAGAACGTTATGTGAACTAGAATGGCCAAAACAAAATACTGGATGGCCATCTCAGGGAACTTTTGATATAAATTTAGTGAGCAAACTTTGGACTGATATCGCCAAAGAAACTGGAGGGTGCCCAGAACAATTTCCATATATAGATTCCTGGCTGAGCACATTAAATAAAAATCCTCCATGGATAAGGGAATGCAAAGTCAAACGATGCAAATTATTGGCTGTAAAAGCCGAAGCTAGGAAAGGAATCTTGCCAAATAAACTCAAACCCATTTTTGAGGGGCCAGAGGAAGAGGTGTTTCCACCTCCACCCTATGCTCCACATCGAAGGGAGCTTAATCCAAACACTCCACCAGTTGTAACCCCAAGGCAAGAAACTGGAATGAATAATGGGAGTGGAGTCACAGAGTTTGATTCCTTGATAGATTATGATAAATATCTTCAGGAGGCATTGGAGTCCTATAATAAAGCCCAAGCAGAAGTGGTTATTCCACCTGTGACTCCTAATAGACCTCCATCTACAGTCTCCTTTAGTGGAACAACTGATTGCCCACCCCAAACCCCTGTACATCCAAGTCCCAGAGAAATATTACAGAAGTTACAGGGAGACCTTGCTCGGTCAGCAAGCAATACAGCCAGGCGTATAAAGCTGCTAAAAGAACGCCTTGCGACAGATACCATCCCCTATGATTTGAGGCCCCTAGAGCAAAGTGAAGAGAAAGATCACGTAGTAGCCCCTCTTAGAAGAGTATTTGATGCACTTGAGGAGCCTGCGCTGGTTAATGGGCAACCCGGACCACGGCCACCTCGAACTTCGACACTGCAATATATTCCATTCACAACTACAGATCTGATGAATTGGAAAACACACACCCCATCTTTTGCAGAAAAACCTCAGGCTATGATGGACTTGGTGACTTCAATAGTAAATACTCATAGTCCTACTTGGACAGATTGCCGCCAGCTCCTGAATACTCTGTTCACCACTGAGGAAAGGAGAGACATAATTGAAAAGGCACAGATATATTTGCGTGAGCAGGCCAGAGTGGGAAATATTTATAATATTGACCGTCATCTCCAAGATAACTTTCCCTTGGAAGATCCTAATTGGGATCCAAACAATGCAATTCACCTGGCCAGACTCACCACCTACCGCCAGACACTTGTGCAAGGTATCCGTAGGGCATGCCAGAAGCCCACTAATATGTCTAAAGTCTCAGAAGTAGAACAAAAACCAAATGAGAGTCCGGGAGACTTTTTAGAGAGGCTGCAAGAAGCCTATCGTATATGGACTCCTTTTGACCCTGAAGCCCCTGAAAACAGTAGAATGATTACTGCTACATTTGTGGCCCAGTGCGCTTCTGACATTCGTAAGAAAATTCAGAAATCAGAAGGATGGGAAGGGATGCTGATGAGCCAAATTATGGCCATTGCACGCCGAGTTTATCGGAATAGGGATGAGGCTGAGAAGCAAGAGAAGAAGAAGTGGCAGAAGGAAAAGATGGTAATGCTAGCCACAGCAGTGAAGCAAGACTACCGCCCCTTAAATGGAGGGCGAGGGCGAGGAAGGAATCCACCACTGGGAAGGAATCAATGTGCAAATTGCAAGAAGGAGGGTCACTGGAAGCGGGAGTGTCCTGAACCCCTGAGGTTGGAAGAAGTACGCCCAGGCCCAGGCCCAGGCTCCGGCCCAAGAAACCAGGGACGGGGACGGGGAATGATCCGAGATGGAAGATATCAGAGACCAGGACAGGGACGGAGTAGAGACAATTTCATTGGACTGGCAGAAGAGGATTTTACTCAAGACTAGGAACGACCGGACTCCATAAAGTTAGGCTTCCAGGAGCCCACGGTCACGATTCAATTAGGGAGCCATTTAATAGACTTTATGATTGATACTGGGGCTGAATACTCAGTACTCCCAGAACTATTGCAGAAAAAGGCATCCAAAAGTGTAATCATTAAAAGTGCCACTGGACAGTCAGCTAAGAGGTCTTTCCTCCAACCTTTGGAATGCCAGATTGGGGGACATCGTTTAACCCATCAGTTTTTGTATATACCTGAGTGTCCAATACCTCTCTTAGGCAGAGATATGCTGTCCAAATTGCAGGCCCAAATCACTTTCACTCCTCGAGGTCCAGAAATGAAACTGCCATCAAAAGCAGCAGGAATAATTACCCTCTCAGTACCTAAGGAACAATCATGGCGCCTAATGTCAGCCTTGCAAGTCCAACCCACATTGGATACAGAATTAAACAAGCTCCTCCGAACTCTACAGGTGCCACCAGGAGTATGGGCCGAAAATAGCCCACCAGGAATGGCTAAGAATATAGCTCCAATTGTAGTAACCCTAAAACCTATGGCTACCCCTGTATCTGTAAAGCAATATCCCTTACCCCGGCGAGCAGCAGAGGGCATCCAGAAACATTTGGACTGCCTATTAAAATATGGTCTGCTTAAGCCTTGCCAATCAGAATGGAACACACCCCTTTTGCCTGTTCGAAAACCTGGGACAGATGAATATAGGCCAGTGCAGGACTTGAGGCTCGTAAACCAGGCTATCGAGACCTTGCACCCAAATGTACCAAACCCATATACCTTGCTGAGTTTGATCCCACCAGAAGCAACATTTTTTACTGTATTGGACTTGAAAGATGCATTCTTCTGTTGCCGGCTGGCACCACAGAGCCAACCTATATTTGCCTTCCAGTGGGAAGACCCTTTGACAGGAACAAAAGGCCAGCTAACCTGGACAAGATTGCCCCAAGGATTCAAAAATTCCCCAACTTTATTTGGCACTGCCTTGGCGAGGGATCTAACAAGTTACCCCTCAACACCGGGAGAAAAGGTGGTTCTGCAATATGTGGATGATCTTATACTAGCTGCAAAGGATTTTGATACCTGTAAAGAAGGGACAGAGGAACTGCTCCACTTGCTCTGGGAAGCTGGCTACCGAGTTTCCCAGAAAAAGGCACAGTTATGTTTAGAAAAGGTCAAATATTTGGGCTTTGACATCTCACACCAACAACGAGCATTGAGACCAGAGAGGAAAGAAGCTATTTGCCTTATCAAGGAACCTACCACAAGAAAACAACTTAGGGGATTCCTGGGAACAGCAGGGTTTTGTAGACTATGGATACCTGATTTCAGTAGTCTGGCCAAGCCCTTACATGAAAGCACTCGAGGTGCAGAAAAGGACCCATTCGTATGGGGACCTGAGCAGAAACAAGCCTTTTTAGTTATCAAACAACGACTTATGGAGGCACCAGCCCTTGGATTGCCTAATTCGGAAAAACCCTTTCAGCTGTATGTACATGAACAGAATGGGATTGCAGCGGCAGTCCTGACCCAGAGATTAGGAAGTTGGAACCGTCCAGTAGCTTATTTGTCTAAACAATTGGACTCAGTAGCAAAAGGATGGCCTCCATGCCTAAGGGCAGTAGCAGCCACTGCGAGCCTTGTCAAAGAAGCTGATAAATTTACCTTTGGCCAGACGATGTATGTGAATGTACCTCATGCTGTTCTGACACTCATGGAATATAAGGGTAGTTATTGGCTAACGAACCCAAGGATGGCTAGATACCAAGGCCTATTGTGTGAAAATCCCAGGATTCATCTACGAGTAGTGAATATGCTCAATCCAGCGACTTTGCTGCCCCTACCAGAGGTAGATGATGAAGAATCACATGATTGTCTCCAAGTAATGGATGAAGTTTATTCCAGTAGACCTGATCTGAAAGATGAGCCATTGAAAAATCCAGATGTTGTATATTATACGGATGGTAGCAGTTACCTGCATGAAGGTGCCAGACGAGCAGGATATGCTGTGGTCACCAATGAGGAAGTTGTGGAAGCTGAGGCTTTGCCTGCTGGCACCTCAGCACAAAAGGCTGAACTTATAGGTTTAACTAGAGCTCTGCAATTGGCAGCCGGATGTAAGGCAAACATCTATACTGATTCAAAATATGCCTTCTTAACCCTGCATGCACATGGAGCTCTATGGAAAGAAAGAGGTCTAATCGGAGCCCACGGGAAGGCTTTGAAATATGGACCTGAAGTAGAAATCCTGTTAGAAGCAGTATGGGCTCCAGAACAGATTGCTGTAATGCACTGCAAAGGTCATGGACGAGGAAGGGATCCAATAACCAGAGGAAATCATGCTGCTGACAAAGCAGCCCGAGAGGCAGCCCAAAAGCCTGTGGGAGGATTTATAGCAGCCCTCATACCAGAGGTAGTTCCAGAAGATGTTAAACCTCACTATACCCCAGAAGAGAGGAAGTGGGCTGAACAGGAAGGAGCAGTTGTGAAGGACGGTTGGATGATCCTGCCGGACAATAGGATTTATGTACCTCATCATCTAGCAGGCACAATTGTAAGAAATTATCATGAATCTACTCACCTTGGCGGTACTGCAACTAGAGAGAGTCTCAGTCGGAAGTTGTATATTATTAATCTATCACAATTAGCAACTTGCATTTCACAGAAATGTGTTCTTTGTGCTAAAAACAATCCCAGGCAGGGACCGGTACAACCTCCTGGAATTCAGCATGTGGGATACGTCCCCATGGAAAGCCTAATTGTGGACTTCACAGAGCTGGTCCCTTCTAAGGGATTCAAGTATCTCCTTGTGTTTGTAGATACTCTTACCGGATGGGTTGAAGCTTTTCCCACCCGAACTGAAAAGGCACGAGAGGTAACTAAAAGACTCCTCACTGAATTGATCCCAAGGTTTGGATTACCTAGATGCATTGGAAGTGATAATGGGCCAGCGTTCATTGATCAAGTAGTACAAGATGTATGTCGAGTCCTACAAGTAAAATGGAGACTGCATACAGCATATAGGCCTCAGAGTTCAGGGAAAACTGAAAGAATGAATCGGACTCTGAAAACCCAATTGGCAAAATTAACCCAGGAAACGGGATTGGGATGGGTAGATGTGTTACCCATAACACTGTTTCGTGTTCGGTGTGCACCCACAAAAAGACTTAAGTTGTCACCTTTTGAGCTCCTGTATGGGAGACCGCCCTCCTTTGTTCAGGATATTCCAGCTGACCTTAAACAAATAGGAGATCATGTGACACAGGGACAAGTGCAATCTCTCTCCCGTGTTTTTGTTTCTCTTAACAGGTGGGCCCTCGAGCGCACGCCGTGCAGCATTGCCGAGCCGATTCATCAGTTCCAGGCTGGCGATAGCGTATGGGTGAAAGAGTGGAAACGTGATCCACTTGCACCTAAGTGGCGTGGACCTTACACCGTCTTGCTCTCTACTCCAACAGCGGTGAAGGTAGCTGAGGTGACCCCCTGGATTCATCACTCTCGTTTGAAGAAGTCCGAAGGCAGTTGGACGTGCAAAGGTGACCCCTCTAATCCTTTAAAACTAACTCTCTCCAAAAACCCCTGTATCTAGCCCTACCGGGAACGGGCTAGGTCACGGGCAACATTTGACGACCGGCCTGCTGCAGCCACAACCTGGAAGCTGGCTGACCTGCGCACGCCTGAAGCTTGAGGAGCGTCTGAACCAGCGACTGTGAACGGAAAGATTCTCTAATACAATTGATTGACTGCCCCCCTTGTGGAACAATTATCAGAGATATTACTCATTGGGGATCCTCGGGATATATGTTTTGGTCTTGGTGGTTCCCCATTTCTGTCACTGGGGGAATTATATTGGGGCTAATAATTATTTGCTATCACAATAAGGTAATCTTTTGTGGAAGGAATGCATATACTAGACATCAACATGATTTTATTATTAATCCTGATCCCTTGGGAAGGGGAAGGGTCCTTGAATCTGACCAAATTGGCTAAATATGGATTCAGCCATGACCACAATATGTGGGTAGGTTTAGCTGAAATGGTAGCTAATGTTGCAAATAGGACCAATTGCCTTGTTTGCTCTCTTGGGCCAGATGATTCAGAGGGAGGTATGCCCTTATTACCGATACCATTAGATGCTATTGGTATGGTAAGCGAAATGCCACACCAAACTGAAATACAGAATTTCCCCGGATGGAACTCAACTAAACCATTACGAGTTATACCTGTACAAGGGGAATTCTGTGTACATAAATCATCAGATGCAGCTGATTCTCCCATGATAGGCTCTTCTCATTGTCACTATACTTGGGATTATAAGAAGAATAGTCATACCTGGGCACACGGTACTACCTATCGAACTCGGAATACCTTGCCCTGTGCACCTCCTTTTATTCATGCATGGAAAGTGGTGTGGAACATAACTGTGACAGAGAAAGGCAATCTAACATACTGCACTGTAAACTCTCTACCCCTTTTGGTATTTCGCCTTCTGTATTCCCCGTACCAAAAACCTCAGACCCGATGGTTGTGGTGGATATGTGGAGAATGGGCGTACAAGAAACTCCCTTCCAAATGGAGTGGGACTTGTTTCTTGGGTTGGGTATTACCACCAATGTGGATTATGCCCACTAGTTCGGCCAGGCGAACACGAAGGAATGCTGATATTTCTCATATAGCAGGAGGAAGTACCCAAAGTTGGAGCGGTACTGATGATTGGCCACCAGAGCGCATTATAGCCTATTATGATCCTGCCTCCTGGAATCCTGGTGAGCTCATACAAGGGGCACGGGATCCTATTTATAATCTAAACAGAATAATTCGATTGCAAGCAGTAGTGGAACTTGTAACCAATGCAACGGCCCAGAGTTTGAGACTTATTGCACAACAGTTGGATGAAAGTAGAGCCGCCATTTTGCAGCTGAAAATGGGAATGGATTATGTACTTGCCAGGCAGGGAGGCCTATGTGGAGTCTTGAACTTGACAGGGAATGCCTGTTGCTTTAACATTTCTGATAATGGTGAGGCAATCCGTGTGTTGGCCACAAAGATGGAGAATATAGCACATGTCCCAGTACAAACATGGGAAGGATGGGATATGGGATGGCTCACCAATTGGTTACCTAATGTCACAGGACTCAAAGGGATACTATTGTCTTGCTTGTTTTTCTTGACAGTAGTAGTATTGGTTTTATGTATGATGCCATGTATCATTTCATGTTTTAGAAGTACAATTAGCAAGATGGTTTCAAATGAAACTCTACCTCATATCATGGCCCTATACAGAGCTTTACCTCAGGAATATGATGAAGGTCAAGCTATCAAGGACACTTGGGATGAAGGTCCTTGAGCTTGAAAGGGGGGAATGAGGCACCTAACCATAAGCCTGCATTTTTATCAAAGCTTCTATATATTTCAATCAAGGCTTGTATTTAAAAATGAGCTTAAAAAAGGATTTTCAAATGTTTCATGCCAGGCAGAAGAAACCTTGGCCATTCTCCTAAGACAAGAGGGCCCCATTGATTTATAGTAGAAAAACAATTCTCAAAGTCATAAAAAGGGAGAATTACATATGCTGCCCCAAGGCTGAGAAAACACCATTAGGAATGGGGTAAGATAATACTAATGTGCCTCCCAGTAAAATGAGCCAGATCTTCTTTCTAAGGTTGAAAGGCCAGGAGCAAATGGAAAGAAAAACATTTGGCTAGAAGAAAGAGAGCATTTTTGGGGAAGTCTTTTTCTAAAGCCATTCTTTCTTAAACTGAAGAGGCTTCTTTTAAGAGCTGTTTTACTGAGTTTCTTCCTTTTTACTTTGAAAAGCTTTATTCTTTTAAGAGGCTACCTATGATAAATGTATGAAATATATTAGCTTAAATATATTGGCTTAAATGTAATTATGCAAAGGATTTAAGGAATGCTAGATTCTTATTTCATAGAGTCATATTGCAATAGGAGACCAGAGGGGCAAATGAGCCTAGCCCCCCCCCCCCTGCCAGACAGAAGACGCCATCCAAGCAGTCTTGATATATAGTTGTCAGGCATTTGTTTAGAAACATTAAATGAAGGAAATCTTTCAATGTTGATGTGAAACTCAAGATCCTTGACATCTGTTGAACATAAAAATGTAAGATTAAACATTTGTTTTAGAAGGCAATAGGGCAAGAAGGGCAAGAGGTGAGCTGGTAATTAAGATTCCATGTAAGATATATTATTACTTATATGTCATATATATAGCTCTTTGTCTCCCTTATAAGGGCAAGGAAATGGGTGTATCTTTTGTGGGTGTATTTTTTGTGATTGGTTCTAGCAAACAGCCAATAGGAATTTCAACCAGGCTGATTGGACAGAGGCAGCCACAGGAGGAGCAAAGGGGGCTGGATTAAGGGAATATAAGTGCTGGCCAGAATGGCAGGAGGCCAGGCCAGAGCTTGGTAACCATGTACCACTGTGCCTCTTATTTATTTGTCTGACAAATAAATTACTATTTTAATTTCTCTATTGCTGCGTTGAATATTTCATTCCAGCTAAGCGTTAACCACAAGCAGGGTGCTACAAAAACACGTTGATTCCTGGACCATCCGCAGGCTGGATTTAGAAGGCGATTGGGCCGGATCCGGACCCTGGGCCTTAGTTTGCCTACCCATGGATTAAGGAGATGAAGAAATCAGGCACCACATTCATGTGCAAATCCCAATGTGCTGGCATTTCCTTCCAATAGGAGTTTGGGCCTCTGAGATGGGTGAAATCATATGCAACTGCTGATCCACATTTCAAGTTGTCATTCAGGCAAAGGATTAGGGCAGTGGATTCCCCACCAGGCCGTAAACGTAGCTGGATTTGCCCACATGGGAGGAACACCGAAGAGAAAGATGCCAACGAAGGTTATATCCAGAAGGCAAAGATATTGCTCCTCCACATATGACTAAAGAATAACATTAAACATGAAGCGTGCAATGATTTCTTCCAGGATTTGCAAACAGCCTCAGCGGCATTTTTCTCAAGAATTTCTGTGGCTTCGTGGAGAACTCCCAAGTCAGTGTTGTAGGCCTTGCAGCCATGGGGGGGGGAGGCTCTCTTTTTTGCTTTTCAATTATTCCCCCCGTGTACATAGCTAGTTGGATTCTGTTTATCACTTTGGTACCTACTACTAATCCCCATAGGCAGAGTAAGTGGGATCTTATCTTTCAGTGTTTTATTAGACTCAGCTTTTGGTCTCCTCAAGGAATATATAATGAAATGACACCCTGCTCTGCCTATATAGATTGCTGAATTACAGGAAGACCTGCCACTGTTATGTCAATTTGACTCCGAGCTCACTTGTCCCAAAGGCACAGAGGGACAAAAAGAAAAGAAAAAATAGGTGTAATGGATCAGAAAGGAAACAGAACATACTATGGCTAAACAGCTATTCCCCTCCACAAAGACTTCAGTGTGTTTTATACCTCTTTTTTGAGTAGGGATGAGGCAGAGAGTTGATTTTGTTAACATTTAAGGATGAACCTACCTAATTCACACTTTACAAAGCCACACGAGAAAAGAAACACAGCCGTCACAATTCCTCCGACTTTTTTGCAATGTAATATGTACAAAAATGTATATACTAGAGATATGTTTGTGTAAAAGTGTATATATTTAGTGAAAATAACATGCAAATCTGCATTACGTCGGGGAAAATCCCTTGCAAGAAATGTATGTCTTATGCAAAACTGCATACAAAAATGTGAATTTTAGGAGAAGTTTGCACTAAAATCCTGGTGAACTTTTTTGATGACTCGAATGGATGAAGCTGATTAGCTAAACCCATTTCATTATGGCTTTAGACCTGGGCTTGGTACCAAAATGGCTTTGGTCACCCTGACTGATGAACTTTCTGCAGGAAAGGGACAGGGGAAGAGTGACCCTGTTGGATCTCCATGATTTCTCCATGGTATTTGAAACCATTTGGTTCTGTGGCTTGGGAGCTGGAGATACCATAGTGCTTCCATTATCGCCTGCAGGACTGATACCAGAGAGTAACATTGTGAGATGTCTGCTTATCTTAAGGGCCTGGGTGAAAGCATCAAGGGGCGGAGCTTCCCTGATCTCCCATTTACCCCAAAGTGAGCTTCATGGAAGAAAACTAGGATATAAATATAACAAACACATACATTCCTGCAAGCACTGCATGTTATAGTAGCTAGAAAACAGGACAGCAACTTTGGATGACAGCAGCCATTTTTTAGTTGCAGCACACCTTATAGTTTTGGTCACAAGTTCACAGCCACTCTTTTTAAGGGAACTTAGCAACCAGAGCTGTGTTCATCCATATTAATCTGACTTAGTCCATTTCTTGCAAGAAGGTGGTTCTCTTCCTCCGCCACCGCTGCCTCAAAGAAAAGAAGATTCCTTAGACAGAAAAATCTGCTGGAAGCCCAGACCTTTCATCTCGAGAAAGGATTACAGCCTGAACCAAACAGGTGTTTTTTTCAAGGGACACCTGACCATTAGGTCCAGTCGTGACCGACTCTGGGGTTGCGGCGCTCATCTCGCTTTATTGGCCGAGGGAGCCGGCGTACAGCTTCCGGGTCATGTGGCCAGCATGACTAAGCTGCTTCTGGCGAACCAGAGCAGCGCACGGAAACACCGTTTACCTTCCCGCCAGAGTGGTACCTATTTATCTACTTGCACTTCATGCTTTCAGACTGCTAGGTTGGCAGGAGCAGGGACCGAGCAACGGGAGCTCACCCTGTCACAGGGATTCAAACCGCCAACCTTCTGATCGGCAAGTCCTAGGGTCTGTGGTTTAACCCACAGCGCCACCCGCATCCCGAACCAAACAGTAAAGCAACAATTAAATATAAAACCTCAGCATTTTTAAGAACAAAGTTAAGGATATCTCACATTGACTCAGGCACCACAAAGATGGGGAACTGAAAGCTAAGGCCTTAACAGATGTGGCCCATGATCAGTAACAATAATAGGAAACGTCACAAATTGTTGCTTCTTTACAATTTACCCTCCATGCACAACATTTCAGGCCCAAATCCAGATGGGAAGCAAGGAGTCACTGAGAGCAGCAATGATGTCCCCACGTTGTCCAGGTCCTGTATTGCCTTATGAAGCACCTGAGTTCTACTGTACTACTAGAGGAATTCTCCTGTGATTTCGCCCAAGTCCATTTGTCCCTTACATTGTGACCTTGACATTGTTTAGCCTTGCTTTGCGACCTCTGCCTCTGCTTTTGTCGAAAGATGTCCCATCCTACCCCTTTCTTGAAAAAGCGAAGCATTCCTTGAGCAATAAGTTATAATAAGTTATAATAAGGATTTGCTGAGTTAAGAATTTGAACTGGAATACAAAAGGGGGAGGTGAGAGGAGGTCTGGGAAACAAGTTAATGGAAATAAGTAATGGAAACTATATTTGTTTTAACTGTTTTTTAATTTTGTATCTTTGTATTTTTGTTACTTTTTGTGTATTTTTGTTTTTTTTTTTCCCTTCCTTTTTCTTTTTTTTTTTTCTTCTTTGTATTAATTTGGAAACTCTAATAAATATTTATAAAAAAAGAAAAAGAAAGAAAAAGCGAAGCATTCCATCTGTGGCTACTGCAGCCTATTTCCTTATTCCAAGATCAGACCTGCCAAATGAACTCTTCTCAACAAGGCAGGAGTGGGCAAGCACAAGCAAGAGATATATTCTTCAGAAGGCATTTGCTCACTGAACCAGGAATGGCTGCTGAAGTTTGGGAATGAAATCCATCTTCCACTTGCCAGTGATTATATCGAAAGCCCCCTACAGTCCCGGGTATGAAACAATAAAGCGGTTTTCCCCTTCAGCAGCCCCCTGCCCGCTTCCTCTGCTACAAAGGTAAGTATTACATTAAGTCTCCAGACACTTACAACCCTCTGATTCCGGACTGACATATGGCTTAATTATATACTGTTTTACACTCCCTGTGTCCCTGAGTGGAAGGAAGTTCCAAAGAAGCACTGAATGGAAAGACTCCTGTAGGATTTGTAGCGTTTTGTTATATCTATTTGTTCAGGGTTGTATATGGCGTGTTTTATAACAAACAAACAGAACAGAGTGGGAAACGCAGTAAGTGCACAAACTAGCTGTGTTAGAGCCAATCCACATTAGGTTTTTGTAAATGAATACAGTACATAAATGGTCAACGTTGGACCCTATCAAACAACCCCAAGGCTAGAGGACTATAGGCTTCAGACATATGGCTCTGGCCACGCCCAGAAAGAAAGGACATCCAATGAGGTACTGAGCTGTGAAGTATCTCACCAATCGGGTGGGGAGAAATTTGATTCATTTTGTAATTAAAGGTGAACTTTCTGAAACAACAGCCAAACTGAAGCACAGAAATTCTTCGAAATTCATATTTTTCTGAATTCGGCTTTGCCAACTAATGTGTAGAAAGCTGTGTATATGAAGTTAAAGTGCACATACAAATGCATGCATTAGAGAAATCTACAAAAATGCGAACACAACACGCTGGCTAATAACTGTTAGTGAATATATAATCGGTGTCATAACCGATTATATATTCACTAACAGTAATTAGCCAGCGTGTTGCATTTGCATTTTTGTAGATTGTTACATTTTGCAACACAGGGATTTGTGTTTGCATTAGAGAAATAGCATACAAACACGCATGGTGTTATTGGGAACTGCTTTGCAAAAATGTGCACATTAAGCAAAATTGTACATGAGAAAGGCTGTATTCGGAGGAATTGGCACTAAAATGCTGATGGGTCTTCATAAGGATATTTATATATAACAGATGCAGAAATGTGGAGAAGCAAATGTAATACTGGGAGAAATGAGAAACTGAAAGAAACCAAAATTGACATATTTACTCATCCTGCTTGGAAAGTGGACAGATTTCTACATACACAGTACGAGTGGGAAGCTACAATAAAATGCTACAGCGTAAATTGCTCCTTGTCATGGATATGAGCAATTCTGCAACAGTCATTATTCCATGGCTACTGACCCCAACTCACCTGCATGGAGTCCCTCTTAACTAGGGCTGCCATACGTCTGCGAATTGGGCTGGGAAACGGCATCCAGGCAGATTTTCGGCAAATTGGCAAAAATGTCCTGGAAAAGTCATGTATGGCGGGGTGTGTGTGTGTGTGTGTGTGTGTGTGTTAATACAGTGGTACCTCAGGTTAAGTACTTAATTCATTCCAGAGGTCCGTTCTTAACCTGAAACTGTTCTTAACCTGAAGCACCACTTTAGCTAATGGGGCCTCTCACTGACGCCACGTCGCCGGGAGCACGATTTGTGTTCTCATCCTTAAGCAAAGTTCTTAACCTGAAGCACTATTTCTGGGTTAGCGGAGTCTGCAACCTGAAGCGTATGTAACCTGAAGCGTATGTAACCCGAGGTACCACTGTGTGTGTGTGTGTGTATATATATATATATATGTGTGTGTGTGTGTGTGTGTGTGTGTATATATATATATATAATCATTTAAAAATTCAAAAAAAGGCCAAAAGCTCAACAACTTTGACCCACCCACCCCCTTTGTCCGGATTTTCACTTTGGAGAATATGGCAACTCTACCCTTAACAATTTGTTGTAGTTCCCCAGGCCAGATGATACTGCTCTCTTGTGTGTACTTCATTGACTATATGAGTAATACTTACATCCTGAACATCAGGAACAGAATGGTAAACCTACCTTTGAAAAATTCTGCTAAAATTGGAGACAACCAGCTTTTAAAACAGGAGCTACAGTCACTGGGTTTCTTCCCCATTTTCTTTTAATGGTATCAGAATGACATCTCAGATACCTACACAGACACGGTTACTAATAAATATCTGCTTTGTTGTATCTTGCAAGCACTTGATTTTTCTGGGTGTTTATGATAAAGCAGTTGACATGTTTTTAAAGCATTTTATCACCAGGAAACATTTCCATATACTTTTTTCCCTTAAAAGCTGTGCAGTGCTTCTTAAAGCATTATACCTAAGCACAACATATGTTCAAGATTCTTCTGTTCTGCCTCATTTATTTATTAGTTCTCTCTGCCCGGCCTGCTAGAATTTGGGCCTGGAATCCAGAAGAAGTTGCAGACTGGACCGCCTCTGATCATATGTTATATACTGGCATGACAAAAACAGCAGTTAAGACTTAAGACCTGCATTTATTTGTGAAGGCAAATGTCGCATTCAAACTGACAATACTTAAAAGGTGTTTGACCTTTTGGAAGCATTGACCTTATGGAAAAGATGAACCACAAACTGGGACTAGGAAGAGAAACCAAGCACAAACACACATTTGCTGGAGAAGGGTGGTGTTTTTTTTTCTCCATTCACAAAACCAGACAGAGGGCCTTCTCGGTGGTGGCGCCCGCCCTGTGGAATGCCCTCCCATCAGATGTCAAGGAAATAAATAACTATCTGACTTTTAGAAGACATCTGAAGGCAGCCCTGTTTAGGGAAGTTTTTAATGTTAGATTTTTTTCCAATTTTTAATATTATGTTGGGTGCTGCCCAGAGTAGCTGGGGAAATCCAGCCAGATGGGCAGGGTATAAATAAATATTATTATTATTATTATTATTATTATTATTATTATTATTATTATTATAAAACCAAGTGCCAGTTCCAAAGTTTTATATACTAACTTGTGAATCACTTAGTAGGAACAGGTATGACAAATGTATATTGTTATAAGAAGAGATGTAATTTCAGCAATCCTGTATGTGTATGTGTATGTACAAGAATACAGGTTTTCCGGGTTGTTTTCATAATGTGTTTTTTTTGGGGGGGGTGGTCTGTAGCTTTGTTGGGTATGGTTTGCCTTTGTTTCGAGAATATATATGTGATGGTTCTGAAAATAATACTAACACATTAAAAAAGAGACAAACTTTTATTTTTGTTAATAATAATTTATTCATATAAACACATACAAAATACAGTAAAAGTAATAAGTTCAACCAATACAAATGCATGCAGAGGTAGAAAAAATAAAATGGAGATACAGTGGAGGGGGGGAGTAACTGAGAATACAAAACACTGACAGCATTCAACTATCACATATGAAAAAGGGAGTTAGTCTTCAGACATGATGAAAGCAGAGTTGAATTCCTGAACAGTGAACTACCACCCGTTTCTGGGTACTGTACGGCTAAGGGAGTACTGTGTATACACAATGCCCTCAAACTCGTTTGGATATCGAGTTGTAATCCTGTTCTTTCAGTTCTTTGGGAGGAATAGCAAATCATTCTGATGACAGTAGCGGCCATCTGTATTTCCGAGCTTTGGCGGGGGCAGGGACACCCTTGTTCCCGATATGAAACACCAGCTGAGCTGTAAAACTGGATTTCCTCTTCTCCTAACCTGATGGGAGCCCCGCTGTGCTGTTGTCATTAGCCTGCGTTGCAAGGACAGGCTTTCAGGCAGTGCGGTTTTTAAACAGGCAGCACCACTCTGCTGCCTTAACTAGTGCAAAATTGATCCATCCCTTTAGCCCCCGAAAGGCGGCACATGGAAAAACCAGCCAGAATTACTTTCCAGAGCCTCGACGTGAACCTTTTACCCACATGCTGCAATTGAGATGTTTTGCTAATGGTTGCAAATCCGGCTCTAAATAGCTTCTCTTTTCCCCACCGGGAGTGGCGTGCGGTGAGATTTCTCGTAGGGGAACAGTTGGGGCCAGCTTGCAAGGGCGATGGGTGGAGGGGCAACGTTGCGCATGTGAACATCACGCCTCCCTAAGCTGGGCAGAAGCTTCCTTGGCTTTGGGAAGGAGGCACCAAGGGAACATTTAGGACAATGGTTTTTAATCCTTTGAGTCCATGGTACCCTTGACCAACCACATTCTTTCTGCAGCTCCCCTGGAGGAGCCACTCAGGGGAGTAGCAAGGGGGTGCGGAAGGCGTGGTTCGCCCTGGGTGTCCCCACTGAGGAGGGTGACAAAATGGTGGGCGGCACTCACCTCGGGGCCTGCACCACATCAGAGCCATGCGTCTCTGGTGCCCACAGGCTCCATGCTGTCTGCCCACAGCCTCCCCTCCCAGCTGTAGGGCAACTGAGGCCCTGTAGTGCGCCCCATCCCTATGGGCGCCCCGCGCCCTGTCCTGTCCCTCCCTATGGGCACACATGCCCCACCCCTATGGACGGTTCGCCCCGCCCCTGCGCGCACCACCCCAGGTGCCCAAGATGCTTTCTCAGCCGCTGGAGCCACTTACACTGGGATTCCACTGCAGGACATGTTAGTGGGGACTCCCCTGTTCTGCCCCAGGCATGTTCTGCCCCTACCTCTTTTGGCACAGCTTTTGGCATGTGTGTAAGCAGGAAGCACATGTTTCAACAGCACACAAGAGGGGAGGTTGGGGGGTAGAACCACATACTCCACCTTGAGTGCCCTGCAGAACAGATGGGATATCTTGAGGATGATGGAAGAAGAAGAGTTTGGATTTGCTATCCCACTTTATCACTATCCGAAGGAGTCTCAAAGCGGCTAACATTCTCCCTTCCCTTCCTCCCCCACAACAAACACTCTGTGAGGTGAGTGGGGCTGAGAGACTTCAGAGAAGTGTGACTAGCCCAAAGTCACCCAGCAGCTGCATGTGGAGGAGCAGAGACGCGAATCCGGTTCACCAGATTACAAGCCTACCGCTCTTAACCACTACATCACACACAGTAGCCCTACATGCACGAGATACAATCAGGCAGGAAAAATGTTGTTTTTGTTTCAAACACTACAGATTGTGGACAAGACGGAGTGCTTCCGGAGGTGGCAGAAAGATATATCTAAATTTGTCTGGCAGGGCAAAAAGCCCAGAATTAAGTTTAAGATATTAACAGACGCGAAAGAAAGAGGGGGCTTTGCCCTGCCAGACTTAAAGTTGTACTATGAAGCCGCAGCTTTCTGCTGGCTAAAAGACTGGCTACTTCTCGAAGACACTGACGTACTGGACCTGGAAGGTTTTAACAATGCTTTTGGTTGGCATGCATACTTATGGAATGACAAGGTTAAGATCAATAAGGCCTTTAAGAACCATATTGTCAGGAAAGCAGTGTTTAATGTCTGGACAAAATACAAAGACTTATTGGAAAATAAAACTCCAAGGTGGCTTTCACCTCTGGAAGCTAAGGCCCGACAAAGACCCAATATGGAGGCCAAATGGCCAAAATATTGGGAAATATTAGAAAAAGATGGAGACAATTGGAAATTGCAGAGTTTGGAGAAAATGAAGGACAAAGTGCGAGACTGGTTACATTATGCTCAGATTAAAGAAGTTTTTAAAAATGACAAAAAGTTAGGGTTCCAGGTGGAGAAATCGAAGTTAGAAACAGAATTGTTAGAACCAAAGACTAAGGTACTATCTAGAATGTATAACTTGCTGTTAAAATGGAATACACAAGACGAAATGGTTAAATCGGCTATGATAAAGTGGGCACAGGACATTGGGCATAACATTATGTTTGAGGATTGGGAAAGGTTATGGACCACTGGGCTGAACTTCACTGCATGTAATGCTCTGAAGGAAAATGTAATGAAAATGATATATAGATGGTACATGACCCCAGTTAAACTTGCCAAAATATACCATTCGTCTGATAATAAATGTTGGAAATGTAAAGAAAATGAAGGAACATTCTTTCACCTCTGGTGGACATGCCCTAAGGTGAAGGCCTTCTGGGAAATGATATATAATGAGCTGAAAAAGGTATTTAAGTATACCTTCACCAAGAAACCAGAGGCCTTCCTTTTGGGTATTGTCGGCCAGAAGGTGCTAAAGAAGGACCGAACACTTTTTATGTATGCAACAACGGCAGCAAGGATACTTATCGCAAAAAACTGGAAAACTCAAGATCTACCCACACTGGAAGAGTGGCAGATGCAGCTGATGGACTATATGCAACTGGCCGAGATGACTGGCAGAATCCGAGACCTGGGAGAAGAGAGGATTGAGGAAGACTGGAAGAAATTTAAGACGTATTTACAAAAACATTGTAATTTGGTTGAATGTTAAGAAGGATGCTAGATTATAAAAAATTGGCCACCACTAAATTAGATTTTGAATTTGATGATAAGTGAGATTAAAGAAAACATAAATTTTATGGAGAATTGCTAGATTATACTTAAATGAGTGGATATAAGATCGTAAACAAGTTGATAATTTGCTTGGAAAAACCTTTTAACGATGTAAATGGGAGC